>NC_139537.1:37072956-37672956 GCF_965153285.1 Podarcis tiliguerta
CATACCTCTCTTGTGTGTGATATGTTGAGCTTTTTCTGTCCTAAGGCATAAAAGCCTTTCTAAATAACTATACATAAATCCTCAGACCAGACCACATTATCTTCAAAACACATTTGCTATTCCAAAATGTCACGAAATTGCAAAGTTCCTATCAGAAAACCCAGGGTGGCATACAGAAAGGAGGCTTTAAGTGGTGTCATTTCCTCTGTGCTTTTGCAGCGAGCATCTCTTGAATCTGAGCACCTGCATTTTAAAAAAATTGTCGCTGGAGATAGGATGGGATGCAGTGGGCCTCTTGTTTAGATTAACTGGATAAAAGTACCACTTTGGAATCCATCTGTACTTTTTGCTGAAGTAAGTTGAGCTTGTCAGAGGCATTTTCTAAAGCAAGAAAATGTTTTAAGTACCTAAGTCAGGGGCCTGATCCTTTCCCAATCACTGTTTCTTTGTTTCTAAAAAAGCAGCCTTCAAACATTCACAAAGTGACATAAGTATATGTTTTGTAAGGAACATGGAAAAAAAGACATAGACAACCTAATCAAGAAGAGGGATTTCAAATGAGTACCAAGTAACTATTAATTTATTAATGATTTATTATTATTATTAATTATTATTGTTGTTGTTATGATTTTATTACAGTCATACCTTGGAATCCAAACAGCCTAGTTCTCAAATGTTTTGGCTCCTCAACGATTGAAACCCAGAAGTGACTGTTCCGGTTTTCAAATGTTCTTTTGGAAGCTGAACGTCTGACCGGGCTTCCGCGGCTTCCCATTGGCTACAGGAGGTTCCTGCAGCCAATCAGAAGCTACTCTTTGGTTTGCGAACGTTTATGAAGTCGAATGGACTTCTGGAACGGATTCCGTTCGACTTCCAAGGTACGACTGTATTATTATTAGCTAAAAACGAATTAGAGTGCATGCAGCCATAGCAGGACAGGGAAACCTATAGCCCTCCAGATGTCACTGAACTCCAACTCTTATCATCCCTGACCATTTTGGTCAAGCTGGCTTGGACTGATGGGAGTTGGAGTGTAACAACATTTGGAGGGCCATCGTTTTCTTATCCCCAATCTACATTTTTGCACTACAAACAGGTGTTTACACAGGCTATGTGTGTATATCTAGATCTAAACACACACATATACATATTCAGAAAAGTATTGCATGCTTTTGAACTACATGTAAGCCTTTCTTCTTAAGCTCTTGGGTTCACTCTGCACTGACACCTAGTTTTCAAATATTTAAATAGAAGGTATTCCATGTAAGTTCTGCTTTCTAAGTTCAAACCCATAATCCTGGCCTTTGCATAGCGAGATAAAGCTTGTCGACTCTTGCTATGGGCCCATTTACTTATTTATGCCACTGCGGCCAGGCTGACAAAGAAGCAGCCCACAACATCCTGCCAAAGCACTTATAAACATTTGACAATGAACACCATTCTTTGACTATTATTAGGGACTTGCATTCTTGGATAGGACAACCCAAAGAATAAAATCCACTTTGACCTGTCAAGACTTATTTGGCTTCTCTATAGTATGACTGAATTTGCCCGCCTTTCAGTGTACAGCTTCCGTGCATATTTCAGCAGGGTATTTAAAATCCTATTATACAACCTCATTCTTGGGAATGGTGTGTGGTTTGACAGCTCCATCCTCATCATGCAGAGAAATTACATCTGGATGGCTAGAGCTTTTGCTGTATAGCTTCAAAAAAAGGGCAGGGAATAGTAAACATTTATCAGTTTAGATTTATTTGCTAGTACTGAGTGTTCTGACGAATTGAGACCAGTGCTTCTTAATTATACCCTGCCCAAGTTTTAAACAAAACTTGTGTTAATAACATCATACAGCATATGGTGTGTATTCTATCTTTTTACAAGTTATCAGCTTAGCATCAGCAAGAGCATTCGGCGAGCGGGGGGGACCTCCACAGAAAAGTCTTCTATTTTTCCCTAAGACAATCTGATTCCATAAACAGTTACTTGAAAATCTGTCAACAGATTGAAAATGACATTTTAATTACAACAGAAGTCGAGGAGTACTCCTTGCAACAGCTTTGCAGCCTTTCAATTATTATTTCAAGCTCTTTTGTATCTGATTACTTGAACCATTTGTAAGCTTTCTTAACCTAAAGCGATTAGAGAACACAAATATATGTGGGCAATTTTACTCAGCAGAATAAACCAGCTGAATGCAATTGAATGACTCGTGCATTTGTAGGTGTTCATGTTTGTGGTCCTTAGCTACTTATGGCATGATTATCTGGATTTCCTAATTATCATTGCCCTTATTATCAGTGATGAACATTATTATCCCATTCTTACAGTCAGCATGATGAAGTATAATAAAAATAGTGTCTGAGATTTGGGATATGCTAGATTAGTCATATTCTGATTTGATCAGACCTGTAGCCCTAGCTCAGACCTCCAGCCAGGTTTCATATGGTCAGTAGTTTGTTTAATTCTACAGACCTCCAAGCTTACCATGCCATTTCTCAGACTTCTCATGAGACTCCTCCCAGTAACAATGGTGATTTGCCAGACGGTATGGAAAATTAGTGATCAGTAAACAAACAGACGCCCCAAACCCCTTTGGACAAATGTAGTTTGATGGATTCTGGTCTTTATGTATTTGTTATTACATTTATATATCACCTTTCTTCCTCAGATCTCAAGGTGGTGCAGATAGTTTTCCTGTACCCCATTTTATCCTCCCAACTACCCAGGGTCACTCCATGAGCTTAATGACCGAGTAGGGATTTGAACCTGGGTTCCCCAGATCCAGGTCACATACTCCTAACCACTACAGTGGTACCTCAGGTTACATACGCTTCAGGTTACAGACTCCACTAACCCAGAAATAGTGCTTCAGGTTAAGAACTTTGCTTCAGGATGAGAACAGAAATTGTGCTCCAGCGGCATGGCAGCAGCAGGAGGCCCCATTAGCTAAAGTGGTGCTTCAGGTTAAGAACAGTTTCAGGTACCACTGCATATCACACTGGCTTATTACACAGGCTTTTGGGTGGGTATTGGTAAGAGGATATATTAGTTGTACTTAATCCTCTACAGACCCATGTGTGGGGGTTAGCAAACAAAAGAACAATTGCTAGTGCCTGTTTTTAAAAAAATCAAAACTTTCACATGGCAAGCCCCAGTAGCATATGCAGATTTAGTGAAGCATAGGCAGATTTAGTCAAGCACAGGAATAAACCTTCTTTTAATACATTCCAGCTACTTTAGGCAGCTGGCCCCCGTTGGCGCTTCTGCAGAGAAAGAGACTACACACTGAAGTAAGTTTAAAATATACTTTACTTACAGTCATGCATTGCCCTAAGCAGCAATGATAAAATGCAGGCAAATGTTTTTAGCTGAAAAATACAGCAAGGGCAGCCTCAGACACATGTCTGAGATAGAGATATATGTTGAGGCATGTCTTCCTCCATTGTGTTCAGTGTGAAAAGAGAGAGAAACAGGAAACAAGGTTTACTTCCTCCCAGGACAAGAGGGAATGTGACATCATTGAGCCTATACTAGCAATTTAGAACTCTGTGGTCCTTAACCCCTTTACATACTAATTAGTATTGTTAGGTTTGACAGCAAATTTCCCACACTTTTTGCTCATAAAATAACTCATTGGCATGCTATAAACTAAATTGCTCACTGAAGTGAAGGCACAAAGCCAGTGGATTTTTTTTTTATAAGAATATATAAACACCCCCCCCCACCAGAAAATCTCTTCAAAGCATCAGAGTCAAAAAATAAATTGGTAAAAAATTGCTAGCATTTGCAAATCCAAGTCTTAGGCTGAGTAAGGCAGCAGCTGTTACTTTATCAAAACTTTGAATGGCAATGGCAAAAAATAAAGTTTGTGCAAAATCTTGTGCGTTGGATACGGCTGTCAAAATTCTGTATTTTGAATAAACGTGTGTTTGGTTTAATAATATTTCAGAATCTTTCGTTTAGGAAAAATTACTCCTCCCTTTTTCTGCACTCCCTGAGGGTACTTGTAGCAAAGAAACAAAGAGTGAACTTAATAACTTCCACCTGAATGAACAATACTATAAAGAGAGATTTCATCTTTAAGCTTCCAGAACCAAAGGAGGCTAATTTTTATAAGTCCCAAATGCTTATATTTTCCACCTGGATTAGGTTGTTGCAGAAAGATAAAATACACACATACAATAGCTTTATTTCCTTAAAAAAAAAACATACCCTAAAATTATGATAATGATTAAAAAACAAGAATAATCTAAATCAGCCTTCACCAAATTGGTGCCATCCAGATGTTTAGGAATATAGCTCCCATTAGGCCCAGCCAGCTGATATTCATAACACCAAGAAGGCACCAGGTTGATGAAGACTGATCCATGTACTGGGGCTTCTTCAGAAAAATGACAGCTATTTCCAGCAGTAGATGTGTAAAAGCAAATGCAGATCCAGCAGTGAGTTGGGGGGGCACATCTATTTCTGTGATCATTCTTGTTCCTCTTGTGCTTCCAAATTGAGGGCTAAAAAAATGCTAATGAAACAAATAGTTTGGGAAACCCTGGAAGACATTGTTGTAAGAAAAACATGAAGTAGAATTTGCTTGCCTTGTAGATGCACACACTGACTCTACCGCACCACAGCTGAACTTAAGGAAGCTTTTTTCAAGCTCATCGTGTTCCAGAACTGGTCAGCTAAGGTGAATATGCACATGGAGGAGATGGACAGTACATTATTTGACATATTGTGGAATGTACCCTCCCCCCAACAAAACACCAGTTTAAGGAGGTTCTCTCTCTCTCTCTCTCTTTACTTTAGCTGTAAGCTGCCTTGAGTCCCTGTTAGAGATAAAAAGAAATATAATTCAGCTGCTTGACTTCACCCCCGAAGGCACACTCTTCCATTGTCTCTCAAGTCAGATGGATGTCAACCAATAATAATAGTTCGGCATCCTGTGTCCCAGCTCAAAACTTCCAGAATATCAGCAAGCAGAGCATGCAAGCAAGCTGGATAAGCAACTTGTGCTCAACTGTCCTTGACCAAGGAGATTCCATTTAGTGATCATGACTAATAGCCCATGATAGTTGACTTGCTCCATCTAATCATCCTTTAAAGCCAACCGAGCCATGACCATCACCATATCTTGTGCTAGTGAGCTACATAAGGCAATTAGGCATTACATAAAGTAGTATTTCCGTTTGTCTGTCTTGAACCTACCATCAATATCATTGGTTGACTCTGAGTTCTAGTGTTATGGGATAGGAGAAAAACTGCTATTTGTTCTCTTTCTCGACATCGTGCATTGTTTTACAAATCACCCTTATGTTTCTTCTCAGTCGTTTTCTTGAACTAAAAAGCTTCAGATCCATTCTTAGTTATGCTTAGAGGAGACTCACAGAAATGAGCCATGATTAACTTGACTCTCATTGAATTTGGCAGATCTTCTCTAAGAGTGACTAACTTTGGATTCAACCCTAAATGTTTTAGCTCCTCCCCACAAGGAAGGTATTCTAGCCTCATAATCACTTTGACTGCCTCTTTCTGCACCTTGCCCAGCTCTATAGTAAACCTTTTTCCTTAGATTTGGTGAACTAAAAAATGTACAGTAGTCTGAATGCACATGCACAATAGCTCAGAACAGAATCATTTGGATCGTGGTCCATATGAATACATTTAAGTAGCATAGGACATGCATAGGATTGACCTCTGGGAGTAATAAATGCAGCATTTGCAAAGATTTAACCTTTGCTATGTGTGTCATAAAACTGAAGCGCAAAATATGGTCTGAAGCTCAACATCAAAAAAACAAAGATCATGGCCACTGGGCCCATCACCTCCTGGCAAATAGAAGGGGAAGAAATGGGGGCAGTGAGAGATTTAACTTTCTTGGGCTCCATGATCACTGCAGATGGTGACAGCAGCCATGAAATTAAAAGACGCCTGCTTCTTGGCAGAAAAGCAATGACAAACCTAGACAGCATCTTAAAAAGCAGAGACATCACCTTGCCAACAAAGGTCGTATAGTTAAAACGATGGTTTTCCCAGTAGTGATGTACGGAAGTGAGAGCTGGACCATAAAGAAGGCTGATTACTGAAGAATTGATGCTTTTGAATTATGGTGCTGGAGGAGACTCTTGAGAGTCCCACGGACTGCAAGAAGATCAAACCTATCCATTCTTAAGGAAATCAGCCCTGAGTGCTCACTGGAAGGACAGATCCTGAAATGTCCGACTCTTTGTGACCCCATGGACCAGAGCACGCCAGGCACTCCTGTCTTCCACTGCCTCCCGCAGTTTGGTCAGACTCATGCTGGTAGCTTCGAGAACACTGTCCAACCATCTCATCCTCTGTCGTCTCCTTCTCCTTGTGCCCTCCATCTTTCCCAACATCAGGGTCTTTTCCAGGGAGTCTTCTCTTCTCATGAGGTGGCCCAAGTATTGGAGCCTCAGCTTCAGGATCTGTCCTTCCAGTGAACACTCAGGGCTGATTTCCTTAAGAATGGAGAGGTTTGATCTTCTTGCAGTCCATGGGACTCTCAAGAGTCTCCTCCAACACCATAATTCAAAAGCATCAATTCTTCGGCGATCAGCCTTCTTTATGCATACATAAGAAGTGTATTAATTCTAGTCTTTTACCTATCCTGATCTATGCATCATGTTTTGATGGTAAATGCTGCCAGGCAAGTCAACACAATTTCTTCCTCACCTTGAGAGTGCTGAGGAAATGTGATCTCCTGATTTCAAAATATTTAGGGATGTGGTATTTTCAAGTATTATCAGCATTCCTGTCAGAGGTGATCTTGTCTCTACAACAAAGTGGAGATGCACCTTAATAGTTTCTCTTCTTTGTGTGGCCAGACAGAGGGGGAAAGATCCACATTTTATCCTCTTGGCAATGACAATCACATTTGAGGCCAAGTTATTGCTTGAAAGA
Source organism: Podarcis tiliguerta (assembly GCF_965153285.1). Classification (NCBI taxonomy): domain Eukaryota; kingdom Metazoa; phylum Chordata; class Lepidosauria; order Squamata; family Lacertidae; genus Podarcis; species Podarcis tiliguerta. The sequence goes on from NC_139537.1 coordinate 37,079,875, forward strand.
TATTAATGGTGATCCACCACCAGTCGCTAGTGATGTGGTGTATTTTTGCTGCTATCTCAGCAGTGAAATGTAACACTGCTGGCCAAGGAAACATGGCAAGAAATGTGTAGAACCTGGGCATGCCTTTCATGGGCACAGCCATGCTGCTCTTCTGTACAATTCCCATTGGGAACAATGGAATGTCATCAAGCTCCTTCACCTGCAAGTGGACCTTTTGCTAATTCAATGTATGTATATACTCGTTGCTCAGGCTGTAGGTGGCTGGGTGCACAGTTTCAGAGATTTAAAGAGGGGGAAATGGAGCTCTCCCTTTGGAAATTTTCACCATCTCTTTTTGTTTTAATAACCCTGAACAATTAATTTGGTGTCGTTAGTAAACTTGGCCACATCACTGCTCACCCCTAACTGTAAAGGGTTTATGATGAAGTTAAACAGCACAGGTGTCAGTACCGGTCCTTGGGGGATTCCATTTGGTAAGTGTATAAGATTGACAGATTACGCAAAACGATCTCCTCTGATTGACACATGGGCAGTGTTTGTGAAAATGCAGGAGCCTAGAATTAGGCTTGTGGGCCAGAAGTTCCAGACTGAATAGGAATTTCTTGGACCTTACTTTCTTGGCAGAGTTTGAGTTCCTAAAGATATCAGGGTAGTTAATGTCTCCCATAAGTAATAATAATAATAATAATAATAATAATAATAATAATAATAATAATAAATTATGTATACCCTGCCCTCCCCAGCCAAGGCCAGGCTCAGAGTGGCTTACAAGCAATAATAAAAACAAGTTGAATGATTACAACTTAAAAACAAAATTAAAATACAACATTAAAATATTGAAACATTTTACAAGTACTATATCTCTCCTTGTTGAATCTTTGGTAATCTACTCTAGGAAGGCATCACCCAAATCCTCCGTCTGAATACACTCTCTGGATACACATTGCCATCTTAAAATGCAGCTAGGGTATTCACTGTCTCCTCTGACTTTCCAGTAATCTAGGTTTAATATGGTAAAAAGACTCAACAAAGAAAACGTTTTCTTGAACCCAAGGAAAAGATGCTTATTGAGAATTTAAATGCTGAAATGCTGCAGAAGGCACCACAGTGTTAGCTAAATATCTCAAATAAAGTTGAATGGAGTCCGAGTGATGCGTCCTGTCATAGACTGAAGTGTAATCTAAACTTTATTTTGTCAAGAAATGAGAGATAATCTATATCTAATCTCTGTCTCATTTGTAATAGGAATTGGCCATTGCTGTTGGTCAACCAGCTTCAAATGTTCTCCTTTCCTATTTGGAAGCACTGAGAAGAATGTTTACTGGCTGGCATTTTCTTTCTCATGTGCTGTTTTATTGTTAAGGAATCTCAGCGCTGTAACCTCAATATTTGGCTAGGCTGACCCATAGGGCTTTTATAACCTTTTTGTCAACTTAACTGCCAGTCACCAAACTGAAGGCAATTACTCTTCAGAGATGAAGTAGACCTTTCCTCCAGCTTTGAAGGCAAGAAAACAGCCTCAGGTATTTAGGTAACTGCTTGAACTTTTCTAATTGGTACAAACTGTCTGTAATAATTCCAGTTTGCCTTGGACTGCCACCCAACAGCTCTGCTATTTTAAGTTAATACACTTATCATGATGTTATTCAGTGATATACGATATCAGCAGCTCACTCAGATGCTGAGACAGACATCTCTCTAGGCCATTGCTCTTTAAAGTACATGCTAATAAAATAACCCTTCATTGATCCATGTAAAGTTTCCATCATGCACTGGAATACCGAGCATGGAACATTGGTTTCTTAAATGCAACTGAAGTTTATGTGATGAAATATAGCTGGTTTCAATATAAAATTGAATTCCATTTTTGAAAAGAAAAGGCATACAAAGACAATACAGCTTGATATGCAGCCAGCTGGTGTCATCGTGCTTTTAAGGCCATATTCTCAATAGGAAAACAGGAAGCTGTCCCATATGGAATCAGACCACTGGTTCAGTCATACCTGTACAGGTGATTGAACCTGACTTCTTCTGCATACACAGCAGATTCTCTGCCACTGAGCTGCAGCCCTCCAGTTCAGAGGAGATGGACCTTCTATAAGAGCAGCCTCTTTAAAAGGAGCGAGCCTGCTTTTATGGATAAATTTAAGATTCTAATGCACTCTATGAGATCAAAAGCAGATCCGCACTATATATTAAAAGTATATTCAATGCACATTTAAAGGACACAACACCCTCCAAAGAATGCTGGGACCTGTAATTTTCTCAGCACAGTGCTACCAGATCCAACGACCATTTCCTCCACTATACAAACTATAGTTCCCATAATTATCTGGGAGAAGTCGTGTGCTTTAAATGTGCATTGACTATGCTTTAGATGTATAGTGTGGGCCTGTATTTCTGTTTCTTTCATCCAAGTTATCCAGCGAGAAGTAAGATCCCCAAATAGGTAGAGTACAAAGAGAGTCCACAGTGACTTACTTATTCATACAAACAAACAAACAAACAAACAGTAAAATGCATTAAGAGCCATCAGACTCTACATATTGCACATTTGACAGATAAATACATCGTTAATTTAATTTTAGATGACATTATATTTTGTGATGCTGCTGTTTCTCAGAATTTGCCCCTCTGTAAACTGAATCAAGAACGGCCATAATTCTCAAATATATCTCGAGCTCTGACTTCACTGAGCTTTAATATTTTTGTATTTCAAACTAAGACTGATTGCAAGTTAATTTGTATTTTCAGTGCAGGCACAATCTGCATCTAGGAGAGGGGAAGTATCAGAAAACTTACAGTATAGCCAGATGGTCTGAGGGCATTATAGTTATTATTCATTATTATTATAACATCTTTATTTATAGGCATCCTTTTTAGGGCATAACACTCATGAGTTAGCTTACATAACCATAAATTGCATATACAAACAATAAAAGGCAACAAAATGAAAGAACGAAATTTTTCAAAACATATAAACCAGCTGATTAAGAACAAATGGACAAAACAACAGTTTAGAAGCCAATAAATCTAGTAATACTAAATCATTTTCAAAACAGTTCCACCATAAAAAAACCCCCTGTGGCATGTGGCGATGTGAGGGCAGTCCCCCTGGAAACGATGTTACATGACCACATAGTGCCATTTGCAGAGGCATTTTTGGCCCCATTTTGGAAGCGCGTGTAAGGGCTATGTTCCTGGCCTATTCAAGAGACCTCTACCTTTAGATGAATATAAGAAAATAAGGAAAATAATAGTTAACAATCCCACGGGCAACTTTGCATTACTGCAACTTTAAATTTGACGATACTCAATTTCTCATAATAATGGAGGCCTTTCAACCTTATTGATGCCACTGGATTTGTAACTCGGTGAACAAACTGCAAATGACGATACAGTCACTTTGCCTCGCCCTCTATTTGGTTTGCTGTGATAGTTTATCTGTTTAGTATAGATTCACCTGATAAAATATGCTTGTGCCTTGAAACGTATTAGGTGCTGTTTATATAAGAACAAATCAGCATCCTTCTGTGGATTTTCTTTGCATTGCACTTGTCCTTTGTCTTTGTTATCTTTGGGGGCTAGAATCTGGTCAGGCAACCTTTTCTATTGAGGTCACATTTAGGGGTACTCTGTCAAGGCCACATACCAGCTGCATGTTGCATGCCCTCCAGTGTGATGTGGGGGGAGACCAGGACACCATCCTCTGGAGCTGCATTCCCGTGCAAGTCACGTGACCTGTGTGAGACTGTGCCATGCCCTGAAAAAAGCACCTTTTCAGGCACAGTGCCCCCCAAAGTGAGTATGGGGTGCTGTGACAGATTGCAGCCCCTAAAGTCACCACCCTCTTCTCTCTCTCTCTCTCTCTCTCTCTCTCTCTCTCTTGCCCACTTTCCCTGGAATTTTACTTCCACTGCCACTCACAGCCAAGGTCTGCATGAGATTGGGCTAGAGAATATAGACTTGGCCTCCACAGTCACTTACGGACTCATTGTTAAAACCATGTTTATGGAAGACAATCTTACTTGGCTATGAGTGATCGCCAAAGAAGAAGAAGAAAGAAGAAGCAGAAGAAGAAGATGATGAAGAAATGCTGGAATCTGAGCCTTGGTCTGTATGGCAACCATGTGGATCATTAGGATCACAGTTTGCTTCAAAGCCAGAATCAGTACCCTCATACAGAACACGGATGAAGAAGCTTTGGCCTTCCAGGTGTTGTTGAATTACAACTTCCATCATCTCTTACCATTGGCCACATTGGCTGGGGTTGATGGGAGCTGGAGTCCTGCAGCATCCCCCACCCCAGATACAGGTCATGTCCATGCCACACATTCAGAATATGCATGCAACTTTAACAACCATGGCTTCCTCCCAAAGAATCCTGGGAACCATAGCTGGGTGTTGGGATCTGTAGCTCTGCAAGGGACCTGCCAACAATTGTGTCCCAGCAGTGCTTTTCCTACATTCCTATGGAAGAAAGGTGGGATATTCTTAATAAATACATCACTTTGCAGAGACAAGACTGACTACGCTCATCGCTTTCAACATCTCATCAGAAGTCCTATGTCCCAGGTCCCGATGTAGAAGTGAAAGGTGGAATGAAAGGTCAGCACGATCTGGAGCGCTGGCATTGATCTCGAAAGAGTGGATTAGCTCATGTTCATTTCCTTGAGGACATTGATATCATCAGAGAACCCCACCCTTCTCCATACATCATACTTGCTTTGTATTGGCAGACAAAAGCTAATTGAACATGCCTTAGAGCTGTTGTGGAAGAAGGCAGATCTCCTTCTCTGTGTGCATGCAAGCTTCACTATATAATACACAAGGGCTCCTCGGCAGTCATTAATCTGTGTCTCTGTGCTGTCACGGTCCCGTGATATATCACAGCACATACATAATTAAATATGGAAAGGAGCTGTTGCTGGAAGAACATCCCTCCTACCTCCGAGTGACCAAAAATTCTTAACATTTCCCTCCCTGCTTAATCTATTTTATATCTCCAGGCAGATAGCTAGCGTAGGAGCAGGAGGTAAATTATTATGTGTCCAGTTTGTCGAGCAACCTCTAACTGAATCTAGGAGCCAGGAGCTACATAAAGCACTTAAGTAGTTCTTCTCTCTGAGAATGTGAATACCGTTCATCACTATTTGTGGTCCAGGGGGCTGCAAATGCTGATAAACCAGTGTCTTATGTGCTCATCCATGACTCCAGAAAGCTGTGGTTCACTGTGTGGCTAGTCGCTGGTCACGAATAAAATGAGTTTCAATGGTATGAATTACAGAGGAAGATGTGGAAGAATGTGAGGAAGAGACTGGGACAGGTGGAAGTTCTTCCCTCCTCTCGATCCTGTTTGGCTCTAGTGTAGAGAGAGGACTTCTAGCTCCCTTCTCTCCTGACAGAGATAGAGCATTGTTGGAATCTTGGGAAGGCTCGGAGCCACGTCCTGAGGTGGCTGGGCAGGATTTGTAGAGGTGGGGAGGCAGGTCCAGTGCTCTCTCCCAGGGCCACACATCACCTCAAGGCAAGGTATGAGAAAGGCCCACCTACACACAGTGCCCACTTGCTGTTCAGCTGCTCATGCAGGAGCAGATGCTCTCACAAGTAAGGACTGCACCACCTTGGTTCTAAAGCTGGGTGGGTGGGTGTGAGAAACTTCTCAGCTCTGGTGAAGTCTTGAACTTCTTGTTACTGTCCATGAACTCATCACCTTGGCCACTGTTCCTAGACCTGGACCATCCCAGCCAGCCCATCATCTTGTGTGCAAGGACTGGAACAGCTCATTTCCTGTACAGTGGTACCTCGGGTTAAGAACTTTTTTTTAAAAAAATTAATTTTTATTAAATTTTCTATTATACAAATTTGCCATATCAAACAATTTTCACAAATTTCAACTTTTTGGACTTCCCTCAGCTTCACTGCCAGTCATCCATATTTTCCCATTTTTACACATTTTCTAAATTTAATATTGCATTTTTAGATTACCCTTACTGTCCTGTTTCTGTTTAACAATACTCCTCTCACCTTCACAAAGCCTCTTTAAATCCCACTAGCGTTATTTGTTCATCACATATACTTTTCAGATATTCTGCAAATTTTCCCCAGTCCTTGATGAACTTGTGGTCCCGTTGATATCTTATCTTCCCAGTTAGTTTATCCAGTTCTGCATAGTCTATGAGTTTCGTCCTCCATTCTTCAAGAGTCGGTAGTTCCTCCTGTTTCCACCTCGGGTTAAGAACTTAATTCATTCTGGAGGTCTCTTCTTAACCTGAAAGTGTTCTTAACCTGAGGTACCACTTTAGCTAATGGGGCCTCCTGCTGCCGCCGTGCGATTTCTGTTCTCATCCTGAAGCAAAGTTACTATTTCTGGGTTAGCAGAGTCTGTAAGCTTAAGTGACTGTAACCTGAAGCGTCTGTAACCCGAGGTACCACTGTATTCTTCTTCAACAAAGTTCCGCCCTTATCTGTAGTCCTGTTTTGGGAAGGAAAGCAGTCCATCCAGTCAAATGACAGAACTTGAAGTGGCACAATGGAGTTACGATCCTATGCAATCATAGCAGCAGAGTCAACAACCACTGAGTCAAGAGCCGTAGAGACAAAGGCTAATGTACTGTAGTAATGCTACACACATTCCTACAGTGTTCTTGGAACCTGACGTTGCAACATCATTTGCTGATGTTGCCTCTAAACTGATCATGTGCAGAAGGCATTGATCAATGAAGGAATGAGCAGAATGACACTTTGATGTCACCATCGTACATACTCACCCTTCTGCACAATATGCGCAGATAGTCAGCTTGAAAGGGACTATGATACTTCTCTCTCAACAAACTATGATGATGTTATAGACAGGAGGTCTTTATGCAGAACCCAGAAGCCTCTCAGGAGCAAAAATACCCCCATGCATATAATTTTAACAGAACTGTGAATGGCATTATATTGACAGAGGGGTAAGGAGAACATTTTGTTTTCTTTTTTGTAGGGTGGATAAGAGGCAATGGAAGCTACACAGAGTGGAACAATGAACTGCCCAGAAGCCTACTAGCAAATGGCAAAGCAGTGAAACCATTGGATTTGAGTCGGACAGGCTGCTATTCTGTGCTTTCGGAAAACTTTGTTTTGTTCTTCCTGCAACTCCTTTTCCATTTTGCTGTTGGTGTTGATGTCAGGACCTGCAAAAGGCAGAAGAAACTTGTGGAAAGTGGTGCTGTGACAGCAACAGAAACTTTAAATGGGCCTGGAATGGGCTGTGGGGTGGAGGAAATCAGGCAACCAATTCCCCATACTGCCGCAAAGAAGACCGGTTATGGGGCCTTGGTCATCATCTCTCAGACACCAAGACCATCATAGCCCTTTTAATCTTTGCATCATCCTTGCTTGGTCCTGACTCCAAAGCTCTTCCATTTGCAGAATGGAGCATTTGGATTCCTCCCAAGTTGTTTATAAAAATTAAAGCAACTATTCACACCATCTATTTGATTTGCATTCTCCCCACTTTCCCAAACCCACAGACTAGTATGTAACTTCCTGGAAACTATGGGGGAACTTACTGGAAAGTTACACAACTGTGGGAGAGTGTCATGTTTTGAATATTTATGAAGAAAGACAAGAATGGAGGATATTTCCTTGAAACTCAGTCCAGACATGTAATGAGGCTGATCTGAATCTTAAATGTGTATCACAGCACCAAGCCAGCTGGATTCTCCTGCTTCTGGTTTTGTCTTTGCTGTGGGAAGTGTCTTGTATCCCTCTTAAATAGGGATTTTTGGTGGAAAGCATGCGCCTTTATCTTCCATTTAGAGGCAGGAGTTCATGCTGTGAAAGAAGCATCCTTCCCTTGATCATATTTCTGTAACAATTCCAGAATGCAGTTCAATTTGGTAGCTGTATCCTGATTAAAGCATTCCCCTTGATTAATTGTTCTTTGGCTTTTGGACAGTGCTGGTTTCTTCTAAAAGCCAGCACACAATGCCTGGATTACTTGACTGCACATCTGCTCTCTTCAGTGCCTGCAAATATTTATACACATTTTAATGATTCCCTGTCCACTGTAAGGTTTTACTGCTTTGCTAATCCTGATAGCATCTTTCTCGCTCTCTAACATTTTCCATTCTAAGATCCAATTGTGTAAACAGAGAGACAAACAGCATGTTTTGGGTAGATTATTTTGTTTTGGTTTATGTTGAACAAGGAGACTAAACTGAAATATTATATAGAGATATATACATCTAAGATGGAATTACGCTCTGGTTAAGAAGAGAGAAATGCAAGTAACAGTGGCCAGGGCCCAGAGTTAGATATATTAGATTCAGAGCTAAGAGTGAACATTTGTTAGGTGCTATCTGCTAGGCTGTACTTTTATGGAATCGGTATTCATGATCATTACCATTTGGAAGCCTTCTCACAAGAGGATGGCCGGGCAGGCAGAAAACGATACAAAGATCTGTTCTTATATGTATTCCAGATTAAATTGAAAACAGGCAGTGTATTTCAGAAACACATGTTGTGGTAAGGTGTACTTGTGTGTATATACTGCAAAGTTATCAATACAAACCAGTTATTCTATTTCCTCCCTTGCCTGCAACTTTTTAAAGCAGAGGTGGTGCATATAATTGTTCATTAATTTTTAAAAAAATGTTTGTTGGCTTTCTGTACATTTATATTCCATCCTTCCATTTTCCACTGCTCAGGACAGCTTCAAAAAAGTAATAAAGTATGAAAGCACCAATTTATAGAAACACACAAACACACACACCACCAAAAAACAACAACCCACACAGCATAAAATTAAAAACACTGAATCCAAGTGCAAAAACTAAATCAAAAGGGGGTTGTGGAGGGAAGGGGTTAGTTAGTTCCCTGCCTACTTTATTATAATAAAACTCAGCTCCCAGTCCAGCAGTCCTCCTAAACCTCAGCATCATTTGGGCTCACTTATTTCCTCTTCATCCTTAACCAGCAACCTGGTAAATGTGAATTATAGGCATGGTACAAAGCCAGTTAAATACACATATGATATATAACAAATGTATCTACGTTCATTTATTACAATATTATTAAGTGCATAAGCTTATCTGGTTACTTGAAAATAGTAAAATAGTACAGTATCTCTAAATGAGTATCTAGAGTTCTTTGTTCGCATGTTACAGTCACTTTAAATATCAGCTATTAATGTTAAACTAAGACAGTTAATTTCCCTATTAAAATCCTTTAGCCAAATTGCCCTTTTATGCTCTTCACTGTAGTTAAGCCTCACCAACACTATAACTGGGGACTCTACTGGAAATCCTTTCCCCCCACTCCTTTACTGACCTATTGAAGTGCAGGTTTGTTGTATGGTCCTGCCCTGGACATCTCTTTGGTATTCCTATCAGAAACCAGAGTCTACCATTCTAAGCTGCTTCTCACTTGCTCCCTTAGCACTGCAGACATGTTCTCTCTCTCTCTCTCTCTTCTTTCTTTTTTCTTCAGCCTTAGCCAAGTCATTTAGCTATTGTCAGCAAGTCTTTGACCACCAAGCCACTCCACCTGCCTTTCAGGTCTCCCTTCTTCCTCCCTGACCCTCTCCCTCTGATGTCTTCTGCCTCTTCTTCTTCTTATTCCTGACTCCATGACCACCAAGCACCAACAACTCTACCCAACTCCAGCTCTTCTCTGCTGACCAGAACCTGGCCATAAGTACACTTCTGTGGAGCACTGAAAACCTTTGCTCAGGGTCATTGCTCTGATGGATCCAGAAATGAGGAAGCAAGGAGGGAGGGAAAGAAGGTCAGAGCAGAGCCTAGTGGTGAGAATTAAGTAGTATGGTTGGGCTTTGCATTCTCTGGACATAGCAGAGGCACTTTTGTTCTGTGGTGGGCTGCTCAAAGACCATGAGGACCTGGTTTCCAGAAAGACTTCCACATTGACAGTGACTTCTTCAGGGGCTTACCAGCAGTGCTCTCTGAGGTAAGTCCCAAGTTGTTCACATTGCAATAGATAGCTCGGGATGTGGCGGGGAGGCGGGGAGGTGAGAGACACTTCAGGTGTGGGGATCACAGCCCTCCAGGCTTCTCTATCTCTCCCTCAAAGTCTTCCCCTCTCTGCAGGCCACACCCCTTATTGCTCCTACTTCACATTCTCCTTTAATGCTTTTGCCTCGATAGACTGTCCTCAAACTCTGGCTGTCTGTTGATTGGATGGAATATAGAGAGGATTGTGTGAGTGTGTGCAGAAACTAGCCTACCCTACAAAGGTAAACTTGACATGTTTACACCCACCACTGACACATGGCTCTCAGAAGATTGTGTCAGAGGGAATCATCCAACTGGATGGAAAAGCACCCCCCCCCCATAGTTGCCCAGAATGGGCTGGGCAAAGGCAAGAGGCAGCCATTTTCAGTCATTATTGTTGAGCTCCATCATGGAAGAGCAAGGTTTGGACAGGGCAATGGGGAAGTTTATCTTTTGAGAAAGGAAAGCTGGGGGCGGGGTGGGGAAGCTGCTTTTAGAGGGAGGTGCAAAGAAATTCTTAAAATTTAAGTTTCTTTGTGGAGGTTTCCTGGAAGACCAGCAGCAGTTGCCTCCCCCTTCCCATTCGCTTTTCAATTGCTCTGTTGACAAAAGTGTAACTTGTTATAAAGTGTTTCTAATATTGTGTTTCAATGTTGTAACCTGTCCTGGTACCTTAGGGTAAAGGGTGAACAATAAATAGATCAATAATAAACATATTCCTTCACAGTGCCTCCGTATCAATGGCACCATGTTATAATGCAGTATCATTATGGGGAGAAAAGAGCCTCCAGTCCTGTGTAGTTACACATGGTGTGAAACACAGAGACAAGGGAGTGGTGGCTGCCCTTTCCTGCCCTCCTTAGATGGTGCTGCTCCTGGTTAGATTGGCTGGTGAAGCAGACCATCTTCCATTAGCTCCACACAGCCTGGCTTGTTTGCATTAGACACATCAGCCACAGATGACCTTCTCATCCTCCTGTTATTCCCCACACATGGAGCAAATATTGTGACAAACTTACTGATCAATGGATATATTATTTTAACTCCAGAGAATCTCAGCTTTCATTTTTTAAAAAAAAAAGGTTTTCTGTCCCTTGTGATTCCACAGTGGTTTGTAAATATACTCAGTAACATGCCTTTGTCTGTGCATTGCTACATATGTTGGGGAAGGGTTATAGCTCTGTGGTAACTGAGCCCATGCGGTCCCAGGCATTAGGGGCTGCAAGCCCTTATGAATGGTCTGTTTGGAAGTGAAGAGGTGTCAAGTTTATGAGGAATTTCACTGTATCAGTTTTAAAAAGGAAGACTATGGAGGTGATGAAGAAATACAGATGTTCCTAATGGGAAGAGGATAAAAAAAAAGGAATAGCTTTTTAAAAAGTAACAGACTGGTGAAAGTCAGAGACTGCAAAATTATTGAGGAAGGCGTTTGTATGCAGAAGCACGTATAGCTATATATAATAGCCTTGTTTTTCATTGCTGGTGTGTGATGTTTTTGATTGAAGAACAGAAACAGTTGATATTTTGAGATATAGACTCAAGCAATAGGGTGCCAGATATTATTCCAGCATGTTGAAACTAGGAAGATATTTTGATCTCCACTTGATATTAAATAATCAATGCTGGATTAATACCACAATACAGTTTGTGTGTGTGTGTGTGTGTGTGTAAAGAGAGAGAGGGAAGAGGGGACTTTTTATTTAATAATTTTATACTTTGGATTTACAGATCCTTCTGGGAAGCCACATTTTCTCCCTTTGTTTCTCTTGTTTTAGTCTAATAAAATAAATCCCACGAAACATGAAAAGGCTCTAGCAAGTCTCTAGGTGTGAAGATTGCACAACTGAGGAGCAGCCCCCAAGAATGTCTCCTCACAATTCAAACCATCTCTGGTATTACAATTACCACGACCCTCAGATGTTCCAGAGGGATGGGTAGCCTGAGAGTGGGCATTCTCACTGGCAACTCCCAGACCGTGGAACTCTCTCCTCAAAGAAGTACATCCAGTCAGGAGTGGGGCTATCACTAAGCCTATCACTAGGGTGCAGACTTCAGAGGGGTTCAGCACCTTTGAGGGATGCCATTTTGTACAGCTTTATGCAGATTATTCCAAATGATTTGGGTGCTAAAACATTTCCTTTTGTATGTAAGAAAGATAAACAGCGATTGATGTATTACTTATTCTTGCAATTCAAAATAAGTTTAGAAGTTTCAAATTTTGTGCTTTTTATTTTTTTCTACAAGCCCGCTCACCCCTTTGTGTGTGGTGGCATTGCAGGACGGGGGGAGACTTCACTGGGGCCCCAACATGGGAATTCAAACTGCTGTGCCCTTCCTGATAGGCTGAGGGGGCATGAACCCCCTCGGCCTACCAGGAACCGAATCCTAGCCTGCAGCCTGCTTTGGCAAATGGGGCTGGAGGCTGGGACTTGGGCTGTGCTGGGGGCAGTGCCGATGGAGCCGATGGTGGGCTTCCTTTGGATCTACCCCTTGCCCATTTAAGCAGCCAGCACCTGGGACACAGCCTGTTTGTTCCTGAGCCAGGTTTCCCCACCCATGGTTTACGCTGCTAGTCAATGACTTTGCTGTGGCTACGGTGGTCACCGTCCTTCAAGGGTAGGAATTTGCCCACCGGGCTAACTGACACTGACCCAGTGGTTTTGCCTACCTCACAGCAATTGTCACAACTGGTTGGTCATTGGGTCAATCCTTTGTTTTGGATGGAGGGGAGGGTGTAGTATGGGGTATGCTGGGGTAACCCGTTAAAGGGATCTGGGGGGAGTGGCCATGTCTGCATGCCCAGGCGGGGGCCAGGGCCGAAGGCACTCCCCCAGACAGCGGTCCCTGCGGGGGTCACCCTATTGGATGTAAGTCTTAGGAACCCCTGCCTGGATTGACCATGTGTCATTTCCGGCGGGCGGGCTGGAAGTATCAGGCGAATGTCCCATCCAGTTCAGCATTCTGTTTTCACAGTGGCCTCTGGGGACCTGAGAACAAGAACACTCCCCCTCCTGTGGTTTCAAGCAGCTGGTATTGCAAAGTATTACAATAGCCATCATAATACCTAAGATATGTGTTTTTAGGACCCACCTGTTCCAGCAACTGATTTGTTTTAACTCTTTTTATTGTTGAATTATAGGTTTTTGTAACTCACTATGGGACCTGTTAGTGAAGGGCAAGTGGTAATAATAGTAATAGTAATGTCATTAGTGTCTAAACAGACTGTAGATGGTACTCTAACACCTGCGCAGCTTTTGCTGAGCAGTAAAGGCAAATCCAAGCAAACTTTTTTTGTGTGTGAATTAGACACTGAAAGAGGAATTTACTCCTAAGTGCTTGTTAGTTCCAAGTTGATGGACTACTGAGGGGGGAAAAGAGATTTGCTTCTATTTACCAAAAAATCAAAGTATAAACAAAGCAGTATCTACAATATAAAGATGTTCTACAATACTCTCTAAAATAGCCTTTAATGTCTTCAGTTGAAAGTTCTTTCATTTCCTCGGCTCTTTCACATTTCCACGGTACTGTAGTTGAAAACATTCCTTCCTTTGCTTAACCTCGACACTAAAGTAAACCATACCACAAAGCACCCCTCCCCTCGTCTTGCTGTAGCTTAGGCAACATACCCCAAACACACCAGCACCAATTTACTATGGTTCTAATCAGCATTTTGCACATGGAAAACTCACCATGTGTCTCCGAAACCTTTGCCACTCATCTCTTTCTAATGCAACTGCCTGTTTCTCCCTCTGCTGGTTTCAGAATAAACGCCTTGTCAAAAAAAGAATTAGATTTTGACAGCTTTTTTCCCCTATGGTTAATTGAGGTGATAGATACACTTGACATTTATCTAAACGCAGAAAAGAAGATTAAGACATATTTTTCTACATGCATTCTCCATATTAGAGGAGGTCACTTTCCAGGGTCTCTTTAATATGTCTGTGCAATTAATAGCGGTGATAATTCCGCTTCGTATCACAGCGTCTTTAAAGTTCTCTTTCAAGCCGGCAGATAAAACTATCTTTTCTGTATATGGGGCTTGAATTAGACTAATCTTTTTCAAGTTTGCCCTCAAGGCCTCCTTCTTCTCACAGTCCTGAAAATTAATACTCACTGAAATATACAAAGGCCTGTATGCTGCTAGCTCACTCAGCTGAAAAGAAATGGTTAGGAATTCACATTTTAGACTTCTTTAATTATTTCCACCACATTTATGAGGGCTTTCCCCTCAGTAGTTTATTCCATGGCCTGTGTGAAATGTCCCCTCATGTTGTCTGGCTCTTATTTTGTTGGTTGCATGGAGCTTTCCCACATTTTTATTATAATATGCATACCAATATATATATATATATATATATATATATATATATATATATATAGTGTGTGTGTGTGTGTATGTATGTATATATGTATATGTATGTATGTGTGTGTGTGTGTGAGAGAGAGAGAGAGAGAGAGAGAGATTTTATTCATTGTCATATGTAGGCTGAACATTAGAATGCTTTATATTGTTTCCAAACATTATTGCTTGGCAGGAGTAAGCAAATAACTGAGAATGTAACACTGCCAATGCTACCTGTTTCTGCAGACTGCGAAGAGAAGTGAGTCTTCCCATTCAATCCACAGCTCAGTTGAATGAACGAGTCTTTCCATTCAATCCACAGCTCAGTTGAACTGAAGTATTTGGGTTGAAATTTGATGAATCTCAATTTTATCTGCATCATGGGTTTGGCTGCCCTGTGCACAACCCATAGATCTGATGAACCCTCTTCCAAAATGATGTAATGTCTTCATACATATTGCAACTGTTAGCGTTTTCATGCTGCTTTTGATCTGTGATGTAACAAAGTGTATAAGGAAAACATACAGCAAGCTGTGAGGTGAAATCATTGCTTGAATACTCCATCGTGGACCTGGGTTGCTTTACAGCATGTGATGAGTGGGAAATATACTTAAACCCACTAAGATCTTCCTGCCCCCTCTCCCTTCAGTTGCTTATTAAAGAGTTTTCATTATTTTTACAAATAACTAATACAAACAGCATTCAGTGAATTCTGGGAAGTGTAGCAATGTGTAGACACGTATATGTTTCTCAATAGGGTTGCTTATTTAGTTTGAGGGATTTCCCTTTGTGTATTGTCACATCATTACTGAGGAAACCCCTGGCTGTGAAATAACACAGCCGGGTGCTTAAAGGCATCCCTGTTATGGGAACCATTTGAATATGCCTCTATTATATTCCAAGGAGCTGAACTTTGACATTAAAGCCTAACATGTGTTAAATGTTTTCCTTAATATTTCCCCCAAACCATATCACAGGCCATAAACAGAATCTTTAATTTAGGGCCAATTCTGACGTAACGTTTTCCCTTGAGGTAGTATTCTCCAAATGATCACTTTCAGTAGAGTACATGTTACGTGCAAGGTGTGGATGGAAGTCCTATGTGTTTTTTTATGGGAAATATCCCTGCACAAGTGCTGTCAGGAGTGTAGCATCTCATTCCGAGATAGCTTTTGGAAAATCTACATAGATGCTGAGATTTCACCTAACAATTTACACATGTATTCTTACAAAAGAAGAACAGATTAATAGTTTTGCAGTATCAGATTGGACCAAAGGTCCATGTAGTCTAGTGGTAGTCAACATGGTGCCTGCCAGATGTTGGATCACAACCGTAATCCAGTCTCCCCCCCCCAAAAAAAAACATTTTTGTTGCATGTTTTTGTTGTACGGAGGCACCATTCCGATCTGCTATGATGAATAGCCTTTGATAGAACTAACCTTAATTTGCTTTCATGTCGTTTTGTGGCTATGCAATCCACAAATTTCCTGGGTAGAAGAACTCCTAGGTAGAGCTGACCATGAGATGTCACCAGAAGTTTGGATCTGGTGGATCTTTGCTCTGACACCACAGAATCTTTTAATGTTCTTAAGAATAAGTTAGCTCTGGCATATTGAATTAATTCCAAAGCCTTTTAAAGGCATGGCATGGAATAATGGCCTTTCCAGGAAAACGAGAAACTTATAGGTGGTGCCACTTGGAGAGGTTACTTTGAAAGGAAATGTGTGTGTGATGGGGGACTGCAGCCCATGGGACCAAAAAGCAACCCTCCAGGGGTCTCAGTATGGTCCTCCAAACTCTTCCTAGGACACATCCTGGCACATATCCATTTTTGCCTCTGGCCCCCCACACCAGTGGGATATGGCCCCCAAAAGGTTTCCCACAAGGAAAGGTGGGCAGACTCCCATCCCTAATGTAAACCTCAGCATTTTAGCCTAGTCTCAGTATCCTTTGCATTTAAACGCATTAAAAATCTGTAGGGGATGGGGATACTGTTTCTCACCTGGACCTGTGTTTGGTAACGGATTACTCACCCCCATCTTCAGATGGACCTATAGCTATTGGCCATTATGGTGTTATTGTTCAAGTTCTGATTCAGGGATTCTAGAAGCATGTGGTTGGACACTGTAAGAAGCTGGACATTGGAGCAGGAGAACCTTTGGTTAGATGCAGGGCGGGTCTTTTTACTTCCTTAGCTTGGTTGCCGAAGTTGACTACTGTACTTACTTTTGGAAGAAAATTTCCCACATATTTGTTAAATACTCTCTGAATTTTCAATGCAGCACCATCATTCTTATTTATTATGTCAGGGTGGCAGCTAAAGTAATGAACAGTGCAAAATCATTATTGAAAAGCTCGATAATTTGATCACAAACAGAAGAATGGCTTTGAATCCCTTGGTTAATAAGATGAGAAAACAGTGCCTGAACAACTCCCTGATGGGCAGCTATGCTACAAAAAGTTGGGCACTGAACACAAAATGGTGCTATAATGTGCTCAGCCAGAGTAAGTCATTAGAGTAATCCATCTGCTGCTGCATATCAATGGTTAATTATTAAATGTTAATATCTGCCTCTGACTGATGACATCTCTTTTCTGAAATATAAAAATGCTTTTTAGAATTAACTATTGATCATTATAGCAAAAGTAGTACAGAACTTTGCTATTTGGTCATAATACACAGAATACGAAATTCAGTCCCACTGATTTCAATGGATCTACTCTAAGCATGACTAAGTCTGGATCCTGTTGTCTTTTCTCCTAAGGCAGCTTTCTTTTTTATTATTCATTTATTTATAAGGGTTTTTATTCTACTCTTCATCTAGAAGGAGGTGGAAGAGGCGAAAGCTTAGGAATTTCAGTAATGTCAGTTCCTGCCTTCAGGCTTGCACTCTAAAAGACATGGCACAAAAGGTGACAACATTAGGAGAAAAGAGGAAAAAGACGAATTCCTGCACTTTTTAAAAAAATCACAGAGTTCTTTTCATAATCAGTAGGGATGGTCATTCAAGGAGACAAGATAGAAATTGCAAAATGTGCACATATTGACCATACCTCTTATACAAATTAATACACCCACCATATGCATCTTTAGTAATTAAATATTATCTAATTCCTTCTTTCATCTTCTTCCATATAGTAAGAAAGATCTTACTAGAATGTGTACATTAACGAGTTACTAGTCCGTACAGTAAGGAAGTAACAATCAGCAATATTCAGAAGTTATGAAGTCTACTTTTGAAGAATGGCTCCATGTCACATACCACAAAAATTTGTTATCTTTGTAGCTCTTCTCCCCGTTTTCTAGCTCATTGACACCATTTTTCAAAAACGTCAATTCCCAAAACTATTGTTTGTAAACTGCTCTGTGATGTTCCCAAAATACATGATTGTGTGCTTCTTATTAGTAATAAGAAGATGGCCACATGTCAGAATGCTGTTTACTGATCATAGCAGAGATCACTGTGTTGACCAGCAGTTGCTGGCAATATTTCCTTACCTGCTTTCTATTATTTGTGTTTATTTTTCAGGGCATCTTTGTCTTGTCTTTCTTTCATTGGAGGCCCTGGAAAACATTATGTGTCCTTCCTAGTAATTCCAGCAAGATCAAACACATCCTATGCATAACATCTGGAAGGGATAGTCTTGTTATGTTCACAAGGAGGTGCTCCTTTTCTGTCATGGACTCCCATTCTCTTACATTGAATCTCACAGGGTTCACTACTGTATCAATGATCTCCTTCCATAGCTGCTATTTATTAAGCAGCGCTTTTCAAGCTGGAACATTCATTTCCTCCCAATATTCAAATTTGCACTGTGAGCCAAGAACATAGTTGGATTCCAAGTTATCAGTGAATATATATTTCATCTTCTTCTGGACTGTGTTCATTTTTTCAAAGAGATAAAAGGCTCTGAGAAGGTTTTTCTTGTACACATGTGGCTTAAATTTTTTTTCTTTGCTCAAATTGGTCTATATTATGAATGTAAAACCCACGTTGTCCAGAATGTACATTTAATTTAAAAATTCCTCTCTTTCACTTTCTATCTTGACATAACTATCTGGTATCAAGTGCTCAAAGATGTGCGTATGTGATGTGCGAAAGGCTTTTGGGGGATTACATGACCATGACCACATTCACACCATACGTACTATGATTTCACTTTAATTCCCAGAGTGCTTTAACAATCAATCCTTCTTAGAATCATAGAGTTTGAAGGGACCATGAAACTCATCTAGTCCAACCCTCTGCAATGTAGGAATCTCACCCAATGTGGGGCTCAAACCCACAACCCTGAGATTAAGAGTCCTAAGCTTTCCAATTAATTAAGAGACTAAGCTTTCCAATTAATGGGGAAGACTGGGAATTGTAGCTCTGGGAGGGGAACAGGGGTCTCCTAATAACTCTCAGCACCCTTTACAAACTACAGCCCTTGTAACTCTTTGGGGGAAGACATGACTATTTAAAGTTGTAACATGATGCTTTAAATGTATTGTGTGAATGTGGCCCTTGAAATGAATGCAATCAAAAGGAGAAACACACCATAATTACCAGGCCAGGATACATCAAGTGCATCAACTGTGGCTTAGCTAGAAGAAATGGCTTCAGTTATTCATGCCCTGGTCACATCTATCCTAGACTACTGCAGTGCTTTCTTTGAGGGGCAGCCTTTAACTACAGTGAAGCTGTATTTTTTGTCAAGCTCTTTGTTTATCTACTCAATTTTGTCTTCAGTTTGAAGTTATTCATCCAGTGGTGAGGAACCTGTCACCTCAGTTCTCATGTATAATAATAATAATAATAATAATAATAATAATAATAATAGTATACCTCCATTCATTTGAAGATCTCAGGGCAGTTCACAGCATGTATTTCATACACTCTTCACGTGCTAAAAGTTGACTCTTGCTCTCTGGACCACACTTCTGGGAATCACTTCTTCTGCAATGTGTAAGTCACCCATTAAATCACTATTTTATTTACCTTCTCAGTAAAACACAATTTCTGGGAAAGCTCTGATCTCATCTCTATTGCTCCCTGAGTACCTTATGAGTGAGCTCTGTTACCTAGACTAAACCATCCAAAGTCACTCACAGTGTGCTCCTTTGTGTTTTGAAAATATTCTGGTTTCTGAGCCAGCTCTACCAGACAGAAAATAGCTTGTCCTTTGGCAGAATAAAGCTTTGCTTCACATTGGGAAATGGTGCTCATTGCCCATCTGAGCTAAATTTCCCCTAGTTATTCATGTTTTGGAAGAATTTAGTCTCTGAACACAGAGAATAGTTTGCTAATGCATGTCCTAAGCAAGTATACCACTGTTTTAATAGGTGTATCAATATTCCTATTATACACTACTTGGAATATGCTTTGGTATAGAAACACGGAATAAAAATGCTGTGAAACCAATGAAGTAATAATATTCACTTACCTAACAAGGTTGTTGTATTTGCAACAAGAAAATGGATGTGAGGAATTTCATACACTCTGAAGTCCTTTACAAATTACATGCTAGGTATTGCTTTTATTTATATTTAAAAAGTTTTGATCTAGTATCCTTAGCAACAGTTATGTTCCTGGCCTCATTTCTGTTCCATAACTTTTGGATGGACTGTTATGTTTCATTGATCCAATGCTTGTTTGTTACAGGTCCCAGCCTTCCCACACTGAGAAAACAGGATATCTGGAAAAACCAAAGATCTTCAGTAATCTTTTGAGTTTGTCACTGGCAGTTTTAAAAATGTAATGGACATCTAATTATGTCATTATAGCCAGTTAATGATGAGCTGGGCCAATCCATGCAATTGATTGCTTCTGTCCACAAATTAAGCATGAGATCATTAAATTCTAACTCCAGGGCATTATCAGTTGCAAGAAATGCACCTTCATGTTAGGACTTTGAAAGATCATACAACTATATTGGTGATGTGGAAAATGAGAAAGATGTCTATTAATAGGTTGCTTAAAAGCATTCCTTTCCTCCATGTTGCAGATGTTGTTATTTGCCAATATTAATATGAAATGAGTAGAATTGTCCCCATCAGCATTTCAGTTGATGAAATGTTCATGGACAATACAGTGTAAAACTCAGGTTTGCGAGCTAGTGGCTTCTTGCTACAGAGCTGTAGCTAATTATGGCTCCTTGGTAAATAGACTATCTATATTGTTATGAGTTTGTGGGTGCCAGACTCCCCCAAATTCCTGGATTCAATTAAGTGTTAGAATTTAATTGAGACTCCTGAACATCTGGATCCAGCAATGTTTAAAATATCAGCCAGGCCAGCTTCCTCATGAGACAATTGCCTGGATGAGGGCCATTAAGGAAATTCTTAATGATGACCCATTAAGAAAACTAAGGAGATGAGGCTCTGTGCCAGATGGCAAATGGATAGAGCCCCTCCTTCAACTGTTATAAGACAAGGACAGATGTTGAAGCAGAGTTTTAGAGTTTGCTGTGAGCTGGAGAAAGAAAAGGGTGCAGGTGGAAAAAGCAGCAAGCTGGAGAGAGGATCACAGCACAATGGTTGATATCTGTTTGAATCCAAGGCTGTGCCTGTGGAAGAAGCAAGACTCTCTTGGAGTGTTAATGCTGAGAGCCCCTCCATTGTAGGATCAGGGTATATATATGTGTAAATAAACTATACAGAATAAAGACACCACAGTCTCCACTGTGCCACATTCCCAAATGGAAACACGGATCCTGAGTAAGTATGCCTGGAACCCCTGGAATCCTGTACCACTTGAAGATTGGGGTGGCGTGCAACAATATGTTTGAGTGTAGAATCTGTTTGTTGGTGTTCAATTTTTACATTTTTAGGTGCTTAGTAGAA
Organism: Podarcis tiliguerta; assembly: GCF_965153285.1. NCBI lineage: Eukaryota > Metazoa > Chordata > Lepidosauria > Squamata > Lacertidae > Podarcis > Podarcis tiliguerta. The sequence continues at coordinate 37,101,039 of NC_139537.1, forward strand.
AACATCTTAAGTGTACATCTAAAGTGAAGTGGCTCCAAAGAAATCAAATGACCACTTGAGACTTATAGCAAAAGGTTTGAGTGAGAAAACAATAGCTAATGTTCCAAATTGTCTACATATCAGTTTGAACCTGACTGGGCTGCTTTTAGGTTCTTTGCAGTGAAGAAACAGGTTCTATTTTGGGTGTCATTGGAAGCCAAAATCTGTTCTTCTTACATAGCTGCATGGCAAGACCCTCAAACCATCCCCCCATTAGCATAAAGAAATTCACATAGACACAGCATTTTTGTTTCAGGTTATTGGGCAAATTTTTTGGCCACAACTTTATTGATTACAGGAAATGTGAGCAGTATTGGCTTAGGCATTGGCAAAAGACTATATCTGACTCCTGCCCCTTTGCAGGAAGTCTGTAAGGGTAAACCACCCAAAAGGAAACTGCTTTGGGGGAACCCGCCTGCACCCCCCGGTGTTCCCAGAGGCCTGGCATGGCCCTAGCCCTTCGGGCAGACTTCAGACAAGATCCAGGCCCCGGATCCCTTTAACGGAATACCCTTGAACAATGGAGGGGCAGGCGATGGCTGACCTCCCTTCCCCCACTCAACAATAAGCCAATGCCTAACTTCCAAACCTTACAAAGTTGTGACGATTGCTAAGAGGTAGGTGAAAACCAAGTGGCGCATGCCAATTCGCCAAATATTAAAATTCCTACCTGCTCCCCAACCCAAGACGGGCAACCAACCGAAGTCCAAAGCAAGGCCAGAAGACACTTAAAGCAAGGGTGGGCGAGTGTGAAGCAGTGTGAAGCAGGTGCTTGGCACATGTTGTGCTGCCGCTTTTATGCGTTCCCCCATGATCACCCATTCAAATTGATTGGGCAATAGCCGTGGGTAATCGTTGTGCCACCCTGGCTTCACCCACGCCAGGGGGGAGGGAACTACTGCGTTGAGGGCCTGCCCACAACCAGGACCATCTATTAAGATGATCCAACATATCAGCCTAACTTATCACCTTAGCCCTGTCTTATAGAAGAATAAAATCCATTCTGTATAAATGAATCCATTTCCTTTTCATAGATGTTATACACTGTATTGACATTTGCACCCAGTTATCCACCATGGCTCCATGAACAGCCATACAGCTTTTAGATAGTGGTGAAGCTGGAACTAACCACAGGTGGCCACTTTTAACCTGAACATGTAAATGGGGGCCCATTTCTTATTTTTTCACCATCTGTTTGTATGGTGGTAATGCTGGTGCTATGACCTAACTTAGATTAAGCCATGATCCAGTATTAGTTCCTGACCCACCAGTTGATGACCACTAAGATAACATGCCATATAACATTGCCTAAATAATGTGTTTGTTAAGGGCCTAACAATTTTGAGTTTGAGTGAAAGCCCTTAACACAGTAGGTTTCAGTTTAACAGTTTACACATGTTAAATTGAAAGGGTTTTGTTTTCCCAAATCAATTGAATCTTCTATATGCTTGGTAATCCCGTCTCTGATAATGCTTTCCACCAGTTTTCCTGGAACAGCCATTAAGCTGAAAAGCCTGCAATTTCTCGGATCCCTGTTCTTAAAAAAAAATGGTGTTACATTGGCCACTTTCCAGTCTTCAGATATGGAGAGTGATCTTAGGGGCAAGATACAGATTTTTGTTATGAGATCAGCAATTTCACTTTTGATTTCTTTAAGAACTCTTGGGTGGGTGCCATCTGGCCCCAGTGATTTTTTTCATTTGTAATTTGTCAATAAAGCCAGAGCTTTGTCTTTTATTAGGATAAATACTATCCTCTTATTTTTATCCCAGGAACTCTGGGTGGCATACATTGATATTCCCATTTTATCCTCACAAAAAACCTTGTGAGGTAAGTTAGGGTAAGACAATATTATTTGCTCCTCATGGCCACCCACCAAGTGAATTTCAGGTCTAAGAGGGACCCAAGTCCAATTCAATATTTTACCTGCTATACCACAGTGGCTTTCAAAATTCAGGAAGCGGAAGTTGAAAGATTGGGGCCAAGCAAAATGTTCTCACCCATTTCTTGCCTTTTCGTTTAGCAGAGGGAATGGGCACCTGTGGTCCTCCAGATGGGGTTGGACTCCTGCTCTTCTCAGTATAGCTAATGGTTAGGGGTGGTGGAAACCATATACATCTGGAAGGGTATCAGTTCTCCATTCCTGATTTAGCCAATGGAAGACATTTTATGGAACTTCCATGAGGAAGGTTAGGTGTCAATAGTAGAAATGTGGCCATCAAAAAAGTCCCAGCTTTCTGGTGGCAAAGGGGGATGGAGCACAGACCCCCTGATCCTTATCTTAAACACCTGATTGCCGAGAATTCTTCTTTGTTTTGCTAGCTGTTAGATTATAGTCTGTAAAGCACCTCTCCCTGATGCTCTGTCCAGCTAGAACAATACATACCTTGAGGCCTGTTCTTGAATGAATACAGCTCTTAGCAAAATCGTAAAACTGTGTTATATCAATTAGAAGTTTTAAATATTTAAAGCTATAATCAAACTTCCATTAAAGTCCATGGTAAAATCCTTTCTAGGCTTTAATAGGATCTCATTCCATCTGTTCAGCAGTTCACAAAATGACAGTCAGCCATGAATAGGTATAAAAAGGAGATTTTGTTCTACAAAATGTGTATTGTAATATATATGTGCTATATATGCCTTAAGGTGTATAGTATTTAAAGAGGGGGGGACACCCATTTTCCCAGTACTCATTCTGCAATATTGTATTGCTGGGAAAATGTAATTGGATGTGTTAGCTGGAAGAAAATCATCTTGATTGCACTCGAAAGCTGAACAGCTCTCTACATGTTCCTTGAAAATCCAGAAAGGCTCTTAGAAGCTATATATGTGTTGTGAATATTTGGCATCATTATCATTATCATCATTTATCCTACCACTTTTTTAAAAAAATAATTTATAAAGAGCACAGAATGAAAAACAAGCAATAACACCACAAATCAACTAGCATAAAAAAATCTAACAGTTAAAATTTCAAAGCAGTAGATATAAAATCTTTCCAAATGGTTAAAAATTTTAAATACTATATCTGAAAATTTTGCATCTCCATCTGCATCTTTGTAATTCTTAGCATATATTGCCTCTGACAAAGGTGATCACTTTCACCTTTTCAGCAGTGGATTTTTTTTCTAAAAGAAGATATAGAAGTGTAAGATGATATTCGGGTGAACAGATGATGCAACTCAGGTAAATTATGAGAGTGGCAGGTGTTGCTTAGGAGGAAAGGTGGTCGTACAATGCCAGTTTCTTCTGCTAGATGAATAACAGAATGTTAATGGCTTCCAATGGGCAAGAAATAGCCTATGCACACAGTTCCTGATCTACAGGAAGCAGACTAATGCTTTTAGTTAATTAGGAATGTGCATATTACCCTGAACAGGGCAGCTGACTTCACAAGGTGTCTGAAAGCCCCAGAGTAGTTTGTATTTTAGATGTATTTATTTAGTTATGGTGCAAAGTGAATAGGGAAGTGATGAACAATGTAGGAAGTATGTGAAGTGAAGAAAGGAAATGTAGCATAACATCATATGAGCTTAGATCAGATAGGTGTTTTTTTTTTAAGATTTCCCAACTGTGTATATATGCAACATTCACAGAGTAGTGAGGTGGTACAGTATTGTACTTGCCAACTGCAGTAATTTTCTATACATTTATTATTATTATTTTGCTGCAGATTTGCAGAAGTTAGGCATGGATACATCCTGTCTGTTTTGTATATTGTGTTTCAAATGCAGCATGGTGGGTCAGTGATGCCAATGTTGATGTTCGTGAGACACATCTGGAATTATGAAGCTGGATATAGAGGTGGAGATCATTATGTTAGTTAGTGCTTCCATCCTGGATTGCAACATTCCCTTTACACTGAGTTACCTGCTGCATTATAGAACTGTGGGTTTTTTTGTTTTGTATTGATACACCTCCATGCTGTACTAAAATTTAAATGTCAGGAAGGAACTGTATGTTGGGCTGGAATGCCACCCCAAATTTCATCATGCGGAATGACGACACAAAATTCTAGCAATACAAAGCATATTTAATGCACATGACCTCCCCACAAAGAATATTGAGAACTGTGGTTACCCCTCCTTTTGGAATGGGAAACGAAAGATGAGGAAGTGAAATCAGTAATGATTAAGTGGGCACAAGACATAGGCCACAACATACAATTTGAAGATTGGACAAAACTCTGGAAAGTAAATTTGAAATTCACAGACTGTATATTGTTAAAGGAAAATCATATGAAGATGATGTATAGATGGTATATCTCACCAGTGAAACTGGCCAAAATATATAAAAATGAACAGAGGGAATGTTGGAGATGTAAATAGGTTGAAGGGACTTTTTATCATATGTGGTGGGATTGTAAAAAGGTTAAGGTATATTGGGAAATGATTTACAATGAATTAAAAAAAAATGTTTAAAATAACATTTGTTAAACAACAAGAAGCCTTCCTGTTGGGCATTTTAGGGCAAGACCTGCCAAAAGAGAGAAGGACACTATTTATGTATGCAACGTCAAGAATACTGCTAGCACAGAATTGGAAGACTGGATAAATTCCAACAAAGGAACAATGGCAAGAAAAACTGATGAGTTATGCGGAGATGGTGAAGCTGACACACAGACTTCGGGAAAAGGACAATAGGGATTTTGAAAAAGAGTGGGGACCTTTTATATTATATTTGCAGAAACAAAGGAAGAATATTGATCTGATGAGATGATTTAAATAAACATTTACAGTTTTATGGATAGGGAATAGGGAATGTAATAAAAGGAAAAAGTATGATATTTGTAGAAGATAGCAGAATATATAAGGAGGTAAATAAATCAGAAATGGAAGCCAAGGGAAAAGGGGGGAGGGAGAGATGCTTATGTAATCTGTATGTTATAAGTATATTTGCAATGAGAGAAAAGAAAAATTAATATATTTTTTTTAAAGAGAACTGTGGTTACCCCACACATAGCTACAGTTCTCAGCATGCTTAACAAGCTCCAGTTCCCTGAATTCTTTGGAAGAACCCAGTGATTTCAGTGGGTGGCATTCAATAGACATTTTTGTGATATTGCAAAGATTAACACTAGCACAAGGGGATTCTTCTCTCCCCCCCCCCCAGCAGTGCTCACCTCAGGCTACCCCCAAATTTGCTTCAGAGGGCTGGGGAGGAAACCCAGATCAGATTTAGGAGCTCCACAGAGTCCTACCCTCCAACATCCTGCTGATCAAAATTGGGATGCTCAATTTTGTGTCCTGAGCTCTTGTGGGAGCCAGCTGATTCGCACAATAGTGCGAGACCCAAAAATAGGTGTTTGGTGGTCTGGCACTCTGCGCAAGTTAGCTAACTCACACCAGAGTGTCCTGCTAAAAGAGACATTCCAGGATCCAATCAAAAGCTAGAATAGCTTCTGTAATTCTAAGATGTCCCGCTCAGATAAGGATGGTTGAGAAGTATGCAGAGGAGAAGGAGAATATTCTGTCGCGCAATGAAAAGTCTGTTCCACTTTAATGTTCGCCTTAGCACTATGTTGAATAGAACCCAATGTGCTTCAAGTGTTCAGTGTTTATGCAGCCTGAATTTTTACTTGACATGGAACCTGAACAACTGACTACATATTCCTATCCCTGGTGTGTGCAGTGATAGAGATAATAAAAGGATGATTTATGTGTGTCTCCATCAATTCCTTACAGGCTTTCCTTGCATCAAATTCTTTCATTAAAGTGAACACTTTCCTCCTCCTGCCACTCAGAGAGACAGAGAGTGTTCAAAAGCAAGAGGCACAACTAAGACAAACAGAGGCCTGCATTTCTCTCTCTCCTTCATTCACTTGCAGTGCTGGCGGAAGAGCTTTCCGCAGCCTATGTGAGCATCACAGGAGTCTCCATGCAGTCACTGAGCTGAACTAAGCTGGATGCTTCAGCCCTGGGAATTGAGCAGCCTTCGTGTTAACAGGCAACGCTCCCTTCTGTTTTGATGTTTTGGTGGTGTCGTGATTGCTACCGCTTTCTTGCAGTCAAAACATAAATTTGTCATAACTTTGAGCCCACGAAGACTTAATTGAAATAAACCAGCCATGACCACTCAGGGCCAATTGTGACAGTGAGGCCAGAGTAATGGAACATTGTAATTAGGTGCCTTTACATGGGTGTCCACCCAAATCGCTCCGCACAGATTGGGCTGCGGCGGGTTGCCTAAGTAAGTATTTGCACGCAAACCAGTGATATTTGATCCACCTCCGTGTCAAGTGCTTCCATAACTTTAAATATTAAAGAAGTCGGGAGTCTCCAGTGGATTTCAGTCGGCGGTTAGATTCAGATTTTATTATCAGCAATGGGTCTATAACAAGTCTGAACTGTCCTCTTGGATTAGCTATGCCTCACTAGGCATCTGCTCCACTTATTCCATTTCCCCCTGCAGTGACTGAAAATGGAAGAGGCCGTCTGCAGGCTCCGACTTGCTCTTGAAGCTGGCTGCATTGAAGGCTGCTCACGTGGCCAGTGTTTTCTTAAGGCCTGGACATTATTTTTACATGTGATGGCAAACCAAAAAGAAGTGAAATGGTAGAATGAGAAACTCTCCCTGCTTACCCCTACTTTTAAACTCATAGATTTGAATTATCAGTGGGAAAACTGGATTGTTTTGTCCAGCGCTTTTTTTCTTTAAAAAAAAGGTTTAGGGGTACTCTCATTTTCCTACTCATATTGAAATCCTACCCCTCAATGAGGCCAAACTTAGATTCACAAAGTGTTTAGGGGTATGATTACCACTGCACCCCCCCAAAAAAGCACTGGTTTTGTTCCAAAATCTATTCTTTCTGTGAAACCTTAAATAATGGTGTTATTTTAAGGGAAGAACAGCAGGAATTTTGAAGCACGCCAGTGCAAGTAGATAAATAGATACCACTCTGGCGGGAAGGTAAACAGCATTTCCGTGCACTGAAGCGACTTAGTCATACTGGCCACATGACCCGGAAAAAATGTCTGCGGACAAACACCGGCTCCCTCAGCCAGTAAAGTGAGATGAGCACCGCAACCCCAGAGTCATTTGCGACTGGACTTAACTGCCAGGGGTCCTTTACCTTTACCTTTTACCTGGAAATACGTTGGGTATAAATAATTCTTTGCAGGGTAAAATAAGAAACAGACAGGTCTCTGTTCTCTAGAATATTACTGTATTTTTTTTTTTAAAAAAAGACAACTGGGAAGACACCAGATGATGGGAAAGGATAGACAAGGATGGTAGAGGAGGAATGTGAGGTCATTTACAAAGCAGATATATTTAGATTTTGCTGCAGGAATCTGTGGTTTTTGCAGGGGCAGTTTCAGTGGTGTGCTGGTGACAGCAAGAGGTTGAGAGTAGATTCTCTCACCCTTTTGTATTTCAATCCTCATAACGACATAGTGCAAGGTTAGGCTATGATAAAGTGATTGGCCCAAGATCACCCAGTAAGCTTCACAGATGAACCCGCACACTCTGAACTGCATGTGGATTGCTCAGGAAGGCTGCTACAATTTTGTTTAAAAGAAATAAGTGCAAATGAGCAAATGCTTGACAGGTTAAGTATTATTTGTCTGGGATGTAGAAAATATGTGAAATTCTAAACAACATTTGCCCTTAATAGTCAAAATAACGCTTGCATGTTTATTGACATATTTATATGAGTTGGTCCATTAATTGCACTCACGCTTAACATTAAAGGAGCCTGCAGGTAAAATCCAAGGCTTATTAATAACGATCTGTTATTATCTGTATTATTAAAATTTCTCATAAATGTTCCACTAAATATTAAAATACCTCATTACTATAATGGGAAGGCGTAGAAACAAAAGCAGTAGCTGGCTTCTGTAACAACTGCAAACATCAACAATATATCTCATATGGCCAATATCTGTGTCAGGATCATGTGTCATCAAACTAAGGAGGAGCTTCTTCCTGCTGAGGCAATGAAAACCTAAATTAATTAGATCAATAAATCCATCATGGGGGAAAAATGTTTTTCAGCACATTAATTAGCTATGTGACAAATGACTGGATTTTTAAATGGTGCCTAGTTTCAGACCAAACCGAATTTGCATCTTCACAAAAGTTCAAGATTAAATAGCAAGGGGATTTTTTAAAACACTGTTCCATAGAAAAAAATAGGGTAGTCATGCACCTCAGTTATTTTGGCACCGTAATGGAATGAAACATACTCTATTGTGATGAGGATTTGGGAAAGTCTGATACAGAGCTGATTTAGGGTGGTGACACACAATTCTTTTTAAATGGAAGATTAAGGTGGTGTTTGCATGAAAGTCTCTTTCAGACCTGCCTGGAGATGCCAATGGATTAGACCTGGAATCTTCTGCATGCAAAACTGCTGCTCTACCACATAGTTATGGCCATTCCCGTTCTGTAATGGAATTCCATGGAATTTCCTCAATATACAATATTCTCTATTTCCATTGGGGCTGCAATGTTCTGAATGTGGCCTGTCTTACTGTCGTGACTTAAATAGCCTTAAATAGGGCTACAGTGGTACCCCAGGTTACGTATGCTTCAGGTTACATACTCCACTAACCCAGAAATAGTGCTTCAGGTTAAGAACTTTGCTTCAGGATGAGAACAGAAATCGTGCTCCAGCGGCGCAGCAGCAGCAGGAGGCCCCATTAGCTAAAGTGGTGCTTCAGGTTAAGAACAGTTTCAGGTTAAGTACGGACCTCTGGAACGAATTAAGTACTTAACCTGAAGTACCACTGTATTTTCTGTTACATGCATACTTTACTTCTGATAGACTAGATTGATATTGTATTTATTTATGCATTTATTTTAGCTATTCTACATCCAGAGAATACCCAAGCGACATGCATAAAGAGAATATAAAGCATAATGCAGATCATAAAACAGTATTAAAATATTTTTAAAATGTGTGGCTGAGTAGTCTTATCCTTAGGCAGGAAGTTAAGGGTCCAATCCATTTCTATTCTTCAAGCGACAATCTCATCTTTGATATCAACTTAAATATTTGGATAAATGGATGCATTGTCTAGGTCTAATGTTGTAGCAATAAAATCATTAGCCTGGAAGTTTTAAAATATGAAACATGTTTGGATCAGCAAGGTCCAGATTTAGCATCAATAAAATGTCCAGGTTGCTTGAATGTGCACTGAAGATAAATTATATAAGGGCTTTATATGTGGGCTTGGATTACAGACAACTCTTCAATGGGAAAGGCCATAAAATGAGGTTTTATGAAGTCTAAGGAAACTGAGAATGAAAACATTGGATGGAATTTAGCATCACACTATGATGAACAAAGTCTGTGCAAGTACTGCAGCTTGCCAGAAAGAACCAACACCCATCTTTTCCTGCTGCACACTGTTCTGGGAACTGTCCTAACTTATCCAGAGCCAATTTTGAGGGATGCACAGGGAGAGGAGAGATGGGGGACATATCTATTGCATAAGTGGAACCACATGCTTAGGGCTTCTGCTGATAGGACTAATTAGATGAATCCTGCCCATTGTGTTGTATTCATCCAACTTTTAACCAGAGTAAACACATTGAAAATAATGGACCCAAGTTAATAATGCTCATCAATTTCAGTAGTACTACTCTGAGTATCAGTTAATTGACTACAACCCATTGGATTGCATCCAACATTAAACAGCCCCTAGAAATGAATGGACATGACTAAAAAACCAATCCTAACCCTTGACTGGGTGGGATAGCTTGATGGAATGGTGCAGCGAGCATCACATCCGCAGCCCTGATGCTTGTACCATTTAGGGCAAAAGATGGAGGAGGATCAGACCCATTGTCTTCATGCCATTTTGGGGGTTTCTGCTGGCTGCTGGTGGCTGGGATATTGCTGGTAGTAGCTTCATCCACCTGTTTTGGGGGCACGTGATTGCCTTGTTGGAATAATCTTGCATGTACCGATCAAAATCCTACCCACACGCTAGGTTGTAGTGATTTAAATATATAGAAAGCAAAGTCATCCCCCCCCCATTTAAAAAGGACAATGGAAAAGCTAGATGTCTGTTCCATTGTGGTTTAGAGCAGAATAAGGGGTTTAAAACAAAGAGGAAGGGGGGGGGGACACAGGGAAAATGCAGGCACATTGTACTTTTGTGTATTACTAAAACTGCTAAACAGCATTTTCAACGTGCATATTAAGGACACTGAAAAATGAAAAGTCATAAGGTAGTATATTGGGAAAAGATCTTATGTATTTAGAACTTATTGTTCTACAATGCAATTGCTCCCGAGACACACTGTGGACTACATTTCTAGCCATTTATCACAGCAATTTTTTAAAAAAATATTTTTTTGCTACTGTGGAGTTGGAATGGTTTCAAGGATCATACGGAAAGCTGTAGATCTGGGATCAAGAAATACTTTTTCCCACCAGTGCAGATTAACACACACTCTCACCCTGACGTTCGTTTTCTTCTTGTTAAAATATATATAGCCGCAAACGATGTTGTTTCCACCCCACAACCTTGATTTACCTGCTGTAGTTTAGTTTCATTTTCAAATTAGACGGCATTCCTCGCTGGGTTTATTGTGTGTTCTAATAGCATTTATGTGAGGGGTTTTTATTTGGAGAAGCAAGGCAGGCAAATAATTCAGAGTGCCATGCCTGTCTTGCTGAACTCTCCCTGGTTTACTGCATTATTAAATATTGCATAAATTATTCAAAGTCCTTTATATCAAACAATTTCTTTCCTTTGCAAACAGCACCATCTCAACAAATGGGTATTAAGCCCAAGACTCCCTCCCTTTTCCCCGACATCACAGAAACAGCTGGCTGCCTTTTGCTCCCCCCTCTCCTTTCTGTTGGGATGGGTGGGGACTTGGCTAATGTATGTGGCTAAATGCATACACAATACGAACTGCAAAACAATACACACTCCCGGCGTGTGATCCAGATGCTAGGATCCCAAGCGAGCTCTTCTTGGTGGACCTGTCGAAGATGGCTCTGGCGAGGGTTGTGAATCCGTAAGCATCATTCCTAAGCAGCTCAGATGGCAACCTGAGCCTCTGCTGAGAGGAAAACAAAGGGAATGTTGATGCCACATAATATGCAAGCTCTCTTGGTGGATGTTTCATTAATCCACATATTATGTCTTTCCCCTTAAGATTCTGGCCCTGCAGATGTTGGGTTGTCTGACCAGCTTTTCGCACACAAGCAGACCTATGAATCCCCCTCTGCCCTGATAATAGTTCCCAATGCTTGTGTATAACTGCTGGGACAATCTACAAAACACAAATGTTAACTATGCCGGGGAACGGAAGAAGGGTATTTAAAAAGCACTTTACGGAATTGACATGCTCGTATTGCGTATATTTATATGTTCTCGGTGCTTTCCTCCCTTCTCCTTCTTGAGCCTCACACATGTTCTGAATACTGTGTGGCTAGATTAGACACGCCGCTCTGAGCAGTTTAAGGAGGCCTGAGAATTTCTCAATCTATACCATGAATTCCATTCGGTTGAGGCTCCCCCTTCCCTGCCCCATAGCAACAGCGAGGAGACGAACTCAATAGCAAGCAGAGGTATAAGGAAACAGAGATGAATAATGGGCCCTTAAATGAAAAGGGGTGTTCTAGTGGATTGATGTTTGGGGAGGGCTAAGGTTGAATATATATATATATATATTCCATGTGAACATACACCTAAATCCTTGTGAGTATAAAGGATCACATTGTGTCTATAGTGTAGAATTATGAGCTTTGTGTTTTACAGTATAAGCTCTTGAGCTGTGGAAACAAACAAGAAAATTAAAACTCAGCATAAACAATTAAAAGCACAGGCAAAAAAAGAGGATTGGCTTATGGTTGATCTTGCATGTTTCCACACAAACAAAAAAGCAAAGCCCAGCTTGTTTTTCTTAATGTAATAAATAATTTTTCACAAGGTGCATAAGAGAGTTTACACTTAAAACTCTCACACACAAAAATAACATAATAAAACTGGCAAAGCCTCAATTCTCTAAAGTCTCAGTATCAGACAATTCCCCCAAAGAAAGCAGAAGTGCAAACGAGAAGAAGTTACTCTAAAGGCTCAAGAAGATGGAAAAGGCTTGGCCAACTTCCAAAAGGTTCACAGGGATGAAGTCAGGCAAGTCGCCTGGGGGAGAGCATGCCATAATTTTTGTGCCACTACCAAAGAGACCCGCCATTAGCAGAAGCCAAACTCACATCACCACTGGTCCTATTTGGCATCCTCATCTGGAGATTGTACCTGGCTGGAACACCAGGTTTCAGAACTGAGATGATACCTCTTGTCTGGTTGGAGTATCGCATGTGTGTCTGGGCAGTGGCCACACAACCTATTGCCTCACACGCCACTGGTATGCATTATAATGTTGTCCATGAGGGAATGGGGACTTGTGCTGATCAAGCTCTCCTTGCTTTCCAGGAAGTGCTTGTTTGGCCAGCTGAAACCCTGTGTAACCTTCTTCCTACCATTAGGCAAAGTGAGGGAACTGCCTCATGCAGCAGATACTATGCATGTGTGAGATAGTGGTGGCAACCCATGCAGCCATTCAGCTCTGCTGCACCATATAAGTTAATCTGCTGCCCTCTGGTGCCATGGAGGACCAGAGCCGAAGTCTGATTCAGCTGTCAATCTAGTTGAGTTCTATATGTGAAATGGAGTGGTGGGGGCAATGCTATCTTGTATTTTGCCTCAGGTGGCAACATTTCTTAGATCAGCCCTGTGCTGGTCTACTGTTACATGCAGCTGCAGTGTAATACATGCTTTGCTCTCCACCCCGGCCAGTTGTGAATCTAGCTTTGCCCTGCCTGCATCATGTGCGAATTGGCCTTCCTCTTCCTGCAACACATTTGCAAGGGATTATTTCGTATTCTGGTTCATTCCTCTCTCGCATTGTGGGTTTGAGGGACAATGTTTCATTGTGGGAAGACACAGAATCTCTATTCGTAATGTGGAAATGAAGTGTAAATACTAGTGGTACCACAGTCTGGACTCCAAAACCTAGGCACTATCATTTTCATATTATGCAAATCAGTTCCCCTTCACTCAGAGTTAAATTACAGGGGGTTGATCTCCAACCTTCCCAAGTTGTTGTCAGGGGATTTAGCCATTCTGTGTAATTACTTTTGTTGTTTAAACTGGTGAGTTCAGAAAACAAATAAGGCTTTGTCAATAATATTCAGGCGCCTCAGTCAATATTCTTTTGTCAAAGGGAAAGGTTCATTAAGGAAAGAAAACACTTGAGTTCCTCCATCTTACCAGCTCACGAAATGGAAGCATTGATTTTAACAAAGATGGCAAGGCTGCCACGAAACTTCAATATCTGGCATCTGGAAATATCAGGCTCTTATTCAATAGAAAAACGTCTCTCACTTGCTTGCGGTATTGTTTTCTAAAAAAACATAGACTGTTTCTGCCAAGTTTAGCAACTGGGAATTCTAGTGGGATCCTAATGGCTTATGCATCTGCAAAACATTGCTGTAACTACATATTACTAGGTAGTTTTGTTCCCAAGTTTTCACAGTGAAATCTCCCTCCCCCCAATGACATTTACTGTTTAGAATGACTTTCTAAAAATAAAAATAGGCTTTCATAATGAAACTAAACTGGGGGAGGAAATCATTTCCAAATAACAGAACTGATCCTTCATTTATTATTTGCAAGCCTGGAGGAACGACATAGATTAAATACAGGAAATCTTTTATTTGTTCATATTTGTTATGAGTTGTACTACAAGACAAACATGCTTCCCCCCATCTCTCAAGTTTGTATATCTAATTGAAGTTTTGTTGAATAATGAGTGGCTTCAGTAATGGCTTGGATTATTAATTAGCTTTAGGGTACATGGCTATCTCAGGTCTGTCCATTTCTCCTCTCACAACTGGCAAGGGCATGCGAGATTTCAGTGAGAACCTGTGACATCTTATCAGAAATTGGTGCCAATGTCCGAGCTGCTTCTCTGTCCGTGGCAGAGGCAATTTTTTTGGAGGGGTGGCACTCACAGGGTCACTGACTCAGAGGATTCTGCTGCCCAAGATGGCAGCTTCACCCTGCCTCATAGGTGCGCCGGTCTTCCCAAGTGTACATTCTGCAATAATGTTCATTTTAGTTCTGTTCAGTCTATTTCAGTCTATGGGAATTTCACTATGATCCAGAGTTCTATGGAACTTCCCACCTTGTCTATGTGCTTGCTGATTGGTATTACTTTAAGCATGCACTAAGAATTTGTTGTACTCTGGAGGTGAATGTAGAGCTGTTGTGCTTGGGAAGATCATCTTACTGAAAGTAATGTGACTGTTGACACTGGGCTTTGGGTCAGAGTGTCAGGTGCAATCACATATGCATTTAGGTGCTCATAGCACCCATTGGAATCCATGGGACATAGATATAAAAGTGTTAGGAGTGCATGCAGGAGCCAGGCCCTGTGACCAATAGGGAATCACAGGACTGGGGCCTTCCTAAGTTTGTTCTGGAGAGGCAAGGCGCAGCCGCACAGGTGAGGCCGCTTGGTAACTCACAGCACCTGGTGGCAAGAGCCGGGAAGGGATATAAGGTCAGCATTTCCCTTCAGCTTTTTACCACAGCGACACATTTCCTGCCTTGCTGCATTTGGCTTCTTGCTTCCTGATCCTCTGACCTCGACTTCATGACTCCTTGCTTCTCAACCCTCGGACCCTTGACTTTGTGACCCCCTGCTTCCTGAACCTCAGACCCCTGGCTTCTGGACGCTCATTCCTGCTCACAGCTCATAGTTGAGCTGTAGAAATCAAGTGAACACCTTTTCACACAAAAACATGCACGTATGCAGAGACACACTGAACACAGGTAACTCATATGTTATCCTATACCTGTGTTCAGTGTATCTCTGCAAATGTGCACTGAACACAGGCACAGGCTAACATATGAGTTACCTGTGTTCAGTGTAACATATGAGCAAGCCTTTACTTAAATTTCAAATGTAGGTATGTAACAAATGCTACCTTACTTCTTACCTTAACTCTAGTTTTTCTTACTCTGAACATTAAATAAGAATTACTTACGTAAGTTAGATTGCATCCCTACTTGGTAACTACATTACTATTAAATAATTTCCATTTAAGTTATATTTATTAATTCATGGATTTAGTTGATTTAATAGATGTTGTGTCAGTTTGGGAGACCCAAATCTCAGCCTAACCTACCTTGGGTAAACCTACATTGAGGATAAAATAAGTCCATGGGCACAACACCTGATGCCACTTGCTGGTAGTAGAGCAGCCTTCCCCACCCTGGTACCCTCCTTGTACTTTGGACTACAGTTCCCATAATCTTTGAGTATTGACAATTCTGAATGGGGCTGGTGGGAGTTTTAGTTCAAAACATCTTAAGGGAAGCATGTTGGGGAAGGTTGTACCAGAGCCTCAGCTTTTGAGGAATAGGTAAAAATACGGCAACATATTGGGGGAAGGGATCACTCTGAAAATACTGTGAAACATACCCAGAGAGATCGACTCACATTATGACCACGCTGTTCCTAAGATTGTTATCTTATACGTCACATTATTAGGCTGATTCTGTTTTGGTTCATTAGTGAAATCAACAAATATGAAGGTTAGGAATGCCAAAGTACCACTCAGAATTTAAATGCATAAGATGCATCTCTGGGAACATGTCCTTTGCAATAATGCTTGCGCATGAACCGTTCCTTATGGCTTACTTATGCTTATGATGAACATTGGATTTTAGCATGTTTAACACAGTCCAGAGACCTACTGGGGGCAATAGCAAATATTTGATTTGCTGCATCTTATATTTCCTACTTTTTGTTTCTTGTAAGTATTTCTGCATAGACAGGAGAATTAAAAAAAAGACAGTGTTATTTCTGAGGTGAAAATGAATGCTAGCATGGGTCTCCACAATTAATAGTGACTAGTGACAGCTTCAATTTAGTTCCATTGTGAAAGAGATTCCAGGCTGCTGAACAGAATAAATGGAATAGAATTAAACAGGGATTTTTGTTGTCCGCTATCCTGTATTTTGCCTATACTTTCAAACAGAGCACATTCATTCATTATTGCCCAATGCTCAACCCATTTTAGATGATTTAGACTTATTCTGGTCCAGTCTTATTTAGGATAAGAGAGTATGAAATTAAACAGGACTAAACTGGTACAATAAGCCTATTTTCTTAAATGCATTTGGAGAGTCATTTGGATCAACAAAACTGCAAATGTTTTAGATTGGCTAAGCATCTTATCTCATTAACATTGGAGGATGGGCACAGAATGTGCTTAGCAAAACCAAGAAAGATCTCAAATAATACAATTCTCAGTAAGTCTCACTGAATTCAGTGAAGCTTACTTCCAGCTGTGCAGCAGCCTGAAACACTTCAGGTGAACTGGACCTAAAGAAAAATGAGCAGGGCAATCCCATATACATCAACTTGGATGTTAGTCCCATTACGTTCAATGGATCATATTCCCAGGTAAAGAGCCTTTAGGTTGCAGCCTGTATCTTTCAGTCAAAGTAGTGGAACATTCAATACATACATGGAGTTCCTATCCTCCTTCAGGATGAGGTTGGGTATGTCGGTGGCCCTGCTCGCACCTGGTCTTTGTATTCTCGAACTCCTGAGCTCAGGTGCTGGTACAGGAGCAGCTTTTCCCAATCTGGTGGCCTCCAGAAATGGATGTGGCTGCAGTGCAAAACTTCTGAAGGGCAGCAAGTTGGGGAAGGTTGTGTTAGAACCTAACATGCAGCAACCTCAACTCACATCAGATTATTTTGTTTAAAAAAGCCATCTTCAGTGGTAGAGCAGAGATCAGTGTGCTAAAGCTTCACCACCCTTGTCAGTCTCCGTGAGTTGGAGGAGGCACTTCTGAAGCAGGGAGCCTCCCGTAGTCATAGATGTTCAGTAAGCAATCCATAGTTCTATATCTTCCACAGTACAGGAGGCAGCTTGCTTTGGAAGTTTGTCCTCCAATTCATGGAGGGTGATGTGGAAGTATGGGCGATTCTCTCAGTTTTGATTCCTCCCAGCTTCTCATTTTTCTCATTTTTCCAGTCTTAAGTTCAGTTTTCCACACTGTTACATCAATGGGCTTAAAAAAAAAATCCCTTAAAATAGTACAGTTGTGAGTACTATTTTCTCAGAATACATGCATTTTAATTCACCACAGTGTATACATTTTTGTAAACAACTTTGCCAGAAAGCTGCATTTGGAGATGTAGGGATTTGGAGATGTGGGCTTTGTTTTGGTTTGCATATTGTTTCATTAAGTACAAATTAGGTAGATACGCCTTTAATTATGAACCAAATTCCATCGGCATCCTTATATGAAAGTCAACAGGGGGTGGAGCTTAGCACACTCATCTTTGCTCTCCCTTTGTCTTTACATGCAAACAGAACACCCAAAGAAGGCTCAAGTGTGGGACAAATTCTTAGTGTGCAGAATTCTGATTTAAGTAAAGTACGTATCTCTTAGTTCAAAGATCCCAAAGGAAGCAAGGAGAGAGGCAGCAGAAAAAGAAAAAGAAACGGGAAAAAGGAGGGGACAGAAACAAAACTCGTGGTTTTCCTAAGTAAAACTAATACTATTACAAAGTTAGATCAATAAATTTACAGCCTACGTCAATGAGGAATGATCTCAGGACCTGATTCAGATAACCTTCAATAAAAGACAAATGGAGACAGAGACAGAAAACAAATGCTTTTTAAAGACGAATTCTTGCAGAGGGAGGAAGCGATATTGGGGTAGCTCAACATCCAATCAGACAGGAGGAATTGGGGGCAGGGGTCTGTTTGCAACCAAGCTGAATCCCAGCAGAAGACTGCTGGATGCTTCCTGCTTTTTGGATGAGTATTGGATAGAACTTCTTCTTCTTCTTCTTCTTCTTCTTCTTCTTCTTCTTCTTCTTCTTATTATTATTATTATTACTGCACACTTCATTTCTTTTCTTTGGGGAAGACAGGAGGCTGTCAGCAAGGATGTAATTCCTTAAAGAAAGCTGGATCTTCTGTCATGTGTGCTTGGATGATGCAGGCTTCAGCATGCTCACCTCCACACTCTACATTACCTGTAGAAAGAATAGCAGGATCATGGCTGTCAACTTTTTCCTTTTTTAAAGGGAAATTCCCTTATTCCGAATAGGATTCTTCGCAAGAAAAGGGGAAAGTTGACAGCTATGGGCAGGATGGTCCTTCCCTACCAGGTGGTGGTCTGTAGTTTCACCTAGCAAGCCACCTAACAGCTGATCAAATTCAGGCCCCTTGGTGCCAACTCCTAGGGGCTGAGGTACTTTGCTCCCCACCCCAATGCCCAATGTTCAGAGGGTGGAGGAGGGCGAACATGAAGCTGGGTGTGGCACAGCTTCTGTAGTTCATGGCTCTTCCTCTTCCTGCTCCTGTCTCTAGCTGGAGCAGCTTCTCCCGTATTTCTCTTGCACAGCAGGGGGAGGGAGAGGATGGGGGCCACCGGCTATTGGGACCATGCTGCCACCACCTTCGGTTCTTTCCCCTGGCTCCTTGCGACCAGGACACCAGGACGTCACATCAGGCCCCCACAACCTTATTTAGTAGTTGGCACCTCTGTTCAGGCCTTTCTTACGATCAACAAACATGCGACTAAATACTTACCAGACTCTGGAGTTCTCCAGAGTGTTTCATGGGGCTGAAAATTAAGCAAAGCAGAGGGTGGGAAAACTGGTCCTAAAGGCTTTCTTGGGATGAATCTTTCAGGTGGAGTGCAGGAAGAAGTATGAAGGCTAATAGGTTAGACACTCTTAAGAGCCATGAAGATTTCAGGTTGCGCCCAGGAGAAAGAAGCTAATAATGGCTGGTTCCCAATTTTTAGAAATATGAAATCCAGCAGTTATCCAAATATGACTCCAGCTACTTTTTCTCTACCCCCTCCCCATTCCAGTGTTTCTTAAAATCCAACTCTGGAGAACTCTTCACCAGGCACCTTAAGTGAGTCCCCCCCCCCCATAATATTGTGGTTAATTTTTTAATGTATCCTGTTTCCCTCTTGCATCTCTGTTTCATGCCCTTAGAAACCACGGTGTTAAGCAGTTTATAAATGATTTAAATAAATAAATGAACTCAAAGGAATGCTTCCTGTTTTACAGGATTTCGTGTGATCCTAATTAGAGTATGCCTTGTCAATGGATTTGGGGTTGTTTACCTAATAGACCAGGACAGGTTCTTCAGCTTTCTGTAGCCCAAACCTCTCTGATTAATTTCATGCTGCCTCATTCATTTCCGCATGGAGATTATGCAAAGCAGTGTGTAGATCTGCTTACTGCATTATGATGGACATCATCTGACCTTCCAGAAATGGCTCTGTCAGGGTTTGCCTACATACTTAATTAGATTTACACAAGCCTATGCACTTCTGCTAAGAAGTAAGTCCTGCTAAATTCAATGAGATTTACACCCAGGTAAGGATTTGTAGGGATTAGGCTGTTATAGTTTGAATTCAGTTTACAGGCATTAACTTTTGTGGGACTAACTTGCAGTTAACTTTTGGCAGGCTTCCAGACTCATTCCTTGATTCCCCCCCCACCCCCATGTTGACAGTGACATAAGGGGGTCATCAATAGTAACCAGCAGAATCTACAGAGATTCCACTTTTCACGTGTTCCCAGTGATCTGTGTCATTTTCACAACACATAATAAGCACGTTCACGTTGAAATATATTGCCAAATCACCTGAACGTGTTGTTTTAAAGATCCAGGACATTCCATTCCTAGCGCTAATTGATGGGGAATATTAGCTGTGGAAAAAAATTCAATCTAGCTTACTTTATACAGACATGGAGTTGTTATTCAATACCTGTAATCTAAGGACACTGATAATTCTGCACGGTGCTGAGTGCTCTTCTACCATATCGATTTTGCTAAGAGCCACCGCTCTACTGTGAAGGTTTGTGCCCCTGGAGTAATATGCCTATCAATACTGTCCTAGAGTCAAAATTTATGTTTGGTGAACACTTGACTGAACTTCGTTTTGGACACAGCATGTTCTTTCTGTAAAGCTCATGGTACATGCTTCCATAAAGTAGCAGTTACTATAAAAAGGTACTGTGGCGGTAAAGACTTTTATAGTCCTTACAGCTTTTGTCTAATGCCAAAATGAACAGTAGATTTATTGTAATGGCTAGTTATATTAGGGAGTCATTGTTTCTGTGTTTAATTATCTGTTAAATGCAGCCAAGCCTATACTCATGCCAAAACATAACACGGTTGGTCTCTCTCTCTCTCTCTCTCCCTCCCTTTCCCTCCTTCTCTCTCTCACTGTTTCCCTGAGTTGGGTACTCTTGTCTAACAACAACAATTTTATTATTTATACCCCACCCATCTGAATGGGTTGCCCCAGCCACTCTGAGAGGCTTCCAACACATAGAAAAGCACATATAAAGAAATAAAAGTACAAAAAGCTTTACAGGTATTGTTTATTACAAGAAACTAGAACACAGTTAACATTTGCTTTTCCTTTTGAAGTAAAACCTGCACTGCTAGCTACTCTGCAATGTAAGAACACCACTGATTTGACCTTAAGGTGTGAATTGTAGTTTCAAATGAGAAAGAAGACTCCAAGGCAATACTTTAGCAAAGGTTTGTAATAAGCAACAAGTGGATAACACTCGGCCTGTTAACAATTGGAGTTGGGCTGAAATACATCCACCAAAGGTGGATCTACACTCATGGTTTATAACGTTAAGGAAGGGTTAAGGAATGATTTTCATAACATAGATGGACACATTACGTTTTGCTTGTAACATTAACAATGTGTTATTAAAATGTAACACCAGAGGGCGCTGCAGAGCAACCAGGAACCGGCAAGAGGGAAAACAAAGCAAAAAAAGATAAGAAACGTTTTTTTTAATTTACCAGTATGCCCTGTGACGTTTTAGAATGATATATCTAATAGCATTCTAAGAATGTTAAAATGGTCAGTGTAGATCCAGTAACAGATGCTTAGGTTGCTTTCTTGTTTGTCCCTTGTGGTATTACATTGTTTCTCCTATATTCCTGGTCCACATATCTGCAAATTTCAGCCCAAGAATGAAAGAAGAGCAAGACAGCCAGTGCTTTCCCAGGGGCAACTTGGGCCTTGCAGCCTACTCAAGATCAGGTTTCCAGCTCTAGACATTCAGCCCCAGACACATGGGGAAGGGACTGCAGAAATGGTGAGGAGATGTGAAGTCTTATCCCTGTTGTCCCTGTACTATGATTACTGTTATGTGTGTGAGAGAGAAAGAGAGAAGGAGACAGAACGAGTGAATAGGACTGATATGTGCATTAAATCCACCTCTTTAACTAATCACATAATTCATGTTGAACCATCTGAGCCCTTCAAGTTTGATCCCATTCTTTTCTGCAGGCAATGTACCTGCAGAACTTATGGTTCCTGACTTTCCCCAATTGCATTGTTCAGGTTCAGGAGGCTTGACCGAAGGCTATGCACTCAATATCTTTGCTTCTGAGACCAATCTAAATAAGTAACATTAAGGTTATGTCAGTGAAAGACATAACACCAGCAACTGAAATTATAGGTCATTTCACCCCATTGATTTTTATATTAGTGGTCTTCATTAATTCTCCTGAAGAATTCTGCCTTAACAACAACAACAACAACAACAACAACACACCGTATGGTGTTTCTGTCCTTCATGACACATTATCACGACACACAAATACATAGCACCATGCCTTCATTGTCACTCTACTGCCAGGTTTGTATGTAAAACTAAGCCATAGTTGATGTAACCAAATTTTATAAACCGACAGCAAACCATGGCTAAGAAGTATATTTGACCATGGTTAGCAAACTGTGTTTGAGCCTCTGGGGCAGAGTCAGACAATCAAACTGAGTGATGGCACAGTGTTATGTGCAAAGAAGGCTTATATGGCAAATTAAAATCCTAGAAAGCTCCATGAACCAGGCAAGAAAACAGAAACCTCTTTCACAGGTGAAGAAAACTTTCAAGAATTTGGAGCGCAGTGCAGCACTATCCTATGCACAGACCATTCTGTAGAAAGTTGTTGGACGCATAGAACTTCCACCAAGAGCAATGCCAATTTTAATTTTAATTAACAATAACTAGCAATAGCAAGGGGAGGAGAGATTTAAATATGAAGAAATGTATTTTTAAAAAAATATTTCCAAAACTATTGAAATACATTTGGCAGCTTGGGCAGACTGGATGTAGATTTTCTTTTTTGACTGTGGTTCTATCGTAACTGGATTTGAGTTTATTACAGTGGTTTTAGAGTGATGAATTGTAGTTTTCTTTTTAATTGGGATTGTATTGTCATTGTGTTTTATTGATTTGTAAGTATACTCAAGCATATCAGAGAGAGAGGAGGGGGATAATTTAGATAATTAAATACCTACTACTAACTGTGCCATTGTTGCTGACACCACCCACTGACCTGTGTGCCCTGCCATTTAGTTTCTCTCTCTAATGCATTTCTCTACGGCAGCTGCATTTGATCAAAATTCAAAATTGTGGCAATTCAGGTAGCAAAATGAAAGCAACAACAAACCCTCCAAGTGCTCCTATTTTCCAGGGGAAGTCCCAAATTTACAGAAGCTGCCCCAGTTTCTGATTTGATCCCAAAATGTCCTGCTTTTCCTTAGGACACCTCTATTTTAATAAAATTGTTGTTGATGCTGCTGCTGCTGTTGAATAGGATGTCCCTTTTTTCATCAGAAAATGCTGGAGGGTATGCAACAAATGGAGTTATGTAGGGTGGGGCCTGAAGTAGCAAAGAATGTGGCAATTCTAGAGCTGCATTTTGAGCATAAAAAATTGACCCCACAAAATTCTGAGTAGGGCAATACCATTTAGCAGTCCAGCCAAAATTTCCCAAAATAGCAAAAAAGCCAACAGTTGTTGCTGTTAGTAATGGAAAGAACAGCCATACAATTAAAACCATTAAGTCTGTATTGGTCTCTCAGTCTTAAGATTGAATGTAGGAAGAGGTAGCAGACATAATAAAGTCGGCTCTCCTAGGTCCTATGCAGGTTTCAAGATATTCCTAGGAAGGTTGGGAAGAAACACAACAACAGATTGCCTGTATTTTAAATATAATCTCCAGCAATTCTTGACATCTGTGTCCATTCCTAACCAAAGCACTGGTTTCTTGTGTTAGGGTAGATCAGTGAAGAGAAACATGGCAATTTTTAGATTAGAGAAGCCAGGCATTATTTGTAGATGGTTTGCTAAGCATTCACATATTTCTACTATTGGGTGGGGTGTAGAAACTCTTGGCTGACACTGTAGCACCTTCAATTTTAGATAATATATGCCATTACTTAACTCGCTTCTGCGTGTGTGAGGCTTCTGCATATTTAAAGCCTGGGTAGTCAGGGATTATCTGTCGTGCTTTTTCTTTTTGTTCTGATCACGCAAGGAGAGGCTGTTAGCCCACATTGCCGGAATCATGCAATACTACTCAGAAGGCATTTAAGGCTGCAAAGGAATAGCTGGGAAGCCATTCTTCCTTTTAATCAGCCCCTCTCCCTTGAAAACTGTGAGCTACAGAGGAAAGTTTACCAGACTTGGGAAAGAACAAAGGTCAGAACAAAAGCTTTTGAGATCGTATGAAACAGAATTCAGAATTCAAAATTAAAGCTCAGTTGAACACGTCACTTTGGTGCAATGCCTATTTACATTCAGATGTGTTTAAAATTGGGAAGTCAAGCACCGTCTTTTAGAACCAGGAGACATGCCGGCCTGCCATTGTTCATATGACTGAAAATGAACTTTTGATTCTAGATTAGCTGTTTTTGTTGTCTACAAAATCGCTACCTGCTAACCAGCATTCACATTGCCGTGTAATTAACTCATGAAACTTTGCAACATATTACAGTACTTAATCACGACAATGCTAATTTCTAAAGATTAGTGGAAAGTGCAGTGGGGTGATCAAACTGATTTGTGTAATGCCAGAGAAAAAGTGATTTTTCTTACAAAGGCAGCTTAATTATTTGTAAGTAGAGTTAAATTCTATTGCATGTCCTGATTTGCTTTATGCCTTCTTTGAAATTCTTAATCAGAATACTTGCATTTTTTTTCTTTTTCTTTTTCAAGAGAACTTACCCATTTTAAAAAGGCTGCGCAAACTTCTTTTTCTCTTCAGATGTTAAGCCTTTAATCCCATTTTAAGTAACAACAGTTGTACTAGATGTTAATAGTAATTACTAGATGTGTGTACTTTAGTTCAGGGAGGGGAAAAATATGAGTTCTAGGGACTTATATCACACCAGGTTTCTTTGTTGGAAATGATTTGCAGAAGAGGTTAATTAGGCCACCTCCCTCTGTGGAATTCGATCCCATACTTGTGACACAAATTCAATCATAAACCTGATTGTCCAGAAATAATGAGCAAATACCCTTCACAAATTATCCTCAATGAAAGTCATCATGAAATAAATAGCTATTCCAACAAAAAAACCCCACACAAAACCCATACAACACAGGGAATCCCTAGCTAAATTGGCTGATTCAATAAAAGTCTTGAATATGTTTTAAAAAAATATATTACCTTTGACATTACTTTAGTTCTGATACATTTTTGTGGTAGTATAATAATTTGAGGATGAAATGTACATGTTTATCTGAAACATTTCTACACTGTGCTCACATTCAAAATGTCCAGGTCAACTTATAAGAACAAATAAAAGTATGGTAATAAAAAACAGGGCTAAAAGAAGTCAACATGGGGGAGGGGGGGAGGAACAGCACAGGTCAAAAACCTAAGAAAATAGAAAGAACATTACTTGGCATCTAAAATCATTTGTGTGGGTGCTGGTTGAGCCTTTCTAGGGAGAGAATTCTGCAAGCGAGGTGGCACAGCCGAAAAGGTTCTCTCCCACTCAGGACTCACATGCCTCAGTTCACAAATATTGTGGCTGTGGTAAACCAATCAGATGGGCGGCATGAAAATAATAATAAAATAGTAAGAGACCAATAATAATAATGGTCTTTTGCCTTCTAACCTGTGATTGGATTTATGCATGGGTATTGGTTATTGAAAGTCTGAGCCATTTTTTGAAGTGAGTATTGAGTGGATGGAAGATGCGGTTGAGTGCATGGAAAGTGTGATTGTTGAAGGATTCAGCATGGCTCCTGAATTCGTGATTTGTATTATTACATGTACAGAAGGTGGTGTGTGTGTGTGTGTGTGTGTGTAAAACATTTATGAGATGTTGTGGTACTTTGATACTGTGTCTTTATGCATTTTTGTACATGCTTCTCCTTTGATTTTTTATTTATTTTACTTACATACATTGTTTAAAGAGATTGCTGAATGATGATTAGCGGTTGTGCTGAATGTGGAACGTGTATATTTTTTATCAATCAATCAATCTCCTTTATTGGCATACAGTGGATTACAAAAGGATGTTTTTGTAAAATGGGCAACAAAGTAAAACACGTGCAATGGTTTATATTTACATATTATACCTTGATTTTTGTTATGTAATCCCCTTAGGGAGTTATTGAAGTATAAAGTAGTATACAAAGTAAGCAAATGAATAAATGAGTGCATGCCAGGAGCACTTAGGGGAAAGCTTCTGAGGAAGATTGAAGGGCATGAACAGATTCATGTGGGGAAAGACATTTTGATAACTATTCAGTCTTGAACTATGAGTGTTGAAAATGTAAAGAAAGGGAAGGTATCTTCTCCCACATGTGGTGGACTTGTAAAGAGGTAAAGGTTTTCTGGGAAATGGTATATGAGTTAAAGAAAATGTTTAAAAATACTTTTGTTAAAAAACCAGAAGCCTTTTTACTGGGTATAGTAGGTGAAGAGATACCAAGGGAAGATAAAAAACTGTTTACTTATGCAACAACTGCGTCAAGAATTCTCTTAGCCCAAAAATGGAAACAAGAAGAAATACCAATGAAAGAAGAGTGGCAGATGAAGATGATGGACTTTGCAGAATTGGCGAAGCTGACAGGAAAAATCCGAAACCAACAAGATCAAGTATTCCAAAAGGACTGGAGTAAATTTATACAATATCTGAAAGATTATTGTAAACAATTAGCATCACTAGCAGGGTTGTCTGAAGACTTGTAATGAGAAACTTTCTTCCTTTCTACATTTATTTAAATTTTGAACCATTATGTAATGAGTGTAATTAGAATCGGAAAATGTACAAACTGCAATGACATAAATGTTAATTTTGAAAGCCATGAGGCAGGAGGGAAGGAAGTTGATAGGCTCTAAAGAGCCAGGGTGGTAAAGTAGATAATGATGTTGTGAATGTATAATATTAAATGAAAAAAACAACAACACAAAAATATATAAAAACAAAAACAAAACAAAGTGGGCATGGTGATAACAACTGGCTGTCACCTTTTCCATAACTTGCAGTTGGATCTTCAGCTCCTTACATAATAGATTCCATTTCCTCATTAAGTCCATGAGGTTCTACCATGTTTAACCTGACTTCCTGAACTACCGTATTTTTTGCTCTATAAGACTCACTTTTTCCCTCCTAAAAAGTAAGGAGAAATGTGTGTGCGTCTTATGGAGCGAATGCAGGCTGTGCAGGTATCCCAGAAGTCAGAACAGGAAGAGGGATCACTGCTTTCGCACTCATTGTTCTGGCTTCTGAGATTCAGAATATTTTTTTTCTTGTTTTCCTCCTCCAAAAACTAGGTGCGTCTTATGGTCTGGTGCGTCTTACAGAGTGAAAAATACGGTATATGCATCCTCACGACACCATTCATTACTTTGAAGATTTAACATCACATTCTTTCCCTTTGCTTACTTTCCCCAGCTGAGCAAAAGCACTAGAGAAGACCATAGAGCAGAGTATGATCTGGGCATGGGCCAGAGAAGGAGGTATGGAGGGCTACATTTGGCTCCTGGAGCCGTCATTCCCCATTGCTGCCCCAAAGGTAATCTCCAGCATTTTGAATCATGGCTGGCAATGGACAGGAAGCCAGGGGAGCTTGTTAAGCACTGGTGGGTGCATGCTTTCCCAATGCTCGAGCCTGGTTAGCAGCATACGTTTTGAAGTAACTGCAGATTTCGGGCAGTCTTGAAAGGCATCCCCCCACATACATCGCATTGCAGAAATAGCTGTGCACCTGGAACCCAGTTTGAGACAAAATACTTGGCTTGTTGAGTTATTTCCTTATTTCCAGGGAAGAGCACCCTCAGTTCAGTCACAGGCAGGCATAAAGAATTATAAACATGTAGCGCAGATGGTATAAAAGCACAACAGAGAGATTACTTGAATTAATCTTGTTGTTATACTCCATAATGTCAGGGTTAATGATGATTGCCTTTTCCTTGATTACACAAAATGTGAGTGTCGGAATGTCAGTGCGGTGTCAGTTCCAGCAAGCCCTATTTATCCTGTGGAGAACTGGATAAATGAGGCTCTGCTAGGCATCTTGCCCTCTGGATCCTGGTCTTGCATTTGTCTCTCTGATATTGCCTGTGTGGTTACACTATATAGTTGATCACACTCCTCCCAAATATCCACACCATCATTTTTAATAGTTTAAATAAGGAAAAAACATCTGTATTTATTTTAGACAGAGAAAATAATGCAGCACACACACTACTGTTTACTTCTTTAGGTTGTTTGTTTGTTTGAAGAGAAAAATATTATTAACTTTCATTGGGATAAGATTCAAAATTTGGCCATAACTTGAGAATACTATGTCACTGAAATAACAGAACTACTGGTTTAAAACTTCATAGGTGGGTACAGGATTTGCAGTTTTACAGAGCAACCCTAACCATGCCTACTCAGAAGTAGGCCCTACTGAATCCAATGGGGCTTACTCCCAGGTAAGTGGTGGTAGGATTGCACTCTTAGCTCCTAAAATAAGTTAACAAAGGGGAAAGTAACCACCTCTCCTCTTTAAATCACAGTAATTTAAATAGAAATACAATGCATCTCTCTATAGTGGGGGGCTCTATCACCACAGACAAGAAACTGGGGAAGGGGCCTTGTCCCTCTCTTCTGAAGCCAGTTATGTATTGCCATGTTAGAGTAGTCACATCATCAAGAAAGAGGACAATGTTTGTGTACTGATGCTAATTTAGAAGCAATTGCTATAACATAGAAATAGAAATACAGTATGTCTCACCACAGTGAGGAAGACATCAACTGTACCTCCTCACGCTGCAAACCTCACAGTTGTTGGGCAACTCCTGATATCCCTTTTTATTGTTACTTACATCTTTAACCAGACCTGTAATGGACAGCCCTCTAACAGAAGACACCTTCAAATGGAAGGACGTCATCTAACTGCTCTTCAAAACAGAGAATTGTCCTTTGTAAAGGGGAAATGGGAACCTCCTTTTGTGAACTTTCTTAAGTTCACTTATGAGTTCAGTAGCTGCCGTTGTCCCATCCCACATTGTTCAAGGGTCTGCCTCCTTCCTCTACAGAGGATATTTGGGAGACACAGAAAGTGCGGGGCGGGAGGTGAGAGATGAGGAACTTTCTGTGAACTTCCTTAAGTTAACTTATCTCAGGAGCCACTCCATTAGATTTCAGACTTCTCCATATTCCCTCCCCTTTCTCGCACAACAGAATACTTGTATGAAGAATCAAAGCACATTTCGCTCAAGAGTTTCATAGGAAAAAGGATTGATTATTAAAGCACTCTAGGAGTTGTAGCTCTCCTTACAACTCTCAGCACTCTTAACAAACTACAGCTTCCTTGATTCTCTGGGGAAAGCCATGGCTATTAAACTGGTATAATGATGTTTTAAATGTACAGTGCGGATGTGGCCTACATCTACCAGCTAATCTTAGAGCTAGTTTTTAATATATATATTTCCTCACCCCATGCCCTCTACTTTTGTGTTAACATCTTGCCTGAATAAGTGTTCTAAGCAACTCAAAGGTTTGCCAGGTATTTTGTGACAACATGGCTGGTCCTAATAAAGGTTTTGCCCACCTGTGGATTGTTTTCTTGTGTACCTATATGGCTATCTTTGCTTTTTGCGTTACAAGACTAGACATGGGACTTTCCCCCAGTCACAGGTCCACATTAATATAGCTAAGATGTTGGTGACATTAATGTATCCATGTAGCCACTCCCAAGTTGTAAGTGGGAGCTAGAATTTTCCTTCCCAGGGTTGAAGTGGTAGAGAGAGAGGAGAGCATCACAGAGTCATCCTCTTCATCTCTGTTCTCAGTTGTCAAGTTACGTCATGTTGTGTTTTTGCCAACCAGCTTTCCATCTGAAAAGCATTAGCAATAAGACTTGATCAACAAACTGGCTTTATTGACATGCTCAACTGCAATGGCATTTTCTTTTTCTTTTTCTTTTAGTTCATAAATAGGAGATAAAGACGGGTTGTTCTTGTTGTTCCAGTTGAGATGCATGGGAACTTGTATAATTTGTAGAACAAAAATGCCTTCAATAGAGGTTAATCGGTGATTCAGCGTTTCAATATGGGTTCACATGAGACTGGAAGTCCAGACTGCTTTAAAAGATTTTAAAGTCCAGAGGTTAGAAACCACACGAAGGAGATAATAGGGAGATTTCACAAAAGCTTACATGGATGTAAATCCATCCATTCTGCTTCAGCAAGGCATCATGGATTCTATTGAGGGGTGAAGTGTATCGATCTGACAGGCTGGCTGTTGGATTAAACAGAGCACCAGTGCCCTTGAAGATAAAATAAAACAAAAAAACAAAACTTTTTTTAAAAAGAAAGAAAGAAAAGAGAACATTTTAGTTCTGCTAATTATACTAAACTATAATCAGACTCATTCTTTCCCTACAATAGTGAAAATTTATAACTATACAGAAAACTACTAATAAAAGATGTCAGGACTGAAATGAAAATACATGTATTGGATTCACTATGACAATATAATTTATTGTTTGTTCTTTAAATTTTTCAGTCTCATTTCCTTTTATCCAGAAATTCAAGCAGATTCCCCATTTCTTGATAAATCCACATATTCAGTTGCTAAATAATGAGCAGTTACATAGGGACATAGTGTGGCTAACAAAAGGTATTTCTGATAGTTCTGCACATGTAGTTTCATGATTGGAAAAAAACACGCTTCATAATTAAAATAAATGATTTAATTTCCAAGTAGCAGCAGCCCCTGTTTTGGAGTGTAAAATATTTTAACAAGTGCCACAAAGATCACCCCAAGAAGAGCAGCCATTCATTCTTAATCTAAATGCTTTCTTTCTTTTAAAATACAGAATTCTTTATTTTTTTAGAAATTTCAATCATTAAGAATTGGTGCCTGGATTTGTTTTCATCTCCTTTCTCCTTTCCTTTTGTGTTGTACCTTTTAAATTGTATACCTGCAAAGAAAGACTTCCTTGGTTTTGCTCTAGGAGACTTTTGGACTGGCGTTGGGAAGAAATAAACAAACCAAAAGGAAAGCTGCAATCCTGTGATTCCCAGAAGGGTGTCCCAGGACCCCACAGGATTCTTTGGATCACCCTCTCCACCCCCAGAGAGAGAGGCTCCCCCATGATCTCATGTGCCTTTTCTATGGGGCTGCAGAAATGTTGACAGCTGCTGTCCCTCCAGCAGTGGAACTCTGATATCAGAGAGGACAAAAAGGAGGCACCCCTAGTCAAGTTGGGGGCGTGCTGGCCATGCTGTGCATCCACAGGATCTGAACATGCTCCACCAATACAACCAGGAACAGAGGACATCTTATGCATGTCCTGGAACTAGTAAAGATGATTTTCTTCCCATTGAAATCAATGGGAAGGAAACTGTGGAACAAGCACACACATACACAAGGGAAAAGCAGAACAGGGCATAGGAAAAGGTAATTCACTCACCTTCTGTCCTGCCTCCTCAATCCCACTTTTGGATTCCTCTTTCGGACCAGAGTTTAAGAGGTGCAATGTGCTTGAAAGCTTCATCACAACTTCATCTAAAAATGGGTGCATGGATTACATGAACGGGAGAATATATGTGTTGCACTGGAAGAAAAGAAGCAGATCAGCGAGGAAAAACAGAGTGCTGAACATCTACACAAATTATGCCCATGATTTTGTAATTCCTTTTGTAATCTGTTTAAAATACCATTTTGGGGGGCGGGTGGAGGATGCTATCTCATGCACCACCAAAATCCTGAATATGTTTAAAGAGTTTCCACCTCATCACAGTTCACATGATCCTATTTTTTCTCCCTTATATAATGTGGCCTCCCACAAAAACCCCTCATTCTTAAAAGAATAACAACCTTTCTTGGATAAAGGGAAGGTTTTGTCAGCTGCAATGAAATCCAAACTTCTTAACTTATGAGAAGGTGGGACGCATCTTTGCACTATGGCCTGCTATCAGACATTCCTGGTATTATACAAATGTAATGCATTGACTTCATGTTTCCTGTGTCTGGAATGCATGTGGCACCTGTTTGCCATGGACATAAGGAAGTGTTTTCAAAAGGATGTGCTGCCAAATGAAAAGGCCAAATAACTGAGCGGGGCAGACCATCTCTAACTTATTAAATTATCCATGATCTAGTTAACGAAACCTTGGGTGTGCGCTGCAATCAACAGGTTCCCAAGCGTGTATTACGGATCCTCTTCTTTTTGTTTGTACAGCTGCCAGATGGCTCGCAAAGTATCCCATTTCGCCACATTGTTGTGCTTATTTCTCTTGAAAGATTGTTGAGTGCTACAAGCAGCGTGGAATTTTTCACACTTTATGCTTGATTGCACGTTTGACCCATGTATTAATGCAGATTAAACTCTGAAAAGATCCAGGCTGTGCAAAAAGTTCCTGTGTGGTGTATGCCCAAGAATGTTAGGTCTCTGGGGCAAGCGAATTATCTTCAGAGAAACTGGTAAGGTACATCTTTTCCATTGCTATAGCAACCTCTCCCACGCTCCAGCCTTATGCTTCCTAGGATATGTTTTCGGAGGTCTGCCAGATTTTAAATATATCTGTGCTTTGAAATGCAGTCCACTTCATTTATTTCTCTTCAGGGAAAACATCAATGATATCCTGACCCAGTCATGAGTATTTCCAAGTAAACCCCTAGACATTTGCCCTAGTCTGATGCTCAGTGTAGAGTAGGAATGAGGAACCTGTGACCCTCCAGATGTTGTTAGACATCACCTACCAACAGCTTCAGCCAGTATGGCCAATGATCAGGGTTGATGGGAATGGTAGTTCATCAACTTGTGGAGAGCCACAAGTTTGCTACTTTCACTGTAGGGAGTTTCATTCCTTAATGTTTAAACATCTTCTGTTTTTGTTGACTGCTGAGGCACTGCTGAAAAATATCTTTAGCTCAGTTCTGCGTGTTTAAATTATAGTTAACCACTTGACCCTAAAGAGTTGAGCAGATAAAATTGACTTTCTGCTTCAGAAGGGCCCTATACAGCTCAGGATTATGATACTTAGGAGTCCACCTTGCTCTTTATACACCCCTTAAATACTCAGAAGGTCATTTTGTTTTGTAGAATAGTCTCTTTGTGAAGTCCCTAAAATATCAGGAGCCCATAGCACAGCAACTCGAAGCTTCCAGTGTGGTTCTGCCCATTTTATGGGAAACACTCCCTGTTGAGATATGACAAATTACCATATCTGTATTTGTTTTATCCCAAAACATGTAAATACATTTTTGTTTCAACAAGCTTTTCCAGCTGGAACACACACACACACACACACACACACACAGAGACTGTCTTGGGTGTTCCTTTTTGTTTAAAACCTATTTTAGTTGTTTTTATTGCTTGATTACAAATTATCTGGACACTTTATGTGACAGGTGATGCATAAATTAATAAAACAACAGCAACAGCAGCAGCAACAACAACTTTGGGAATTGTAGCTCTGCGAAAGTGGGATGTAGTTGGGATCTCTAGGCAGAAAGAAAGGAAAGGAAATTCTTAGCATCTTCACCAAACTACAGTACCATTCTGAGATTCTTTGAGAGGATCCCTGACACTTAATCCCTAAACTGATGTGGTAATAGTATCATAGGATCTCAACTATCATTTGCCATGCTGTTCTTGTCTTATCTATGCTCTGATATTAGAAATGGGTGGACCCAGTCCAATCACACATTGTGGCCAATTGAGAATGGTTCAGTTGGTTACAGTTAAAGGATCTCAGGTAAAAAGACCTGTTGTGTAGTGCTGATACCATCAAGCAAGGCAAGACAAACTGAGGCTTCGGTGGCACCCTGGACAGCTCCATGCAGGGCTTAAGCTGAAGATTCCAAAAGAGCAGAGCAGAGATGTTGTTTCAGCAGTGGTCCTCCTAAGATTGATCCTCAAACAGGAGCTGAAGCTCTATCTCAGTAGTTACCCTGCCTTTGATTCAAAGGCAGAGCTGGTGAATCTGACAGAACGGCGAAGCCCAAGATTCCACTTGGACTTCTGAGAAGGAATAGTCAGAGGAGAGCATTGCAACCTCATGAAGTCAGAGAGGTGCTGACACACTGGGCCCCTCTTGCACAAATGCTTCTGGTGGAGTATGCACATCTGAGGCTGGATAATTCCCCCTTCTACTCCAGATCCTTATACTGTGACAATGGTAAGTCTGACCCCAAGGTCAAGACACTGGGTTGAGAAAGACTTTTCTTTGAGACTTTAGAGAACTTCTGCCAATCATGTAAGACCATACTAGGTTAGATGGGCCAATGGTCTAAGATAAGGCAGCTTCACCTATGTAAAACCAGTCATGAATAATTCATTCGGACTTTGCAAAAAGAATGACAGGCATCATGTTATGTTAAAATCAAGCCTCCTTATGTTAGATTGTTTAAAAATCTGGGTTCCATCTTAAATGTGCACACTCTGTAATCAATGATATTTGTGTTGAACCAGTTACTTTGTTTTGTGGAAATTTTTCTGTTCTGACTATGGGACATCCCCCCCCCCCATTTGCTACTACTTTCATTATGGCATCTTTTATAAGTACAAAGCAGGTGGAATCAATAGCTCTACTGTAAATTTCAATTAAAATAACTTGGGATGGTGCCAAGCAACTCTATCAATGTTTGTGCAATATATGCACTTAATGTGGATGTGCAGTATTTAAAAGAGCACTCAATTATCCTCAAGTACCATTACAGGCTCATTTTGCACAGCTTTAGCACTTAAGCGGACCTCTGCAACGGATCTCAATTCATTCATACTGTTTTAGCCCTTGCATGCTTTTGTCCCCTTAATTCAATCAGTTATTAAACTACCATTAGCTGAGCATCCTATTAGTCTCCAAAATTCATTCAGTTTGATAGAGAAAATGTTGCACAGCATGGGGGAAGTTATGGATTTTAAAATAAATCCAGAGGCACTTGAGTTCAAAACTCATTATTAAGGCATTGTTTCTGAAGCACTCTGACTTGTCATAATTGCATTTCGGTGCAGCACAAATAATTCTTTGTTAGTCTGCGGCAGGCTGTTTGCAAACGAAGGGTGGGAGCCCATTTTTCGGCTCACACCCTTGGCAACAGATTGTGCTCAGTTTTGTAACTCCAACACAGCCTGGCAAATGAATGCCTCAGCCTACATGCTAATAGAGAAGATTCATTTGCTTAGGAACAGCACCCTTATCAATTCTGGGGGGCAAGGTCATCTATTTCATGTGCTCCTTGCAAATATATATCATTGGTGAATAAACTTTGGAACTCATTTCCACTAGATATTAATGCAATACTAATAAAGTGATAAATTTTAAACATTATCTTTAAACTATCATATGCAAGAAGAACATAAATAGTTATTAAAAGTCAGAGATTATATCATTGTTTTCAGAATATTGTGAGTGGGGCAATAGCTCCAGGTAGGGTTGGAAAAGACCTCCAGCTGAAACCCTGAAGAGCTCATCCTATTCAGTAGAGACCGGGAATGGGGAACCTATGCCCCATGGGCAAATTTCTCCACCAGCTCTGTTCATTTGGCCCATGACATCATCTTCCCCAAACCATACCCACATTCCTCACTCCTGAGGTCACCTGACATGTGGAGCAGGTAGACAAACAGCTGGCAAAAAAAGCAGGATTGAACTCCCTGTCCACTTGCTGAGGAAATTTAAAACTGTTGTATGTTTTAAAGTATGGTTGTGAATTTTTCTTGATTTTACTTGTTGGTCTTTTGTAAACTGCTTTGAGGTTTGTTTGTTTTTTACGCTCAAGTGGTATATGAAACTTATGAAGTAAAGAAATAAATCCTGTTTAGTTCCTACTGCACCCATTTTACCTGCTTTCAGTCATCTTTGTATATATTTATTTTTGCACTCCTGCAGATACTATGTGTACATGCATGTGTGCACACACACTTTTCTTTGAGGTCTATAATGTTCACACATGAAAATTCCACACACACACACACCCATGCACACACACACCCCTTGGCATTTTATTTTATTTTTCATAAAAATATTTCCCTGAATAAAAAGTTTGCAATGTGGAGGAAAGACCCTGCACTACTTTGATGATTGTATGTAGAAGACCTTCAAGAAGCAACTAGTAGTGTCTTAAGGGATAATAATAATAATAATTTTTATTTATACCCCGCCCTCCCCAGCCAAGGCCGGGCTCAGAGCGGCTTACAAGCAAAAATAAAAACAAGATGAATGATTATAACTTAAAAACAAAAGTAAAATACAACATTAAAATAATGGAACATTAAAATATTAAAATGTAGCCTCATCGCAGGAGGAGAAGGAAAAGAAAAAAGAAAGAGAGGGAGGGAGGGAATCAAATTGGCTCCAAGCCAAAGGCCAGGCGGAACAACTCTGTCTTACAGGCCCTGCGGAAAGAAATCAGATCCTGCAGGGCCCTGGTCTCATGAGGCAGAGCGTTCCACCAGGCCGGAGCCAGAGCTGAAAAGGCCCTGGCTCTGGTTGAAGCCAATCTAACTTCCTTAGGGCCTGGGACCACTAGGGTGTTGTTATTTATGGACCTTGAGGCTCTCCGTGGGGCATACCAGGAGAGGCGGTCCCGTAGGTACGAGGGTCCTAGGCCGTGAAGGGCTTTAAAGGTCAAAAGCAGCACCTTAAATCTGACCCTGTACTCCACCGGGAGCCAGTGCAGCTTGAAAAGCACTGGGTGAATATGCTCCCATGGCAGAGACCCCGTGAGGAGCCTCGCTGCAGCATTCTGTACCCGCTGGAGTTTCTGGGACAGCTTCAAGGGCAGCCCTGCGTAGAGCGAATTACAGTAGTCAAGCCTGGAGATGACCGTCGCATGGATCACTGTGGCCAGGTCGGGGTGGGAAAGGTAAGGGACCAACTGCTTGATGCGGCGAAGGTGGAAAAATGTTGCCTTGGCTGTTGCTGTGACTTGCGCCTCCATGGAAAGGGAGGCGTCAAGGATTACACCCAAACTCTTAACGGAAGGCAATGGCACTAACTGGGCCCCCGCAAGAGAAGGGAGTTGGTCCCTCATCCCCATGCCATCCCGACCTAGCCATAGGACCTCTGTCTTCGAAGGATTTAGTTTCAATCGGCTCCCACGAAACCATCCAGCCACAGCTTCCAAACATCTGGTCAGTGTGTTCGGGGCCGAGTCGGTGTGGCCATCCATCAACAGATAGAGCTGAGTGTCATCAGCATATTGGTGACAGCCCAGCCCAAAGCTCCGGATAATCTGGGCAAGGGGGCGCATAAAGATGTTAAAAAGCATCGGGGAGAGAATTGCGCCCTGCGGCACTCCACACACCAAGGAGTGGCGCGACGACATTTCCCTCCCTAGTGCCACCCTCTGTCCCCGACCAGAGATAAAAGAGCACAACCAGTTACGGGCTATGCCCTGTATCCCCACGTCTGCGAGGCGGTGGTCCAGAAGATCATGATCGACCATGTCAAAGGCTGCTGACAAATCTAAAAGGATCAGCAGTCCTGACCCGCCTCGATCTAGTTGTCTACGGAGATCATCTGTTAGGGCAACCAGAGCCGTCTCCGTCCCAAAACCAGGACGAAAACCGGACTGAAATGGATCTAATCCCGATGTTTCCTCCAGAAACCTACCAAGCTGTTCAGCAACCACTCTCTCAATTACCTTACCCAGGTATGGAAGATTTGATACTGGGCGGTAATTGGATAGGTCTAAGGGATCTAATGAAGTTTTCTTTAAGAGTGGACACACCACTGCTTCCTTCAGTTCCCCTGGGAATGTCCCCGTTTCAAGGGACAAATTGGTAATTTCAGCCAGGGGGGGTCCGCACAACATCTGGACACTCCCTAATCAGCCAAGACGGGCACGGATCAAGGAGGCAGGTGGTGGGCCTACTAACTTGGAGGAATCTATCCACGTCAGTAGGGAGTATCCGATCAAAATGGTCCAACACTGGACCCGAAGTCAGTCGAGGGGCCTCCAGTTCAGTCACTGTATCTAAATTGGCAGGGATAGGGTCAATTTTTCAAATGCAATGGGAGAAGTAAATCCAGCTTTTTGAATGGTAAAGACATTTGGCAGAACAACACTGCATCTTTCTAGCTACCTATCTAACCAACTACTGGTTACAAGCTAGTACTGACAAAGATTTCTGACTTCCCAGATAAGTTTGTGGCCCAGATAAGTGTCTTGCCTTTTATCAGATTCAAGGATAATTGCAGAACCTATAAAATCTGGCCCAATGGAGGTTCTCGTTTTAAGGCAATGACTTTGGGTGAAATTTCCTTTAAAAAAGTGGGAGGGGTTCTATATGCCATTGATTATAGTGGCTTTTCTGCATGATTCTTTGCAGTTTTGAAGAATCTATTTAATCAGGAAAACATTGTGTCAGAATCACATTATCCAGGAGTAATATCAGCCAAGATTGCACTTCGATGTGAGAGATGCCTGAAAGGTAACAGTGGCGTTTTAGAGGGAAAGAGTGTTAATTGCAATACCTTGGGATATGAAAATGAATGGAAATGATGCCACACATTTTGCAGTAAACTGCATTCAGCGACCTTCCTCAGAAAGAGTTTGGTATACTGCCTGCCTTCAAGACATATCAAGAGAACAAGGGGAGAACTATTGGGTGATTTATTATCACTGCTTTAGCAAAAGCTATAGCTTGCCTGCTTTTCGGCTCCAATGAACCTCTCCACTCTATTTCAACCTGCATCCTGCCTGCTGTTCTCTCCCTGTTTTTGAAGCACCATTTTCTGTACATGAATTGCTCTAACTAGTTGCTTGTGGGAAACCAGAAAGCAAGGTTTGCTTATAGGTCTGTTTGGAGTATTTCATATTTTGTAAGATGCTGAGCCTATGCCTTGGACTGGCATATGTCTTAGGGAACTATTTCAATGTACAGTCAAACCTTGTTTCCAAAACGTCTCCATTTTGGAACATTTCGGCTCCCAAATGCAAAAACCCAGAAGTAACTGCTCTGGATTTTGAATGATTTTCGAAAGCCAAATGGTCTTCCAGAATGGATTATGTTCGACACCCAAGGTTTGACTGTAGCTTTAGTGTTTTTGTTTTGTTTTGAAGAATGTTCCGCAAGTAAAGTTTAATTCAACTTATGGGCCTTGATGATGTTCTGTTTCCGAAAAAGAGTCAGTTTTCATGCATCTAATCACTTCAGACTGTGCAATATTAATATCTGCAAGAACTGCTGTTAGTGCGCTGTTGTTGT
This sequence comes from Podarcis tiliguerta, assembly GCF_965153285.1. Lineage (NCBI taxonomy): Eukaryota > Metazoa > Chordata > Lepidosauria > Squamata > Lacertidae > Podarcis > Podarcis tiliguerta. Next base: position 37,139,591 of record NC_139537.1, read on the forward strand.
TTTAGAAGAGTGTGTAACAAATCTGGAGGATCTGTTGCTTTGGTGCAGCCATAGAAACAGTGGGTTAGATCCAGACTTAGGCTCCAATCCTAACCATGTTTGCTCATAAGTAAGTCCTATGGCATTCAATGGAGCTGACTCCCAGGCAAGCAGCCTTTATTGCAACACTGAGCAGTAGCATTGGTATTGCAACAGCAGCCACGCCAACAGCGAAGATCCAAAATGGTCATCTTCATTCTTGGCATGTCTGGAGTGAGTAATTACTTTGGCTTTGCACACCATAAAACTGCGCTGCATAATTTATAAGCAATCCCTTCCTCTCCCATGGCTCACGGAGGCCCCCATCACTCTTGAGAAACTGAAAACACAGGCACAAGCATCTAACTGGAGCACAGGCTTTAGCACAAAGGCAGCACAGACTGCGATGTGTGTATCAAATGGAAAACAAGAACCCAGAATACGGAAACGGACCAATTTGGGGAATTCTTTCTGGCATTCAGTTGCTTCCCCTGCCTTTGCTCCTCTGTATGGATGTCCTCCTTTTGAACTACAGTAAATTTTGCTTACACTAGATTTAGACATTGCCTGTGGTAGTAATAAAAGAAACTGGGGGAAAATATTTTAGTCTACCGGCACCAATAAAAAAAAAATACTAAAGCAATAAAAAAGTTATATTTTGTGGGTGGCTCTGAAGAGCTGCACCAAAACTGCTTCAGTCATATGTGCTGATTATTTTTTGATTTATTAAAGTAATGGATCTGCCTGAAGGGACTTTCTTTCACCAAAAGGACTGAACAGCGCACATTAGAGAAAAATAATTTGGGGGGAAGAAGCGAGCTTCGTGGCAATCTCTTTTTCTTATGGAGAAAAGTGTTGGAGAAAAGAACAAAACAGCCAGGCTACATTTGCAGGTGATGTGTTGTATCCAGCTTGTGGCAGGAAGAAGTCTGAAATGGGGCAATTAGAAACTTCAGCATCGATATGGGAATGATTTGGCTTCATACCTACTTAACTCACTCCCTTAGGTTGTTCCAGATGGAGGTTTTTTTCTACTGATTTGACACACTTGGCACCCTCAAGCTACATGGAATCTGTGGCAATCCCCAGGCTGACCCTTGATAGTTTGAATAGCAGACCAGGGACTAACAGGATCAATGCATGTGGGGAAGTCCAAGCAAGTGATAGTTGCACAAAATCCCCTGAATTAATTGGCAGTTCTTACAATATACCATGACACTTTGAATACTCCACCCCGCAAAAAGCTTTCAAAAACATATTACTCTGCTCCAGTCACACACACACACACTTTTATATATATATAAACATGCTGTATTTCAGCCCTTCTTGAATTCAGTGCTGGAGAAAATATGTACAAAGTATGAAGAAGCTATAAAACCTTATATATTATAATGTATGCATCTGTGTATCCAGCATGGAGTGATCTATGTAGCCTTTTGACGTAGCAGGTTATCAATATTCTTTCCAATATGAGAATTTCAAGCCTTCTTTTTATCATATGATCCCAGGGCAGGTTGCAATAAAACAGTAAAGCAATGCGGTAGTGAAATCAGTTCAGCACAATTTATGAAAAACACAGCTTACTTTTAAAAATACCCAGGGAATCACACTGCCTATGGGAGTCAGTGCAAGTGAATAAAAACACAAGACCTGATTCAGACTTTAATTCAGCCCTTTGCAATACAGCCTGATTTGGCTAATAATAATTCAGAGGTTGCCTGATTCAGCTCTGGGGATTGGGTTTGCCTCCTTATCCCCAACCCTGTTCGCTAATGGGAATTTTTAAAAAAACATTGTATTTTAATATTTTGTTGGAAGCCACCCAATATGGCTGGGGAAGCCTAGCCAGATGGGCAGGGGATAAATAATAAATAATAATTATAATTATTATAAATGATATACCTAAATTTCCCTCCTTTTAACATAAATGGATGAAATTTGCAAACATAGTAGCCCCTCCAGAATGAATAAAGCCTGCCAAATTACAGACAAATAGGTCCATGGAATTTTCTGCTGGAAACCTGTAAAGTGTGTGTGTGTGTATGGGATTTAACTTTTTAATTTTTGGCTAGAATTGGATGAAATTTGCAGGCATGTTTCCAGGCAGAGGGCCTTCTCAGTAGTGGCACCCACCCTGTGGAACACCCTCCCATCAGATGTCAAGGAAATAAATAACTATACAACTTTTAGAAGACATCTGAAGGCAGCCCTGTATAGAGAAGCTTTTAATGTTTAATGTTTTATTTTGTTTTTATATTTGTTGGAAGCTGCCAAGAGTGGCTGGGGCAACTCAGTTAGATGGGCGAGGTACCAAAAATATTATTATTTGCCCACCCCCATTGAACTGATTAGTCAGCTGGTTTTGCATAGTGCCAAAACATTTTCTAAGCAATTGTATGAAAACTAAGAGAATTATTTATGAAACAAAAGCTATAATTCCATGTCAGAAAAGAAATCCATCTTTTTTTATTCCAGTAACCCATCAGAACCATAACAATCTAAAAAATAAAACAAGCCTAACATCTAGCCCTAACTTTCGTTATTTAATTGGCTTACAAAAGAGGTTAAGACTTACTACTCTAATTAGAATAACCACAACCACATCTCCTATGATCCTGATCATCTACTTTGGGTTTTGGTAGTTCAAGAATAGCCAGTGTGAAACCCTCTAGATGTTGTTGGACTACAGCTCCCATCATCCTTGACCATTGACCATGCTAGCTGGGATTGACAGGAGTTGGAGCCCAACAACATTTGGAGGCAGAGGTGAGCATGACTGATGCGGTTGCACTGGGCGCAGAGCTTCTGAGGTGCCGCTTCAAGTGCCACTACTATTATGTTCAATGGGAGGCAAAAGGAGGGGGCACCACGTTTTTGTGTTGCACAGGGTGATGCTGAAATTTGAGATGCCAAAGTCCACTACTGCTGGAGGGCACCAGCTTGCCTACCTTTGCCACAGATCTTATAAATTACCATGAACAACACATTCCTGATTATATTGTTCAATGGATGTGGCTTTGGGCATAATACTTGTGTATGCCAACACACTGACAAAAAAGAAGAGCAGCAGCAACAAAACACATCAATGTAAGATACCTGCCAGATCTTATGTGAACATGGCAGACAGAATCAGAGTGCCAAATCCCCTCATTTGTGGCTGAAATTTCCACCCATTGTAGGTTGTGCCATGGCAGCCCTGGGGGGGGGGGGGGAGAGAGATTAGCTTCTGTATTAGCATCATCTTGCTTTTCTTCAGAGATAACAGTGCTGCTTCTGAAATGCTGCAACCCACTTTGGAATAGCCACAGCTGCATGAAAAATAAAATAAATATACACCCAACTCTGCTGTCAGTTGCAGTTACATCAGTTTTCCAGTCCTAACCCATGCAAATACCTTCTTATTATCAGGGAGAAGGGAATAAGGAACTAAATGAGAAATGGCAAATGACAGCAATTTAAGTGAAGCATTTTGGTTTTAAACTGAAATGGGAAAACCAAGCATAATATACAATAGGATATATAGGAACAACTCCGGAGAGAACAAGGATTTGTGCAGGAACTGTGCAGTTATGACTAATGCCTTGTTAGTGGTTTTAGTTCCAGATTAAATCTAACAGATTTGTAAACATCTGTGGGTTCATATTAAAATAAGTTGCTTGCATGATGTTATAAATCTCTTTTAAAAAGAAAGACAGGGAGAAATAAATGTATACAGATGTCATATTGTGTAATTTGTTTACTTATATTCTTTTTCCTCATTAAAGTTGTGGGGGTTTTTTTAGTTCTAAGTTTGGATTCTGTAAAAAGGTTATATTGGCCAACCTTCAGCCAGGCTATAACATTTGTTTGTTTGTTTGTTTGTTTTGTGTTGTGTTGTTTTGTTTGCTTGCTTGCTCACAGCATTTCTAACCTGTTTAATATTTTTAGAATCTCTAAGCAGTATACATTATAAACTCATCAAAGAAAAATGCAGCCTATAATCAATAAAGCATATAAAAGCAATAACACAGATTCAGGGGCACCATATGTATACATAAATCAGGATCAGATCTTTTGGGTTAGAAAAGGCCTGGGCAAAGGGATAAATAAGCCTTTACAAGACACTTGAAGCAACTGAGGTTTCTGCTTCAAATGTGGCAGAGGGAAGAGCATTCCAACTAACAGGGACAGCAGCAGAAAATGTCAATTTCCAGCTCACCTCCCTGTGATATTCTGCAGGCTGTGGTGCCATGAGTAGAATTTCCCCCTGATGATCTATGTGATCTTACACCTCTATCCAGGGACAGGTGGCCTTTCAAGTAACCTCATCCAGAGTTGTTTAGGTCTTTGTATATTAACAAGAAGACCTTGAATATAGGCTGGTAGCCAATTGGCAGCCAGTTTAGTTCCCTCAGTACTGGTGTAATAGGTGCTCCACCCAAGAACCTGGTTGCAGCTTTCTCCATCAGCTGCAGTTTCTGGACCAGTTCCACATAGAGCACATTACAGTAGTCCAATTGTGAAGTTACCAATGTGTGAATCATATGCACATGAATGGCTAAGCTTTCCCTGCCCAGGAAGGAGTACCACAGGTAGAGACAGCAGGTAACAGATATTTAAGTGCCCCACTCTTTCTCTACCTGGGTAGATGGTCCAGGCTTCATTTCCCTCCGCTGATGCTGGGGGTGGGTGAGTTTAACAATTAGCATACATGTGGCATTAGGATTTTTTTTTATTCCAGTATCCATCACTATACACTTGCTTATATAGTGGTACCTCAGTTACAGATGCTTCAGGTTACAGACTCCGCTAACCCAGAAATAGTACCTCGCGTTAAGAACTTTGCTTCAGGATGAGAACAGAAATCGCACAGCAGCAGCAGGAGGCCCCATTAGCTAAAGTGGTACCTCAGGTTAAGAACAGTTTCAGGTTAAGAACGAACCTCCAGAATGAATTAAGTTCTTAACCCGAGGTACCACTGTATTGGATGCATAGTGGGGCAATTTCCACCCCCCTAATTTCACATAATACCATGGTTTGAACTGAACAGGAATAAGACACTGGGCCCTGGGCTCAATGAGAGTATCAACCCTGTCTTCGGCATCAATGAAGAAAGTGGATGTCATGTTAAGGATTATTGGGAAAGGTATTTAAAATAAAGTGCCAATATATTTACAAAACAGAAATCTTCTGCTTACTTAGGATTGCAGCCGCACCATGGAGTAATGCCTAATCATTTTTTATAATTTAGATACTCCATCACAGAGCTTTTATGCTAGCTCATCTAAATGCATTCTCCTTATCTGTTTTGTTCGGAAGGTTTCAAAAAATCCCTTCCAGAACAGATTCTGTTCCTGTAATAAGAAAACACTAGATACAATACATCACATAATTTTGGATTGCCCTCTTCTTGACGCCCTTCGCAGAGATCTCCTAGTGACTCCCTTACAGCTTAAACTATTGATTTACAAAGAGTTTGTAATCCAATCTTTGTTGAGGGATGGTACTCCTGAAACTATCAAGATTGTTTCAGGGTGTTTAGCCAAGATCTTTAAAACTAAAGCTGAAGTTGCCCAATTTATTCAATGGTGGCTATCTAGCCTTTTATATACCATATGTGTTTGGATTATCAATGTATTTGGATGACTTACAAATTTATTGTTTAAACTTATGCCAATAAAGGCCAATAACAAAGTGCCAATATCATAACATGGTTATACAATCTGTGGTGGAACTGAATTTGGAATTCTGTGTGAAGGTCTGATTGCTACACCTCAAAAACGATATTGTAGAACTGGGAAAGGTTCATAAAAAGGTACCCAAAATGACAAAGGGGCTCGAGCAACTCCCCTATGAGGAATGGTTATTACATTTCAGGCTTTTTAGTTTTTTAAAAAGTTAAGTGAGGGGGACTGTGACCGAAATGTACAATATTGTGAAAAGTGGGACATGGGTGGCACTATGGATTAAACCACAGAGCCTAGGACTTGCCGATCAGAAGGTTGGTGGTTTGAATCCCCGTGGCGGGGTGAGCTCCTGTTGCTCGGTCCCTGCTCCTGCCAACCTACCAGTTTGAAAGCACACCAAATGCAAGTAGATAAATAGGTACCACTCCGGCGGGAAGGTAAACGGCATTTCCGTGCAGTGCTCTGGTTCGCCAGAAGCGGCTTAGTCATGCTGGCCACATGAACCGGAAGCTGTATGCCGGCTCTCTCAGCCAGTAAAGCGAAATGAGCGCCACAACCCCAGAGTCGGTCACGACTGGACCTAATGGTCAGGGGTCCCTTTACCTTTACCTATGGTGACAAGTGGGTACGGTGGCAAGTTTTTTCTTTCTCTCATTTGCTCATTATACTAGAACTTGGGGCCATCCACTGAAGCCAAATTGGAAGATTTCAGATAGAAAAATGAAAATACTTCTTCATGCAGCACATAATTAAACTATGGAGCTCCTTCCTGCAGGAGCCAGTGACGGCCACCAACTTGGATGGCTTTAAAAGAGGATTAGACAGATTCATGGAGGCTATGCCCATTATGGCACAGGAAAATCAGCACATGATTTTGCCTTGACACTGCTGAAGTCACCAGCCATAAATTGCAACTTTGCTTGTCATCCCAAATATTTATTTACTAGTGCAAAACCTCCTAGGATTAGGGACATAATTTCTAGGCAATACACCTTGGCAGATTTATTGTAGCACGATTTACCCTTTGGGGTCTTTTGAGGATGATAGTGTTGGTTTCCTCCTATTGCACATAAACAGACATTTGTGCCTGACCTTGGTACAGTGTTGTGGTAGCTGAAGATATAGCCCAATATATTATGATTGTGACAGAGGTCATGGTCAGCCACAAACCCCTGGCTAGGTTAGAGCAGAGTTGGATGCTGTGAGAAAAGTTTGCCGTTATGTTTTCAGTCTCTCTGATAGCATGAGAAAAAGTTTAGCTGGCAATTGTGGTAGGAAAACATTTCAATTACAAAGATCCTGGAGGTGGCTGACACAAAAGATTTCACTGCCTCTGATGCATTCTTACTTGTAATAGTTGAGTGAGAAGGAAACCTTCTTCTGATTCCTCTGGTAGACTTAAAGTCTGCAGTAAATACCACAGTTATTTCATGCGGGATTAAAGTGTAGGCATAGTTAGCATTTGCCAAAATTCTGAGTCAAATGAGGTTGCTCACATTCGTGATAGCCTTTGAAAGCGTTGTTTCTCAGGCCAATGCACATTATAAATGATGTTCCCCATGTATGTTCACATATGAGTTGGTGGTGGGTTTATAATGTGAGAGTGCATCCTTTATTATTATTATTTTGCCTAGAGTTTTCTCTCTGGAAACTGAGACAAGGATTAAAGCTGAGGTGAGGAACTTGTAGTTATCTGGATGCTGTTGGACTCCAGCTCCCATCAGCCCCAGCCAACATGGCCCAATGGGCAGGGATGATGGGAGTTATAATCCAACAGCATCTGAAGGTCACACATTCCTCATCCCTGAATGTCACTGGTAAAGACTTTGGCAGAGGCATTTTCACATCACAAAATGCATTTATGTTCACACTTGAGTGCGGCCTTGCATGTCTGAAATTAGAATATCGGAAATGGCCCTTGCTAAAGAGAGCAAAGCACAACAGTTTTCAACAGGGGTTGAGCCTATTGCATCTGCCATTATCCAAACCAGCGTTTGTGTACCTCTCAATTCTAATAAACACACACAGCCATATGAGAGGGCCAGATGCTTATGAAGAGATCCATCATTCCTTTTCATCCAGGATTGGTTTAAAATGGGTAGGAGTAGGGAGCCTACTTTATGCCACACTTTGCTCCCATCACACTGATACCAAGCCCTCTGGTTCTGTGTACTGTTTGACTATTTTGGGTCATGCAAACTGTTAAAAAGCCATTCTCATGGGTGGCTAAACTTATTAGGCCAATGGACCCATTTGGAATTTTGAAAAAGAGAATCAGTCACAAAATGATTTCCATGGGAGTATAGCCTACATCAAAATGGCTTCCACATATAAAATAACAGAAAAAGATACGCGACTTCAAAATGGTGTGGACATCCTCAACCCACTCATCTGCCCATACTATTGGGAAAAAGCACTTGCCTCAGCCACCAAACTCACTTGCAGAAAAATGTTATTTGCACCTCTCCACTTTTCAAATTGGGAAGACGGTATACAATCCTTGTATCTAATGAAATGTGGGCAAGATTAAGGATGTATATTCAATCTAGGGGAAGCTGAAGCAGCACAAGCCATTTGAACAGTCTCTCACCTATTGTGGATTTTTGAGGGGATATTTACTGAGACCTTTAGTAGGCACCATAGGAAGTCACGTTGGACATGCTTGTCCCTACAGGTGCCATATTTGCAGACCTTGGCCTATGTACTAGGTTGATTGTGTTGGATCAGTCTTAGGGAAATAAATGTGAGACATCACCTTGCAGACAAAGGTCCCTATAGTTAAAGCTGTGGTTTTCCCAGTAGTGATGTATGGAAGTGAGAGCTGGACCATAAAGAAGGCTGATCACCAAAGAATTGATGCTTTTGAATTATGGTGCTGGAGGAGACTCTTGAGAGTCCCATGGACTGCAAGAAGATCAAACCTATCCATTCTGAAGGAAATCAGCCCTGAGTGCTCACTGGAAGGCCAGATCCTGAAGCTGAGGTTCCAATACTTTGGCCACCTCATGAGAAGAGAAGACTCCCTGGAAAAGACCCTGATGTTGGGAAAGATGGAGGGCACAAGGAGAAGGGGATGACAGAGGACGAGATGGTTGGACAGCGTTCCTGAAGCTATCAACATGAGTTTGGCCAAACTGTGGGAGGCAGTGGAAGACAGGAGTGCCTGGCGTGCTCTGGTCCATGGGGTCACGAAGAGTCGGACACGACTAAATGACTAAACAACAACAAGAAGAACAGTCCAGCACTCCACCCATGCCCAGTTTTCTTCTCTTAAATGAGGAATAAATAATAATAATAATAATAATAATAATAATAATAATAATAATTTATTTGTACCCCGCCCATCTGGCTGGGTTTCCCCAGCCACTCTGGGTGGCTTCCAACAAAGATGAAAAATACACTAAAATGTCACATATTAAAAACGTCCCTGAACAGGGCTGCCTTCAGATGTCTTCTAAATGTCAGGTAGTTGTTTATCGCTTTGACATCTGATGGGAGGGCGTTCTACAGGACGGGCGCCACTACTGAGAAGGCCCTCTGCCTGGTTCCCTGTAACTTGGCCTCTCGCAGTGAGGGAACCACCAGAAGGCCCTCGGAGCTGGACCTCAGTGTCCGTGCAGAACGATGGGGGTGGAGACGCTCCTTCAGATATACTGGACCTGCTGCAATTTAATAATCCAATAATATTATCAGCAGCTGTGCAGCTCTTGACTTAAGGTTGAACACAGTCAGCATACCAAAGGCAGAAATTACTTTGCTCCAAAAATGACACTGTCTTGTATTTGCACTTTGACTGTATCCTTTCTGGATTCCCTCCTCTCCCCCATTCCATTGACTAAGATATCTTATTCCTCCCCACCCCACCAAAAAATAATTAAAAAAAAATCGTCTGTGAGCTGCAAACGGACACCAAACATTTCAAAGTGGACAAAGGTCAAACTCTGGAAAATATGAAGAGGCATACAATGTTTGGGAGGAGTTCAGCAAAACCCTAAAAACACAAGCTCTGTCTACTGCAATGTTCAAAGATTGTTTAGAATGTGGCTGGTTTGGTCGATCTCTTTTATCTGTTTTTCCTTTTGGAGAGCAGTCTAGTGGGAAGCCAGTATTATTTTATTTTATTTTTAAAGCATTCTTTCAGAAGCCCACAGCACTGCGAAAGAGAATGTTAGGCATCCACTTTTTTCTCGGTCCAAACTGGATCTTGGGAATCATCCAACTCCCCCCCCCACTTACCCTGGAAGCACTGTATTCTTCATGTAAATATTTCCGGAGGAATAAGAGTCCTATCAAAGGGAGATGAATGACAGCATCGCTTTTCAACTGAGCTAATCCTGTTTATGTTGGGGGGGGGGAATACAGATATGTTAAAGTACGGAAAATGAATGTGTCGTGCAGGAATCACAGGGCCACTGGGGGAGCTTGTCCGAAAGAGGATGTGTGAAATGGCAAGCGTTACCCCTGGATCTGTTACACAGCTGGCAGCAGATACTGCGGAGGTCTCCCAACGTGGCTGCGAAGAGAGGAAAAACAAAATTCACACTGTGGTGGTAACACTATATAAGAAATATTTCGACAGTGTAATTGTTCAAGCAGTTTTAAGGAGCACTCTGCACTGAAGGGATAAATTTAATCTCCACAGAGGATTCTGTGGCTCAAGGTCCTTCCCAGGCCAGGAAATGACAGCATGGCTCAGGACTTTGGAATTTTCACCCCCAGCGCTAATGATATCTTTCTTCCCAACAAGCTTCCCAGCCGCAACTATTGTGGCCTCCTCGCCCTCCTCTTGATCGACTAGCGCTGTCGTTTATTCTATACCCAGCTCTCTTAGAAATAAATAAATAAAATAGTCACTAATTTCATGCTGCTTATCAGATAGATTCCATGATCATTGGCAAAGCTACCAAGGGATGCTTAAAAAATGGCTGATGGAGAATGGTGACACACTCTCATTGACGTCATGGGTGCTGTCCCATAAGAGTCTGTGCTAGTAGGTTAAAAGAATGAGCACCTCTATCTAACAATAGTACCTTTTGCCTGGCAGAGAGAAGCTTTCACATTTTAGGAAGTACCTATTGAGGCTTTATGAGAACGCTGAAAGAGTCTGCCTGCAATGAAGGAGAAGATAAATGTGTGTAACGTGGAACAAGAGGAAGACAAGAGTGCTTCCATGTGTCTGGAAATGTGTTCTCTGCAAAGCCCTAAGAAGCAAAGCTTTGTCTCTGCCAACATTGATAAAAAACACTCTATCCATCCCAAAGGCTTGCTATATAGTTCTTGCCACCAGCTGAAAACATTTCAGCTTTCTAAAGTGTTTGCCGAAGTTTGCTGAAATGTGCCTGATTAAGGGTTTTTATGTTGCTTCAGAAATGTAATTTGTTTTAGATTGGTTTTTAAATATTGATTAAACTTGATGTTTTTAGACTTTCATTTTGTGTCACCCTTTGCACTCAGTATTGAGCTGAAACAGTCATCTCATATATATTTTAAATAAATAAGCTGGAGGCATGTGAGGTGCTCAGCCTCTTTTTCCCCTTCCCAAGTGATCCCAGGGATGGGAAATTGCAATCAAGTGCCTGATGCGGAAGTGTTGGCACGTCCACTTACACATTGCCAAAAAGAGGACAAAGGTGATCTGCATAACATTTGCATATGCTAATTTGTATGTATGCAAATTCTATTAAATCTAAATAGAAATATTTTGTGGGGAAGACATCACATAGCAGTTGCTCCCACAAGGCATAGTGATAGCCACTAACTTGGATGTTTTTTGAAAAGGATTAGAGAAATTCATGGAGGCAGCAAGATGGGAATTATAAGTGGGGCAGTTACACTCAGCTTCTGCTTGTGGGATTCCCATGGGCGTCTGTTTGGTCAGTGTTAAGAATAGAGTGCTGGATATGCTTGCTAGGCCAGAAGCATCCCAGACCCTGAGGCCCAAACCTCGAACCTATGGGCAGACCCTGGAGAGAAGAGGTTAATTGACAGAGGGGAGCAAAGGAAGGCAGACCCCACAACCCCAGCGCAGCCAACTCCTGCTGTGTTGAAGCTTGCAAGCTGCATCTGGTTTGAATTCTTCGAATCCTGAACTTTTTCATTTCAGGGCATCTCTTTATACCATCCGTCTTTTTACCATTTCTCCCCTTCTTTCTTCTTGAGAGCCAGTGTGGTGTAGTGGTTAAGAGCGGTGGACTTGTAATCTGGGGAACCGGGTTCGCTTCCCTGCTCCTCCCCATGCAGCTGCTGGGTGACCTTGGGCCAGTCACACTTCTCTGAAGTCTCTCAGCCCCACTCACCTCACAGAGTGTTTGTTGTGGGGGAGGAAGGGAAAGGAGAATGTTAGCCGCTTTGAGACTCCTGAAGGGGAGTGATAAAGCGGGATATCAAATCCAAACTCTTCTTCTTCTTCTCTGCCCCTTTTCTGTTGTGTTCTGGGTTATGAATGAGGGTTGCTTGCACACATGCATACACACATTTCCTTGCTATGGATTAAATGTCTCCGTAAACTTTCACATTTTTTAAAAATGCCTTGGGCCCAGTGCACTTGCTTCATCTTCCATCGTCAACTTTAATTTGAAAGGAAAGCATTCTTGAGCATTTGCTGTCTAGGTGCTCAATTCCCAGCATCCTTAACAAACAACAGTTCCTAGGATTCTCCATGGCTGTTAATGTGGTATGAAGCACCACTAAACTATTGGCATCCCAGCAGCTCTTAAAGACACACTGATGTTGGAGCTCCACTATCAGTGTGGCAATAGCCACAGCAACTGGCACAGTAATGCAGGGAATCTGACATGGGATCTCACTCTTCTGTGTGATCACTCTCTGTCCACCCTTGAGGGGGAGATCAACTGCTTCCTATCACCCCAGGGATGCCCCCTAAAGGGTCATAAGAGATTGGAATGGGTGTGTTCTTAGGTTAAGGTAAAGGGACCCCTGACCATTAGGTCCAGTTGCAGATGATTCTGGGGTTGCGGTGCTCATCTCACTTTATTGGCCGAGGGAGCTGGCGTACAGCTTCTGGGTCATGTGGCCAGCATGACTAAGCTGCTTCTGGTGAACCAGAGCAGAGCACAGAAATGCTGTTTACCTTCCCGCTGGAGCAGTACCTATTTATCTACTTGCACTTTGTGCTTTTGAACTGCTAGGAGCAGGGACTAAGCAACGGGAGCTCACCCTGTCGCAGGGATTCAAACCGCTGACCTTCTGATTGACAAGCCCTAGGCTCAGTGGTTTAACCCACAGCGCCACCCGCATCCCTTGTTCCTAGGATAGCAGCCTTATTTTATGATTCTGGATTTGCAACACTATTCACAAATGGGGATAAAAATGGACGATGCCTCATTTAGCTTAAATTTCTACCTTTCCTCATAGAGCATCTTGCAAGATGAAAGGCAAGCTCTTCTTAATTTTCAGTGCTATCCTCCTCTATAATGTCTAGAATTATTTCCAATGACTCCACATGGAGTACTGTTTTAGTAGAAACAAAGAATAAAGCTGGTGAAAACTGTAATTAAAAGTGATTGGATATTCCCAGTGGTTATCAAACTACATTGAAGCATCCAGGCCAAGTATCATAAAGGTAACAATCGGCTTTAGTCCTGTGTTTGTGAATGGAACACAACTTTCTGAGAGTTAAAGCCCTTCAGATCTATTATCCCTGTGGTCCTTATAAGAACCCTGCAAGTAGGTTTGCATTATTATCTCTGTCATGCAGAGAGTATTGAGACTGAGAAAAAGCAGGTGACTCTGCATAATTCTGCATTGCAGCCACAGGACCATTCAAACAGCAACATCTAATTAGCAATGGTTTTCTTGTTTTACTCCACAGGCATTAAAAAAAAGAAGCCAGAGCGCATGTTTATACTTGTCTGTGAAATCATAATGCACAGAATTTATATGATCAGCCAACCTGTACTGAAGAAGCATTAGGTTTTTATGTGGCCCAGGTGCACACTTCTTACAATTTAATCAGCACAAAACATACTCATTTCACAAGAGAGCAGTAATCCATGCTTTAAGCTACACTGGCTTACGTGCCTGCCCCCTCTGCTTGCCAGTCAGTTGAATATGACTAACAGCACACAGCTGAATTTACCTGCATTTAATCTAGTGACCTTTCCCATCAGATACGCCAATTTTAGCTCAGCAAAACATTAAGGTTATGCGGAGTGAATGGAATTCTCTTCAGAGATCAAATATATCCAAAGGGATGGCTTTATGAAGCGTATTAATTGCAGTCAGGAGGATTTGTGTGTGTGAAATACATATTTCTCTGCTAACAAACAGTGTTGTTTTAGCTCTGAATGAAAAAACAAGGGGGGGGCGGGGGAGATGAGAAGGGGAGTTTAAACTTTTTCCGCCTTCCCCCTTCCTTCCTTCTCTCTCACTCTATCTGCACCTCCTGTCACAGGCCAGTGGTCAGGTTAATAGCCTGAAGAAAAAGCTATCTTGTCAGGGTAAACTAAACTTTCATGATGACTCGATCCCACTAGCAATAAGATGTCAGAAACGGAAATAGGGAGGAAAAAAATCTCTTTAATGATCTCTTCAATTTATCCCACAGAGCAGCTGCTGCCAAAACCATGCTGCCAAGCTGAATGACAGCAGGTACTTTCCATGAAAGAAACAGCTCTCCTTCTCCTCATCTTCTTTTCCCCGCTTTCCTTCAACTTCCCTTCAGGATTGTTTGGCAGAAAGAGTCAACAGTGCCTGCTGTCAGCCAGAATATATCTACTATACACTTCAAAATGAAACTATATGTATACATACACATATGCGCGCACACAAACGCACATATAGAGACACATGTGAACAGGGACATGCACACACAGAGGCATGTGCACACAAAACTATGTGCACAAACACACGTGCACATGTGTGCGTGCAAGCACAGAGACACATACACAGACAGGGGTACACACAGGCAGGTAGACACATGTACACAAACACACACACATTTTTAAAGCCTGGTTACCAAGTGTTATCAGCTCTGAAATATATGCTCATGAGTTTGCACTATTTCTGACTGATGATAAGAGATAACCACAAAGAACAGCATCAGTGTGTAAGTCAGGCACAGGCAAACTTGGCCCTCCAGATGTTTTGGGACTACAATTCCCATCATCCCTGGCCACTGGTCCTGTTAGTGGGGATGATGGGAGCTGTAGTTTCAAAACATTTGGAGGGCCGAGTTTACTTATGCCTGGTGTAAGTGCTTGCAAAGACCTGGAAGCTTTCAGGCGAGGGCCTTAGCCCAGGCTTCCTCATACTCGGTCCTTCAGGTGTTTTTGGACTACAACTCCCATGATCCTTAGTCAGCAGGAACAGTGGTCAGGGATGATGGGAATTGTAGTCTCAAAACATCTGGAGGGCTGAGGTTGAAGAAGCCTGCCTTAGCCTGAAAGCAGAGGTGAGTGTCACACTCCATAGTCAAATTTGACTGGAGTTAACTGTCCAGGGGTCCTTTACCTTGTGAGGCAATTGGTTGGCTGCTGTCAGAACAGAATGCTGCATTAGATGGGTCATTGGCTTAATCCAGAAAGACACTCTTGTTCTTGTTCTGTATGGGACTCATGAACCATAGCTGCATCCTACGAAGAACACATCAGCTGCATTTTACATAACCATGGTTTACCTTGAAAGGAATGAGCCATGCATCTCCTAGGGCTTGCATAGCCTTGGCTGCTCAGTGCAACCATGAGGAGAAGATTAAGAAGTTTAAGAATTAACTACATACATTTTTATATTGCATGCAAGCCCTGAACTATGGTTGATTTTAACTGTAGTTTGTTTGAATGAGCCAGCTAATGAACCATAGTTTGAAGTTGGCTTAAAAAAACACACAACTCGCTATAGTTAGGATTAACCACAGTTTATCAGGTTTGGACAAGTTACATGACCCAGGTTGTTGTACAAACTCCCCTAGAGTTTCTGGGGAATATTTCTCTCATCAGGCCATGGAACCAGAATCAGTGTAGCAAATGAAGCTGTCACATAACTGGATCACTAAAGTACTTGGCTCACTAGTGCCAACTTCACTTAATTTAAGTCAGATTATTTTAAAAAAAGAACTGTTGGCACAGCATCCTTATCTTGATTAAAAGGTAGGCTGATGATGCTGAAATAGCTAGAACTCAATCTAAAAGTGTAACTCTTCAGCCATGATTTAGAGGTAACTATTTAATTAGATTGGTAACCATGTTTGATTAACAGCTAACTGCTGTGTGTGATCAATATTTATTTGAACCATGTTAATACTGTCTTTGGTTCACTCAGCTGAGATAGTACAGAATCTAAGTATTTTGTAGAAACATTTGTTTGCGAGATATAAGTCTTCTCTTACCTTTCCATGTTTTTACTCCATGTGTGAAGTCAGAGGCATGACTGATAAATGCTGGAGTCACCTGAGTCCAACAAAGCCCACCCCACCCTCAAACAACTTCAAAATGAAACAGGAGACCCCATCTCTGTCGTCTGCATTTTGAAGGCACTTCCTTGTTCATCATGAAGCTCCCCCCCCCCCTATTTTCCATGGTGGAGAAGTGGTGGTTGTCCAGAGAAAATAACTAGGAAATCCAGGAGTCTAGTTGAGCTGCTCCTGAGCAGCAGCAGGTAAACATTAATAAACTAATTAATCTTCAAATACAAATAAAATTAATGCATAGTTTGGGGTAGGAAATCAATTCAATTCAGTTCACATTTAAAGCCAAATCTATCAAATGCACACTTTCCAAAACAATATGAGCACCTAAAAACAGACATTCTTATAAATTTTTCACACTTATCTGAATTTTATGATGCAGTCCTCCAACCAAATAATGTTTCCAAAAATGCATATATTACAGGGAAATGTGCCTAAAAATGAATATATTAGTGACAATAACATACCGTATGGTATTAGGAGAAATTGCTTGAAAAATAATGTGCGCATTAATCCAAACAGCATACACAAATATGTTTAGCAGGCAAAATATGCACTAAAATGCTGAAGAATTTTTGAGTTTCTTTTGATAATTGCAAATTGCTGCAGAAATATGGAGAACTTGGTTTAAAGTTGGAAAAATGAGGAATGGAAAGAACCAAATTCCCTATTTACTAGATGATATTGGAGGCAAAAGGGACGTGGGTGGCGCTGTGGGTAAAACCTCAGTGCCTAGGACTTGCCGATCGTATGGTCGGCGGTTCGAATCCCCGTGGAGGGGTGAGCTCCCGTCGTTCGGTCCCAGCTCCTGCCCACCTAGCAGATCGAAAGCACCCCTAAGTGCAAGTAGATAAATAGGTACCACTTTATAGCGGGAAGGTAAACGGCGTTTCCGTGCGCTGCGCTGGTGCTGGCTCGCCAGAGCAGCTTCGTCACGCTGGCCACGTGACCCGGAAGTGTCTTCAGACAGTGCTGGCTCCCGGCCTCTTAAGTGAGATGAGCATGCAACCCCAGAGTCGGTCACGACTGGCCCGTACGGGCAGGGGTACCTTTTATTGGAGGCAAAATCAACATACATTTAGCCATACATTTTAAAGTCAGACTGAGATTATGGTTTGACCATTGTCCCACCATAGAGAAGAGAGATAAAAATAATTTTCTCTAACACCTTTCAGTCCCACCATCATGGAATTTCAAGCAGGTACTTCTGTTCATCTGGCATCTGGATTTCACATTGCTGTATTTCATTGCCTAGTTAAAAACATTTACTTGTTTAGCAATACATATAACCACAGTTATTTTTAAAAGCTGCTGCCCTTCTAGCAAGTCAATGTATACAATATTCTACAAATGAAAAGACAAAACTGATCCCTCCAATTAAATATAACTGGATACATACATGAAATCAAATATTCATATTTATTTGTAAATTAATATATTCATATTTATATTCAATTCAGTCTAGATCTTGAATATTTAGGATAGGATTTCCAGCAACATGAAGCCAGTGATATACTTGGAATTAATTTGGTGTTGTCTCTCTCTTTTTTTTGGGGGGGGGGGATATGGAGGGAAAGAGAAAGGAAGGGAAAGCTCATATTTCTCAAAATTTGACTGGCTCAGTTTTTAGAGTAACTGCTTATTCTCTTCCTTGCACTTCATTTTAAATGGAAATTATATGCTGCCAGAAACTGTCGATATAAAGTACACTGGTGCATACGTTAAAAGGGGAGTTATCAGTCTCCACCGTAAGATTTACCACACAGTGTAATCTTTTCTGACTTTACATTTGTACATTTTATTATGTGCTTACTGGGAGTTTAGTGCTTCTGAAAGGCCCCTAACATTGTAGCAATGCAGATTGAAGTTATTTCTCCACTTGGTAAAAAAAGAAAGAAAGAAAGACATGACAGGCAGTGTCAGGCTTATTTTCCCCCTCTGTCCACTGAAACACTTCAATGCTGTTTTGAAGAGAGACCTTTCTGGGATACAAGAGAGTGGTCCAATTCCCAGGCGATTAATTTCCCTGCTTGTCTTTCACATACCGCCACAAGAAGTTCCATTTGTGATGATTTTTGGTTTGTTTCCTTTTGACTCTCAAACTTATTGCACATAAATCACATCCTCAAAACTGGTGGCTGTGTGTGTGTGTGTGTGTGTGTGTGTGTGTGTGTGTCATTTGGTTTCTACCAAGCTTATTTTGGAAAAGAAATGATCACCCAGATATGAACAGTAGGACGGAGTGACTCTGTATGTTTTGGTTTCTCTCAGTTTCTAATTTTTCCAAGCTTAAGTTCAGTTCTCTCCATTTTCACATTGGATTTCATTTCTTTTTTAAAAAATAATGCAGCATTTTAGCGTGAATTTCTCCTAAATACACATTTTTTTATGTGCCATCTCCTTGGTTTAATGCTTATTTGTATGTTATTTTTGATACTGTATGCATTTATAGGAACACTTTACGCTGATATACACCCTTTTGTGCACATTGCTCAGCTGGAGAACAACATTGCAAAATTCGTAAGAAGTACAAATTTCAGGTGAGAATATTTCAGAAAGAATGGAACACTTACCAGAGGCAGTGTTGGGTTGTAGGCATCCATTATTCACTGTTGTCAGGCATGGCCTATGGGTGCTGGGGGGTGTCCTTTGGGATGACAGACATATCAGGGTGAATGTTGGCCAATAGGGCCATGGTGTGCCTGTTGGACTGTTGTGCTCAA
Organism: Podarcis tiliguerta; assembly: GCF_965153285.1. Taxonomy (NCBI): domain Eukaryota; kingdom Metazoa; phylum Chordata; class Lepidosauria; order Squamata; family Lacertidae; genus Podarcis; species Podarcis tiliguerta. Next base: position 37,158,421 of record NC_139537.1, read on the forward strand.
GTCCATGCAGTCAGGAGGGAGGAAACTTAGGAAGCCTTGCTGCCTGCACACAGTGTGCAGCTTTTGCCTTGCCCAAGTGATGGGGGTAGAAATTACCCCTTTCTATTAACAAACACCTGCCCAGACTTAATTTTATTTGGTTAACATTCGTTGAATCTGACCAGTTTGTTTAGCAGATCCTCAAGTGGTTATATTTAATAAATAGAACCTATTTATTTGGTCGTTTTGACTCTTCTTCCTGGTGTGGTGGCAAAAAGCAGTTTATTTGCTCTCAGCTGAAGCGCTTTCCTACCAGATGTTGAGGGAAATATCAGCAACCTTAAGCTTCATGCATTTCCTTATCCATGACAGTGTTAATCTGGAAGGGAACAGTTTCATGACAACCCAAAAACAGATACCATTTCTTGGCTTACTGGTAGGTCTGGCTCTTCCTGAACATGGAATAAGTGTCCCCACAAAGCATCACACGCAGACCGTTACATGGACACAGCTATAGTTGAGTAGGATGCCAAATAAAATCTGTCCTTTCCATTTTCTTTTCTGACTGGGCTTTTATAATGAGAATAATTGGAGAGAGACAATGACACATTTTTAAGCAAGGAGATTCCATTTAGGGTGCAGCTTAAATTTTCTCCCTTTCTCTGAGTCGGGAGAGCCCTACAGTTTATAACATTCATTTGAGATGATAATTATTCTGATCTGGAATGCTATGTATAATAATTAAGTAGCCAGGCAGAACAAGGAATGTGTTACAATGAGATAACACATTCCCTGGAAGAATCAGGAGGCATGAGAGGAAATTAGTGCTTCCAACAACCTGGTAAAATACGTTATCTTACCATACCACATGCGTTGGGGGGGTGTATTAAAGGTTTATACAAAATATTAGAGTATTCTGACTCATTCTAGAACATTAAGCATATGCTTAAAACATGCTCACTGTTGTGTACCAGCAAAACCAGGCTCTTAGAATACTGACACCCAATGGTTATTTGCAGCTAAAGGAAATATTCATTTATAGCAAATTCTTCAAGAATCATGACTGTTTAAAGGTGTCTACCTCTCTCTCCCCTGTAATAGAGGTGTTAAGCATGTTATATAGCTGGTACAATCAACACCTATGTTCTGTAGCACAATTAAATCTGCAGATATATCTCCTCTCAGGATTATCAGGCTTCATATCATGTTAACACTCAAAAAACAACTATTCCCTCCTTTTAAAAATAATTTCCTAAACATTCAGGCCAAGAAAGAGTTTTATGCAATTTAAAAGACTGACTCTGGCACTTTAAAAACTGTATCCTCCATAATCAAAATTATTATTTCGCAAAGTCTGATTCTGCCACACCACACCACCATACTTACAGTATTTTCTTTAAAGCGTATTTGTGAAATAAAGTAAGCACACATATTTATGGCTATTTATATCATATCATTTATATCATACCGTTTTCCCATGAAACTTTATCCATAGCCGTTCAGCAGTATTACTCTTTGGGATACACACACAAGCTTTTCTTTCCCCAAGGGAGAATGGACTCCAGCAATCGAAGTAGAAATCCTTGTAATTTTAGAAGCTGGAGCTTATAGAGTTCTGAAAATACTGCAGATGGTGTTTTAAAATTTTATTTTTCTCTCTGTGTGTGTTCAGAAAAAGACGAGAAGATTTCACAATTCATTTTAACCTCTTTTGGCATCCCAATGCTGTTGGTTCCTATGCTTTTCTTTTGAGTGACAGGAAGCCTTTTCTAGTTCATTCCCCCATCAAACAGCTCAGCACTTTACACAGGAAGGCATTCTGCTGGCTAAAGAAGCCGTATCAGACAAAGACCTTTGTAAAGTTTGCTTCTTCTCACAGCTAAGAGGAGCACAGCAAGAGGAAACATCAGACAGCAAAAGAACACCCACCTTTAATCTGAGCGACTTGTGGGAATCAAAGGAAATGGATTAAAACAAGTGCAGTATCTGATTCCCCCAGGAGATCACTTTTTTGTTCCATTTGATATAACAAACAGGAGGATCAAAGCAAGGCAAGGATAGGTTTAAGATGTGCAGTGCCCCTTTCTAACCCGGGAAAGTCTCTGTGGTGTTAGTTCAGAGACTAATAATCATCATAATACTTCTGTTTTTAAAGAAAAGTCACAAGAAGGGGAGGGTGCTCACAGCATTCTATTTCCTGCCTAGGAACCACCTACAGGGACTCCAGGTAGGGTTTATTGTTAGCATACCAGCTGATTGGACTACTGGGTAAAATAGGCTATTTCAATGCAAACCAGTCTAGTTCCATTGCATGCATATACAGAACTTCACAGAGGAAGGATAGGGATTGTGTATTCAATATTCCTCTTAAATGAAATGTCTGGCTGTCTTCCCTGTTTTTGAACACTGAGCTGCCTGCCAGTGAATGGTGAGGATCAGTAGGGAAGCTAAGAGCCTTGGCAGTACAGTAGAGAGAGGCATTGTGGATTGGCTAATATGTGCTCCATATAGGATAGAAGAAAGTATTTGTGGAGCAGAACTGGGGCTGCTTGCATGTTTTCTACAAAAACTGCTTGTCCAGCCAAGGGGTATAAGGCCAAGCTTAACCCATGTTCTTCAAGAGATTAATGCAGCAATCAATTGGGGACGATGATGAATTTGCGAATCTCTGCTTGGGATCGTTACACTGGAAGCACAAATTCAACAATGTCAGGCAACCATGCATCTGTAATTCTTTCTGTTTTATGTACAAATTGGTTTTTTTGTGAGACAAATAATGGTTTGTGCCTAGCCAGGAAAGAAAGTAAGAAACTCCACTGGAAAACAAACCATTTATCATCTTCATATTTGCCTTAGCTGGATCTGTCTTGTCCTGCCCCTATTTCTGCTAGGGCATTGTGCCCCCCCTTAAATCAAATGGCTGGAGCAATGGATGGATCAGGTGATCCAGCCCAATATATGATGGAAAGTGAGTATGCACACCTAGAGCAGCAGCCCTATCCTCACCAGCCCTGCAGGTACAGGTGGCGATGGAATGTCTGGCTGTCTCCTCTAAGCATACAGTTCAATGTACACAGAGGGTGGGACACATGTCTGATTTCCTGAGAAATCAAACCATGTGGCTTATTCCCCCCCCACACACCTTTAAACTATTTGAAGCCACCTTTCAAGACCATGTCTTCTCAAGGCGGCATACAGAAATAAAAGCACAATTCAGTAATGTAACATCAAAACACCAGTTTCAGCCATAGCTAATGAGCAATAACCACAAATAGACAAAAGGACTTGGCAGCATCTAACTGCCAGTAGCAGTGGATGTGTGTGGGGTGGAACTGCCCACCTGATGCAGGTGTTGCTGCAGCTTACCTGGATAGGTCTGGGATGGGACAGTGTGGTGGCAAGATCAAGGTTGCACAGGTACACCAGTGGAGCCTATCTGGTGTTCGCACCTGTGCAGTCCCAACCTCATCACCACCCTGCCCAGTCCCATTCAGGTAAGCAATAATGATTCTGGCATTGCAAGGGCAGCCCTGCAACTTTGCCTCTATACACAGGTTGCTACTGCTAATTACATCCATCTCTAAGCCTTTTCCAACTAGCATATCAAAGCTGACACTGATGTGAGCAGTTTGATTCACAAAAAAGTAACACAAATTGGCCACGGTGAACTTTCAGTGTTTCTACCATCTGCACTCCCATTCTTATGTTAATCCAGTAGTTACTGGTGCCAGTTGGCACTGGTGAGGCAGAAGACAGGGAGGTCAACAGAAGGTGGCGCCAGAGCCAATGAGAAGCAGAGCCAACCAGTGTGGTCCTCATTCTCCTCCCTGCTGAGTTCTATCAGGGCAGCACATAGACTAAGGAAGAGGAAGCTGGTAGGCAGCACTACTTGTAGGACTTGTTGTAAGTGAGAAGGCAGGCAGGTGGTGACTAGCTGAGGGCAGACTGAGGCTGGTGGGGCAGTGTTTTAACAGTTAAGACTGAAAAATGATTGAAAAGGCCTCCCTCTCATGCCTACCAACCTAACCTTCCCTATACTCCCTGAAAAAGAAACAATGGGGATTATTTGAATGCAAAAGTTCATTTGTTTACAATAAAGAGGATACCAATTAAATTTCAGGGAGAACTTTCTGATGGTAAGAGCTGTTCGACAGTGGAATAGACTCCTTTGGGAGCCAGTGTGGTGTAGTGGTTCAGAGCGGTAGACTCGTAATCTGGTGAACCAGGTTCGCGTCTCTGCTCCTCCACATGCAGCTGCTGGGTGACCTTGGTCTAGTCACACTTCTTTGAAGTCTCTCAGCCCCACTCACCTCACAGAGTGTTTGTTGTGGGGGAGGAAGGGAAAGGAGAATGTTAGCTGCTTTGAGACTCCTTAGGGCAGTGAGAAAGCGGGATATCAAATCCAAACTCTTCTTGTGGACTCTCCTTCGCTGGAGGTTTATAAGCAGAGATTGGAGAGTCACCTACTGTTGAGGTTGGACAACGTAGATGACCCTTGGGATCCCTTCCATCTCTTCAATTCTGTGATTCCATGTGATAACTTAACTTCTGTGTGCCGGGCTTCAGATATATCGGTGGTAGTTAACATAGTGCCCTCCAGATATTGCTCATCTACAACTCCCATCATCAATGACCATTGGCCATGTTGGCTGCAGGTGATGGGAGTTGGAGTCCAACAATATCTAGAGGGCACTATGTTGACTACCTCTGTTATCTATGATAATATTGCATTTTCATAAACATGCCTTGTAAAAGCTTTCTGAACCCCTGAATGTCTATAGAAGCAGCTTGTGCTTTCATGGGTGTATCTGCTACAAACCTAGGCTTAATATGTGTTATTCAAGTCTGAGGGTTATAAAATAGGGTTAAGGGGATCAAGATAGCGTGTGATCTCAACTAATTCCACCCTGGTTTTGTCACGGTTTGGGGTGACTATACACAGAAGGCTTACATCCAGCTCCGCATTACTGCTATTTCTCATTTTAATGACCCCTGTAAATCTTTAATGATCACCATCACTGTCAGAAGGGCACAGACGAGGCACTCGTCTGTCTTGATGCAACCCAACAAAATATGCTCACAGATGTCAATTGAAATAATGGTGATGGTGATGGGTCATTTATAATTGTGTTGATGCCTTGCGTTCTTCCCTAGAACGATATTAAAATTCTACACTTATGAAAAATATCATTTAAATATCACATAATCCCTAGACAGAATAACATGATGCAGAGATAAAGAAGGCAAGACAGGTATTCCTTAAGGGTAACTCTGACCATTTAACTAAACAAGAACTTTAAAAGGTGTCCTTTTCTTTCAACTAGGGAGAAGACTCTGAAATGTGATTCTCCTACAATTTAATGAATGTGTGCCTGGCTCCTTGTTAAGCAGAAGATTGCTTAATATTAGAAACAGGATGTTTCCCCCACTATTTAAGCATTGTTTCATCATGCATGATTTTTCCACCAGAACCTAACCTTTTGAGGCATAATCTACACAAATTATGGGGTATGTTTGCAGCTTGGGGAGACAGGAATTAGATGTACACTTTATTCTTAATGAGAGCCGCATGTGTATTTCTGTGAGCGCCATGACATGTCTGTGAGTCAGCATCAATATAGCTGTTGAGTCCCTCACTCTGTAAAAATGTCATTAGCGGGAGTAATAGTTATGGTGTAGAGTACTCACGAAAGAAAGCACAAAGTTATTCTCAAGTGGGCAGACGCTGGCATAAAATATGGTTCTTGTCTTGTCTTGTTTGCTGACGCCCCCATAAATCGCTCTTGTGTGTCCATTTGCAGAGACAAAATGTATGAAGGTTGATGATATGCACATAAGAAGTTTTTTTCTGTAGTTGAATCCATTTGCATGGACATCTTTGTCCACATGCATTGAAATATTTCCTACTGCCCTTTGGCCTCTTCACATATGTTGTTTGTCTTGCAAAAAAAAAAAAAAAAAAAAGGAGTTCAGGACGACGATATGTAACTGAGAGAAAGAAATCTTGACTAAGGTCAAGATGGCATGTTTTTTATCTTCTTGGGCCCTTGGAGAATTCACAGACTTTTTGTAAATTCTCATTCTATCTGCTGTGTTTATTGAGCTGCCATTCAAAGAGCAGCTGGGATTTCCCTCATTCTGATTGCCAGGCAGATATCACCATTTTAAAACTGGACAGTGACCTCCAAGCAAAGCCATCACGTTTAGTCAGAAGTACTGATATTAATATGACAGAACAGCAGTATAAAAGAAAATAAATGATTCACATACAAATAAATTTAAACATATTAATCCACAGTAGATTAATATGGCACTGAGATTTGTTGGATCCTTTAAGAAAAATACCAAATTAGGACATCAGAAGACAAAAATGAAAGAAGCGGCATATTGGACTTCTGGAGTGTCAAAATTAGAAGGCAGGAGGCCTGGGAAGGCAATTTGGGAAAACAATCTTGCACAAATAATCTTTAAACATAAAAGAACCAAATCTGTCTTCTAGGGAACAGAATGGGCTGATTCAGATGCCATGTTAAATCATAGTTTATCATTACAAGAACAAGTCTTTGCCTTCGCTTTGTGTCCTCTCCCTCCCTCCCCATCCCTATATGTTATAAGTAGAAGTTTGGGATCTTCCACTTCCATTTTGAATCAACCACAGTTTTCCATGTAATTATAAATGTGACAAATTGTGGCTAACCTTAATTACGTTTTGTAGAAACAAGCCAAGTTCAAGCCATAGTTTATGAAGCTGCCTTGTCGTAATCTATGAAAAATAAACTTACACTTTCTCCATCACCTGGAACTCAGAGTTCTGCTTGCAAGGAGATACATGAAGTCCCTCCTGTCATTACAACTTGTGTCATAAGGCTAGTGCTCCTGTCCACTCCAGCTTCCAGCTGGCCTGGATACTGAAACATGTGGCATGACTTTCTCACCACTCCATCTGAGGCAATGTCTAGATAGCAATAACATCTGAGGAAATAGTTTCCTTGATGAGTGCCTCATAATTATGGAGTTCACTGCACTTGGAATCTTGTCAAAGTACGGTCATGAGCATCCAGAAGCACCATAAAAACTCTTTTTTTTAAAAAAAAAGCTATCTTTCATCTGTGGAGTTCAGCTATAGAGGGAATGCTTTTTGTGACTTTTACCAGGAGCGATTTGCTGAGGTTTTTTATGCCGATCTTTTACAAGTCTTCATTTACAGTTTATCTGTGGATGTCTGCTAGGTTAAGCTGTCCTGAACCTTCAGGATTGGGTGGGCCAGCAAATGCAAGTAACTTGTAAACCTAGGTTGGAAAAATGATCCCTGATTTGTGTATCTTTACTATTGCGGGGATTGCATCTATGAGACCAGGGGTACAAATTACATATATAGTCAAAGGAAGAGGAACAAAACATCAGTATTATTGCTTGGTTATAAAGTTCAAGAAAAATGTTGGAAAGTGCATGGAATGAAACTTGGGGTGTACTCTGTCAGGGAGAGAGGCTTTGGAACTCATCACACCACCTGTGATGGCCAATGGGAGGAGTTTTCTTCATTTGGGGGGTGGCAGTTCCACTTACTATGTGCTGTGTGTGAGAGAGAGAGAGAGAGAGAGAGAGAGAGATGGATGTTTGGTCTCTGAGGCAGTGAGTGAATGTGTGTGTTCTCTTTGTGTGTTAGAGACCAAAAGAGAGGGAAAGGAGAGATGTTTGTATGGGGAATTAAATATATGAATCCCTGTGGACTCACATGTGTGGGTGAACAACAACAGAATTGGCTGGGTGCCTGGATTCAGAACTCAGGGCTAGCACACAGAGCGCCCCAGTAGCAGAGTATTAAACACACAAAATTACGCAGCAGTATAGCATTAGGAATATAGATTGCTAAACCATTTTTATCCCATTCAGCTGCACACAACAACCAACCTGTTTCTTCCCTTACAATGAGCAGACCACATACCATTAAGTTTAGAACTGTTTACTTACAGAGTCAAGGTCTCAGTCATGCATTGTTCCATGCAGCGGCAAAGATAATACATATACTTGGGTAGAAAATACAACAAGACAGCTTCAGATACATGCTCTAAGCTCAGGGCTTTACATGATGTAGAGAGAGAGGAAATAGGAAGGCTTCACTTCCTCTCTGAAGGAGAGGAGGCATGACTTGAGTCTACCAATACAACTCTGTGGTCCTTAATCTCTTCATGTATGAACTAGCAGTTGTGCATAGTTATGTTTGACTGCAATTTCCCATAGTTTGTGTGGTCTGTGAGAGAGGGGCAGTTGGATGGTTGTGTGGTGTATGTGTGTGTGTGTGAGAGAGAGAGAGAGAGTGGGGGGTGGAGAAAGATGAAGGAGGGAAAGAAAAATGGATATGGGGCTGTGTATATGTTGAGATGCATTATGTCTCTGGTCTGTTTGTGTACAGTGAGTAGGGATGTGTTTGTGTAAGAGAAAAAATGGAGCAGATGCGTTGTATACTGTTCCTGAAACTGAGAAATGCTCATTGTTGTTATTAGCCAACAAGAGAATCATTGTGGATGTAGAAAAAAGCCAATAGTGTGTTCCTCGTCATCAGGATCAGCATGACACAACCAACTTCTAACCACAAACATGAAGCCATCAGGAGGCAGAAGAGAAGAAACAGTGAGTGTACTCTTTCTAAGTTTGTTTTAAGCCATGTGCACCCATAGCAGACATTTTGTGCAGCCACCCACAAAGCCTTTACCAAGAGATGAGTTGCAGCACTTCATTTTTATTTTACAGAAAAAGCACTGTTACAGTAATGAAATGAGGGCTCATTTTTTATTGTTTAAAAAACCCTTCTATCTCAGAGTGTGCAACCTCCCAATTTGGAGATTATCGGGGGGGGGGGGCTGCAAAAGAAGATGGAAATACATTTTCCCTCCCAGAGTGAAGAATGGAAACATTGTCCTCTCTCTGAATTGGCTTCATAACATCATCATGTAGCCAAAGCCAATGACTGCCTAGTGTAATCAGGAATTCTATACAGTGAGAGAGCAATGCATGATGTTCTATCAGTAACTGGACTTTGGAATTTCAATTCACCAGATTTTAGACATGTGAGATCGTGACATTATTATGTTAACTATTAAGCAAGGGAACACTTGGGAATTGCTCCTCCCTGGAATTATCCTTTCGCTATTGACAAAATGCAATATACGCTTTCGCCTCTTCCCCTCTCCCAGTGTATAGGATAACATTGAGCAGAGTCAGTGCATCAATGTGCCCAGCAGCTACCACTACATAAATATATTTCTGTTCTGTTCCTGTATTCCTCATCTGCAAAAGGGACAAGTTGTCTTTGCCTCCAAGGAGATTTTGTACATTGATCACATCTAAAATGTATGGAGTGACATACAGTAATATGATTAGATGTAATATACTGGCATTAAGACAAGAAGTACATTAGGGGATTTTGTTCCAATCTATTTGAGAAGCTGCCATATATTTTCATTTTTATGCCATTCCACTGCAAAGAGAAAGTACAGGAGCAATCAGGTCTCTTTATTTCTGTGTTGATGACTCCCATGCACAGAGAACTTGGCACCAGCATGTCCAGCTGTGTTGTTATTGTGTGTGTGTGTGTGTTTATAAGCAGATACTAATTTCCAATGTTCAGATCAACATAACCTGATTTTTATAATTAAGCCACAAAGAGTTGTTGTGCCATATTATTCAGAACTAATTAGAACAGATGGCAGAGTGTGGCACCACAGACCTTTTGCGGAGAAGTTATTAATATTCCACATTGATTGAATTTTTACAACTCAAAAATAACCACTTGGAGCTGCTAATTCAATGTGATATGTTTTAATATAGTTTATTGATGGCTTTATTTTTACTCACAAGCAGAAATAGGGTTTAAGATGATTAATAGAAAAAACTAATGTTGCCATTTGAAAAATGTCGCAAGGTGGGGAAATAATAAAATCCATCCATTCTATATTTCATTTCATTTAGTTATTGTTTGGAAGACGGGGAGGGAAGTAATGCTCCACTCTTTAGTTTTGCGTGTATTTCATACAAGCAAGCCTTTTGTGATGGAGACGCTTTTCACGGAGTTCTAATTTAAAGGAAAATTAAAGGGAGAGTTTCTTGGCAAGAGGGATTGGCTATTAAACTACTCTGAGAATTGTAGCTCTGTGAAGGGAATAGGGGTCTCCAAACAACTCTCTGCACCCTTAACAAACTACAACTCCCAGGATTCTTTGAGGGAAGCCATGACTGATTAATACTGCTTTAAATATATAGCGCAGGTTGGGAGCATGTGGGGCTTTGGTGCATTTTGTCCAAGTCCCCAACTCTCTTTCTCTTATGATTTATGGCACAGAGGAATGCTCCTCAGCCTCCATCCATTCTTCAAGCAGCCACTCTGCTGCTGGAGTAGTTGCAGCAGGAGAGTGAATGGGCTTTTCTCAAACGCTATTACCCCTCCTGCATGAACACTCCAGGGAGAGAAGTGGGCTGAGTGTAATGCCAATCTCTTTCCCTTCCCATCTTTGTGAATGCTTCAGAGACAGACCTTTCACCAGAGAGAGAGAGAAAGAGATAGAGAGAGATTGTGCTCAGCCAATATCTATCTATCTATCTATCTATCTATCTATCTATCTATCTATCTATCTATCATCTATCCATCTATCCATCTATCTATCTATCTATCTATCTATCTATCTCTATCATCTATCTATCTATATCTATCTACTGTACCCAATTCTTCTTCCCATCTTCTCCACCTCACGCAAATGGCTGGGTGGATGCTGAGCAGGACCATCAGCTTCCCCTTCCACCAACATTTTTCTATGTGTTTCTGTGAGTGAAAATTTAATCTGAACGTCAATATTTTAACAGAAAGCTTTGCATTCACGGTTTTGATATGTTTATATATAGGCAAAACATCATAACATTCACCTTGCTTTGAAAAGCATCTTTTTTGTTTGCCTTTGGGCAGAGAGCACATCTTATAAATATTCTCAATAAATACAGAAAGAGCGGCCTTACAAAAAAAATAAAAAAAATAAATCATGGATTGTGTGTTTTGCTCCTTCTTTCTTGGTTATAGTCCTAAGCTCCCTTCAACTAATATTTGAAATCAAACCAAAGTTGTGTTTAATAAATGTGGAGGAAAGAATGCAACAAAGAGGGGTGGGGGAAATTTCCACATTTTGCCTTCTCTCTCAGCTTTGCTTTATCACCCCATCAAGCTAAGAATATTTCATACAGAAGCAGCCGTTCCACCTGAACCACTTCCTGGATCAGGAACCAGAGCCTGAATTATCCAAGTGCACATCAGAGTGCCAGCGCAGTCTACCTGCACTGCATAACTTTCCATGGGATGCATATAGGAACACGCAAACAGAATATGAGAAGGGATTTGTATATAAATCTGCATCTCATTGAAAGCAACATGGTGCAGATAAACAGCAAACAAAGCATGCCTGCATTTCAGTTTCTGAAAGAGTAAATCACATAAGTTCACCTTAAAATGTGAGTTGAACTGAAGAGCTTCCCCATCCCTCTCTCGAAGATTAAGAGGTCCTTTAGGGAAATCCAGGTTGGTTTAACAGAAGCATGCCTACAATATGTAGGCACTACAGCATGTCATTGCAGAGGTGGGCTTTTTCATCAACTGTACCAAGTTGACTCAATGGATGCATGGTCTGATCAAGCTATGGTCAGTTCAGTGGATGCAGAAACACTCTTACACAGTCTTCTTGTAAATCAAGGCCATCGAAAGGATGGGCTCTGAATAAGGAGGGTCCACTTAACCAAGTCCAAACACTCAACTGGATATTACACTGGTTCTGTGTTTCATTATATCCCTCCCCATCACAAAGCAAAGATTTGTATTTAAGATGTGGTTTTGAAATTGATCTAACTGGCTGATCCAGCTCTTATTCCAAGTCTAGTGATATCAGTGCTTATTAAGTGGACAAGATAATAGCCCATAATATTGAAGAGCTGAATGATGCTTCAAGGATCACTTTATAAAAAACTCTCTTTATGAAGGAAGGATTCATTCTAAATGGTACCTGACTTTTATCACATTAATACTTCCTGGTGAAAGAGAGTCTTTGGTTTCCAAATGGAAACACCTTTATTATTTGTTATATTTGTTCATCACTTTTCAGTCACAGAAGAGTGTCACAATCAAGTCACAGCATAGATGACATCAAAACATCATATAAAACTGATTAACTAAATAAGCTCATTCAAGAATATTTATAAAAGGAGAACTCTTATCCAGCCCACTAAAAAGTAAGCACTAAAAGGTTTGAAGACATAACTCACTAGCATCCCAATTAACAATCAAATACCTGTATCAACAGAAATTTTATATCCTGGCACCTAAAAGCAAACAATGATTTCGTCAGCTGTGCTTCCCCAGGGAGAGCATTCCTAAAACAGGGAGCCACTGCTGGGAAGTCCTATTCTTTTGTTACCATTATCTGTGTCTCCTTTAGATGACATATACAAAGAAGAGCCTCTGGTGATAAATGCAGTGCCTGAGTAGGTTCATATCAGGAGTGGTAGCACCTGAGGTATTGGGAAGCCGAGCCACTTAGGGCTTTATAGGTCAAAAACATACGTTGAATTGAGCCTGAAAATGAATTTGAACCAACTGCAATCATGCCAGAATTGGTGTTATGTGCTCTCATCTTCTTACGGAGTCAGCAATCTGCCTGCTGAATTATGTCCTAGCTGCCAGTTTCCAAAACATCTTCAAATGCACCCCCATGTATAAGGTGTTGCAGCAATGTAACCTAGAGGTTACCAGAGTGTAGACAATGGACATTTCTTCTTTGATGATTATTCATAGCCGAGTAAGATTGTTTTCCCTTAAGACGGTTTTAACAGTGAGTCCATAAGTGACTGTGGAGGCCAATTCTGGATCCACACGTCCTTCCACAGTGAGGACATTGGTTTCCAGGCGGGAGTTGATCACGCTATGGATTTGCCAAGCATGCCTTCCTCTTAGCATGTTTCTCCCTTGCGTCCTGAGTTCAGGTGTCTTCAAAGCCCATGACACCTTTGGTAAAGGCTGTTCTCCAGCTGGAGTGCTCGCAGGCCAGTGTTTCCCAGTTGTCAGTGTTTATACTACATTTTTTAAGATTTGCCTTGAGACAGTCTTTAAACCTCTTTTGTTGACCACCAGCATTATGCTTTCCATTTTTAAGTTTGGAATAGAGTAGTTGCTTTTGAAGAGGATCATCAGGCATCTGCACAACATGACCAGTCCAACGAAGTTGATGTTGAAGAATCATTACTTCAACACTGGTGATCTTTGCTTCTCCCAGTACACTGATTTTAGTTTGCCTGTCTTCCCAAGTGATGTGTAAAATTTTTCAGACCACAGACATTAGGCTATTCCTGTCAAGATAGGGTGGGCCACCAGCCAAAGCTTTCCCAGGCAAGATAATTCAATGGTCTAGTGAGAGTGGTGAAATACAAAACACCAGCTGTTGGGTGAAAATCAGGCCAAATATTTATTGACTAACAACAGGTAAGCGGGGTTGGCGTAGCAACTGCATACCCCACAACTGTCCCTGAAAAAAGGGACACCCCATTTTCTTGTGCAAGACCATGGCAGCCATTTTGGGTGCAATGATTTTGCACCAAGATCTCACCCCCAAGGGGGCTGTGATCTCCTGCGGTGCACCAAAAAAGGTGTTTCTGGCACAAACATTGTAAAGGTAGTGTCAAAGTTACTCAAAAACTCTAAGGCATAGGAAAATTTTATTCACAACAGGGACTTCAACATGTGACATAATACAGTACAGTCATACCTTGGGTTAAATACGCTTCGAGTTGAGCGCATTCAAGTTGTGCTCCATGGCAACCCGGAAGTAACGGAGCGCGTTACTTCCGGGTTTTGCCGCTTGCGCATGTGCAGATGCTCAAAATGACGTCACGCGCATGCGCAGAAGCGGCAAAAAGCGATGCGCGTGTGCGCAGACGTGCCGTTGCTAGTTACGTTTACCTCTACATTTGAATGGGGCTCTGGAATGGATCCCGTTCGTATCTAGAGGTACCACTATACAGCAATTTTAATCAATATCTGAGCTGGAGTAGTTTTTATTTTATTTTAATGTGAACTGTCTTAGAACTCCAATGAAGGAGATAACAGTGATTACCTAGATCTTGTTGCTAGCTGCTCCATAACAGTTCAAGCTTCAGGGCCCCCAAAATGCAGGTCTGCCACTGGTCATTGGCTATATTTCGTGTTTATCTTGGGAGCAAGCAGACCGGTTTCATTGCATTTGCATTGCGGCAGCCCTCCTCGTCTTTTGTTTCCAGAGAGCAAAGTTTCTCCAGCTTCCTATTACAAGCAGCTGCATTTGACACCTTTCTCTTGCTTCCCTCTCCCTTTTATTCAATGTGCTTTTATCTTTAAACCTAGCACAGCAGTTGAGAAGAAATATAGCCAATGCCTGCCTGAGTGGCTCTCTTACTTCCCATGTGAATGAGTGAGTGATTTATTTTGAAGCTGATAGTTGCAGCAATATCCAATATAAAACAAGCTTCGCATAAATGCAGAATAGGCACAACCTCAAACCTAATAAAATATGTTAAGCAGCGGCAAATGAAGCTGTAAAAACCCCCAAAGATGAATGATGATACACAAAATAAAGCAGACATTATTCTGTCTCTGCAATGATTCTAGCCACTTGACAAAAGTGCCTATTAGTCACCAGGCCCAACTGAAAGTTTCCTTACAAATGTACAAAGCTCTGAACAGCATGGGACCCTGGTATTGTTATTTATGATGTTGATTTAGAACATTTATAAACCACTAGGTCAACCTAATTCTCCAAGCGGTGTATAAGTCTGATTTCATATAAATCATGCCTAAAATACAAATGTACATAAAACCATTATTAAAGCAGGATGAAATAAATAAAACATTAACTAAATAATGTGTCTGCATAGGCTTCCTGAAACAGATTTTTTTCCCCAGCAGGTGTCTAAAACACTGCCATGTCATCCTGCAATGCCAGGTTAAGTCCGTGTTCTGTGACACTGTTATAAGCTGGTACTATTCACCATGGCAGCATGCCTTCACTTGTGTGTGATCTGCCATGTTCCTCACTCACGCAGAAAGCTTTGAAATAAAGGAATAATTGTTAGAGGATCCCGGAGGCTCAAAATCACACTTGTTTTGACTCTGATCCAGCAAAACACTTAAGCAAGACCAGGAGTATATGTTCTTGAGCACTCCCATTGATTTCATTGATGCTATTCATGTACCTAAAGCTAAACATGTGCCTTTAAATGCATTGCTGGCTCACAGACAGCAGACAAAGGGGGCAGTCTAACTAGTGCTGCCCTAGTGCAAATTCTATTTAGGCCTTGTACAGGAGCAGCCGTAAGTGAATTGAACTCAAATTAGATTAGACAGCATGATAGCTCTTATAGTTTTGCTAGATCAGTTCATCTTTGCAATAAGGAGAGACTTAGAACTGATCCTTCTGACCTTCTGCATGCACCTAAATGTGGGTCACGTGCTTTCTTGTGCATGACAATCATATATCAGGTTGGGGGTCTTTTGGACAGCTTCCCTGTCAGTGTCCGGTAAGATCTCTCAATGTTCTCCTTGGTCTCTTTGCCCTCTAATGTCTGAACTGAGCAAGTCACCAAGCAATCAAATGGCTGCTGATTCAAATACGCAGCCTGTCATGAGTCCCATGGAGATGCCATGGAGGGGATGGTAAGATCCTGAGGAGGAATGGGAGGAACTGTGAACTGGAGTTGGAGAAACCTGGGGAGGTTCTGAGTGGGATGGGGAAGGTGAAATCAAGTCCTCAATAAGTATCTGACTGTGGAAAGAGGACAGTTGTCTAGGAAGTGGAGAGCTGACCAAGCAGACTGACACCCAATGTCACTTGTTGGATCAATGACTTAGCTTGCCCTTAGCCATGTGTCTATACATCTTATGCACCTTGTAACCTGTGTCTTACCTATGTACCTGATTTACGGATGAAATCATTGAACAGAAAGAGAGTTGGAAGTTCAAGTTCTTCATCTGGCAGTGGCTAAGCATCACCAGCCTGCATATGGATCTTGGATGCATCCTGGGCCTCTTTGCATTAGACTCTGAAAGTGTGTTAAAATATGTAGACTGAGGGAATGTGAGCTGAGTCTGGGCATGTGAGAAAGTCCCCATGTTGCTGCTTTACCACATAGTCAAGTCCTGTTTTTCTCACTGAAAGTGGAATTTTTATGATGCCAGCTTCTGAGACCTGATCAATGAGACTGTGGTTACAGATGGTTGAGGCATGAGATCTTTGCAAATTCCGATAGGAACTGACCTGATCCTCACCTCCCAGACTACTGTGTATTGGAATTTAGTTATCTACCACAGACTTTCACATTTCCCAAACATTTTGACAGAATTCGACTTCTCCCCTCACAAGTATCACAACACATTAAAAAAAACCCCAAACACTCAATACCTGTATGTTAGAAAAAATAATTTGTGTGTAAATTTCGGTTAGGTTAATATATATATGTATTATATTATATCACTTAACAGATATCCCCTGCTCCCAGTGCAAGATTCCTGGGAGCTGAGCTTGTTAAGAATACTGAGAACTGTTAAGAGACTCTTATTCTCCTCACAAAGCTACAGTCAATACCTCTTCCCAGACAACTCTGCGAATTGTAGTTCTGTGAGTGAATATGGGTCTTCAAGCAACTCTCAGCACCCTTAACAAACTACAACTCCCAGGATTCTTCAGGAGAAGCCATGACTGCTAAAGTGTTATCATAGTGCTTTCAATGTCAAGTGAGGATGTGGCCTCAGCTTCTGTACATGTAATGGATGGGGGTGCCATCTTCCAACTGCCTCGGGCAGCAAAATGTCTTCAGCTGCCCCTGATTATGATTGTGTTGCTGTCACACACAAAAATATGATTGACAGTGGAATCATTTGGATGTTTACTAGGCTAAACTAGCCAGTGTGAGCCACTGTGGTGTAGTGGTTCAGAGCGGTGGACTCGTAATCTGGTGAACCGGGTTTGATTCCCAGCTCCTCCACATGCAGCTGCTGGGTGACCTTGGGCTAGTCACATTTCTTTGAAGTCTCTCAGCCCCACTCACCTCACAGAGTGTTTGTTGTGGGGGAGGAAGAGAAAGGAGAATGTTAGCCGCTTTGAGACTCCTTCGGGTAGTGATAAAGCAGGATATCAAATCCAAACTCTTCTCTTCTTCTTAAAATGGCAATATGTGTCTGAAATACAGTAGTTGCCTATAATTTTTAAGATCTTGTGCTTTCTCCAGTAAGTATTGAGAGACATGGGGACAGCAAGGGAAGGGAAGGTGATACTTTGCATGCTTTTTTATCTTGTTTCTGTTCTTACCAAACCATAAGTGTTTGGTTGGCCAAAAGGAGGAAATGATATCTTGCATGTGTCAGTGTAGCTGAAATTTTAAAAAAGAAGTGTTTCAGCCTAAAGGACACCAGAGTATACAAACTCAGTATTTCCTTTTCATAGACCATGGTGGAATTGATTCCCACATTCTATTGTGATTTTTTAAACTCAACAAGACCTGAATGTTCCAGCCAGTCCTCATTTTAAACAACCCTTTATTGTCTTCCAATCACTGGTAGCTGCTGTGGGTTCAGCGGTTTTCCTCTCATGATTTAGATCACTTTGTAATTTGTAGTTTTTGCAGTTACAAGCTGGGAAGTTTCAAAACTGATCTCTGAATATTTGTACATCGGACAGGACTCTGACAGTCATCTCCTTCAGCTCTCTCTCCTCTTTATTTCTGGATCATGCTGGACAAGGAGTTTATTAAAATAACATAAACATTTTGCATTAAAACCAGAACCCATCTTTGCTTCTGTTAGTGGTCGTTTTTCCTTAACACCAAAAAACCTGCATCTATTATATGTACATAAATGATCAAACATAGTTCATAAAGTCATAAACTGTGTTTGTTGGCAATCTTATTCCAAATGGGAAACCATAGGCCACATCCACAACATACATTTAAAAAACTATTATTTCACTTTATGAGTCATGGCTTCCCCACCAAGACTCTTGGGAATTGTAGTTTGCTAAAGGGGCTGAGCATTGCTGGGAAATCCGTAGTCCCCTCACAGAACTACAGTCCCAAGAGTTCCCTGGGAAGAAGGCTTCATTGTTAAACTACTACAGCAATTGTAGTACTGTGGGGAGACCAGGGATCAGCTCTCAGCACCCTTAACAAACTACAGTCCCAAGATTCTTGAGGAGAAGCTGTAGCTGTTAAAGTGGTATAAAAATGTAAAGGTAAAGGTACCCCTGCCCGTACAGGCCAGTCTTGACAGACTCTAGGGTTGTGCGCCCATCTCACTCAAAGAGGCCAAGGGCCAGCGCTGTCCGAAGACACTTCCGGGTCACGTGGCCAGCGTGACATCGCTGCTCTGGCGAGCCAGAGCCGCACACGGAAACGCCGTTTACCTTCCCGCTAATAAGCGGTCCCTATTTATCTACTTGCACTTAGGGGTGCTTTCGAACTGCTAGGTTGGCAGGCGCTGGGACCGAACAGCGGGAGCGCACCCCGCCGCAGGGATTCGAACCGCCGACCTTTCGATCGGCAAGCCCTAGGCACTGAGGCTTTAACCCACAGCGCCACCTGCGTCCCAGGTTTTAAAGTGGTATAATAGTGCTTTAAATGTATGGTACAGATGTAGACATATACTCTGTATCTCTCCCTCTCCCCACACAAATAAAGATGCCTCAATCCATCCAAAATATGCTACTAAATTCTTCTTTTATGATTGTTTGTTTCTCTGTGTTACACTGACATTGAAACAAAAGCTTTTTACAAGGCAAAAAGATTCCCATAGTTCTTTCATTTCAGCCTCACAGTTGCCATATACATTGTAAATCCCTTCTATTTTAAAAACAATACTGTCTTGGGTATTATTACAATAGCCCTTAGAACATGGTGACAAATCCTAAGTAAAAATTTGGGGGAGCTAATGGGGCACACAACACAATGAGATTAAAGCGGATTTTATTATTGTTAAAGCAGTCGCCTTTACTGACACAAATATGACTGAGACATATGGTTCCAGCCTTTGACCAGGCATTTCATTTGAATTATTCTTTAGAATGCTGTTCTCCAAACGTGAATCCAATTACCAGCTGAAGTCAGACAACTGAATGGCTATAGGAGAAATAGTCTAATGGATGAGAGGGAGTAAATGGAGGGGGGGATGACTATGATTTGTGTGGTAATCAGGAAAAGAAGGTCAGTTGTAATAGAGCAAGCTGGTTTAAAAACATAGCTAATGTAAGTTGCCTTTCTACATTTTTTATTGGGAAAAAAATAATCCACGTTCTGACAGGGTGAATAGGCAAAGAGAAAACGCCTTTTGATGATTCAGTTGATTAAAGCTCCTCCACAGACAGGCAATTAACACATGCAAAACCGATGAGCTGTGTGAATGCTCAAATGCAGAACAAGAGGGAGCCAAGAGCAGGTTCAATAATATCCACGTGGATGCCATAGACTGACGTGGAAGAGGCTTTTAAAAATTTATCTCTCAGTCTGAATAGACAGAGTGTGTTTTTGTTAATTGGTTTACTGCAATTTAAACAAGCAGTATTCTGCTAATCAAGAAGCAAGGAAAAATGCAACAGACTCTCAATGAAACATATTTTATGAGTGTACTCAGTGGTTGAAATAAATGCTTATGCCAAAATTCATTATGAAATTGAGTCGTTCATCACCCAGATCTATTTAGATTTGCCATATCAGATCAAATCAAATAAAGTTGCTCCAAATTTGGTTCAGAAATACAGAGTTGTGACATTAATGAAAAGTACCCAGAATGGTCTACTTACCTTCTTAAATTTCACGTCTCTTTTCAATGAATGTTGGCTTCATACTGGTGCTGCACAAGACATCAACCTGTAGCCTGCCAGTCTACTTCCAGTGTTATATTTCTGTATTTGCATAGTAAAATGTTTTTCTTGGAGATCAGCCAAAGACACATTGTGGTAATTTCAGAAATATCCAATGAAATCCATGTCTTGCATAGGTCTGGAACCTTGAGTTCATGCTTCTTATATTTGTGTCTTTCCAATATTATAAACCACTTGGCGATTGTAAGCTAATAATAATAATAATAATATGCATGCGGTAGTAATAACTGAAAAAAGGAAAACACATCTGAAGTGACCTTGAGAGCATTTTTGTACGATACTAGTAATTTTGTCCATTTGGTATATGCACAGCAGGATATGTTGGGGCCTTTTCAACATTGTGAACAGACTTTTCCTCTGCTCCAAGCCAATCAAAGTTATAACCTGTTGTACAGTGCTGTAAATAGAGGTGCCATTTGATGGCATTAGGTTGTAATGTTGTCAGGGACTGTGCTGAGGAGGGCTGCACTGAGGAGGAATGGTGGGAGCCACCCCCTCCCCCTGCTCCTGCTCCTGAATCTTCCCAGGAGCAGGAGGACAGTATAGATTTGGAACAGTGGTTTGCATAGGGGCATAGTTCAGAAGGCAGAAGCTGGGAAATAATGCATGAAGAACAGCTAGGTGAAGAAACACTGGAAGAGAGAGGGTTAACAGATTCACAGTCACTGGACAGCTTTCCTCCAATCTCCCCAAGGTCACGAAGAGGTTTCAGAAAAGAAAGCACAGAAAGCACAGAGGCTACAAACTCAGATTAGAAGATGTAGGAGTGACGTAGATTAATAGGGATGGAGAGGTATACGCTTAATCTGGGTGGACGCTTTCTTTTGTCCTTCACTGTGTTTATTAAAGAAAGTAACTGGTAAGAATTCCTTTCATTTGATCTGCTCATTTACAGCCACAGAGGAGGAAGCCGATTCCCCAAAGCCTGACAAATATTGTTTTTGGTCAATCTGACTGATGGTGTATGAATGCCATTATGATATATATATATATATATATATATATATATATATATATATATATATATTACATAGACATGCAAAGGCCTGAACCATGCAGTATTTAAAAGTGGGGTGTGGCAGGGGGTGCACACAAATGCTGTGCCCCCAACATCCCCGTACATGTCTGCCCTGTCTGCTGATTTCCTCCAACCTTCCCATTCTGAGTGGGGAAGATCTGCCAAGGGCTTTTAATAGGCTTCCCCACATGATCAGGCACACTGCTTTGTCAGGGCCTCTGAACATATGGAAACTTCTAAACATGGTCAAATGAATGTGACTAGAAACCCCCTACAGATCGTCAACATGCAATGGGGGGAAGGTCAAGAACTGTGCATGTGAACAGAAGAGCCTGTTGGATCAGACCAATGGCCCAGCCAGTCTAGCATCTTGCTAGCATCACCCATATGCCTGTGTGAGACTCACAAGCAAAAGAAAGTCTAGAGGGGTTTTGCATACACACCCTGCCCGATCTGTATTTTCAGCATTCATCAGTTCGCTATGTCTCCCTTCCCACAATAGATTTGGAAAGGAATAGGATCTAGCCCTCCAAAGTGATCATAGAGAGGGGGGCATTGAGCTCACTGAACATGTGCCTACCAAAGGTCAAGTTTGTCCTGCTTTTTCTGAGCCCAGTTTGCCTCTTAAACCATCAATTCTTTGCAGCGCAGGGAGAAAGGGAACAAAGAGATTTTACAAAGTCTGTTTTCCCTGCTTACTTTCTCCCACCATTCCTTGTTTGTTCCCACATGTAAAACCTTCCTGTATTATAGCACTGTTCTTCAGTTCAAGGTGTTCAGAACAGAAGCAAAACGATTTTGCAGGGCAAAGCTGATATTTACTTAGCCAGAGCTGGTGCTTTTCAGTAAGATGAAACCAGTCAAGACAGGCGCGGCTGCATTGATTAGGTTACAAGATTCTTGTGGCAAACACCTTCCAGAAACACACACACACACACACACATTCTGCATAGTCAGGTGTTCCTGCAATTCCAACCTTATCTGAATCTCACGTAATTAAATGAAGATAAGAGACCTGTTAAAGGGAACAGAGCAACACTCCTGCTAACAGCATATTCAGGTGCTGACAGAAGCAGAGCCACAATGGGACCACTGTAGGGTTGGGGGAGCAGAATGTATCAGCATGCTCTGGGAAAAACCTAAGGCAAACCTAAGGAGGTAATTGGCCAGAAAAAATAATGTTGTTGTTATTCTTTATTACATTTACATCTCACCTTTTCCTAAGTTGCTCAAGGTGGATCTTCTCCCACGTTAGGTTGAGAGGCAGTGACTGGCCCAAGTTCACCCTGTGAGCTTCATGGCTGAGTGGGGATTTGAACCCTGGTTTCCCATGTCCTAGTGCAACACTCTAACCACTACACTACACTGGCTCTCAAAATCACAAAACCCAGTGAGGATCGAGCATGCTCAGCCATGAAATGTTGAGTGTCCCATCCATTAGGGGGAAAGATGGGAACCGGGGAGGTGGGGAGACAGAAGTAGAAATGTCCTGCTTCTACCCATTACAGCAGACAGAAGGAATGGGGAGCCTGTGCTCCTGAAAATGTTGTGGACTCCAACTCTCATCAGCCCCAGCCAATAGTCAGAGATGATTGGTTTTGGAGTCCAATGTTTGGAAGGCCACAGATTCTCCTCCCCTGACTATCTTGAAGAACTACATGTCTCAGCAGGTAAAACCTTGAGCAGGAGTGTTCCAGTAGTACTGTAACATTTTGTTGCAAATCCTCCTTGTTCATAATACTGTATTAGCAACAGCAGAGTTTGGCTTGGGAAGCAAAGCAGACAGAGGATCGAGAGACAATGAATGTATGTAATATATATTATCTGGCCGATGACTTATTATGCCTTCTTAGAAGTAGGCCTTCATGCTCAAAACCATGGTGGACTTCAGCAACCTGCCTCTCTTCAGTTCTTGCCATACAATCCGTTACCCAGTAAAAATCAGTGTCAATATAGCCACCCATGACCATAAATCCATCACTCCATAACATGCTTTGCAAAGTGCTCTAACACAAAACACGAGGCAGCCATCTGCTTCCCGTGTATGATTGCCGTTCTTTGCACACACAAAATATGGCTCTGCTTCCAGCACTTAAGAGTGATTAGCTGTAACTTATGGTGCTTGCCGTAGCTCACTCCGCTGCTGGGTAATTACTGGAGAAAGGAAGCTTGAGAATGTCTGGGGAGACTGAGAGCAACATGTTGGCAACGCCAGGCAGTTGTGACAAGCTTAACGTCCAGCAAATCTCTTTACACAGAGAAGAAGGGGATGGCGGCCGGGCCACAGTGCAGAGTTCTCAGGGAATGTTGATCTTTAACGAGACTGCTCCAAGGTCTGCTCTGCAGAGCTTGAAGGGCTGGTTTCCTTTCTCCTTGGCAAAACACTCTTTGATTAAAAGAGGAAAGGTTTTAATTGCTCCTTCTGTCACAAGCCCAGCTCAGCGATTTATTTTTCCAGTAGTCGCATCTGTCTTTTATTGACTGTTTGGCGGGCACCTCTGCTGGCTCCACAATACTATTTTCTGTTCTACGTCTCACAGGCTGCTATGGGGATGGGTGTTGGCTGGATCTGGAATGCATTGCCGCCTTGTTGCTATTTTATGCCCGGTTATAAATTTTGATGGTAAGCTCTCATTCAGCGCTTTGAATAAAGTAATATTCAAGTCTGCACCGGGAGCTCTCTGCAGAATGGCTAGTTTATAGAGTCCGGTGGTTTATAGAGGATGATTTATTCAAATTTGAGCCCCTGTGGTCCCCTGTTGTGCAGACCCCACTATTCAAGTGAATCTCATTTATTCTTTTTATGTGCATATTGGCTTCCAGTGAAGCAATACAGGCAACACCTCCATTTATGCAGGGTTATGTTCTGAGGCACCGCATGCATACATGAAATCACATATAACTGGAACACCCATTGGGAAAGCCTGCAAATATCCTCTAAATCTCTGGAAACCCTAGAAAAACCCGTGTATAAACCAGCGACTCTACCAGATGGACAGGAATAGTGGCAATGCTGCCACTCAGTCGTCCTCATTGATAGAGAATGATCTGCAAACAACAATTGGGGCAGACCAGTCCCGTCAAGTGCTCGGCTGTGAGTCAACTTCACTTGGTGGAGCTGGTGGTGTCTTGCAGAGGAATACAGTGATGAGCAGCTAGCACTTTTGTCTCTTCAGCTGGTCATGATACTCTTGGGCAGCCTCCTGGTCCATGGATGCAGCTTCACCACTTGTGCCAATGTTATTCAGATTGAAGCAATGTTTGAAGTGGGCCAGCCACCCAGAGTTGACTTGGAACTCAGAACTCCTTTGCAGGCTGGGAGCCTTCTTGCACAAGGTGCTGTCATTGATGGGGATACACTTATGGTTCATGTCCTCCAGTCACAGGTTCATTTTCTGAAACATTTTCTAAAAAAAATCCAAACACAATTCTTTGAAATTTGCACTTCTCTGAATTTTGCAATGGGTTATCCAGCCAAATAATGTGTACAAACTGCATATACTTGAGTGAAATGTGCATATAAATATACCTTACAAAAATGCATTACATTAGGGAAAATTTGTACATTTGGCAAAAATGCATACAAAAATGTGTATATTGTGAGAAATTCACGCTAAAATGCTGATCATTTTTCATGGGAACTTTTATATTGAAAAATCCAAACTGATACGGAAATGTGGAGAACTGAATTTAAGACTGGAAAAATGGGAGAAACTAAAATGTACATATTTGCCCATTCCTAATGGGAGGGAACTATTCTCTCTTCATCAGTGGATGCTGATCCATTAGGGCAAATGGATCACTGCCAGCCTTGCCTTCTTATCTCCTCACAATGAGTCTAGCAGGTGGCAGTGGCTGTCAGCCTCCTCTAGTCTCATTCTTTATAGAACTCAACAGTGGGGACAGAAGCAGAACTAGTTGGCTCTGCCTGGCATTGCCTGTGGCTCCATCTACTGTTGGCCTCCCTACTTTCACCCTACCAGTCTACATGGTTTCTCCACTGAGATGTTACTGGAGCTGTGCAGAACTGTGGTAACAAATGAACTGTCTGTTGCACAAACAGCAACAAAATGCTACATGTTTATGAGTGAGCTTCATAGTATCTGTTTAAATAGGTTTTCAGAAACCGACAACCTCTCTGCATTACCTCTTTTTCAGGTCTGATTTAAACGTGCTATAAGTCACAGTGAAATCACTTACCTAGGTGCATATTCTATGTCACTCTCATTTAAATGCTTTTATTATGTGTGCTGGTTCCACATTAGCACTCCAGTGATGCATGGGCCTGGATGTAGATGCATGGCATGCTAATGCTGCATGCATTTGGCATAAACAAGATGTGGGTGGTGTTTACTCCTTACTTGGGTAAGTGTTTTAACCCTAGCTTGCATCACAAAGTAGACTCCACTGACATGGCATTCACCCCTAAATAAACTTCACAAATTCAGATTCATGGAATCATTCTTGACATTTCCGATTCTGGCCACATTCAGCCAGCCAGTAAGTTACTCTGTGTAACAACTTCCCCGATAAACTAATTCAACATTTGTTCGTGATATAGTGTTGAACAAATGTCTCTTTCATACTTATTTATGGTAATGACTACCCTCATTACACTGCTAGGTCAGCATATATTACCCTCGTGCCATTTTCTGCTGACAACCAATATATGTAGTCCCTCTCCTTGTGTTGGAGGTCATTTGCTATATGATTCTAACAATTCTGAGGCATATTCTGGATAAATTGGTTCATCCAGCTAATTCCTATTCACAGCAGGCTGGAAAAACTGAGGGAGGCCTGCAGAGTGTAAGACCCATTAACAGATTCTGGACTCATGCGTAGAGATTCTTTCCTACCAGGGGAAATTTCAGATATGTATCGTTTGTGTCCCTTACCCACCTTGGTTGTGCAAACACCAATGCCTGACCATGTCTATCTAGAGTTGGCCCAGGGAGTGATAATATCTGCATTACTCCCCCTCTCCCTAGCTTTACAGGCACATGGAGGAGTTGAAATTTCAACTCCTGTGGCAGCTTCTGCCTGGTCACCTGCATCTAAATGCACTCTCACAATATGATCCTAAGCATGCTTCATCTGAAGTCTCAGTGGGATTTACTTGCTAATGTGTGCTTAGGAATACAGTCTCAGTGAATGAATTGTAGTGAGAGTGAAAGCTGTGGGATATATCCAGCCTCATGTAACCAACATGCTTAATTAATGCATGAATGGGTTAAGACCATAGAGAGAGCTCTCCTGCCAGGCTTAGCTAGGTGACACACCTTCACCTTGGGAGGGTTATCAAATTCTTTGCTCTCTCCTCTTCTACCATGTGAACCCTACCAGTAAGGAAGTCTAAACTGAATGCTCCAAGCTTAGACTGTGTGGGTTTAGCAAGCCATCTTTGTGTTTCTATACAAATAATTGAGAAATTCTTACCATTTTGAAACTAAGTTCACTGCCTGTCTGTTCTTGCTGTTGTATGGAAAAGCATATGAAACTGACCCTTGAAGAGTTTGTAAGTTAACCATTTTTAATGTACCAAACATATCGTCTCTGTCTATGCTAAGAGAAGTAGGATACCTTGGAAGGAACTTAGAAGTGGATATTTTATAGGTCTAACAGCCTATATTTCCACGCTTTACTTTGCTGCATGTTTTGTGTTTTAAAATCTTTGCGTGGGCTCTCTCACCAAAAGTAGTTGCCCCAAACCTGGCTCTAGGCATCCAGGAATACCCTTTTTATTCTTTGTATTCTGTCCTTGCACACTCTACCCCCCACCTGCCCACATTGAATGAAAAGGTGTGAAGTTGGTTCAGAAGCATGTTCAGCTGAACATGTCTCCATTCTCCTTGCAGCTGGGAGCTTCACACTTTTTCAGTGGACACCTGAGGAGGACTGGAGAAACCAAACAGTGGGCAAGTGTGGGGAGAGCAAAGTTAACAGAGAAAGGCAGACAGAATGACTCATGATGGTGAAGAGAAAGAGAGGAGTTTAAACAGGGGGTTAACAGAAAATGAATTTAAAAATCAAATACCAAGTGAAATGTGTAACAAAAATGCAGTTCTGCACTTACCATAGTAGTGTTTGGACTCCTGAGTTAATAAAAATGTTTAAGTGGCCTTCAGAGTGATTTCAGTTGTGCAGTCCTGAAGCAGAATATATTCTAATGCAGATTACAGGAAGCAGGAGGCGAGCATCCAGAGGAGTTTAGAGCTGTGTAAAATTGAGCTGTGTGTCTTTTTCATTCAGACATTGCTGACTGTAGCATCACTCTCCGGTGACAAGCTGAGTATTTATCTTCTAGAGGGGAATTCCACCTGCCAACTAGTGAAGTAATTTATCAATAATGAGGTCAGTCTGGGGGCAATGAAATTGATGGTGATTCCATCTTGCTACACTTCTCTTTTGGAAGACTGAGAAGAGAGAAAACAAGAGATGTTATCAAACAGGAATTGAAACCGTTCAAGGACTTGACAAAGGGAGGAGGACAGATGATCATATCTAAGAAAGACTACA
Organism: Podarcis tiliguerta; assembly: GCF_965153285.1. Taxonomy (NCBI): domain Eukaryota; kingdom Metazoa; phylum Chordata; class Lepidosauria; order Squamata; family Lacertidae; genus Podarcis; species Podarcis tiliguerta. Next base: position 37,185,862 of record NC_139537.1, read on the forward strand.
TGTATAAAATGATAGCACTGGAAAGGTGTAGTAAGATGCCATTTCCTGACAGTATTAGTGTCTGATTGGTATCCACTTGTCAAAGTGTTAATTTCCAATGAATTGATTATATCCTTCAAAATATTAATTCTTCAGAAGGATTTGCTTTCACTCACTTTTAGAGAGACTGGGGCCTGTCCAAGACATTTCGCTGAGCTGCTGAGCAGTGTTCTGGCCATGGGATTCTCCACTGGAGGAATAGCGGAACAGCTTTCTGGGGAGCACAGGAATCTGACTGGGGAATTGGCAAAAGTTACAACCCCCCCCCCATTCTGCTGGACCAGAAGTTAGCCTACATACTTATGAAGCAGCCCTTCTGTTCATGGAAGTACATATCTGGATCCAGCCCAGGATAATGTTTTTATTATTCTTATTAAATCCAAGTTTTAAAAAGAATTAGCATCATTTCATTTCAGAAAAAATTCTATTTCACTATTGAGTAATTACTGCTATGTATTTACAACTCTTGGAATAAAAACATTTTTAAAATAAAAAATTAAAAATTGAGCAGCCTTTGGGGGGAAATGGTATTGCTTAATTTAGCGCAAAGAGACAGAAGTGTAGCAGAAATCCCTCTTCTTAGCTTGTGAAGTTCTATAAATATTTATCCAGATCAATATCAGATTCCAATAAGTTATGACCTGAAAAACTTATCTGGTACTTCAGAAGCTCAAATATTCAGTAAACACCCCTAGATTGGGTGGTTTTGTTTGTTTTTGCATTAACAGGGCTTTTCTTAAGTTGTGAATATTTCCGTTGCGAATATTTCATTATCTTGATGTGAGGAAAAGGCATTGTAAATTTGAATGATAGCATTACGTATCTAGCTACATATAATTCAGCCTAGCATTTAGCTTCTCCACCTGGTCCACATGTGTTCCTTGGGACTTTGGAGACATGCCACAATAACAGATCAGAGAGGTGTTGAACTGGCCTGAATTTCCGTATGTGACCCTGATGTCTAGAATATCAGCATAATTTCCTAAAAAAAACTATTTCCCATTTTGTAGAATTATCCGTCCAATTGTTCTTCTGATGTCCATAAAGTAAAATGGCCAGATTCCACTACAGATCCAGAATTAGAAATCATGGCTTTCTTATTTTTACTTTGATACTGCTGCAGGACACTCCAGTTTTGACCAGAGCAGTGAAGCGTGGGTGGCCATTAAAACCTATGCATTTGCCATTTCCCTTATCTAAATTATCCCTTACAAGCTGCCAACAGTCCCGCAGAAGCTTTTTCTCCCTCATTGGATTAACATGAGCATCAAATAAACTTTACATTAGGAAGATGGTATTGGGAAAACGGTTAAATACTGCCTTACCTCTGCAGCACTGCTCCAGTAAAATGTGAGCTCCCCCCTCCCCACTGACTTCATTCAAAGTAAAAATACAAATTTGAGACTACTAATCACATATTTCTCATGTATTTTGCCCCTAAATCTTTTCATGATGTCAGAGTAAAAGGTTGCTCATTACAGAGTTAAAGGGTTGGCTTTGATTAAAGAGACCTGGGTTCAAATCGCTGCTCACTTCTCTCAGCCTACCCTTCCTAAGTAAGTCCTTGTAAGAATAAAAATCATGTACACAACCTGGCCTTCTTGGAGGATGAAACAAATTATACTGTGGTTTTTTTAACCTCACTCTGAATCTTATTTATCCTATAATCTTTTGCTTGCAAATTCAATGAATAATAATAATAATAATTTTATTATTTATATCCCACCCACTCTGGGCAGCTTGCAGGACATAAAAAAATAAGATATTAGACATTCACAATTTCCCAATACAGGGTTGCCTTCAGATGTTTTCTAAAAGTCAGATAGTTGTTTATTTCCTTGACATCTGATGGGAGGGCGTTCCACAGGGTGGGCACCACTACGGAGAAGGCCCTCTACCTGGTTCCCTGTAATCTCACTTCTTGCAGTGAGGGAACCACCAGAAGGCTTTTGGAACTGGACTTCAGCTGGACCTCTCAGAGCTGGACCTCACTGAACAATGAGGGTGGAGACGCTCCTTCAGGTACACTGAGCTGAGGCTATTTAGGATTTACATGTTCCATGTTCCCAGTGACAGGGAACTAGTTGTAATTGTTTGCTCATTACCTTGCTCATCATGTTAAACTGTGTCGATCCTGCCAACAGCATGATATTATGGTGTGTAACACATTTTACAATATCTTCAATATCCCGCCCAGACCATCAGTGTAACCTTATTTAGTAGAATTCAATAGCTTATCAATTCCACTCTGAGGTGTGTAAAACTACTGGTTGTTTTCCTGGATTCTTATTTCCATAGTTTAAATGCCTCAAGGGGCACAATCTGAGTCGTTGGTATTGATTCCTTGACCCCCAGTTCCTTTTCACTAAGTGGATTAAAGTGGTGATTTGGAATGTTAGTCTGTCCAGTGGGAACTACCAATGAAAGCAGTCTCCAGGGGGAACAGAAGGTAAACCATTGCATGGAGAGGTGAGGCAGGTGCCTTTCAAGCAAAGTTGACTGTGAAACCATCAACTACCAAAGCTGGCAGCCTCATGAAATCCATGGCCATGATTTAATCTGAAGGGAAATGATTGATACATTGGTATTCTTTTTTTAAAGAAGTATGGATCTTCAGTATATGCAGATATAGGAGTTCAACTCCAATGCCAAAAAGCCATTAGCAACTATGAATGCATGTAACTGTGACATCTTACAGGGTGACACATGCAGATCAGGGATTGCTACAGTAAATAACTGTAGCTTTATGGTAGCAAGGTAGTACAACTAGTATTATCTAGGATCTTTAGTAGACCACAAGCTAAGCATGAGTCAGTAGTGTGATGTGCCCACGGAAAGGTCTGGTGCAATGTTAGGCTTCATCAACAGAAATACAGTGTCTAGCTCACACTTTGATCAGACCTCAGTTCAGGACACCACAGTTTAAGAAGGATAACAAACTGAAATGTGTTCAGGGGAGGTTGACAAAGATGGCAAAGAGCCTGGGAACCAAGTCCCATGAGGAAAGGTTAGAGGATTTGTATATGCATAGCCTGTGGGAAAGGCAATATGGCAGCCATCTTGGAGTGCTGTCACACAGATGATGGAGCACAATTGTTTTCTTTGCTCCAGAGGATAGGATGCAAACCAACAGGTTCAAATTTCAAGAAAGAAATGAATTTCAGCTGAACATTAGAAAGAACTCCCTGATTGTACAAGTTGTTCAACACTGGAGTAGACAGCTTCAGACAGTCGTAAATTTTATTTTGTTGAAAGTCCTTAAGCAGATGCTTGATGGCCATCTTGGGGGTTGGACTAAATAACCTTGGAAGCATCTTCCGGGTCTATGAGGCTAACCATTGTTGTGTGTGAAAGGGGAGCGGGAATGCTGTGCTGAGACTGAAAAAATGGCATGTTACCAAATCTGAAACCAATAGCTTGTCCCTTCTTCTGTCCTCTTTGGTCATTTTTTACAGTAGGAACTTCCTACCCATACACAGAAATGCGTTTTCTGCATTCATTGTCCTAAAACAATGCAGGCTGCATTCAGACAGCACTTTATTCCATCTTCCTGATGTTTCCTTACCTGTTATTTTCTGCATTTGATGCAATCCTTTACATGATGTAAAAGCCACTTCTGGAAGTGTAGTGGAGTCTAGCCAAAGTTCAGTGCTTATTTCCATGTAAACTGTTTCCCGAAAGATCCATTTGCAACCCTGTTAACTCAGAAAATTGTGGGAGTTTTATGTTGTAATTTCATGTGACAAAATTTGGGGTGGTATCCTGGCTTACAGCTCTTTCCCACCATTTCAAATTTACCGTGACAGGGCAGTGTATTGATCCATAACCCATGGTCCCATAATGCGACAGGCACTGTAGTGTAAAAGGTACATTGCAAATAGGGGGCAGAAGTGCTAGCATTGTAACCAGTAAAATTAACACAATAAACCCCACATCGGAATGTAGCCTTAGCAGATATGTCTTAGTTTTTCAGTGATGTTTGGGCAAGTGTGTGTGTGTGTGTGTGTGTGTGTGTTAGAATGTGCATTTCAGTGCTTCCCACCTTTGATTTGGGGCCTGATGGATGATTTCTTTCATCGAAGGTCATGTGTGCTGCTAAATATGAAGCCTGTGTGGTCACTGTTTGTTCAGTTGTTGCATATTAGCTCCTCAGTGGTTAAGACGATCTGAACAAATAAGAGGGCTTACGCGACATTATATTACCCTTTATTAGTAGGAAATTGAAGTCTAGAGATTATTATTAAGCCTTAGCCACTGAAGTTTGACAATGCTCTGGTAGAGACCTTTCAAGCTGACCTCTGATCAGCTGTATTAGAAGGATTTTACCCTTGTTACTAATTAAATAAACAGCCCTGTTAGTATTAGTCTTCCTTCCAGCCATTTTCATGACATCAGCTCTCTAATGGACCACAGGACAAAGGGAATCGGGTTCCTGTTTGAAAAGAAATGGTATATTTTGCATATTAAGACTCTGACATGAGGGTCATCCATTGCTCAGCTGCCTCGCTGTGATTAACTCGCTAGTATATCCAATATCAATGAGCTTTTCATTGAAGTTAAGGGAGAGTAAATGTAAGATTTCTAGTCAGTTGAAACTTTCTCAATGGAAGCAAAACAATGTAATGTATTATATAAAGGTCCCCTGAGCATTAGATCATTTCTTTCTTGGGGGTGCTGGGAAATATAGGTGGGAGAAGCTTGATACATCCAAGAGGGTTAAGAGTCAGAAGGGACTTGTTTGTGGAAATAGAGTGTACCTTTTCCCTGTATTTGTTCTGAGTATTACTGACCTACAGAGGGTTTATGCAAATATAGTATCCCTGCTAAATATGGAAATGTTGTTCACAGTGCAATCCTACATGTCTCCGTGCAGTCAAAAGTAAGCCCTATTGAATTCAATGGGACTGATTCCCAGAAAAGTGTGTGTTGTACAGTGGTCTCTACGAAGCCTTTAAAATGTTATTTAAGTAGGAAATTACATAGCTGAAAGGCATGTTGTTGTTTTTCTGCCAGAATATCAGGAGATGTGTGTGTGTATGTTTGTGTGCATGGACAGGAAATATATATAAAACCACATTTTGCTTTACTTCTGGAGATCTATTGCTTTATCAGAAGGCATGGGAATTATTGTTTAGCTTTTAATAGCGATTATCTGTCATTGAATGAAATTGGACCTGCTGTCGATAACAAACTGGATATTCAAAGTGTGGGATATGAGTTACCTGATTCTCATTCACCAACATTATTAAAGTTAGATAAAATAGGTAAGAAATCAAGAAAGTGAGTTATATTTATTGTTTTTGTTGGCATCCATCTGTTTCAGGAGAGAAAAGAGTGCATCTCCAGGAGTGAAGTTAAACTGGAATTCCAAGGCCTATGGTCATCCTCCATATGCTTTATCAGGAGTTGCAAGATATTTTATATTTAAAATAATATGTAAAGTTTGTAGATGACGTAGTCTCCATTTGGATATATGAGCTATTGCTGTGTTCATTTTTCATGTTTTGGATCCAAAGTTGTCATTCTTCAAACTTAAAAGCTCCTTCAGTTAGTTATTGTTACTAACCATACAACTTTGAGAAGCTCAAAGGACAGGCACTGAAATCATCATCATCATCACACACCAGGTCCTGTCCATAACTAGATAACCAGACTATTTCACATGTTAGAGGACTTGGTCTTTACACTGGAAACATATTCCAGGCTGAGCCATGGCTGAAATCAATCTCCCATTAAGCCTTAATAATCTTAGTTTAGCAGAAGAGTGACAATGACTTGATCTCACGTAACCTAAAAATACACGAATAACACATTTTAATTAGCATTTCACTTTTTTCCTAGTTCATATGCAGAGAGAGAGAGAGAGAGAGAGAGAGAGAGAGAGAGGCAGGTGTGGCAACTTTGGTATACTTATGTGAGGGTGTGTGTGTGTGTGCTGCTATAATACACAGTGTCAAAATCCATGTTATGCAGTTTATTTTTACATTGCTTAACTGTCAGATACAGTCACCAAGGGGAGAAATAGTTATCCAAAAGGAGGCAGTGCTTTCATTCCCCCCCCCCCCCCACTTTCAGCGAAAAAGAGAAAAATGAACCCAGCTGACCTTGTTGCTTCAGCAAATTGTGTGTCCACGCTGGTTCTGGCAGCCTGAAGTGCTGAGCATTATATGTAAATTTTGGTATGAAATATAGCTGGGCTGTTAGTGAGTATGACTTCAGTGTTTTGAACCTGCAATAAATCACAACCAGGTAGTTGTGAGGAATGGAAAATGTAAATAAATCTGCGCATGGTTATTAAAGCCATCTTTTACCTCCAGAAATTTCTGGATAAAACCAAAAACCAAAGGTGATAAAGTGAAAGGGAAAATAATTCTCCCAATGCTCTTTCTAAGATAATGTGTGTCAATTTGTCTGCAGTCCTCTCAGGAATTCTCAGACTTCAGATAGGCTGCATGAATGAATTTTACACAACATTTTTGTGCCCAGCTTTAGGGATTCATCCTGCCTTCCAATATACAGGATAAAGATAACAGCCGACAAGCACAACTCTTGGCCATAGCCTTTGGCAACTTCCACCTGAAGTGTCATGAGCTGATTTAGCTGTGGATTTGTCAAACTACATGCAGAAGTTAGGAGCTCCCCCCCATCACAACTGCAGCTTTATATATTTGGTTATTTTATACAGAAATATACACTGCCTGTACACAGCCTTGCCATAATTTAAGGACACAGTTCTAGGGTTGTACATAATGGAACTCCCCTCTCTCCTCTCCCCAACAAACGCACACCCTCAAAATCTCAAAAGAGCTATGTGTGCCACATGGCCAGCCTTGCACCTGCTAAGCCTGCTGCCCTGAGATGTGGAACAGCATGTTGTTCCTTCACCAGTACTGCAGTAAGATTCAAATGCCAGCCTCATCAGGTTGTTTACATAATATGGAGGCGGGGAGACCATCTTGTCCTATACCTCAGGCAGCAAAATGCTGCAGGGCAGCCCTGCCCACTCATCAGTGACCCATTGAGCTTTATTGTTGGCACTGAATGGTCTATTGTCTTTAGACAGCTGCTCTGGGCTATCTATAGCTCTGACTCTGCATGCTTTGCCTGACTGTGTGGACCTTTATTATTATCTGCACCATAGGTAGAAAACAATAGTTGCTGTTGGCCCACCACCAAGGAACCGAGAACAGCTTTTACACGGACACCTCTTTTGGCCTGAAATGAAAGGGAATCTGCAATGGGCTAATGAAAGGCCTGTGTATGCAAAGCCCGCGGGATTTCATCAGTTACTGGGAAGGAAAATAAAAATGAAATAAATGAACAGCACCGCTGCAGATTGCAGTTCACAGCAGGAATCATAAAATGCCAGGTAAGAAATGCAGCTTTCCCAGGGAAGCCTTAACTGTGAGCCAGGACTGGGCTGGCCTATGCAGGGAAATGTGAAGCATCATCATTGGTAACTGGAGACTCATTGGCAAAGGCAGCACTTTTGGCAGTTGCGCATGCAAAGGGGAGAGCAGGCTTTTGCCGCATGGTACCAGATGTTGTTGAAAGAGTGGTCACAAATTTGTGGCTAGGAGTTTCGTGCCATGACTCTTCCAACTTGGTGGCATGTGGGAAATGAAATTCAGAAGGCAGAGGAATGAGCAGCAAGCAGTCTCTAAAGTGATTAAAGTCTGGATAATGGGCATAGAATGCGTGTTAGCAATGCGTTTTTTGGGGGAAAGGAATCTGCCAAACGTTAATAGAAATGACCTGGGCATGTTTATTAAGCCGAAAGACCCAATTCTCCATCCCCAGCTGTAGGCATGAGAAAAAAGCCAGGTTTTAATGAAGTAGCTATTTTCAAGACTGGCACGATTTCATCTCTCATTTCCTTAGTTATAGAGTCCACCACCAACGAAGTTTGGTACATTTTTGTGTTAAAAAAAAAAAAAAAAAGGTGGGAGGAATCCCTACAGTGGAATCCAAAATATGACTGGAAGGGAAAATAAAACCAGTGGAACAGAACAGATCTGTGAAGGGGGTCTCAATTTGTGCATTCTTGTGGATACATTTCTGTGCCTTGCGTTTGGCAAATTTGACCCAGTGTGTTAAATTAGACAGAAGGAAGTGCATAAGGGTATGAAAACAAAGTTAACTGTTTAAATCACATTTTTTTCATTACTGATCTCAGAATCTTTATGTATACAGTGATGTGTGAAAGCTGTTTGTTCACATGCTTCCTTAAAACCACCAGACTATATGTGTTTTACAGTACTTTAAATTTGGTGCAACTGGATGATAAAATCTATGGATAGTGATGGCACTATACCTGCTAGCAATGTGCTCAACAAGTTGCTTCATTTAAAGGTTTCAGGTATAGTACATTATTAGCTATTATTGTAGAATGTAGGAAGGACAAAACATTTTCCTAGAAAATTTAGTGAGAATAAAAAAATTAACCATGCAGTCCTAGGGATGTCTACTCAGAAGTAATTGCCTCTGAGTTCAATATGTCTTACTCCTCAGGCTACAATTCTATATCCATTTATATGGGAGTGAGTTCTATTGAATTCAGTGGAAGTTACTTCCGAGTTTACATTCATAGGATATTATGCATAGTTAATCTAGTTTACTATCAATGAATGGTGGGGGGGGCAGGTTATTGAGTTGTTGTTTTTGTTTTGATTATATTTTGATTTTGTTCTGTGAACCACCCTAAGACCTCTGGGTATAGGGCAGTATATAAATTCAATAAATAATAATAATAATAATAATAATAATAATAATAATAATTTGCTGTCATTATACTATCCTCCCACATGAAGCTGCTTCTGCAGGTTGAAGGCCTGATTCGTGTCAATCTGCTGTTTGAGATAGGGTGTGTGGTCATAGAATACATGGCCTTTTTTGTTGTGGCACCTAAATTTCAGAACACCTTCCTTTGCACCCTTTTCAGTTGACCACTGAGCAGGTGGCTATTCCACAAAACTTAAGTCTGGAAAGTGTGACCCCTTCTCCCTTTCTGATGCTGAACTATTGGTAACTTTATATATTTATCTGTTTGGGGGCTTTTTATATAATTATCATTTTTTATTATTGCTTTTATATTTATGGTTGCCTTGAAGAATTGCACTGACCTGAAAAAGGAAAGAGAATTGTTTTTATAAATGCATATAGCTCCAGCTGACAGGGGCCATTTGTTGGTATCTTTCATATAGCAAATTCAAACACAGGAGTTACATAGAGAAATTTTCTCCCTGAACTGTGAATCTCTATATCCTCAAGAGATTGAAGCAAAGCCATCATATTCTAGAAATGATTAATTGTATTCTAAAAATGATGAAGCAATTCATGGCCAGGAATAAGAAGGAGATTGCTTTTAAACCATTTTTATGGTGCTCTGATAATGGTCAGGTACTTGAATTCAGGAGCCACCATTTAAATTCCCCACAATGCCCAGGAACAATGCTGTATTTGGGTATTGCGGGAAATCTAAATGATGGATCCCAGACCAAGCCACTCGATACTCATCAAAGCATTTCTGCTGGTGTTACCCAGTAAACCCATTGGAGCCCAATAAGAAGAGACCCACTAGGAGGCATTTTGCAGAACCCCTTTCCAGTTTGGAGATGGCACTGACCACGTAGATGAAAGTAAACAAAATGTCCAGAAAGTGTGCAGTAAAACGTAGTGAAAAAAGTGTGAGTAATTGGGCTTTCAGCCGTTGTATCTGCATAAAGCTTTGGTCTGTGGTATAAGGGTGAACTGCAACACATGCTTTCCTGCCATTGTGTCAGCTCATCTCTCTGAGCCATCAACAGCCACATACCAAAAGTTTGATATTCACACAAGTCCTGGGACCTGAAAGGAACCTTGGGAAAATTCACTCACCAGGTCTTGTTTTCAGAAGGAAAAGCCATTAAGGTTTTATAGACTCACAGCTGTCCATTGTTTCTTTACACAGTGGATTAAGTAGTACAGCTCAATATAGCAACAATACTGTTGTTGACACGCAGATAGCGGTTATTGTGTGGCCACAGAAGCCAGTAGATTTAGAACTGTTGGGATTCTGGAAAATGTTACAAGGATTAAGCTCACACCCATGAGGGTCTCAATATCCTGCATAATTTGCAGAACCATTGCTTTATGTTTTACATGACCAGTCTAGTCCCAGCTCTGGGGAACTATAGAGGGAGAAATATGTATGTAATGATATTTTTACTCCATACCAGTAAAACAGAGCAAGACCAACAAATGATAATTGCCATGACCCAAATCTCTACAGGGCTCTGAAGCATGCATGGAGGTCCAAATGAACAGTGCCTCCCAATTCATTTTGGCAAAGGGGAAACTTTGCACACACAATAGAGAACAGCCTTACCCTACTTTTCTGTTGCTACCTTACTCTCATTGATTATAACCTAACTAACGGGTTATCTCCACCCCTCATCTCTATCTTTTTCTATTGAAAGAATTGTAAAAAGGTAGGCTTGGTGCTAAATTAAAAAGGTAAAGGTAAAGGACCCCTGACAGTTAAGTCCAGTCGCAAACAACTCTGGGGTTGGAACACTCATCTCGCTTTACTGGCCGAGGGAGCCGACGTTTGTCCGCAGACAGTTTTTCCGGGTCATATGGCTAGCATGACTAAGCCGCTTCTTGCAAAACCAGAGCAGCTCACGGAAACGCTGTTTACCTCCCTGTCGGAGCGGTACCTATTTATTTACTTGCACTTTGCTGTGCTTTCGAACTGCTAGGTGGGCAGGGGCTGGGACCGAGCAATGGGAGCTCACTCCATCACGGGTATTCGAACCGCCAACTTTCGATTGGCAAGTCGAGGGCTCAGTGGTTTACAGATGATAGCAATTAGAGATGCAGCGCAAAAAAGTAATGTGTGCAAAAATGAGGTTAAAAAAGAAATGCATTGTATCTGGGGAAATTGCTTGCAAAAATATGCAGATTAGACAGTATGGTAGGCAAACCTGCATGCAAATAATATGTATAATTAGGAGAAATATGCACTGAAATGCAGATGAAATGTTCATGAAACCTTTTTACAAAAATCGCGAACAGATATGTGTTTGTGAAGAACTGATTGGAACAATGAGAACAGAGAAACCAAAACTGTCATATTCATCCATCTCCAGTAGCAATGTGAAAAAGCAGAAGGAATAAATTTCAGTGTGGCTTTCTGTGGGTTATAGTGCATGTTGAAATAGTCATGGGATTGCCACTGAAAATAAACTCCCTGTGTCAACCGATCCCTATCTAGGCCACCGCATTGAGAAGCACTTGCCATGTGGAACTTGGTCATCGTATTGTGAATGCTTTCACCCTTTCTCCAAATTCCTGTTGGTCACTGGAGGAGGCATGGCTGAATAAGACATCCTGTTTATTACTTGTGACAGGGGGCCATCTCTAGTGGTTGATCTGTTTTCCAACTTTTTGTCTGCATGTTATGTTTCACTGTAGCCACCAGAATGTTTTTTAGATGTGTCAGAAATGCAATGCTATATCAAAATTCCATGTTTATTTTGGATGTTTGCTTGTTTATAGAGCTGTGTACAAAGGACCTTTTGCAATTCTCCATCCCAGCTGTGGGCAGAGAAAATGAGGTAACCAATTCTCCAAATTTCTCCAAGAATTTCTTGGATGCAGGGCTCATCATTGGCAGAGTCGGTAGCACAGCTTCTTTCTCCTGAACCCTAGGGCAGCAGCAGCAACAATTGTGTCAGTAGCCTGGCTGCCATTTTGCATCCTCCACAATGCAACAGACCTAAGAGCATTCACAGGGCATTCTGGAACAAAGATGGCAGCTGCCAAAAAATGAATATTAGGAAATAGCCAAGGAAAATTATCCAAGTGTCCTTCAGTTTCTGGGGAGGGGAGCATGAAAAAAAAGTCAAACACTTTCTCAGAAAGGAAGGTGAGGTTAGTATTCAACTGAACAGTTATGCTATAGCTGTACAATGTAATGTCCTTACATTCTCCTCTCTCTGTGCACCCCGCATAACCTCTTAAACTGCTCCAGGGGTTGCACAACCCCTCCAGAACAGATCTAGGGAGTGCATGGGAGCACACAGGTAAGATGAGATGACAGGGAAGTTACATTACACAGCTAAAAGCTGTTGTGCTACTTGAATGCTGCCTTGTGTAAGCGTGGCTCAGCTCTGTATTTGTGTGAGTGCATATTCTTTTCACCAGCCTGTTAAACAGAAGAGATGGTTGTGACAGTAGCAACAGTAGTAGCATCGGCAGTAGCCAGAGAAAACCACACACTCCCTTCTTTCCATCTTTCTCTTCCTGTCCAGAGGTGAATGTGGTTTGCCCGCTTGGAACCTTCCCTGCCATTAGCACTTCTTGTTCTTCAGTGGATGTGAACAACTATATAAGGTTGATGCTGTTATGGAAGAAGCAGGGAGATTTAAATTCCTTCTCACTTTTGCTTTAAATTTCTGTGACGTTTCTGTACTTGAGGAGATCCAAGGAGAATGTCAATCATAGCCTGATTAGCATGAGCTCCTTAAACTGAAGCTTCATCTTTGACAACTGTGAAATAAACTTATTCTTCCAAGAGTAACCAGAGGACAAGTACCTAGAGGTGTCATCCATCACCTTCAGGTCTACTTGACTTCCTTGCTCTCTGACTTCCTAGTCACTGTTTATATGCCTTGACCCTGGCTTGATTTTTTTAATAGTTTGCCCTTTGCACTGGACAAGTTCATTCCAACAAGAAATATGAATATTTGTCTTCCAATACGAAGGGTTAAAAAAGATGTGTGTGGAATACTTGTTTTGAAAACAACTCCTCCCAAAATAGCTCTTGTTCAATTACTTGCATGGATTTAATCACGCAGTGAAGCACCAATATTTATTACAGGTAATGTGGATATTTTTAGTTCAAAACTCAAGAATAAGTTTTTATTCTTTTATTCAAAGTCCCAATGAATTCAGTGGGAAAGAGACTGAACTAGGTATGTGATTAAAACCCACTGAAAACAATGGAATGTAAAAGTGCTACATCTGTTTGGATCTTGTCTTCAATTACCCTGGTTATAGCAGAAATGAGGGCAGGGACATGTGATTTCCCCTTCCAAGGCTGTTCATGGATAATATTGTTGATTTTATCTATATTTTGATAATTTTATTTTTTTCAATGTCTATTTATTTTATGAGTGTTTTCTATGAATAGCCTCTATTATTTCATGTAAACTACTTCATGATTTGTTTTTTTCTGATTAAGATAAAACTTCTTACATAAAATAAACAATTTGATGTGAGGACATGAAAAACAACACTATTAACGATTATCCCTTAAAAAACTCCTTATTATTAATTTTCAAGGCATTTTAAGTGGGCTTTTTGTTTATTCTTGCTACCTTCAGAAGTCCCTTTTCTTTCCAATATATTTCTGTAATGGAAGATGAGACTGTCTCAAGTTTTTCCGGACATGTGCCTTTGCCTACATGTGATCCTCACCATAGTTTGTTATTCTTATGAGATATAACTTAATTCAGCAAAACTGCAGGCAACCTCTGATAACCTGTCTATTATGGTCACAACGTCCTATCCAACCAGCCCTTAAAAATTATGAACAGGTGGCAATCCTATACAGATCTTGAGCTCGCCGAGTGAACCTCTCTCTGCAATTTGGTAAAACAAGACACATCTCCCTTGATTCACGGGTCCCTAAGGAGCCTGAGCTTGACAGGCATTCTTGACACAGTCTTTGTGTTACTATGAACCCAGAAGGAAGAGGATGCCTGCAACTTCGGGCGTGAGCTTCAGAATTATAGAGAAGTATTATCATAGGGTGAAAAGGCCAGATTTTCTTTTCTTTTTTAAATACATAGGTCAAAGCACATAGAGACAAAGGACATAGAGTAAATAAGAAGCAGAGGGATGGGAGCATAGTCACTTATGAGAAGGCAAAAATGTGCCCAAGGGATGGAAGAATGAAAAGAAGGAAGGAAAGAGTCTTTGGCTACAAAGGGCAGAGCTGCCCTCCAGACATTGGTGATGCTGTACCTGGAGCTCTTCCCAGGAACTCTGAGATTTGCAGCTCTGTGACGGGAATAGGGGTCTCCTCACGACTCTCAGCACCCTTAACAAACTTCAGTTCCCATGATTCTTGGGGAGAGCCAGTGTCTGTTTAAAGTGGTATGATACTGCTTTAGATATATTGTTATGTGTTTGGCAGGTAGAGGAAGGTAGGCTGTGTGCCTGGGCCCCCTTCTAATTCCTGGTATAGCCAGGTTAGCTTTCTGGTGAAGTAATAGCCTAGGTAATGGGCCGTGCTCTGGTCCATGGGGTCACAAAGAGTTGGACACGACTAAATGGCTAAACAACAACAAATGGGCCATTAAGGGAACAAAGGAAGTGCTCATCACCAGAGAGCAAATGGATGGGCCACACTCCATCAACAGGATGGTAGTTCATAGAATCATAGAACTGTAGAGCATGAAGGGTCCCCCAGAGTCATCTAGTCCAACCAATTCCTGCAAGGTAGGAATCTCAACAGAAGCATTCAGGACAGATGGCCATCCAATCTCTGCTTAAACACCCCAATGAAGAAGACTCCAGAACCTACTGAGAGAGTCCATTCCTCTTTCAAACAGCTCTTACTAACAGAATGTTTAGTTAGAATCCTCTTTCGTTAGAAAGACGAAAGCCAGAGTTGAGAGTTGAGTGATGTGAGCTAGAAGCAGGAATTAGCAGGCTGGGAAACCAGAGAGACAGGGCAATGCTTGATTTCTGTTTGAATCCAGGGCTGAAGCTATGGGAGAAAGAAGACCCTATTGGAGTGTGAATGCTGTGAACCCCTCCATCATAGGCTCAGGTTGTATTTATATGTAAATAAACCATATATCCTAAAGACACCACAGTCTCTGCTGTGCCTCATTTCCAAAGAAACTCAAACCCTAGGTAAGCGCCTGGAACCCTGGAACCTTGCACCGCTCAGAGATTGGGATGTCATGCAACAGTATAGTTTAGCTTGGGCCTTGCTAAATAACACCAATAGCAGTAGTAATGCAGTAACCAGGTTTTTCTCCAAATACCCATCCCCAAACTGTGTCTTAACTAACTGCCTAAAACTATAGAGATATGGGACCAGCTAGGAGGGAGTTCCACAAAGGAAGAGCCACACAGTCCAACGTTCAAGCCACTAAACCACACTGGGTCTCATAAACAGCTTCTGTAATAGTGCTTGCCAGTTATATTCCCTGCTTTCCCCTTAGCATTTCCTATTTTCAGTAATAAGAGTAGAGTAAATTATAAGCTTACCAAATGCTGAATTCACAATGGCCAGCATGCCAGGCCATGATGTGATGAGTCACCAGTCTTTTTTCGGGGGGGGGGAGGGTGTGCTGGTTCTCCCCACCTAGTCTAATTGACTTCAAAGCCAGCTGCAGAAAGCACTGAGGATCTCAGGCTAAGTGGGATTAGGTTGCTAGCAACTGTGATTACTTTTGGGCTGCAAATTGGTTTCTTTCTGAACGTTTCACTCACAGCCATTTACCTAATACATCTCAAAAATCAGCACTTGAAGGCTCAATTTATTTTGCTTCCTTCCAAACTAGTGGGTCAATAAGAAAACGAGGATCTGGCTGGAAAACACGAACAAGCGCTTGCATGCTGGAACAGTCCTGTAAGCATCAAGAAAGGGTACTTGATCTTTGTACATGAACTGTCAGCGATGCGAACCAAAATGTGTTCCAGGTGTGCACAGCTGTTTGCGGGGGGGGGGGCAGGATGGAGTGCAGGAGAAAGGCAGAAGTGCACATGGACAATTACTGTATTTTTTGCTCTATAAGACTCACTTTTTCCCTCCTAAAAAGTAAGGGGAAATGTGTGTGTCTTATGAAGTGAATGCAGGCTGCGCAGCTATCACAGAAGCCAGAACAGCAAGAGGGATTGCTGCTTTCACTGCCCAGCGATCCCTCTTGCTGTTCTGGCTTCTGAGATTCAGAATATTTTTTTTCTTGTTTTCCGCCTCCAAAAACTAGGTGCGTCTTGTGGTCTGATGCTTCTTATAGAGCGAAAAATACAGTATTTTTAAAAGAGTTAATCCGCGTATAGTTTCTTTGGTAGGGCTGAAGAATGACCTGCAGGCTATTTCTATATCTGAAATGCATTTATTTATTTATTTGCCAATTTACTTAGGGCTGTGTTCCACTAAGTCCTATTCAGAGAAGATACATTGAAATAAATGAAGCTGAGTTTGTTGTTGTTGTCTGACTCTTCATGACCCCATGGACCAGAGCATGCCAGGCACTCTTGTCTCCCACTGCCTCCAACAGTTTGGTTAAACTCATGTTAGTAGCTTCAAGAACACTGCCCAACCATCTCATCCTCTGTCATCCCCTTCTCCTTGTTAGCCATGAGTTAGCCATGTCCAATACCTTCAAAGGGTGGGAATTGCCTTATGCCACATCAGATTATCAGTCCATCTAGCACAGTATCGTCTACAGCAGGGATAGCCAGCATGGTGGCCTCTTGGATTACAGTTGGCCAAGCCTTCAAAACCAATTACCAGGAATTATGGGAGTGCAGTCCAAGAACATTTGAAGAGTATCATGTTGCAATGAATGGCAGCAGCTCTCTAAGGTTTCAGGCAGGAGTTCCTCCCATACCTTGCCTGGACATGTCAGGAATTGGACCTGTGACATTCTGCTTGCAAAGCAGATGTTCTACCACTGAGCCACAGCCATTTAAAAGGGTTTTGTTTCCTTGTGGGCTTCGGAACTAGGAAATGTCAATTGCTGTGAACACAGCAGGGCTGTGGACACATAATACATCTGACCCTTGGCAAGACCATTGGGAAACAGTAAGTTTTTGTAAGGGTGGGAGTCCCAGCAAGCCATCCTGGTGCTCTTGATTTTAAGTCAGGCTTATGTTTGGACCTGTTCCCAAAATTACCCACTTTCTCAATTCAGACTCAGAGTGATAATCCAATCATTTCTTTGAAGCCAGTCTGCATGACTCTGAGTACAGTGGTACCTCGGGTTAAGAACCTAATCCATTCTGGAGGTCTGTTCTTAAGCTGAAACTGTTCTTAATCTGAAGCACCACTTTAGCTAATGGGGCCTCTTGCTGCCGCTGCGCTGCCACTGCACGATTTCTGTTCTCATCCTGAAGCAAAGTTCTTAACCAAGGTAATATTTCTGTTACCTGAAGCGTATATAACCTGAAGCGTATGTAACCCAAGGTACCACTGTACAGAATTAATGATAAGCTGAGCCTGATGTGCCGAGGATCTGAAATAGATTTTTTTAAATTTAAAGAAAAGGAACAAGAAGATTGTCTTTTTCTGTCGCACTCCCCACCTCCTTAAAAGCCAGAAAGCCCACACGTGCAAAAGGCAGCTGTAATGAAAACCCGGCACTTTCATTTATAGGCTCTCCGGTAGGTCCATCACTCATCCAAAAGAGTGTCGCAAATGTCACCTCCTTCAGCCTTGAGGAGGTAATTGGTGCAGCTGCTTCTGAAGTCTGCCTTTCTGCTGGCAATGTTAACATGGCATGCTGGGGGAATATAACAAGCAAAAGAAGATGCAGGTGTTTCAAAGAGAGGTACTATGCAGCAGGAGACTGGGTCTGATTAGTGAGGACAAAAGACATTTCTCCGTAAATACAAAGACACATTTCTTTGTGTGCATGTCACTGTCAGCACACAGTGGAAGAGTGTTACATTGCTTCACACGTTTGCAAGGTTACCAGCAGATAGATGATAATGGTCTCAGGTCTGGGGTGGCCACTGTCATGTTCTGTGGCACATTTGTCAAAAACGGTTTAAGGTCCTCATTGAAAGTTACAGTTGAGAACAAGACTGATGCCTCAGCGCAAATTTACCATGCTCCACAATGGCACATAGGATGCCGGTACATGTGACAAGTCTGTGCTGTCTCCTTGCTAGATGCAGCAGGATGAAAAATCTTCATTGCATACCTGTGCAAAATTTAAGTGTGTTTAGCCCCATCCTTGGACAGATAGGCCAGAGATGGGGAAACTGTGGCCCTCAAGATGTTGTGGGACTCCAAATCCCACCCATCACAGCCAGCTTTGTTTATTTTTATTTTATTTAACATTTATATACCACTTGATTGTAATAAAACCTCTAAGTGGCTTACAAAAACCTTAAAATTATTAATAAACAACTGGTAAAAGTAGGTATTTAAAAACATTTTTAAAAGACAATTAAAATTGACAATGAGCTAAAAGATGACAACACATGTCAGCATCTTACATTTTAGCCCTGCATTTGTACTAGTGGTCACAGGGTGGCCACCTGCTCTATTTTTCGGAGGGTTTTAATATTTTAAAGGGTCATCAAAGGACAGTCCTCTGCTTTTTATTTATATTTTATTGAGAGTATTACAGTGAGTTAAAGTCGATAAGAAAAAAGAAAGAAAGAAATACATTTAAAAAACATTTTTAAAAGCTGAGGAAAGTAACAGTTACCAAATGACAATAAAATATAACTAGGGTTACATAGCTATGTAGTATATGAGTAAGTAGATAAACTTATTGTTTCTCTCAAGTGTACGTTGGTTCATGGGTCCCTCTGGTTTTGATCAATACATTCTAAGTTTGTCCATACATAATTTTTGTCTGAAAGTGATCCATTCATGGGTTGCATGAGTTGCCATGCAGTCTATTCACGGACAGTCCTCTCTGTCTGAAGGGGCTGCCGAGTTGAGAGCTGTTCACTCTAAATCTTTGTTAAAGACAGAGAACAGCAGAACAAGAGAGCTGGAGCCTTGAGGTTCCCCACCAATAATGAGCAGTACCTGGTCAGCAGACCTAGCAGGCATGCCAATCACCCTGGGTCTTCCCCACTATGGTCTTGTGTACACAGCATTTTTATTTGAATTAGATCAATTATTTCTTGATGCGTTAACCTTTGCAAATTTTGTGCAAACTGTTCTCCTCTTTTTTGGTGATGAAAATGCTCTTTCTTTTGGGCAATGTGTAACTGGCCACCTTAGGTGTTCATGCAGAGTTGAAACAACTGTGAACCATCATTCTCTGGCCCCATGATACACTAGCCTTAAATGAAGGCCATGTTCAGTCAGGGTTGGAAATTTAGTAATGCCAAGGGGAACCCATCCATAATTTATGTGGGGGGAGTATGTTTTGTTTGGGAAGAAAGGAAGAAACAGTTGCAACAACAGTGCCCATCACCAATTCCCATGCAGCTATCAAAAACCTACTGTGAGGTCTGTCCATTAGCTGCTACGCAAACAGACCCATGGTGCTTTGCCATGGGGCTTGCTAGGAGGGAAGATAGCTTGCTTTGCTTCTCAGTCATGGGATCAGAGCCTGGTTCTTAAATCAATTGTATCTCTGGTTTGCTTGTTAAAGCTTTGCCCTAGGGTGGTGGTGAGAAAGAAAAGAGGCAATATTTTCTATATTTTCTAAGTTTGTATTTTATTGCTAACAGTTCAATCCAGTTCACAGACAGCTTTCCAGGTCATGTGGTCAGCATGACTAAACTACTTCTGGCACAATGGAACACTATGATGGAAACCAGAGCACATGGAAATGCTGTTTACCTTCCCATCACAGTGGTACCTATTTATCTACTTGCACTGGCATGCTTTTGAACTGCTAGGGTGGCAGAAGCTGGGACAGAGCAATGGGAGCTCACCCCATCAGGTGGATTCAAACTTCTAACCTTCTGATCAGCAAGCCCAAGAGGCTCAGTGGTTTAGACCACAATGCCACCCGCATCTTCCTCAGCCTGAAAGTGAGATGAGCACCGCACTCCATAGTTGCCTTTGACTGGACTTAACCATCCAGGGGTCTCTTATCTTCTTCTTTTTTATCTATGTATGTCTCCTTAAACTAAGCCCTATTGAGTTCCCTGTGCACCCCTAAATTTGTTCTAGGGGGTCCCCCAACCCTTCCAAGCAAGTCTGGAGGGAGTGCAGGTCACATGCAGGGGAAGGATAGAGGTACATGAAGTTCTGTTGTGCAAGCATAAGTATTTGCGCTGAGAAGACACATTAGTTGGATGCCACCCCATGATACTTATTCCCAGGGATAAGTATGTACAAGTTTGTGACCTTTGAAAAACTTTCATCATGTTAAGTTGGGAAGCCAAATGTTTGAAATAGTAACATAATGCATTCACACACACATGAATTGTAAATGCACAGAAAGCTTGTTCAGGAACATTTTTTTTTCAAGTTTAAATGTTGAGCATGTATAAATAAGAGAGCATCAGCAATATGCAGCATTTATGCTGCTTTCTGACTTTAGCTTTTTGGGGGGGAGGGAGATAGAATGGCTTACTGTCAACATTTTCTGCCCCCCCTTTCTACTCTTGACAGAGAGATTGCTAATAGCAGCAGAACCTCAAAATCAGGCTGCGACTCAGGAGGCATACTATTTAAGCAATAACACACAACAGGCAGAGCTTTTCTGGGGGATTATTGTGAACTGCAGGTGTGTTGTGAAATGTGAGGCTAAAGGACAAGTGATTCCAGCTACCTGCAATCTCTGGTAATTCCTTCAGGGGTCCTCTATGAGAAATATCTTTTGCCTATTATTAGAACTGTTTTCCTTTTCCTCGGCTGCGATATACCCATGTATTTTCCATGAGGTGTTGCCAGGAGAACTCCATGATGTGGGAAGCAGGTGGAGGGGAAGAGCTTAACCCATTTCTCTCAAGCTAGCGAATAGGCACTTCAAAATAGATAACCTCCTGATCCTGAACAACATTATCACAAACCTCTCTGACATTGTGTATGGTGTAGAGAACCAAATTATGACTTGATTCCTTGGAGTGCAACATCCCTTCCTTTCCCAGGTGGCCCAATGCACCACTGGACAATATAAAACATCCCCAGTGCTTCCTTTTGCAACAATCGACCTGTTAGCAAGTGCAATGCAAAGACTTTCTGGAAGAATGTTTAGTTGTTGGCTGCCAAACACCCTTTGACCAGAACAGGAAGCCAGGGCTTAGGATTTGGGGGTGATTGCAGCATTGAATCTCAAGGGTGGGATTTAGACTAAAAAGATGAGGTCAGGGAAAGCAGTCGAAGGGAGCAGAACAAAGTGATGATTCTCTCTTAGCAGGGTTCAGACCACAAGCCATTCCAGATGGCCTATCAGATATTCCTATCCATGGACTCTGAACAGAGAGGCAGTGGGAATTCATTTTAAATTCTCTGCTTTCTCACTTTGTTCTTTCACTGGGTTGGATCCAGACTTGGTCATGCTTAAAGGGGACCCAATGGTACTTAGGTTGGCTTTCAGATATGGTAAGCATGGCTAAGGCTCCTAACCCCAATTACCCGGGACTAAGCCTCGGTGAAACAACTAGGACTTACTTCTGAATAGGTATGGTTAGGCTTGTAGTCCAAGTCTGGCTCTAGTTCACTGTT
Source organism: Podarcis tiliguerta (assembly GCF_965153285.1). NCBI lineage: Eukaryota > Metazoa > Chordata > Lepidosauria > Squamata > Lacertidae > Podarcis > Podarcis tiliguerta. The sequence goes on from NC_139537.1 coordinate 37,207,274, forward strand.
TCCATGGCTGCCCCAACACAACAGGTCCTCCAGATTTGTTACACTCTCCTATAAAAACAGCAACACATAAACAGAAGTTATTACATACAGCAGGATCATAGAAGAGGTATAGCAACCTGTGGCCAATCAGATTCCTTTGGAAAGCTTACAAGGAGGAATGAATGAAGGGCCAATGAAGGACATGAATGCAATGTTTTTTCCTGGTGTTGAGCCCCAACATCTGGTGTCAAGCTATACTGCCTCTGAACTTGAATATTTTACTAATAGGTGTTGACAGACCTATCCTTCTTCTATGAATTGGTCTAACCCTGAAAAAAAAAATCATTAACTTAAAGTGCTTATCACCACATCTTGTGCAAGTAAATATCACATTGAGTTGTTTGAAATCGTAGTTCCTTTTATTGGTCCAAACCAATAGGCTCTTATTTGTAATTTGTACTTTCTTAATGCTTCCAATTAAGAGGGATACGGGTGGCGCTGTGGTCTAAACCACAGAGCCTAGGGCTTGCCGATCAGAAGGTCGGCAGTTCAAATCCCCGCAACGGGGTGAGCTCCCATTGTTCGGTCCCAGCTCCTGCCCACCCAGCAGTTCAAAAGAACATTAAAGTCAAGTAAATAAATACAGTGGTGCCTCGCAAGACGAAATTAATTCGTTCTGCGAGTTTTTCGTCTTGTGAATTTTTTCGTCTTGCGAAGCACCACTGTGTATTGACGGTTTCCCATAGGAATGCATTGACGGCTTAAAAAAAAAGGCGCAAGACATTTTCGTCTTGCGAAGCAAGCCCATAGGGAAATTCGTCTTGCGAAACAACTCAGAAAACGAAAAACTCTTTCGTTCTGCGAGTTTTTCTTCTTGCGAGGCATTCGTCTTGCGAGGTACCACTGTAGATAGCGCTCCGGCAGGAAGTAAACGGCATTTCCGTGTACTATTCTGGTTCGCCAGAAGTGGCTTAATCATGCTGGCCACATTACCCAGAAGCTGTCTGCAGACAAACGCTTGCTCCCTCAGCCTATAGTGAGATGAGCACGCAACCCCAGAGTCGTCCGCGACTGGACCTTTAATGCTTCCAATTATCCTTCAACCTGATCCTACTGTCAGGTGCACCATACTATATCTGATAAACCAAGATACCATTTAGACACTCCAGAAATGTGGGTGGCCACTTATCCAAGGACAACACTGGTGTGGTTAGGAGAATGCTGAAAGAAACCCAACCACATGGCCATGAACAAATCCCATAGGTTTTCCCCATGCACTTTCTTCCACGTGTTGCTATTGCTCATGGAGAATGTCTAAAGGGAACCTCAGTGCCACTGACTTGCGGGTGGGTGGGTGGGTTGATTCAACTGTGTGTGGAAGGAGGCTGGAACATTCTCCACTAAATTGACCTCCTGTCAACAAAACATTGTTTCATAAACCTGTAGCTAATAAATTTGCCTGGCACCAGCATTGTATGTGAAAGTGAGCCAGGATTGTCCAGACTGACAAAGTTTGAAGTAGAACATTCCAGCTAAAATAGAGACATACAGAATTGTTGTGTCATGGGATTGGCGGCAGACAAAAACAGGCTAAGAGAACGGAACTATTTAGACAAATAGAGAAATGTATGGTTTGGTATACTGGTTAATATTTGGAATAGTCTGCTGGATTGAACTATTCTGTTGTCCGCCAGATAAACTGAGGCCAAGATCTCATTCGTCTCCTCAAATCATTTTATTTGTTTATTTCAGTAATCAAAATCACACTTTCTTCCTCCAGGCAGAACAATAAAGGAACTTTTATTGGAAATGGGTGTGACAAGGCAGAACAGGATATTTTATTTTGTTGCTTGGCTATTGGAAATACATGGGCTCCCATTTTCACTTAATCAGGTGAGGTCTAGGGACTTAATAATATGTCAACCATGTAAATCTGTCAGGATCAAAAGGGCTGTGGCCATTAGAGGAGGCAGCTTTCCAGCAGAACATTTTGAGAAGCCACCCAGAATTGCCTGTTTAGTAGGACTTAAGAGCCACAAATATCTTGGCCTATTTGCTACCCTCTTAAGCCAACGGAAACCACATAAACCGAAGGCTCCATTAAGATCTTTAGACAGTGCAGACCAGGCCAAATACAGCTCAGATTCATTGAGATTCATTGAGACAAGATTTGACAAGAAAGAGAGACTGGCCTCTCTTTGCTGATTCAAGTGGAATTTGGGATTAATAAGGAGCCGAGAGTAGTCTACTCTCAAACATAGTAGCGGAACCATAGAAAAGCCTACAGATCAAGCTGAGCACCACCCAGAGATGTTATAGTGAAGCCAAATCAGGAGCTGTGAGCCAATGAAAGATCTCAGGAAGAAAAGAACTTTTATGGATCCTAATGAAATTACTAGTCCCAAAGAAAACATTTATTCTTAATAAATGCCTCTGAATCCATGATAGATGTCTGGTGGGAAATGTCATCCTACATATATTGTTAGACTCCAAATGCTATCAGTCCCAGCCAGTATGGTCACTGTTCAGGATGATGGGAGTGGTAGCCCAGCCACATCTGCCTGTTCTACAAGAAATAAAATATTAGCAATTTAAGTCTTTGTATAAATAATACTTGATAACAAAAAACCTTATTAATTTTGCTTAACCCATATAAATGTAGTACCAATGTAATTCATGAGTGTTTCCTTAAGAAAAAGTCAATGCGAGGCCTGGTTCAGATGTTAGGACAAGCCATGAGTTGTCATTATGGGCATGAAACTTCAGCTTCCATTCGTAGTTCCTCCACCATCATACCTAAAAGTGTCGGAACCATGGGATGGAAAGCCAGCTGGCTTGGCCCCAGTTCGAGCATCTCCCTTTTCCATCTTGCCACTGTGGAGATCCATTAGTCATCCTCCTCTGACGTGCGTCCGCGACTCACGCTGCTGCGCATGCATGAACACACTTTACTCAGCAGAGTAAACACACAACAGTTCTGACTCGAGGCATGGATACTAGACTACGTTTATTGAACATAAATCAGGACAAAGAAAACATGGCTTCTCTCCTTGTCATTCTTCTCCAAGAGAGAGAAAAACAAAAGCAATACAGAGTGGATGTTCCAGTGTGGTGTAGTGGTTAAGAGTGGTGGACTCATAATCTGGTGAATCGGGTTCGCTTCCCCGCTCCTCCACATGCAGCTGCTGGATGACCTTGGGCCAGTCACACTTCTCTGAAGTCTCTCAGCCCCACTCACCTCACAGAGTGTTTGTTGTGGGGGAGGAAGGAAAAGGAGAATGTTAGCCGCTTTGAGACTCCTCGGGTAGTGATAAAGTGGGATATCAAATCCAAACTACTCCTCCTCCTCACGGGACTCCAGCAATCTGTGCTGAAATGTAAACAGACATGTGACATGTAACAATCCCACATATCTGCAGCAAGGGTGGAATGGAATTCCCAACAAAAAGGAGGACATTAGGAGTTTGCAGTTCATAATGAACTACAATTTCCTGTTTGATACAAATACAAGAAGCTGAAGATTATGCAAGCCTCTGGTTAAACAAATTCAAATATCAAGTCAGGATCTGCTTCTGGTAAAATTTGTTTACTAACTATGGTTGTTACTAACAATAAACAAACTTTTTCTCATCTGTGAACCTCACCGAAGGATGGGGTGGTTTCTGAGTCTAAGGCTTGCTGTGGATCATATGCATAACCAGACCTAGTTCATTATGGTTCCAGAATGTGATATGTTGTGTATGCGTCTATAACATGTGGGGAAAGAATACATGAAGTTATGTTTGAAATGAACTTTTGACATTTGCTCGCAACAATTTGCGGAAATCAACTGTAAAACTGCAGCAGTCAAAGACTGTTTGAAACTGTCAGTCATTATTAAAGCCGAAGGAAAACAGAATAGCCATGCCAGATGCTATGTGCCAGTGTTGCACAGCCACTTATACTGCTGAAAGCTGTTTAGCCAATAGGTAGGAATGCATATAATACGATGTTAAGCAATTCAATTTTTTTAGAACAATGCCCACTGCCCCGCTGCCAAAATCCATTCTTCCACAAGAACAGAGGCGCTTATAGGAAAAGCCAACTCTTTGCCATCTCCTTCTCTGACATTCCCAGCAATTTGCAGAATACTTCATCCTCTCCATTTAATTCCACCTCTCCTGCTTCCCACAAAAACCCAATAGATTTCAGCCTTCCAGTTTCTTTCTTACTGAACTTTAAAGTTTAAGGGCTGGAGAGTCCAGTCTGGCTGAGACAGAAGCTTTTCTCTGAGAAGAGCAACAGAAACAACATGACCTGAAGCCTAGTTGAGGTTTCACTGTACGAGGCTTTCTGACTAATTACTAACAAAAACAAGCTTTTGCGTTTCATAATTTCTTGTTAACGTTCAGACAGAGCAAATGTATTACCTTATCTTAGGTAGTGAAAAACTTCTCAGTTGTTTCTTCTTCTCGTTGTTAAAAATAATAATTATTGTACTCTGTCGAGGCTATACACACACATACAACTTGCAAGGCTAGGGATAATCCCCTAGCAAGGCTAGGGATAATCGGAGTTAGAGTCCAGCAACATCTGGCGAACACCACATTGGCTCCCCCCTGAATGAGACAACCATGTGAAGACAGGGGTGTCAACTTGAATAAAATATTGGGGGGAGTAGGTAAACCCTGCCCAGAGTTGGCTCCTATGTGTGAAGAAGGACAGTGGAGACTTGGGTTGTGACCTGGCTTTCTCCTCTCCCTCTTCAGTGAATGTCTTAAAAGGACCAATGAGGCTAGAGCTTCAAGTAATTCTGAGGGTGACCCAGACGCTGCACAAGCCTCCTGGCAGTTGGGTTACTGTTGCTTACTGGGAGGGAGAGGGAAGGGACAAGGGGCAGTGGCAATGAGGTCTACAGGGTACAAATGCACCAGCAGTAGCTCTGGATTGCCTCCACCAACATGTTTGCACAATGCTGATGTCCCTGCTACCTCAGCCCTTCCCCTGCTAGTAAACAACTTGCTGGGTTGGTTCCCTTCAACCAAGCCTACCTTCTGGGAAGCAGGCATAGTGCCTCCATCCCACCTGGCTGGCTGCTCCTGTCAGAGATTCAATAGCTCTCACCGCAATGAGACTGTTTGTACATTAAGTTATGTATTTTTTATGCTTTGCTATAGTCTCTGGTCAAGAAAAAAAGATAATGAGATCAGTGGTAACCCACACAAGAACACACAAGAACAACATGCCCACTTATAAACATATAACTACAAAAGGTAATGTGGTGTGAAGAATGAATGCTAAATGATACCTTTTAAACCATCTTGGGGTAGATTTGTAGTGCATTAATGTACTCATGAGGGTTGCCTTCAATCGTCTCATCCTTCTCTTTTCTGCTATATCTCATTGTTTTCACGAGCAGTGCTTGCCTATGCTACATGAAACTTCCATGTTTTGTTTATTTTTTAAATGCTTCTTATTCCAGCGGAAGTATTATGCTTAGTCAGGAATGGCACAGGGAAATGTTCTTTAGGGCATTATGTTGTATTCCCTAGAGTTGCCTCTGTGTACTGGATATTTTTCAGATTAGCAAGGCATTAGTTGTTCATTAAAAAGGTATCAATGATTTAATTTAGAATTGTAATGAGTGGTGTAGTTGAATTAAGTGCATTTGTGCATTTTGTGTTAAGAATGAAAGGGATTGTTTCCCTAATATAGAAATATTCCCTTATGCCAGACCTGTTTCAGAGAATATGTCCACTTCACTGATGGCTATTTTGTGCAATCTCACATTTGTTAAAAGTGTTAAGAATGTAGACCAACCAGATATGACTGATTAGGATGTGTATCGACCACAAGATTCGGTTGGGTCCAGAATCTCACATAGTGAAACTCAGTGAAGTAGATACTTGCACAGGTGAAAGGGGAATGCAGTGTTCGGTGTGGTTTGGGAAGGGTATTCACTGTGTGAGCAAATCCTGCAACAGGTCAGCCCTTATACCAGGAAGCAGCAGGAATCCGGAGAACTTTGATAGCTGTATTTGTGAGCAACAGATCAACATCTCAGCATGGGAGCTAGGACTCACCGAGCTATGAAGGGAACCACACCCACCTAAGGAGGGGGTGGGTGGGCTCAATTACAGACTAGGCATGCCTCTTAAAGAGACAGGCCGCACAAACCACAGGGAGAAGGCCATGCTTACTGATTCCACCTCGCTCTACAGCCCTCTACATCACCTTCCACACTGTTCTGGATAAATCTCCAACTCTTTTGAGCGGATTTTCTTGTTGGGTTGCATGGCATTTGTAGGGACCATTTTGTGGTTCACCTCAGGTGCCAAAATATCTTGGTCTGGCACTGAGAAGAAGCCTTTCTGTTTGTGAAACATGGTTAATGTCCTTTCTCCCTATGCCAGGGTCCTGATCTGGCCTTCCCTCCCTTCCCACGCCAGGCTTCTTCGGCGATCACTCGTAGCCGAGTAAGATTGTCTTCCATAAACACAGTTTTAACAGTAGGTCTGTAAGTGGCTGTGGAGGCCAATTCTGGATCCACACGTCCTTCCACAATGGGGACATAGGTTTCCGGGTGGGAGTTGATCATGGTGAGGGTTTGCCAAATGTTCCTTCCTCTTAGCACATTACTCCCTTTCGTCCTGAGTTTTAGTGTCTTCAAAGCCCATGACACCTTTGGTAAAGACTGTTCTCCAATTGGAGCATTCGCAGGCCAGTATTTCCCAGTTGTCGGTGCTTATACTACATTTTTTTAGATTTGCCTTGAGACAGTCTTTAAACCTCTTTTGTTGACCACCAGCATTACGCTTTCTATTTTTAAGTTCAGAATAAAGTAGTTGCTTTGGAAGACGATAATCTGGCATCTGCACAACATGACCAGTCCAACAAAGTTGATGTTGAAGAATCATCGCTTTGACACTGGGGAATCTTTGCTCTTCCAGTACACTGGCATTAGATCGCCTGTCTTCCCAAGAGATGTGTAAAAAATTTCAGAGACACTGTTGATGAAATCTTTTGAGCAGTTGGAGATGGTGTTTATAAGTGGTCCATGTTTCACAAGCATGTAGTAATTTTTATTTTTTTTTTTAAAAAAGGCACACATGGGCATGAATAATGGCATGTCTAGTTGGGCCATCAGATAGCACCTGAAAAGGAAAAGGGGTGGATGGCTTGAGCAAGCCTTATCCTCTCCTACAGCGATATTTTTCTGTTTCAGAATATTTTCTTCCTTATGAAAAAAGGCTGCATACTTCTTGACTGTGATCACACAATGCTTTGTTTGTTTGAAGGGCGACCATGCAGTTCCAAGGGCCCCTTTTGGCAAGAGCTGTCCTACCCTCTATGTTACCTGTTGTCACAGTGTTGCTGGAGCATTGAGACTACTGTGATAGTTGTGGCAGGAGGGAAGCCCTCCAAAGCAGCGAACAACCAACGTGGAGGCGCCTACTATCTGTGAAAGCTTGGTGACACTGACAGTCCTTCGCTTTCATGCCATTTTCATTTCCTCTAGCACAGTCAGCGTTGATGTCCTTGCGGGCCTGTAAAAAAGAAATCTGATTGAGAAAAGCTGATCCCAGGGCACATCTGTGCCAGGATTTTCAGTCTCCTCATAGCACTTGAAAGATCAGTCAGCTGTTGCAGATGAGGCAGGGACAGCAAAGCAATTTGAGTGATGCCTTAAGGATATCGTTTGTTATGGTAGTACATGTTTACCAAATAACTCAGCTGACCAAGGTATTTATTTATAAAATCTGAATTCCGTCCTTCAGCCTCTGTCTTTCTGTCTATCTGCATAATAGATAGTTTTTAGGTGTTTTTAATGTTTTCAAATGTTCCGAATATGTTTTTATTTCATTTTTCATTATATTGTTTTATGACTCTGCCATCCTGGGCTCCTCTGGGAGGAAGGGCAGGATCAAAATTTAATAGAACAACAACAGCAGCAACAACATATAGCCGGTATGTACACATTCTCATTTTTCTTGCAATCAAGAAAATTGCCTTAGAGCAATCCAGTAAGAGTCAAAAGATTAAAACAGCAAAGGTAGAATAATACACAAAGGCAAGAACACCAAGCTAAAGAGAATGCAACCAGTATTTTAAAAGGCTTTAGACAGACAGTAAATAGATAGGTAGATGATGATTAGATAGATAGATAGATAGATGATAGATGATAGATGTTTGGGACAGAGAGAAGCAGTCACTGCACCTCTCCCCCCCCCCTTTCCTCCTCCCGAGAACAAGAAGTTTCAATCCTGCTGGGGTCTGCTTTGCAAGCACCTTGTCTGCAGAGAACACAACCTTCCCACCCAACACCCTACCTCTTGACATCCCCAGATCACCATAAAGCTGGTGGGCATGCAGCTTCCCTCCCAAGCCTCCTTGGGAGGAGAGCGATCCGCTCAAAGTCTTAGGAGGGAAGCTGCGCCCCACCAACCATATGGCTGGTGGGAGCACAGGTTCCCTCCCAAGCCTCTGCGGGGATCACTCTCCTCCCAAGGAGGGAAGCTGCACTCTACTCCCAAGGAGGCTTGGGAGGGGCGCAACTTTACTTCCAAGCCTCTGCGGGGATCGCTTTTCTGCAGCAGCATGGGGGAGAGTTGCCTCCTCCGATGGCAGGCAGTGTGCAGCTATGGCCACCCCAACACTATCCATGGTAATTTGGGGGCGCTGGGCGGATATTTGCACCCCGGCACCACATCTGCTAAAGACGGCCCTGATTCCAGGGGTTGCAGGTGCTTACCCAGGGTTTGTGCTTCCTTTTGGAAAATGAGGCACAGCAGAGACAGTGGTGTCTTTAGGATGCATGGTTTATTTACACATATATACAGCCTGTCTACAATGGAGGGGTTCACAGCAGCCACACCCCAAGACGTTCTGCCTTCTCCCATAGGCATAGCAGACTTGGATTTAAGAAGGCCACAGCTATTGCTCTCAAACATTGCTCCCCGACTCTCTTTCCAGTCTGCTGTTTACTCACTCAGTTGCATAACTGCTAACTACTACCTCGAAACTCTGGCATTGTCATTTAAACTAACTCTCAGTTAAGGGAAGGAGGGGCCCACTCATTTGCAAATGAGATAAGACCTCGATCTTTTTTTCACCCTAATTACTCATCAGCCCCCATCCCCAGCTATCAGCTCATGCAGGAAGCTGCTTCTGACTTAATTAGCTCTTGACACATCACAGGAAGCACCATCTTGGCTTAATCATGTTGATTCCAGAGGGTTAGAAGTGTCTAGCACACATCTCAAATACCACACATGGGTCTAGCACAGCTTTTACACTCTAAGCCTTAATTAAATTCTAACACTAGTTTGATCCAAAATTTAGGGTGCTTTGCACCCACCAATTCATAACAATATGTATATGATAACATCTGCATGTTATTGATATCTTTCCAATGGCTTGAAATGGGCTTCAGTTTGCATGTACTTATGGTAGAAATGGGCCATTTGACTCTGTGAGGCATGTGAAGCAGGGGAAGTAGTAAATTGCTTTAGGAAACAGAGAATAAAAAACTTTGAGACCACTAAGGCTGCTAAATCAGTAGGAATTTTTAATATTAGATCTTGAAGTGTTTCATCCATAAAGTATCTGGCTTCAGAAATGTTGATATCGAGTTATATTTTGTTGGAACATAAATGCTTTTCTCATCAAATACTTTCCATAAACTTATTTTTAATAGGAAAAATATAAAGCTAAATGCAAGCTAAATGTGGCATTCCCTACCCCCTGCATTCATATCTCAGATTCAGCTCCAACATTTTTAATGTTGTTTCCCCACTGAATCACCTCAGATTGCATCTATGCCCTGATAAAACTGCATGCTTACTCTGCATTACTCAAAATACCAAGCCACACAGGAATCATTGCGGTTTTCCCTTTCAAAGACTACACAGACTTTGACTGATTTGAGAAAAACATTTTACAGCAAATGCACAATTATTTGTAATACATTTCTCCCCTCTCAAATGTGTTTGGGGGTAACATTTGTTAGACCCTAAAACAGAAGGTGCATACTTCAAGCACCAGTTTTTACTGGATCCTTTTGAGAGCACATACCAGTACTGGGTGTGGTGAAAAAAGTGAGTATAGCCCAAAAGTGGATGTGCGGGCACCCCACACCTTTGCACACACATGTGCACACACCATACATCACACTCTCAAACAAATTTGCACAGCCCCAATACAGGTAGAGGAGAGTTCATGAAAGGATCAAAACTTTATGATCTTATCCCACACATACAGGTAAAATAGTGAAGAGGGGAGGCTGTTTCAGTGTATCTGGCTTATGGTGAGAAGCCATATTTTGGTGGAAGTCATCTCTCCTCCTCTCCTCTACTCAGGAGCAGGTATGCGCACCAATTTGCTCCATTGTTTCCTGAGCATGGGCAATGGTCCTTGAGCAACTGTTTGGAGCCAATTGAATTGGCAGCAATCTCTTTTCCTATCTTCCATGGAAGAGGCAACATTTTTTATTTTGGGGTGTTCTGATTGTGTTTCAAATGTAGCAATTTACTTTGTGATGAATGTAACCTTTGTACTTCAAGGTATATATTCTAGGAAACCATTGCATTGAGAGATAAACTTGCCTCCTGCCCCTAGTAGCCAACCCCCAGCAGTGTTACTGATGATTATTGCAGCCTGTTTTCTATGTCCCATAGAAATAAACATATGGTTTTGTGAGACACTTACAGCCAAGCTATTTCTACATATATAGCCTAACACCTTCATCTACATCAAGGATAGGAAAGCTGTGGGCCTTCAGATATTTCTTCATCTCTGATCACTGGCCATGCTGCCTGCGACTGATGGTGTTCAACATCTTATGGAAAGCCAAAAGCTTCCTATTCCTGATCAACAGGTTTGCATACTGCTAAACATTGTTAGTGATGCCCAACAAAGAGGAAGGGGAAAAAGCTGGGATGGCGTTCGTCCAGTTGGTCTGCTTAATTCTTCTGCAGATCAGCCCTATTTGACCTTGACCTTGGTGCTATTTATATGCTCTTTAGCCATTCTCAGCCCTGAAAAGACCACCTACCCCCAAAGCCTTGACTTGGGTGGCTTTGAGATTCAATAATAAAAGTGACCCACCCAATATTGGAAATAGTGTAGGTACGTGAGTGATTACAAATATTTTACAGCAAGGAAAATTATTTCTTTTTGTAACGTAAAGTGCATTCATTTCCAGTGAATGGGTTATTTATTACACAAACATTCAACAGAGTGTGTTGCTAACCACAATGTATTTATAATGTGAAAATTCCCATTAAAAAAGCTTGCCAAGCAAAGGTTTATTTCATATACTTAATCACCCACTGTGGTGGCATGCATTAACTTTGAATTACTTTGTGATATATTACAGGATACCCTAACATGTTCAACCAAAATTCTGTGGAGTTCAGAGGGAAGGAGGGTGTGAACCAGCATCACAAAGTAATTGGAAGGTTTACCTCTTGTCACCACTGTAATATATCTTGATTGGTAGAGACCCATGTTATTTACCATGTGGCTTGCAAGCAACTTTAAAATATCCCATAGGCTACATTAGTCAGTGTCTCTGATGTATTACGCTATGCAATTCTAAGCACCCAGCCACCCAGAAGGATTGCATTAAATTAGTAGGGTTTCTCATGACTGAAAACATGCAATATCTTAAAATGCATGTGGAATTCTATAACAAAGAAATATAGACTGCATTTAAAACTTGTGCTTCACTTTTCCCTACAGGGAGCTCTGGATAGTATGTGTGGGATTGCACTCATTTATAAAGAGCCGGTTGGAATCAGGCCAATGGCCCATCTTGTACCGCATCCTGTTCTCACAGTGGCCAGCCAGATGCCGGTGGGAAAGCTGCAAGGAGAATTCAAGCAGAAGAGCTCTCTCCCCTCATGGAATTTCCATCAGCTGGTATTCAGAACAATTAGTGCCTCCAAGTGTGGAAGCAGAGAATTGCCATAATGGCTGGTAGCCATTGATAGCTCCCTCCTCCATGAATTGGTCTAATTCTCTTTTAAAGTCATCTCCGCTGATGGCCATCACTGCTTCTTGTGGGAGCGAACACCATAATTTAAATAATTTAATTTAAATATGCACTGCATGAAGAAGTACTTCTTTTATCTGTCCTGAATCTTCCAACAATTTTGATCTGACAATAGCTCTGCCTTGAAACAAGGCCATAATTCTGTCAAACACTGTCTTGACATGTTCGTCTTTTAAGCATTTCAGTTGATTATATGTGATAGGAAAGTTAAGTAAACTTTGCTATTGCATGTATATTATGGAATTGACAACCATATGTCAGGAGTGCTCTGATGGTGTTTCCTGCTTGGCAGGGGGTTGGACTCGATGGCCCTTGTGGTCTCTTCCAACTCTATGATTCTATGAATTACAATTCTTATTATTATTATTTACAGAAACAGAACAAAAGAAGTGAATTTCTCAAGGTTATTAAGCAAGTCAACAGATTATCATGATTTCTCTGTTAATGTTTAAATCCTTATCCACTGAAATTCAACATTAAATTATCAACTTTCCTCAGTCATTCAGCTTCTGTAAACAAACCTTTATGATGTTTGGAGTGGATCATTGTTAACACTCTTACACTACAGAATTATGAAGTGTGGCTAGAGTTGTATAGCATGTTCTCCAATGTTTAAATTATTTCATCAAATGATCACTACTTTGTATATGAGAATAAGCTTCCAGGTATCTGCTTTTAAAACTTAAAGCTTTTTTTGAACTTATCACTTAGCCAGCAGTATAAATAAAATAAGAGGAGCAAGTAGGAAGGGAATACTTCAATTCAAAATATAAAGCAATTAAAGAACCAATTAGCATATATAAATTAATAGACTCAATCCACAAATGGTTAAGTAGTGAGGTTTCAATCTGACCCTACAATTAAATTACTTGATTCACATAAAGCAGAGATAGGACATTTGGCAGGCTCAGTTAACTTCAGGTCTTCCAATATGTTTTATGGACTACAAACCCAGCAGTGATATAAAGGAAACTTCTAGCCAACACAAGAAGGTGAACAACTTCTGGAGCCCACCAACACTGTTCTTGTTACTCTTGAGATCTTCATGAAAAGGAATTCGCTATCGTAAACTTAAAAGGATGCCAATTGTCCTCTTTGGTTTTAGCAGATTTTCTTTTTAACCATAATGGAAGTATTGCTTTTACTAAAGGAAATGACATTCTGCTGGAAAGAAGTCATACTACTTTTACATATAGGGACAGCTGTTTTGTAAGAATAAGTTAGGAAACAGAACAAACTGGCAAACATGCTATGCTATGGATCTTCTTTTCAAGGATTTTAAGGAAGGGCAGGAATGATATCTGCTGGGAGTAGAAAATCTAGCCCATGATATCCTCCAAATATCAGTGTACAGCAACTCCGATCATCCCTGATCATTGATGATGCCAGCTAGAACTGATGGAAGTTGACATCTAACAACATCTGGAGGACCGTAGATTCCCCATTCCTTCCTTTTCACACTAGCGTTGTGGAAGCATGGACCATGCTGAGGGGCAGAGGAGCTGCAGCATCAGTTCCTGTCATTTTTCTCTTCATGGTAAAGGAAGAACCCGAAGACTCCCTTTTAACAAGCATTGGGTTATACCACTTGCAGGTAAACTTCTTAGGTGAAGCAAAACTTTTCAGACTGTTTATCTCGCATGTATGTTGTTCAACCTTTCCCCTTGCTTTCGTCTGACCTTCACTTCCGTTAGCTTATTAAAGATGAATTGATCTCTTCTGTATCTGACATTTTCTGAGTTTTAGGTTACTTATTGAAAAACTTCAAGTTGACTGCAAGTTCTTGAAACACAACACACCTTTGACACACCAGTTTAAGGTTACTCAGTGATGACACAGAGGATATCTATCTATCACACTAGTGACAATACTCAAGACACTTGACAATTAAGAAACAGAAGGGGAAGGGCCATAGGTCAGGGGTAAAATAACAGAGTCTCCAGCTCATATGGAATGAGTTATGAAGCAAAATGTGCAGGTACCATTCTAAATAATTGCATTGTGAGAAATTTGCCTGCTCCTGCTTTTCAGTGATTTTACCCAGTGGGTGAAATAAAAAGCTGTTATTGACCTGTGCTAAAGAGAAATTTGGAGTCATAGAAGGCCCCCCAAATGGGTCCAAAATGAACCAAGAAGCTGTGTCAGACAATGGAGAAGATCCTCCTTGATCATTTTGAGGTCATTTTGAGGTTAATCTTAGTACATGTGTCACTTCAGATTATCTCTCTAAATTCTGACAATGGAGCACAATTGCCTGAATCATTTTGAAGTTGATTCCTCCTGCCCCAATCTTCCCTGCCAAATATGTCCTATATTTGTGGAATGCTCTCCCCAGGGAGGCTCACCTGATACCAATACTGACATATTTTTGACAATAGGCAACAATGTTCTTGTTCTTCCAAGCATATGGGCACAGATACTGTGTTGGTTTCATTCTTTTTCTGATAGCAATTGGCGTTCACCCTGTTGATAGGTAGGGAAGGGTTTTCCTATGTTGTCTTTGACTTCTGTAGGTGAACTTTTCAGTGTACTGGATTCCCCCCCCCCTTTTTTTTTAATTGAGTCACTTTGGGACTTCTCTGTTTTGTAAAAAGTGATGCTTATAATAAATAGCTAGTTTCATGAAACTTATTCCTAGGAAAATGGATGGAGGATTGCAGTCAAATTTACTAAAAAAGAGGGAGGGCTAAAATTGAATGAGCTACCAACTGAAATTGAATCAGCAGTCAAAACTCTCAGATTAAAAATGAATACTCTGTCCTCATCCTAACTGAAATTTAAGATCTTTGCTTGCTTTTTCCACTGCTGGCCACTGCTGATGTAATCTGAACAAATAGTCATCTGGCACCTTGATGTAAGTATGGGTCAGATTGCTCTATGTCATCTGCCTCTGACTCCCAACATAGAATAGTATTATGTATGGAAAACAATGAGTCAACAACACACAATAGACTATATACTATTGGTGAGTCTGCTGCCTTCTCCAATACATGGGGCAGATAGAAATAAACTTTACAAAAATGTTGCGGCATGCCATAATGTTACTGCCACTTACAGATTAGCATATGATTTCAGAGAGGGTACTACTGCAACAGTCTGAAAATGATAGGCATTCGTTTTATTTGTTTGACCACAGGCCATAACAATGTTTGTAAATGGACTCGTTGCGGGATTAGCAATGTGCTAATGGATTTATCATGGAGTTCTTATATCAAAAACGTTGGAGGATAACTTCTTCTAAAGCTGTTTTTAAATACAGCAAGGCAAACCCTATGAAACCAGAAGAATTACAGTAATCCTTTTAGAATTAAGTTCTTGGCCATCAAAGAATAAATATTTCAGGAAGAGGTACTGCAGTCGTCCTTGTTAAGTGTAGCATGAGTACATTGCTGGCAAACAGCCACTGCAGCGTTGGTCTAATTACAATATGCACTGCCTCCCTGGCACTGTAAAAGATGACCGACACTAAAGAGATCACGGATCACCTAAACCAATTTAGCTCGTATGTAATCTGAGAGTGAAAGTCTTTTAGGAGAATAGAGGTGTCACCTGGGGAGATGAAGAATTAGCATGGGCTTTACGATGGCTGGGAGAACCAGAGTAAAGGTGCTCACCATGGAGGGCTAAAGTTATTCATACTTACAGTCTCCTGATAATATCTGGCATATGTAAGAAGTAGGGTCATTGTCTTCCTGGAATGGTGGAAGAAGAAGGTGGGCATGAAATTGTAAAATGCCTCAACTTTTATTTAATTGTAGGACAGAACAGCATTTACTGTTCAATCTATAAACCTGAGTACAGAAGCAGAAAAGCACAGCATGGGAGAAGAGCCTTTGCTCACGGATATAGTGCACATTGTGCATGCATAAATTTCCACATTCAGCCTTCAGTTAAAAGCTCTAAAGTCCCTCATGGAGTTTGAAGAAACTGAACAGTACTTGAACAATGATGCAGAGCTTTGGTGTATGTGAGGTTAATAACTCAGCATCCCACCCCCAGCAAAATAGGCAGTAGAGAAGAATGGATGCAGCTTTAGAAATTAAAGCAATATGCTGCAATGGATTGAAATTGGAATTTTGTGCTGGGTCATCCCTTTTAAGTGAGAACTCATATCTCACAGCTCATGCTTTGCATGTGGAGGGTCTCAGGTTCAATCGCTCTAGTAAAAGTATCTCTGGTCATAGTCATCTGCCTGAGACCCTTGATGGCCTCCATCTAGTGCATGGGTAGGCAAACTAAGGCCCGGGGGCAGGATCTGGCCCAACTGCCTTCTAAATACAGCCTGTGGACAATCTGGGAATCAGTGTGTTTTTACATGAGTAGAATGTGTCCTTTTATTTAAAATGCATCTCTGGGTTATTTGTGGGGCATAGAAATTCATTCATTTTTTTCTTTCAAAATATAGTCTGGCCCCCCACAAGGTCTGAGGGACAATGGACCGGCCCCTGCTGAAAAAGTTTGCTCACCCTTGGTAGTCAGAGCAAACCATACTGAGCTCAGTGGTTCCATGAGCTTATTCAATATAAGCCAGCCTCACATGTTTATATACTTAAGCTGAGTTAAGTTGGCTGTATTTTTCTTTCTGACCTTCTTCAAAATGTCCAAACTCGCACAGTGCTACTGATCTTCTATTTCCACAGAAAATGGATTGTAGTACTGATCTATACTGTTTCAAAAGGTGGCAGATCAAAATATTTCTGATCATAATTTCATGGTCACAAGCTCATTTCCTATTTCACAGAGCTATTTGCCCATACTGAGTGTTACGGATCAATGTTCATGAAGGCTGATTACTTCATTCCACCAACAAGCCTTGTGCTGAATATTGGCATCCCAGCAGATCAATAAGTCAAACACTGCATGGAAATAGATTATGTAGCAAGTCTGTGCAACACAGTGCATATGGTCTACACAATGAATGATGCCTCTTTCAGGGTCACATGCAGCCTTGAGTAAAGTCGACCTAAACTGCAGTAGGGTCACAATTATCTTTGTTTACCACTAGCATATATCTTCTGTATTCTAAGTTAGTCCATTCTGGGTATTGTCTCAGGTTGCAGTTTTTGTGTATTTCAGCTGTACTACAGATAAGGCCTGAGAATTCTCCCTCACATTTGAAAAATGTGTGCTGATACAATACTTTATAAAATGGCTGGAGACATGAGACTTTGAATGGTAGAATGACAAAATGTGAAGGATATGAATTTTGATGAATGAGCAAGGAGCTTTTATATTCATCCAAGCTCCCTCATCAAATAAAGAATATAAGAAACATTTCCAATTTCTCAGGTAATTTATGTGGACCTATTTATGTAGTGTTCTCGAATAGTGTTCTCTTTGGACAGTGTTCTTGAAGCTACCAGCATGAGTTTGAGCAGATTGCAGGAGGCAGTGGAAGACAGAAGTGCCTGGCATGCTCTGATCCATGGGGTCACGAAGAGTCAGACACAACTAAATGACTAAACAGCAGCATTTATGTAGTCTCTTGGCTCATTCATGTTGATTTCCTGTCCTTCATTTCTCCTGTTGATATTTTCCAGTCCATGTTGTTGCATGGCAAGTTGCTGCTATATTTCTTGTACATTTCATGGTTAACTTGTTTCCCTCCAATAAAGTTGCATGTTGAGTCCCACAATGCCACCCCCCAAAAAATTCACACTTCACACATCATTTTTTGTTTAAGGGTTTTGGCATAATTTTGGCCACAACTTTATTCAAAATACAAAAAATGTGAGTGGTTGCTTAGGCATTGGTTATGACTATCTGTCCTTGCCCTCAGGGACAGAGCTGGCCTTCCGGACACCAATGGAAGCCAGCGTGGGAAACAAGTATTGGGTGAGAAATGAAGCTGGGCATCAGTCCCTCACTTCTCACCCTCATGTTCCTGTGGGGCTTGCACGGCCCAAGTCCAGTGCCAGGGACAAGGACGAAAAGAATGGCAAGCCCCTGGATTCCTTTAACGGAATTCCCTTTCCGCATCATTTGGAGGGGTAGGCACTTACCCCTCTAAGCACCAATTTAACCAATGCCTAACAGCCAACCTTACAAGTTGTGACGATTTGCTACGCAGTAGGCAAAAACCAAATGGCACCAGCCAATCAGCCAGATGGCAAAATTCCTACCAGGCCCCTGCTCCAAGGCGGATGACCCCATGATAGGCATAGCTAGGTCAAGCGATCAAGAAAAAACCACCCTATTATAGGGAGGGAGGGAGGGTGATCCGGTGCAAAACGGCCAAGAGGACGTCCAACGTCTGGCCCCTGTATTTAAAGACCCTGACCCCTCCTCCAAATTGGCAACAATCAAAACTCCCCAGCAACCCAATTTTAACCACTTAAAGGCTTGGGTTCCTCACCAAATCTGCCCAGTAACGGCAGGGTGGCTTGTTCCCCCAACCGCAACACGTGCTCTCTGTTAGGGAGAACACGCTATGCAGACAGCTGAATGTTAAATACAAACATAGTAGGACAAAGGACTCAACAACTGCAAACAGAGGTTGGTGAGTAGCAAGAAGGAATTGGTGTCCTCGCCATGAACCTTCAAAAAGCACATTGGTTTATACCAAGTGAATGCAACCTAGATGTTCCAATGTTTTGCACAAATAAGAACATATACAAGTCCTAAGACCCATTGCATTCAAAACACCTATTGCTAGTTGTATAAGTCCTTTTCCATTTATAGAAGCTAAGTCAAGATGAGGGACAAATCCTAAAAGTGAAAGCTCTCCCTCTCTGGGTGGGCTATCCTTTTCATTTCCTCCCACAATCAGTCAGTTACCATTTGACAAGGGCGTCTACCTGTTGGCTTTAGCAGTGTTGTACTTTTAGCTATACCACTTCCGTTGGAAAATCCTGTTTCCCATATATGTTCGAAAGATCACACAGGTTTTGTTCCAACAAGCCTTGATGAGTTCAGTGGAAACTGCATGGCCAGGTTTTCTCAGACAATCCCACAACGGCGCTAAGCATCTTTAACTCACATCTGTTTTAATCAAAGCTTCAGGTTTAAGCTTCACTTATGGATTATCTCTATGGAACAAGAAGCAAGGCCAAGGCATTAAAGTGAGATATTGTGTGAGTGTCTTGACTATCACATATTTATGCCAGCTATGAATGAACCAATTCCAAGGTGTTTACTTTGCCAATTCTCTCTCTATAGTTAGTTTAGAATGAGTCAGAGAAAAAGCCAGATTGTAAATAGCCTAGCTCGAATGTGTTCAGTACTGTATTAATATGCTGTATATTGCAGATTTCACTTCATCAAAGTGTCAGTTCTATATCTCCTGTTTGACAACAGTGTTACAGCAGCTATCTTCATATATAAAATGCATGATGATCAAGGGCTTATCTAGAGACATGGAACAATTCCACAACTGTATTGTACAATATTGTACTGTACAACTATTGTATTGTACAACTGTATTATACAATAATACAACTGTATTGTTGGAATGGAGACAACGGAGTGTACCTCTGGAAGTCAACCTGCTGTAGAATCACAGCACTTGCTTTGGCTGGAGAGATCGGTAACTCAGCTGTTGCCACCTGTGTTGCTTTTGCTGCATTAGCAGCACCAAACTGACCTCTCTGGGGTGCAAGCCTGGGCAGTATGCATGGAGGTCCTGGACTGCCCAGACAACAAGACCCCCCTCTTGGTCTCACTGATGTGGTCCAAAAGAAAGCAAAGCAATACATTTGGCACCAGCTTGGCTGCAGGTTTCAGAGGGAGGCATGCAAACTGTTACCGAAGGCAGCTAATGATGCATTTCCCACTGTTACATCTTCCTGGGCATCAAGTCCAGTCGCTGTCTCAAGGCAAAGACTGAAGATTTCATGGCAAGTGTCTTTTCGATAAAGGGAATATTCTCCCATCCAAGTACTAACCAGGCCTGACCCTGCTTAGCTTCCGAGATCAGACGAGATCGGGCGTGTTCAGGGTAGTATGGCCGTAGACTCGATAAAGGGAATATTCACTTCATGTGGAGTACTCAGTTTCATCTCCCATGTCAGTCTGCTAAGGATCATTAGGAAGAATTCAAAAGCTGTGTTGCTTAACATAAGTGATGTTAATATTTTTTTTTTTTTTTTAAAATAATATTTATTAAAATTTTTCAAAAAATGCATAATCACTTATGGGACTCCCCCCTTCCCCCACCCCCACCATATTCCCATTTCACATTGTTGGCCGCACAAATTCCCCTTTCAAATTAAAGCTTAATTTGTTTTACCCTTAATAATAATAAACAACCCAATGTTCTTTCCCCAGGACCCACCCCCTTTCATTCCACAATTTCCATTTTTGATAAAAAAAAGCACCCCAGATAGTAACAATAGAAAAGGTAAAAAATAAGAGATATAATGAATAATAAAAAAGAAAGACCAATTCAACAAAAAAGAACAAAGTTGGCAAGCCTTTGGAGTTTTCGTTCTCCCCCCCCTGTCCCCGGTTTAATTTCCCCCTGACCATCAACCCCTAGTATCTGCCTGGAATTCTTAAGGCCATAAATCACCACTTTTCCCCAACTCCAGCTGGCTTTCCCTTTTTTTTTAAAATTAGAAATAAATTTTTTGATAATCAAAATTATTATTATTATTATTATTCTCCAAAGCTTTAACTTCAGTCTTTAAGAAAACTGTAGTAAAACTCCCTCCGTTGTTCTTTCCGGTTTGTAGTCTAATTTCCTTTTGTTCCGCTGCTTAAACGTTGTAATTCGCAAGTTTGGTAAGTCTGCAGGGATGGTTGTTGTTCAGGGGCAAAACCTTACGTTCAGTCCCTTCCTTTCTTCAATAGAAAAGTCTATTGTCTCCTTTAAAAAAAAAAAAAAAGAAAACACCCTGCAGACGAGATGTTGTTTCCGTTTTGCAGCTTTCCCAGAAGGTAACCAGTTCTGTAAAATTCCATTGGTGTTTTTCCACTTTCCCAGTCCTTGTAATGTCCCGAAGCTCCTCGAGGGGGATTGTTATAACTTTGTTTCCTCTAGTCCAAAAGTCAAGTTGTTATCCATATTCGCCATTTTGTATCCAGATTTTAACAAATTGTAGCAAATTGAAGCAAATTTAACCAGCCAAGTTCTCATAATAAAATCCACTCCACTTTCCGACTTTGACAGCTATTTTGAAAACTGTCGAACTCTCCGACTCCTTTCACCAGGCTCTCTCTTCAATCGCCCCGGTTCCCAGGGGGGGGGTTGTGTTTCCCTTCTCCAGTTCCTCCTCCAGCACAGTTCTTGTAGTTCCCCATCGTGGAATTGTAATTTTTATCAGCAATGCAAGCCTTTTTGGGTCTTGGTTTCCCCGTCTTTGTTTTAGACAATTTACAATAGGGAGGGGACTGACTTCCTTTTTGAATCCCCCCCGCTCGTATCCAATTCGAAAAAAAAATTTCTTTTTTCCTCCTTTTGAACCCGATTTCCAGATTTACTCACGGGTTATTGTTGAAAAGTCCGAATTTTCAATGGAAGAAGTCAGCGCTCTCCGCCGGATGGCATGCGGCTGCGCTCAGCAGGGGAAGCAGAGGACTCAAGGCACCACGCTTCTCCCCGGCACCCGATCCGTAGCCTTTAAAAAGGCTCCTTCACGAGTCGGGAGGGCGCTAACGGTGCAAGCCGAGTCTCCATGTCCACGGCCTCCGTGGCCGTGGTTTCTAAGGGTCCCCGCATCGCCGGTGCGGTAGGACCCAGCCCCTGCCGAGCAGACTCCCTCCGGAGCTCGGAGGGAGTCCGCCATTCGGCGATGGCGCCAACCCGGAAGTCTTCATAAGTGATGTTAATATGTGTTAATGCAATGCATACAGCCACATTCTTCGCAATATTTAAGAAAGAAAGAAATATAGTGGCTCTGCTCAGTGGAAGAAACAATAGGATTGTCACAACAAGTCCTATTACAGCTAGGCAGATATCCAAGGGAAGAGCTTCCATAAGAGAAAACTGAATCCCACACAACTACTGCACATTTGTTGCACTAAAAATCCCCTCCCTGCTGCAAAATCATATGCAATTAATCTTTCTTCACTGTCCTGGTCTCTTTCTCTCTGTTACACACATTCTCATAGTCACTTGGAAATCTTAGAAATGTAGGTGTGACCCTTACTAATACATTCCCATATGTGTCTAACACCTTTGCTTAACAGCCACAGACTTCCTCATGCACAGCCCTCCATGGAAGTGTGGATTTATTCTCTTATGAGCTCCTACAAAAAGCTGCAAACCGAAGTGTAAATAACATTCATCACACCAAGTCAATTGGAATGTGGTTGCTGCTGTTGTTAAGGTAGATTGGAGCTTAGGGGAAAGTGAAGGATTTCTAGAAAATAATTACCAGACTGGGTTTTTTTTAAATGGTGAAGTCTGATATGAGCTCCAAGCTGGCAAAAAAATGCTCAACTTATACTGTGGTAGTGTTGTTTTAAAGATAAATAACTAGGAGACCCTGATATATCCCATGAGCTTCTGGTTCTGTTTTTCATCAGAAGTAGTATGCCATGTGTACCCTGATTCCTATGCACAGAAATACTAAGCAAACACTACATTTGTTCAATCGCATAATCCAGTTGTGCAATACAGTTGGGGGGGGGAACATTCTTATCACATAGAATGTCAGAGGCACACAAAAGATAATGCAGTCAGGAAAGGAAGAAAGGAGGCTTTCAGCAGCTGTTCTTTGAGTCTTTCCTAATTTTCTGCGTGGGAAACTGTCAAAGTAATATGCAAGTTGGTATAATATTTGACATTTCCTGGTGTCGTCCCATTGTCTGGAATGTAGTTTATGTGGTTTTACCTTTTTAAAGCCCTAATGTAATAGCGGCCAGTTTTTCAGACCTGGGCGTCAATATGCATTTAGTATGTCAAAGGCTTTGTGTGCTGTCTATTTTGTCATGTTGGCCAAGTATGATCAATATGTAATTGTAAGGAAAGAGAATGGTGATTTTGGAGAAAGCTTAGGAAACTCTGAGTGGTGAAGCTGCAGTCTGCAAAGCAGATCAGGCTGAACCAAGCCATTCTCAATGGCCTACCAGCCTCTCTCTTTCTGTTACAGGGCTGGGAGGAAGGGTTATTTTCTTCCTAACCCAGTTACGTGATGGTAGGAAAAACACTCTCCCTGCAGAGATAGCAACTGTCCTCCCCACTGCAGCACTGGGCTGGGTGCAGTATGACCACTCCCCACATCAAATGGGGGGCGTACTTTCTGTGGTCGCACGCAGCACCCTGATCCTACACGGCTACCAGCAGTATTGCCTGGCATCCCCCCCCCCCCAGGCTGGATACCTGGAGGTTCCTGCCCAACCTTGGACAGTCAACCAATCCCGGTGGGGGAGGCGTTGCCAGCTGAGTTGACCAGGTAGGTGGTGGGACTTCCCTACCCACACAATACAGCATGGAACTTACCTGGGAGATCATAGTCGGCTCCAGAGCTCTTCCCACCCCACCCTCCCTCAGTTAAGCTTTCTTTTGCAGGTTAACTTCTTCACAAGTATGCTGGCACTGCAACATATTGGTTGCTGTTAAAGGGCCAGAAAGGAATTTTCCTGCATTGGCAGGTTTTGCCTTCTCTGTAGCAAAACGTCACAACTTTGGCAGTTTCAGGCCTTGGGTGGAATCCTTTAGTCTCTCTTCCATAAAATGGGGGGGGGGGGCATGAAGCAGTGACCCATGCCTCCCCGATCCCAAAGTTCCCCATTAAAGGGGTTGTTTTGAGGGGAGTCATTGGACATAGGCTGAGATGTTGTCATTGGTCTCCCCTGTGTTGTGGCGAAGTGGGGGGTGGGCTCTCTGCTTGAACAGACATTCTCCAGAGCCAGTTCAATCCCCACTCAATCTGGATAACCCTGATGTTCCCCAGATCCCCGGCTGGGGACTGGGAGGGATAAACGCCCAAGGCCTAAGCCAAGGTCTCCCTACATAAAGTTGTGGCCAATTTTAATCCCATAACACAGTGTCATGTGACTCTTTTCCACATGGGAGCCAGCCTGGGGTTGGGGGGGGGGGGTCTCCGCCTGTCCGCACAATAAACTTCTCCTCCCAACCCAGCAATGCAATAGGGATCCATGTGTTGTGTGCCTGCATGTGTGTTTGTGTGCGCACGGAAGAGACAGTGAGATCACTGGGCTTGAATGCTGTGGGTGGAAACAGAGGTATCTATGGGCTTCTGAAAGTTCTCCCCCAGTGCTGCAGCCCCAATCCAATTTGTGGATCCTATAGCTATGGACTTAAGAAAAACAACTGCAGAAATCTCTTATCACAGATCTCCTGCACTTCATCACATCTATTAATGCTCCAGACAAAACACCTTAACCATCTGGAGACAAAAGATCCAGGTTCAGCCAAATAATTTTCTTTGGGTTTGATAACATGAGATTTGGATCATCACCTTTCCAGGATGAAACTCAATAAAAACCCGAGTATTTTGTAGCCTGAGATGGGGATAATCTTTTCTCACTTATTTATAAGTGCTTCAGAGTAGTGATTGCCAGCTATGAGGTTAACTGTGAAAGGTATAGTTTATTACAGGATGGGAAAATGTCACAACATTTGGTTCTAATTGAAGCTCAGCTTGGCCCACCCAAAGCTTGTTGGATTTTCCCCTCTCATCATTTGCTCATATAGTATTTAGTTTCTTCCTATAACTTGTCATTGTGTGATGATGTACTGTTGCATGAACATGACCCCAGTGCAAATGCCAATTTCCGAAAGGAAGTCCAAAACATCTGTGCCCTTGTGGGAAGAGCTTCTGTGCTGTGTGCTTGTAGAAGGGGAAAACATTGTCAATATTTCACCAAGTGTCATGATTTAGACAAAGTACATATCGGGCTATTATGGTGTCCTCCTACCATTGTGCTTTGAAAAGCTCTATTATTCAGAGGTCATTTGTTTTATTTATTTAAAAATCTATATCCCAATCCCACTTCCCTGAGATATTAATGGCCGAGGTAACTTAAATAAAATTCTTGAGTGGTTTTTTTTTTAATGCAGGGAACATGCACCAATCTAATACAAGCCAGACCACCAGCAACAATAAAGCAGATATACAAAGACCAGCAAGAATTAAATGCCATCAAAAGCTTTCCCTGTTCAGCTGGCATCAAAAGTGTGTTGAAGAAGGCACCAGAAAGTGCCATGGTATAAAGGTATATAATATACAACTATATAACACAATCGCTTTTATTGTAACTCTGAAATTCCATATAGTCATTGCACCGATCCACAATTTTAATGTATTTTTTTAAAGGCACCACATATATACAAGTAGGAATGACATACCCAGAGGGCCACAACAGAAAATACTTACCCCTGGTAGCCATCCACTCAGAATACTTAGGGCCTCAGCTGTCAAGGTCAGTGTTATCAAGTACCTGCAGGGGCTCATAGGCCAGTGAGACATCTGAAGGCAGCCCTGTTTAGGGAAGCTTTTAATATCTGAAGGACTATTTTAATATTTTGTTGGAAGCTGCCCAGAGCAGATGGGGAAACCCAGCCAGATGGGTGGGGTATAAATAATAAATTATTATTATTGACACCCTTGAAGCTCCCTTACCCTTCTTCTCAATCTTTGTCACAATGATGGCGACATCTCCATATCAAGTTAAAAAGTGACCTGTGCTTTGGCACATCTACTCTGTACATGCTAACCATTATCATGGCATCCCTCGAAAACTCTAGATATAGTCCCACGGTTCCTTGGTGGTTTTCTGAGAAGAGGATGATCACCATCATTGGTTGCTCCACTGGTCCTCTTATTTGTTCACTAATCTTTTGCATTCATGCCTCAGAGATGGGGAGAGTATCTTACATATGTATGCTTAACAGCAATCCTTTGTATTGCTGCATGTGAGTGGTTTATTTCTGAGCATTCAGCTAATAGAATGTTTGAGATAGTGAATGCTTGTTGTGGTTGCGTGGAATGGATAGTGACTGAGATTGGGTGCTCATGTGAATAATGTGTGTTATGTTGGTTGAATTTTACATTATGCTGTCTTCTAATTCCCTGGTTTTATTTATTTTGATACTGTTTATACATATGGATATTGTTTATGCATTTGTTCCATTACTGTGTATATAATGTATTTTTACCTATTGTAAACTGCTTCGACTTCTTCCAACAGTAAATGATCTATAAATGCAAATAAAAAACAAACGAACAAACCAATAAAGCTGATTTTGAAATAGGTGGGCAAATAAGCATTTTTACTTCCTGGATTAATGCAGATGTAGACGGAGTGGAAAATAAATGAAAGCTCACACCTGCCAAAACATCTGTCTCAGCATCTTTAAGAGAGGCTCTCTTTAAATATGGAGAATTGTGGTTCTGGTGAATAGGATCATTGCACAGAATTCAGGAATAAATGAGATTGCTTTGCACAGAACTAGATTTAAGGGGAGGCAGGAGTTAAAAATAAGCCAGCATCTCCATTACTTTTTTAAAAGCAGAGGATGTGCTTGATGTCTAAATTTTCCTTTACTAAGCAGGAAGAAGGTAATAGTACAAAAGTTTAAAGATTAGGGACCATCAGCCACTTTAGCATTTCCTGTCCCTGGGATCTGTAATCTCCCATTAATTACTAATGTGCCAGTGTGATGGCTTGGCTAGTGGAACAGCAAACAGAGGCTGATGAGTATGCCAAGCTAAAACTGGATTCCTTGAGGAGTTTGAGCCAAGGTTGATGGCTGATGCTATTATTTTATAGCAACTGCATAAGGAAGTGGGGTGGAAACAGAACAACACTGTTTTGCTTATTTAGAAATTTCTCTAGGTTTGGTCCTCTAGGAAGCAGCAGTGCAGCAGTGGCAGATAACTGGTTCACAGGAGTGAGAAGCAAATCTTCAGGACCTAGGAGAGCTCCTATAAAGCTCAGGCTTTGCCCTGGCAATAGCCAGAGCTACTGAATATTAAAGTTAGCCAGATCACTATAGCCAGGGAGAGGGAACTTGTGGTCCTCCAGTTGCTGTTGGACTCCATCTCCCATAAATCCAGCTGATTGTTGGAGATGATGATATGATGTGGTCCAACAGTGCCTGTAGGGCCATAGCTTCTCCATCCCTGAACTAAGTCTTGTCATTTAACTACAAACTATTATTTAAATGAAGACTATTAGTTCAGAGTCTTATGTTGCAATGTCATTATATGACTTCTGGAAATACTTCCATCTCAGGCCAGGACTTACAGGGTAATGTGGTATCTGCTGATAGGGAAAGGGGTGAAGGCGCCATACTGAAGAGGTCTGAGTAGTGAGCTTCAGTATAGTGATGTGAGGAGTAGCCCCAGTCTGAATAATTTGTGGCCTGTTGTTACCAGCACATTATTGCATTGCTTATTGGAATTTGCAGCTCACTTGTTGAGGTACATTCAATGAAGATATGTTTCATAGTAGCATCATCCCACTATTGGTTGCACATTAATGGGAGTAAACTGAAAAATGCTAGATTTTGCTATCAGGATACAGCAATGCCAAACTTGAAGGGGGCTGAAAAACAACTGAAACAAACAGCAATTCTACTGAATTTTGTGAATACAGAGTTCTCTCACACAGAGATGAATTAGATATACTGAATTAGATATACAGCAATTAGATATACTGAGGCAGACCAATGTCCTATCTGCCTCAGTATTGTCTTCACTGACTGGCAGTGGCTCTATGGGGTTTTAGAAAGGGAATATTTGTAGCTTGAGAATCTGGGGTATTTGAAGCAGCACTTGATGGAAGTTTCTTAAATGATTAACTGTACAGACAGAGGGAATAGGAAGAGAGACTAGAGAATAAAGAAATGTAATACTTCATGCAAGACAGAAATAGTTTGTGGAAGTAATTGTCACAGCATATAGCAATGTCTACAAAGAAAGGTGGTTTTAAAATAGATTAGAATCTAATCATTAGATAAACTGATTAGAAGATCCTCAAGGAATCCAGTTTCAGCTTGGCACACTCATTGGCCATTATATGCACGCACACACAAAAGACATTTGAACGCAATATACTGCTAATTAAATAATGCAGGGCATCAAAAAAAATTGATTGACCATCAACATATTGACTTTCTTTTGAGTTTTCTGGGGTAATCTCTTGTTCCAGACAGACCACTGGCCTAGAAGTCTGGTTTGTGGCAATTATGATGCATGATTAGAATGATCTGGTCACTTTCTAATAACAATCGTGCTTTAAAATGAAGAAGTATACAAATGGAAAATATTAACACAGTCTATTTAGTTTCTGTGACAATTTACCCAACACACTGCAGACAATTTCAAAGATTATTTTAACAGTGCAATTCTATACAAGTCTAATCAGAAGAAAACCCCTTAGGGTTCAATGAGATTTACTCTGAGATATATGTATATAAAACTGCAGTGCTTCATGCTTAAAACTAGTTATTTGTTACTCAAGTAACTGCCTAAGTTTAATATTAAGCACCGATATGAGCATGATCATTTCAAGAACGATAACCATGTAATAGTTTTCACTCAGTCCCCTGATTATTATTCTTATTTTATTCTTTGAGTAGTAAGAATTGTGGACAAATTTATTGGGTTTGCATTTGAACCTACCTGGTTTGCACTTCCATAACCAATACACGAACTAAACACAGGTGTCCTTCAAAATTTGCGAATTTTGCTATACACTTCTCTGACCAAAACAATAAGTACAAAAATGCATATATCATGGAAAAGTCTGCAGGTATACTAGTAAAAGTAATGTAAAAATAAATAAATTAAAGGGACAATTGCTTGCAAATATGTGCATATTTAGCAAAGCCATTTACAAAATAGGTACAAAAATAAATATGAATTTTCCTACATACTTTTTTTTTAAAAAAATCACAATTTGTAGTGGAAAGTGTCTTAACTTAAGACTGGACAAATGACAGATTGAGAGAAAGTGGAACTGGCAGATCTAGTGTCATGATTAATATGTATTTTTTTAAAAGAAAGAAAGAAAGAAAGAAAGAAAGAAAGAAAGAAAGGGCAACTTTTAGATAGTTATGTTTAAAATGTCCACCAGACAGAAATAATGAAGTCGCTTCTCTTTTGTTGCAGGCTGGCATCTCCCCTCCCTCTTCCTTATCTGAAGATATTCACTTCTTGTGTAATCTGTGTAAACAGGAATTAATCTCACGGAACATGCCTGGAACAAAGAGAGAGACAGACACAGACAACACGCAGGCAGAGCTGCCCTTCTTTGGAGAGACTCTAATTAATAGTCTAATTACTTTCTAGCGAAAATGGTGCTCCTTTGGGGGAGGGAGGTGGCAATGAAAAGTAGAAGGTCTTGGATAATATAACAAAAGTAGGGGCAAAAGAGAGATTTGGCTTCTGAGGATGTTTGTAATGCATCAGTGTGCCTGGAAATTGCTGCTGATGTAACCAGGAGCTGAACCAAAGACCAGTGCCAGAGGTGGCACATTTATAATGAGACCAAATGAAGAGCCTCATTAGTCTCCCAAACGGGAACAAGCTGCCCATTCCTCCTCTCATTATCTCCCTCCCATCATTACTTGAGTGTGGGGTGGGGAGAAGCGGGAAAGCCAGTGCTATCCTGCTCAGGATGCAAGCTGATCTGCATAGACCTACTGGGAAGCCCCATCCTTCCCAAACCCGAAATGTTGCAATTTGCAAGAAGACAGGGCATCTATGGAACGCTTTATCAGGGCAAGGGAGAGGCTCTTTTTCTCCACTGTGAAGCAATGACCAATTCTGCTTAGCCATCACTTTTGCTCCACGTTGTTACCAGTACTGCTCAGAAGCCTTTATTCCTTCCATTTTAATACAAAACAGGAACTCGCCACAGGCTTTTGAGCTGTACTGTGGAAATATAATACACAGCAAAAAAACATTCTTTAAACATTTGAGGTGTTTGCTCTTTAATTTAGATGGCTGACAAAGCGGAGAGGTGTGGGACAGGCTGCAACGTGCAGCAAAGTCACACTCGGTATGTTTTACCAAAACAGAAATGAGACTTGACCCAGAGTGATTGGAAGGCTGCGTGCATGACCCTTGGATGTGTCAAAGCAAAATAGCACTCAATAAGCAATTGCAAGGATTTTTCCTTCTATGACTGTAGACCTTTCCACAGACACACACACACATACACACCTCCACTTAGGCAAAAGTCAAGCAGACACTCTGAACAGCAATGAACAAACTCCAAAAGAAGGCTTTTCTACAGGACACTTCCAAATTCAGCCGATGAATGACTTCCTAATGAAAGATCAACAAGAAAATAATCACACAGAGACACCTTGGTTAACCATAGCTTAGTGTTGCAAGCACTGAGCCAGACCATTGGTCTATCTCTTTTAGTATTATGTTCTCAGGCTGTCAGTTACTTTCAAGCATCTCAGGCTTTCCCGTCAGCTGATATTCTGAAGGGTAGAAGATCACTGAGGTTGAATCTAAACGCTTCTTCATGAAAACATTATGGTTCACATGGCAAACCATAGTACATTATCAAATATGTGACCTACCGCTAGGCTATGTCTGTTCCCCAGACATACTTTATTTTTTTATCTATAATTGTATATGATGTGTGTGACTACTCTATGGAGTTCAGAAACATCTTATTATTATTTTAAGGCAAGGATAATTGCAACATATCCCATCCCACTTCCTTCAGGCCATCTGATTATGGCATGTGGGTTGGATAGCCCTTTAGCAGATTCTGCTACTACAGAGAGGAGGAAACCTAACCTGAGAATTCTTATTTTGCCATTAGGGTTTGACCACAGGCTGTCAGCCAATAGGCTTTAGAATTCAATTAACTGGTAAAGGCAGCTACAATGCATAAAAAGGCAAAAAGAAAACCTGGGTAATGGAAAGCGGCGCTTTCTCCTGTACTCTTGGCAGATGTAATTAAACTAAAAATACCACTTCCTTTGCAGAAACACGGGTGAGGAAATTGAAATTTAATTGGCAGAAGCTTTGTGACTTCTAGCAATGTCTTGATGATAGCTGAGAGGGCAATTCGCATGTTACGCGTAAGACTGCCATGTTACGCAGAGTTAGGAGTATGGCTCATTGAAATCAAAGGGCCTCACTTCTGAGTTAGCGTGTTGAGAACTGCCCTGCGATTTTGTATTTAGCAGCTGACAACTCATGTAAGCAGAATAACATGGGAGGACATTCGTATATTTTAGCAGCAGCATCATGCCACCCAACCCATTTTGTTAGTGTTGGCCCCAGTATACATACCACAGAAAACCAGAGGTTGAGAACCTTTTTCAGTACAAGAAAGTGCTGAAGTCACAAAGCAGGGCTGGCTGGTGAAGGGTGTGTCCTGGGCAGAAGTGTGTGGCTTACAGAGCCCCAAGGACTGTTTACAGAGGCCTGGAGGGCCACAGTTTATTCCCTAGGCCTAAGGTTCTCTACACCTTTGATAAACTATAGTTAGTGGTTTACTGTGAACATACTGATCTGAACCTCTTTATTCCATATCACTAGTGCAAAGAAGAAATAAACCATGATTCCTGGTTTAGCAATGTGTCTGGACCAGGGATTACAGTTTGTTTCTTTCAAACAACTCATGAACTGGAAGAAATCTTGGCTATACATCATGGTTTGTTTGGAATGAGACAAACCACAATTCCCATTGTGGATGTAGCAGTAAACCAGAGAACATGGTTTATTTCTTCAGTTCACTAGTAGGAAGGAGCAAAATGACCTATACTGGCACAGATGTATTCTTTTGTGAACTGCCCAGGGACCTTAAATTAATAACAACAACAACAACAATAATAACAATAACATCTACAGTAAAAATATTAACTATGGTTTACTATGACCTTTGAATGAGGTCACTGAGTTTAAAAAGTCATTATAAAGCATCCGTAGATTACAAAATTTCTTAAGAAGTCAAAAATTGATGGAAAGCACTTTCATAGACACCAGTTAGATATTGGATGTTTATAGTATTCATGAGGATATATAAATTCGCTAGGTTTACAATAATAAAGAAATCAGGAAATACTGTATTTCTTGGCATAACTGTAAGGCTTTTATAAAAGTTCCAAACGATTTTTGCTCACTAACCACAGATATATGATATGAGCTAGAATCTTGTGAATCATAGGACTAAGTAAGTATTCTCGTCTGTGTCTTGAGGTTTGCTACTTCCCCTTATGTATACAAGTTGATTTAATATGGGTCTTGAACTATTCCTTTGTGATGTGTTTATAGCAATTAGCCCACTGGAAATCCTGGTCCAAGACCCAAGATGGCCGAATGTTGGCCTGCTGAGCTGAATTTAATGCATAACACACTTATTTGGTTTGCTTTTTCTAGGGCAGGGGTGGTTCTCAAAAAGTTGCTACAACTCCTATCCCTAATTATTGGCAATGCTGTGAATCCTCAATTTGTCATCCTACATGTAGCCCAAATTCTCCTCACTTCTACTATTATACATGCAAATGTAGATTTTTTCCCCAGTCCATTTTTTCCTGCACAATGAACTATACGTTGTTTTTGTGCTGTTCTTCATGCTCACATTTACACTTCTTCATTATGCTTTCATTATATGAGTAATCACCATTCTATTTCTTCTGTTAAGTAGATATCCCTTTGTTAAGTAAATAGGCAGATATCCTGGCTATTGAAGGTACATAGGCATGAATTGAAGTGGCCTGTGAAGACACAATGTCAGAAGATGCAAAGGTGCCTGCTTATCATGTTAAACAAGCATGTGGCCCAGTGGTTTTCTTACTTGTAGCTTAAAAAAAAATAAAAATCCTCCTGCATAACTACATTGTGGTGCAGGGCTCTTCTACCAATGGTTTACACATCAACAGCACTTCCTTCCTTGATAATGTGGCCACATACCACTCAGCCAGCCACCCCATTTCTTTAATAGGGTAATCTGACACCCCCTCAGCCACCAGGCCCAAATGGCTGACAAACATCTGCTTCTCTCTACAAAACATGCAGAAAAAAGCAATGCCTTTTCCACTGAGAGTTGAAAACTTACATGAAATTCACCCCTCTCCCCATGACTTAATTTCTTAGTTAGCTGGTTCCTCTTCCTCTGAGCAGAGAACAAACCTTGTAAAGAAGCCCATTTCCAAAGGACATGCTTCTGCATCGCTTCAGCAGCAGAATGTATGAGAAAGGGAGAAGACTGGATGCCCCTATAACTTGCCCCCTGGGGCAGTTCTGCCCCCCATCACCTCCCTTAAACTGGGCTTGGAGTGGATAGACATTTATTCATCAATATTTGCTTATCTTTTGGAGTCTTTTAAGGCAGGCTTCTCAGCTCTACTGGCACCAGTGTACTGACAGAGCATTGATCAAGTCAGCATCCTTTCAAATGTGTCATCAAGAAAGACAAGAGCATCTGAATGCTATGGGGGGTGGGGAAACAAACCTATTCCTGGAGGAGGAAAAAATATTGCACTGGGTATTATGTACCAATAGGATAAACGGAAGGAACAACAATAGGCATGTTGAGTTTGACACCCTGACTGTCAATCGTAGTTGCATAGTTTTTGTGCTGTTGTTTTTGAAAAAGAATCCACAAAACTTTCTGGTTCAGTTTCACTGCACAGAGCCGAGCAGTTCCCATTAAAATGAACAAAAGACCAATGCCTAGTTGCTGCTGAAAGGACACTAAGAAGGAAGATTTTTTAAAATACAGGAGTCTTAGAGTCTTAAGAGATGGAACGGACCCCAAGGGTCATCTAGTCCAACCTCCTGAAATGCAGGAATCTCAAATAAGCATCCATGGCAGATGACCATCCAACCTCTGTTTAAAAACCTCCAAGGAAGGAGAGTCTTCCCCCTCTCATGGAAACCTGTTCCACTGCTGAATAGCTCTTACTGTCAGAAAGTTTTTCTGAATGTTTAGTTGGAATCTCCTTTCTTGCAACTTGAAGCCATTGGTTCAAGCCCTCCAGAGCAGGAGAAAACAAGCCTGCTCCCTCCTCCAAGTGACAGCCCTTAAGATATTTGAAGACGGCTATCATATCTCCTCTCAGTCTCCTCTTTTCCAGGCATACTCAGCTCCTTCAAGCACTCCACATAAGGCTTAGTTTCCAGACCCTTGATCATCCTTTGCACATGCTTCAGCTTGTCAACATCCTTATTAAATGGTGGTGCTCAGAATTGGACACAGTATTCCAAGTGCGGTCTGACTAAGGGAGAATAGAGTGGTACTATTACTTCCCTTGATCTGGACACTATACTTCTGTTGATACAGACTAGGATAGCATTAGCTTTTTTTGCTGCTGCATCACAGTGCTTGTGGTCCACCAAGACCACTAGATCCTTTTCACATGTACTACTAGTAAGAAAGGTGTCCCCCATCCTGTATTTGTGCATCTGGTTCTTTTTGCCTAAGTGAAGAACCTTACATTTGTTAATATTGAAATTCATTTTGTTAGCTTCTGCCCAGTTCTCCAATATGTTAAGTCATTTTGAATTCTGATTCTGTCTTCTGCGGCATTAGCTACCCCTCCCAGTTTGGGGTCATCTGCAAATTTGATGAGCCTCCCCTCTATTCCTTCTTCCAAGTCATTTAGTAAGACGTTGAACAACAATGGGCCCTGGACAGAACCCTGCAGCACCCCACGTGTCACCTTTTCTCCAGGATGACAAGGAACCATTAATGAGTACAGTGGTACCTCGGGTTAAGAACTTGATTCGTTCCAGAGGTCTGTTCTTAACCTGAAACTGTTCTTAACCTGAAACTGTTCTTAACCTGAAGCACCACTTTAGCTAAGGGGCCCTCCTGCTGCCGCCACGCTGCCGGAGCATGATTTCTGTTCTCATCCTGAAGCAAAGTTCTTAACCCAAGTTAATATTTCTGGGCTAGCGGAGTCTGTAACCTGAAGCGTATGAAACCTGAAGCATATGTAACCCGAGGTACCACTGTACTCTTTGGGTTTGGTCAGTCAACCAGCTACAAATCCACCTAACAGTTACCTTGTTGAACCTACATTTGACCAGCTTCCTCGTGAGAATATCATGGGAGACTTTGTCAATACACTGTCCACAGCATTTCCCTGATCCCTCAAGTTTGTAATTCCATTAAAAAAGGAAATCAGATTGGTCTGGCATGACTTTTTTTTTTTTAAGGAGCCCATGCTGGGTCTTAGTAACCACAGCATCCTTTTCTAAATGTTCACAGACCAATTGTTGAATTATCTGTTCTAGGACCTTTCCGGGAATCAATGACAAGCTCACTGGTTGGTAGTTACCTGGGTCTTCCTTTTCCTCCTTTTTGAAGATGGGAACAACATTTGCCCACCTCTAGTCTGTGGGGACCTCACTTGTTCTCCAAGAATTCTCAAAAATAATAGCCAAAGGGTCTCAAATTACATCTGCAAGCTTCTTTAGTACCCTTGGATGCAGCTCACCAGGCCCTGGAGATATGTATTCATTTAAAGTAGTTAGGTGTTCCCCTACCACCTCTTTTCCTATCTTGGGCTGCAGCTCCTTCCTTACATCATTTATTCTGTTATCACCAGGTTGGGCATGACTTTATTTTTGGTGAAGACAGAGGAAAAGTAGGTACTGAGTAGCTCCTCCTTTTCTCTGTCACCCAATAGCATTTCTCCATGTTCTCCATGCAGAGGACCTACCACTTGTTTGTTCTTCCTCTTACTTCAGACATAGTCGAATAAACCTTTTTATTATTTTTAACCTATCTTACAAGCCTGAGTTCATTCTTAGCTTTAGCCAGCCTGACTTTCCCCCTGCAACTGTTGCCTACTCGTGCATACTCCTCTTATGTGATTTCCCCTTTCTTCCATCTCTTAGACATGTGCTTCTTAACTCTCAGCTCATCTGTAAGCTCCTTATGCAGCCACACCATTTTCCTTAGATGCTTCCCACTCTTCTTTCTTGTTGGTATTGTCTGCATTTGGGCCTTTAATATTTCTCCTTTTAGAAACTCCCATCCTTCTTGGAATCCCTTCTCATTGAGTATTTCTGACCATGGGATCACAACCAGTAGCTCCCTCAGCTTTTCAAAATTAGCCTTCTTAAAGTTCAGAGTGCGTGTCTGACTACACTCAGCTTTCCCTTGCTTCTGTATCCTGAAACCCAGGAGAACATGATCATTTCCTCCCAAGAACATGATCATTTCCTCCCACTTCCACTTCATCAATCAGTTCCTCCCTATTGGTGAGGACCAGGTCCAAGATAGATGATCTCCTTGTTGGTTCTCCCACCTTCTGGGAAATGAAATTGGCAGTGAGGCAATGGAGGAATTTGTCAGACTTCCCAACAGATATCGGGGAAGTTGAAGTCCCCCATGATTACCATTTCTCTCCTTTTTGAATGTTTGGTAATCTGCTCTAGTAAGGCATCATTCAAGACTTCAGTCTGGCTTGGCAGTCTATAGCAGACACCCACTATAAGGTCAACCTTTTTCCAAAGTAATCTGTTGTATTACATATGAAGAAATAGAGCAATTCTGCAGCTTTCCCAAACAGCCGAAAGCAGCAGGTAGAGCATTGTTAGAGCAAAGGTTTGTAGAGTTCATTAGAGGGAATTCACTTTGTACATAAAAGGCCCCTTGGTCCGCTTTCTTGGCTGAAAAACTGATTACCCATTTTTGCACAAAGTATATTTCTCTCAATGGCATCAATCTCTGTCAACCCTTTTATACATCTGAAAAGTATTCCGTAAGCCACCAAGCGACGGCATGGGTTAAAGGGCTGAGCTATACAGAGGTATTGGGATGGAAAGATTGTGTAAACACTGCACTGAGCTGTGTATTCTTAAAGGGGTGCCCAAGAACCCCTCACTTCAAAAGAGTTCAGTCTCATAACCAGGCTCATTATGCTGCAGAGTTCTAAACCTATATTCTGATAAGTGGAAAGTCGCCCTACTAAGGGATCAGCAGTCCAAATTTAGCAAGTTCAAAAAACACAACCAAAGGGATATGATTACAAGGTGATCTTGGAAGGCTTTTTAAAGGGCTGCTTGTCTGGTGTTATCATTAGAAGTCACTGCTATAAAATAATAATTCCTAATTTGTATGTATATGCCTATTACGTCTCCAATCATACTATCCAAACTGGTACACCAGTGATTTATATTGTATCTATTAACTCACCTGGTGACAATGATCTTGTATGCCAAAGAGGTTTCAATGAGAGCAGTTGTACACAAGTGTGAGGTGTGAGTGATCATGTATATTAGGGTTGATATAAGTCAATTCCCAAAGCATTTTATGGTGATACATTCAACAGCTTCTTTTTATTTTTTTATTTTTTATTTTTTACAAGATGGTCTTCAATGATGTTTCCAGGGTAACTGACAAGGATACTGTACACAGAAAGGCAAAAATGTCTCATCATTAAAACAGCAGCAGCAACAATAACCTGTTATGGCAACATCTCTAGTGTGGTACCCACAGAGTCCTCAAGGACCCGTCTCCTTCCCTCCCCCTGCTGAAACTAGGCTTGAAAGAAACTAGACATATGTGAACAATTTTGCTCTTGAAGTGTTCAACAAATATGTCATAATATGCTTCTGAGAACTCTTTCATATCTTTTGCGGGTCAAATTTGGGCATGCCCCGAAATCACTCTGTAAAGCTGCACTGTATGACACTTGAGCAATGCAGTTTATTTACTTATTTAAATCACTGTTTCCCTGCTTTTTTTTTCTCCCAAAAGGCTCTCAGAATGGCTAACAAATGTCCTTGATAAGAGAGTCCTGCTCTCAGGCTATAACATAAAAAGACATGTCAAAAAGGGGAAATGAAATGGGAGAGGGAGGAGGAAATAAGCCAACTCAGATACAAGTTATTTCATTGCAAGTTCTTCTAATGCAGGGGTGGAGAACGTTTCTAGCTAATGGGACGGATCTTAAAGTCCCCTCTCCTTGTGACCAATTTTGATAACTTTGACCTAATGTCAAAGTAGTGTCAGGTGATACTGTGCTCTGAAGCCCCTGTCAGAACTTCAAATCCTCTATTGTGGTACTTCAAAGTGCAGCATAGACCTTTGTAAACATTGCCCTTTAAACTTGAAGGCCTTGTGGTGCTCCTTAAAACAAACAAACAAACAAACAAACAAACAAACAAACAAACAAACTGGCACTTGGGTTATTTGAGAAAGAGCTTTTGAACAGCCCAGGGCTGCTCTTTGAACCTGTATCCCTTCTCTTCCTTTCTGAGCTACTTTTACCTGATGCCCAACTCTCCTGCCGCCTGCTGCCCCATCCACAGGCAGTCCAGATCATTCTGGACCATCGAACCTGATCCATAGCAATCTGTGGCTGTCTGAAGCCAACTCAACTGATGCCCCACTCTCTTCAGATAGGCCTGATTTGTGTGTTGGCTGAATGCAGTGCATAGCCCTGTTGAAATAGCATCATACATAGAGCTGTCCTACTTTTTTGTTCTGGAAATTCCCAGACTGCTTGGATGAATAAGGTTCCAGCATTTCAACTTGTTATTGAGCACATACTCTCCACCTCATCGCTAACCTCTCCAGCCTCTCCCTCTTTTGCCAGCATTCCTTTTTGGACAGAGTTCATGCAGCACATAACCTAGCGAAAGCCTTTTAATGTTAGTCAACTCCAATCTAGAAATAAAATCCAGGCATCTCATTTTTAAGCAATACATAACATTAACCCCGTGGCTATGTGCAATTTATTTAGCAGCAACCCTGAAAGCAACCCAGTCTTAGGCCAATTTTTTTTTTTAAAAAAAACCCAAATAGCCAAGTTCAGAAAAGGCAGAGGGGCATGTGACCCTTTCAAAGGCACACAACACCCCCCCCCGCCAAAAAAACCTGCTGCCTATTTTTATCATGTAATTTATTTATCCAGTTAAGCTCATCACAGATGAAGTATTTGATAAGGGTAAAGAGGTTGTTGTTGAACACTTGACTGAGGCACAAAGAGGGCAAACGATTTGCTCAAGGTCATTCAGTGAGTCTTAAGCTCCGCCAGGATTATGATCAGTGGTAGTTCTCTTAAACAATCAATAGGACAGAGGCAGCTGCCTTATGTTTATATCAGACTCTGTCTCTATATAGCTCACCATTGTCTACTCCAAGGCAGTCAACATGGTGCCTTCTGAATGGTGTTGGACCTCACCCCTTGGCAGTGTGGCCAGAGGTCAGGGATGATGGGAGCTGTAGTCTGTCAACATCTGGAAAACCTCATGATGTCTGCCCTGGTCTACTCTGTCAGCAGTTCTCCAAACTCTCAGGCAGATGGTTTTCACAACAGCAGCTACTTGATCCTTTAAATAAAAAATGTGGAGATAACAGGGATTTGGATGCATATTCCAGAAATGAGTCCAATGAGGTTCAATGGTTTAAAGCGGTGGTTCTTAATTAGCTAAGTACTGAAAAACCCCTGTTTTTCAAAAGCCAAGATGGTGGACTCCCTACTTTTTAAAACTTTGATATCTCTATGGTAGTTTTTGTTTTGTGAATGGTGCCACAGATCCCCTGGGTGGGTTATGTGGACCCCCTGGGGTCCATGGACCACCAATTGGGAATCACTAGATTACAGAATAAGAAAAATCCATGGAAGATGGGTTTGTCTTATCCTACTAGCCACAGTGGTTACACTTTACCTCCACTGTCAGAGGTTGGGTGCCTCTGAATATCAGTTGCTCAGAATCATAGATGGGTAGAGTGCTACTGTGTTTATATCCTGCTTGGCTTCCCACAGACATCTGGTTGGCCACTGTGGGAAACAAGATGCTGGACTAGATGGGCCATTGGCCTGATTCAGCAGGCTCTTCTTATGTACTTACGTTATGGCAAAGACTGAAAGAAGACCATAGCCCCCATCCAATCATATATAGCAACCACATCGGACAGTATGTACTACTTAGCTATGCTTCTTCTTTCAAGCCCTGCCTTAACCTGACAAGCCAACCCAAAAGACACCTTTCTACAACATGGATTAAATGGTGGCTGGACTATAGGACCTTTACATTTTTAACATGAAATTGTTGAAGCCATACGTTTTCACCTAAAGTGACAAATGTCATTTCTTTCCATAAGTCTAGCTACTTAGTCTGCTGCAGCAAAAACAGCAAATAATTTTTGTGGCGCCTTAAAAGACTAACAAATTTGCTTTGGCACATAAACTTTTGTGGACCAGAGGCCACTTAATTGGATGCATAATGTATTATCCTCAGTTGGCAGGTGGGTGTAGGAAGAGAAAAAACAACGTTAGCAGTGAGGTCAGAAGGAAACGAATGGTGAGAATAATACAGATGGTGATAATTGCGTTAAAGCTTAAATGTATGCAAAATAGTTCCAGTGACCATTCACAAAGCAGTGTCGATAATAACACAAACAACCTAACATTGGCAAACTAATTAACACCATTAGTTTGATTTTCATATATACTTCATGGAAGCACCTGAACAGAACAGAACAAAAGTCTTCTGTTGAGTTTGTATCAGGCTGATTGGGTATGAATGGAGGGTATGAATCAGCGTTGTGTGCCTTTCACACATAAGACCTCAGGTTCAGCCACTAGCCTTGTCAGGTAGCGATAGACAAATCTGTCAATTTTAGTTCTCCAAGTTTCTAATTTTTCACATCTTCAATTCACTCCACATTTCTGCAGCAATTTTTGATTTAAAAAATATTGTGAAAATTATTCAACATTTTAGTGAAAAATTATTTTAATAAACATATTTTTGTATGTGGCTTTGACTAATGTACAGCTTTGGGGAAGCAATTTTCCTTAATATAATGCCTTTTGGTATGTTTTTTTCACTAATATGTATTTATATTTTTATTCTTTATTTATACTAATATTTATGCACACTTTAACCTAGTATATACAAAAGGAATATTGCACATGTGATATATTATTTGACAAGCCTTTAACCCAACCTTCACCAACCTGGTGCCCACCAGCTGGCAGGGGCCTAGTGGGAGGAGTAGTCCAGATGTAGCTTGGAGGGCACCAGGTTAGCAAACGCTGCTTTATCCAATACAAGCAAACTGGAGGCTGGAACATTCCTTCCGTCAGTCTGCTACTCATTTCCACTTGTGGTGTAGGACTTCACTGGACACAGACTCCCAAATGAAATGCCAAGATTCCTAAACTCTGTCAATGATTGGCTTCCCTCTGAATATTCATGATAATAATGTTATGGTACAATTTTGAAGCATGAACACAGTCTGTCTCTCAGATAACCACAACCGAGGATCTTTCCAAGAAGGCATATTGAAAACCATGAAGGCCCAGAAGGCCTTGATTCCATTTGCACTGATGTTGCATGCACTTATTATTTTGCTCAGAAATGTTAGTGTCTAATGTCTTCTATAATTATGATGTTACCACTTAGCTCTTCTTTTCCCTTAGGTAGAAACACTCTTTATGACAATTTGTCATAAAGTATTGTGGTTCAGTTGTCCCTTCTCTCCTATCTTTCCTATGATGAATAGGAGTAAGAGAGCACATGTCCACTTGCGACCAGACAACACTGATAATCTGCTGACTTGGAAATCATGCACTCGGAACTCATAAGAACACAAGAAAAGCCCTTCAGGAGCAGGCCAAATGCTTATCTAGTCCGGCATCCTGTTCTCACAGTGGTGGAGTCAGATGCCTACATGAAGGCCACAGCCAGGTTATGAGTATGAGGCAGGTAATATCTACATTGTAAGCCCCTCCTCACATGTTACAGCCACTGATCATTTCTCACTCGCTGCCTTCTGAGTACCCTATAAGAGGTCCCTGTTTATTCCATAGCTTTGTTTAAATAGTATAGCACATTAACAATAGTTGGACAACACAAAGGTATGATGTAAAGGCCCATGAAGCTGGTTTCACTTCCCCAGTGTTTAATGCACCACTCACACAGAAGGTTGGAGGACATATTTCTGGGTAGGAAGTAGTCAGAGCTTCCAAAAACCATTAAAATTTAATTTGTTTGGAGGGGAGGGGCATATGAAACACAGGAGATTAAGTTCCATTTTAAGTCCTGACCTTTCATATTTAGTCATTCTTCCCGTTTAATTTAGGTTCATGAAGTACATATTTCATATGGCTCTGGTTATTATTACATACTCCTTATTTTATTAATGCTAGTTATGCACGTATAACAGAGGATATCACTTTCTTTACTGCTGTGTGAAATAGCATCCTGTATCAGTCAGGAAGTACATAAGCAGTGAAGTATTCTATATGGGGACTAAAAAGCAGGATATCAAAAAGATGCTGTTTAAAAAAAATTCCTGGCAGAGGAAGGCAAACAATTTGGCAAAGGATGACTTTCTTCTTAAAAGAAGCATAATGCTCACTGCAAAGGACCTCAGATTCAATCACCATCCTGCTCATTTGGATGTCTTCTGTAGACTCACCTCTGAGCAGAGGACGGTGCCTTTAAAAACTTTTATTTTGTGCCAGCACTTTTGTTAGTGCTTATGATCCTCCTTTCCAAGTGCTTTTGCTTCTAACAAGTTCCCAAATCAATGTTTTCATTACTTGGTTTATTTTTCCCTTGGACTTCTAGCATTACTTATTAAGACTGCAATCCATAAACTGCTTCCTATGGAGCAGCTGCTGAGGTTTAGATGGAACTATTAGGGAAGAAATAGATTCAGGATCCCAACTAGGAAAGAACAATGCCAAAATAGCATCTGGGCAAAAAAAAAGTTTTTTAAGTATATGAAAGTGTAGGGAAATAGATGCCCAAGTGAGTTTATTTCTTATTTCCCATTCTTACACATACTATTAGAATGAGCAATGATAAAACCATGGATGTAAAGCTTTTTCATTTATACATGTGTAGGTATAAAACATTTATTTGTTTTTGCAGCTCTCAACATTCTTCAATAATTAGGCATAATTGACACATGCACACTCTGGCTTTTATCCAGCCAAACTCCTACTGAAATCGATAGGACTTAAGTTAGCTATGATTGCCTTGCATCATTGATTTTAATGGGACTTAACACAATGATTGTGCATGCAGCAATCTTTTCTTCCAGGGTAGGGGGTGGGGAAGAGGGAAAAGGAGCCACACTTTGGATTTCCACCATGGAGCTGCTGGTGACTGACCTCAGGAAGGGCAGTTGCAGCAGCAGGGGCTTAGAGGCACCTCGGGAGTGATGCCCAATGGTGTCTGTGGCGGCGGTTCTCCCTGCCAAAGGAAGTGGGGAGCGCCTGGGCAGCTGCACTCCAAAGCAGTTCTGCACTCTGCTGGGGAGGCCACTCATTAGCTACATGGTGTGAGCCATGGAAAAATATATAGCCACCACTGCCTCATCTTCCCTCACACAGGGAAAAGAACATTTTTGCTTGAGTGGCGCTGGCCTGACTTAGCATGGCCAATGGCTTTTCCCTTCACCGACGCATGCACACACACTCTCAAGGGCTGACAGGAATGGCATGCTTACCTCAGCCAACCCCCACCTTAAGAGAGAAATAATAACTGTCAACGCGTAAATCGCAAAGGAAGCAGCGTGGGTGTATGAGGGAACCACCCCCCCAAAAAAATCAACGTTAGGGTTGGCCCCTATAAGGATTTTTGCCAGAAATGTGGGTCATAATCATGGCATCATATAGTCTGGCCCCCCACAAGGTCTGAGGGACAGTGGACCGGCCCCTCGCTGAAGAAGTTTGCTGACCCCTGAATTAAAGCAAACAGAAATCGCACAGAGAATCTTTGGAACTATAGTTTGCAGAGCTAACATTTCCATCACCCTTAACAAAACTACAGTTCCCAGGATTATTTGGAGTATGTGCTTCAAATGTATGGCCATGGTGAACTGCCAGGGGCTTACTCAAATCTAGGGTGGTTTCTGTCTCACTTTTCTAACATGCTTGAAGCAAAGGCTCAAATTGCCCATGGAGTGTGATGATGTCATTGCTCTACAGTGATGCCA
Source organism: Podarcis tiliguerta (assembly GCF_965153285.1). Classification (NCBI taxonomy): domain Eukaryota; kingdom Metazoa; phylum Chordata; class Lepidosauria; order Squamata; family Lacertidae; genus Podarcis; species Podarcis tiliguerta. Next base: position 37,251,087 of record NC_139537.1, read on the forward strand.
AGACTCTACTCATTAAGGAAATATCTGTCTAGGGGGTCAGAAATCCAATGGAAATTTAGACTTAACTTCTAGCTTGTACATTTATATGTGCATTTAGGCTAGATCACACAGGTGATTCTTGGTATTTGCTGGTGCAAAACCAAGCTGTTGGAAATATATCCTCATGGAATTCTAAGATAAGAATCTCACCTGCTGTTTATAGCTTCCAGGTGTTAGCTATGAAAGCTCAATCATTGTTAATAACAATAACTAATAACTTCCCACTATAATCAAGCTTGTAACAGAGTGATAGAGAAGCAGTTTTCCGATTCCTCAGTATCATTATCTGAATAAGCACATACATAGTTTCTATTTAACAAAATCAGTGATGAAGGGTTATGCAACATCTAAGATGATGGCCCTGTTACTGGATTAGTTCAGAGACAAACAAAAACAAGGTGAAACCATTTTAAAACATCCCATTGAAGCTTTGATCTCCTGTTAAAGAGATAATTTCTTAGAGCTATTTTGGCAGAGAGAAAATATATGGTGAGAATTGCCTTACTGCAATCTGTTCACACCTGAGGTCTTAACACATTCTAGAGCCCTAAAAACTGTTTTCTCATTTTCAACTCTTAGAGCGCTTTGCAGTCCCAGTGATGAGTCAATTAAGGGTCAGACTCAATATCTTTTGGAGATAAATTTTAATCCACCAAAGACCACCCGACATTATCACTACCCCAAAAAGTTTTCTTTTTTTAAAAAAAATAGTAGCAAGTAAATCACTAACTGCAATAACCAATTATGGCAGGACTCGAAGTGATCCATTTTAAATCTGCATCTAAATCTTGGGGGAGGGAGCAAAATGTTCACAAGGATTGTTCAAATACAGTAGTCTCCTGGAGGCATGGAAACGTAAAAAGTAAGAAAGAAAAACTCCTAGTTTTTGTTTTGAAGGAAATCAATTCTATGGGCATGCTTGATCATTTCGCCTCCAATCCCTCTAGTACTTCCCTTTCTCTGTTCTGTTTTAATCAATTCCCTCTCTTTTCTGAATGGTTTCATGAGGTACTGGCAGCTCCAGCTTCACTTGTCACAATAATTTGGCACTCCAAAAGGGACAATTTCTCTTGTAAGGAATACCTGAACTCTTGGATTTCCAAATCCAGTGATCTCCCATGCTTGACCACCCAGAGCGACAACATCATCATGCAGCAGTCTCTGTTTTTGTCCCAGAACTACAATAATTGGTCCAGCCTCAAGCTTGGCAACGGAAGACTGTCAGCCCACAGAATAATAAAAAAAGTAAAGTTGGAAGTGGTCCTGATGGTAATCTAGTCCAACCCCTCTGCAATGCAAGAATTACAACTAAAGGCTAAACCCAGCCTCTGCTTAAAAATCTCCAATGAAGGAGAGTCCAAAGTTTAATACAAGTAATTCCAGCTCAGTGTGTTTCACTGCTGCATGTTAGAGCTTCATTCTGTGCTGACTCTGTTGTCCCAGCCTAGCAAGGACTAACCTTTGTAAAGTGAGCTCAGTCACAGACATGTTTAAGTTGGTCCCATTAGGGTTGTATCTTTATACAAGCTGTAGGATTGTATCCTACTGCAAATCTTGGTGGGTATGCCATAAATTTATTGAAGGCAGAATAGTCCCACAGCTATTAGTCTGGCTTCCTCAAAAATAAGTGGTTTGAAAATTATATCCCGGCAAAATATAATCTGAAAAAATTAATGTATTATCAATACAGATATATTCTCTGAAAAGACAAAGAAAAAAGTCCTTTAAAATGATACAAAGTAATGAGACACAGGCTTAGCTGTCTTGCTGAAACATATTGGCTACTAATAAGCAACAATCTGTTCTTTCCTTGCAATATTATCTGCCTTCAATAATGACAAACATGAAGGTATGCCCAATGACACTGCTGTTGAATGCTGAATTTTTCCATTCATCATCTAACACCTCTGGAAAAGATTGGTTTCAATGCCTTACAAAATGACTGTTATGGTAATTTCCTCAGTTTTCCCATGTGTAGAAAAAGTTATTATAATATTGCTGTCCTAGAGGACTAAGGATTTGCTAATAATAATAGCCCCAATAAAACTTGTATTTGCTCAGAGGCAACACATGGTATCATTACAGAGGATGTATGGATTAACATTTAGTTGCTAAAGTGCGAGCATCACGCACAGAGGGATATATTGTTGCTTTTTGTTAAGGGGGGGGGGTAAAAGGAGATTCATAATAAAATTAACAGCAAAAGGTTAATGAATGGTTTTTATAGCTCATTCGTGTGCAGTTCTTTGTCTTCTAAAATGAGTGTTACTGGGATTCAACACATTTCTTAAAGCTGCAAGAGCTGAGCTGAAATTATCTCCACTCCAATTTGACATCCCATTCATGGGAGGTGAAATTGGAGGCTATTTTGGCAACTTTGGGAAAGAGTTTCAGGTGCGGGGCTGACTTACCCCTGTCTCATAGCTACAGCTGCTCATCTTGTTGCCTGGATTTCTGCCATTTTCCTTACCTAATGCCCAAGCAAGTGCCACTACTGTCCCCTATTTTGCAGGAAGGATTGTAGTGCATATTGGAAGTTTAAGTTTCTACAAGGGATGTGGATTAAAATGCTTGGCCTCCCTGGCACAACAAATCTACTTTTTAACCAAAATTGCCCTTTTGCAGTAAGGAAAGTGATGGGGAGATGCACTATAAAGTGTGAGATGAATGAATAATTAATGGAAAGGCAAATAACCATCAATCACAGAAGCAAATCAGGGTGAATGCAGGATGACTGCTCATTGTCCTCTAGAATGTATACTCCATAAAGTATTGCTTAACCTCCATATATGCTTTGTGCAAGCAAATCAGGATACATAATAAACAGGTCATGTAGGGGAGCCCTACATCTTCAAAAGCTTTGCGCGTGGAGAGAAAACTAGTTATGATCACTCCAGAATGACTTAATTTGTGTTTGTGTAGCAGAAAAGTGAATGTTTCTATGGGATCTTTTTTCTATTTTTATTCATTTAGCATTTAATTTATATGCTTAAAAGAGTTTCCCTTCTATATTATTTACTTGTTATAATTTCTGGCCATATTATTACATGAATGGATGAAACTAAAGATGGGAACTATTCTGGTAAAGTGTCCCATCTTAGGTGGCACATTTTGAAGTACCACCAAAGCAGCACATTGCCAATCGTTTTACTTATTATTGTAATACTTGTACCACCATGGGTATTGTTATTTGGATTTTTGGCACCCTGAACCCTTGGGCTTGCCCTGTTCTGTTCGCTCGTGTCTTGCACTTAAGGAGTGGTTGTCATGTTCTGAGCTGAGGAGATTTAAAAAAACACGAATCCCGACATTGAAACCAGAAGCACACTTAGCTAGTTGTGCTGCATCAGGGGAGCTCCTCTCAATTCAGCAGCCAGAGTGCTCTTTCTAGCATTGCTGCTTCCCTTTGCGACACACAGCAGATCTGAGGGTGGTTGTAATATAACGGTAGTGTTTACCTCATTCTGTGGTGGCAAGTTCGGCTGTGGGATGTGTAAAGATGTCTTTCTTCCATGCCACTTATGTCATACCTGTGAATGTTCCTAATCAGTTGCTCTATTCACACTGTCTTTAGGTCAGCTCTTGAAAAATTGAGATATCTGGCAGCTGTCTCACTTGAAAGTGGGAGCTGCAGCTTACCTTTGGCCTCTCCTTATAGTGTCTGGACAAACAGAGGCTCTGGCAGACGTAAAACACAGAGAGAGAGCAGCAACGTCTTAATGCTGTTTCCTGTCCATTGTTCCCCATTTTACTCTTGGCATGAGTTGCTTTAACCTTCACCTGGTTCTTTAAAGGCATTACTTTATGAGGATTACTGAGAGTTAGTCTTAGTGGTTTCAAACAGCTACTGAACTACACCTTTTGTATGCACACAGGTTATATGAGCTCAGCATTTCCTCAAGGCCACAATAATTGCTGGTTTGACTGATTGACATTCTGATATATAGCCGACGGCACTTAAGACTTCATTTCTTGTTGCAAGCCCCCCTTCTAAAAAACAATGACAACTCCCCAAATTGCATACAAAATAGGACACAGAACCATAAAACTTGATTGGCAGATGCATGACAAATGCAACTGTCCATGGTACTTTTAACAAAAGGTCAGCCATTGTGGTTGGTAGAAGCCTACTACAACTCTGAGCTGTAGAAGCTTCCTCTGGTCCCTTTTACTTACTTTACTGTCAAAGGCAGCTGAATGATCTTATTTCCCTCACACACCCCTCCATTTGATCATCTACCACAGTGGTGGCCAAACTTGGCCCACCAGCTGTTTTGGGACTACAGTTCCCATCATCCCTGACCACTGGTCCTGTTAGGTAGGTATGATGGGAGTTGTAGTCCCAAAATAGCTGGATGGCCAAGTTTGGCCACCACTGATCTATCAAGTACCAGAGTATTCATTTGTTCCTATGCTAAATATGCAATGCAGTAAAACACTTCAGAATTAGTTGTGATGAGAACTTCACAATGCATGATGCTGCCACCCATCCCACAAACAATACACGTATGGAATTTAAAAACAAAAATCTCACAGGGATCTATCTATCTGTTCAGACAACTATATTTTGGAAACAGACAAACAGTGTGCTATATGGAAGAAGAAAAAGCCTAATTTTCTGTTTACTGCAGTTCTTGTACAGGTTAATGCGAATCATCTGATGTCCTTTAACAGAACTGAATTATAGTGAGCATTATGACATCAAGGGGTGGGAGACATCTGTTAAACTGTAAGGTTTTAAAATCCACCTGCTTAGCAGAAGTACAAGTCATTTTGTTTTACAGTGTATTTCCCAAGTGTTTGTCAGATCCGTTATGAAAACCAGACCTCAACCATGCTGCCTATATAAAGAGAATTAGCCAAGGACCTGTTGCCTTGGTTCTGCCATTCAAGTGACTCGGCTCTCTAAAACTGATTTGCTTGACTCCAATGTACTTTGATCTAGCACTGATGTCTAAAGTAGGTTCTCCATCATTCATTGCTGTATACACATTATTTCACATTGTATGAGGCTTAATTCCACACTGGTAGAATAATTTTATTTTTAGTTAGACAATTTATAAACCGCTAGCTCAAAAAACAACAACACAAAAAACAACCCCTCTCCTAGTGATGTCAAAGTTAAATTATATAGAAAGCATGACTAAAACCCATGAATCTATTAAAAACAAATACATGTAAAACCTTCATTAAAACAAAGACAAGCTCAATAAAACGTTTAAAACAAATATAATGAAACCATGTGTCTGGCTAGGCCTGCCAAAACACAGAATTTTTTATCTGGTGTTTAAAACAGACTAGTAAAAGTGCCTGCTTGATGCGAATGGGCAGGGCATTCCAATGCACAGGTGCTGCCATACTAAAGGAATGACTCCTTGCAAATGTGGAATGGACTTGTTAAAGTTCAAGTACAAAGTGAAAGGGGCTAAGGCAATCTGTTAAGCAAACTGGTTCCAAACTCTGAAGGCTTTATATATCAGCAGTAATGCCTGGAACAAATAAGCAGGCAGTGCAGTTCTCTGAGCATAGGTGTGATATGTTTGACAGATCCTGCAGGGGTGAATTGCTGCCACCCATTCAAATTTTACCATATGGTGATCAGAGCATTACACAGTAGTGCACTGCATGCACACAAACACACCTTTCATTCATGCCTCACATTACTCAGGGCAAAGATGACATCAAAGATATGCGTTTGTTTGATGTGTTGGCCCAAGAAACATTTGCAACACTGTTCCATAATTGCCACGAAGGTCTTGAAGTCCTGAACTAGCTCAATAGCAGTCTTTGGTGAAAATCACCCAGTAAGTGCTATACAACCCAAGCAACGGAAAAATTGCCTTAGAATACAGGGTGCCCCAAAGGTAGGTAGGTATACAGTTGGATCAAAGTGGCGGTTAAATTTCAGACTGGCAGTTGGAAAGAATAGTGGAGTCAGATAAAAGGATTGTTTTTCTTTTCTGATATTGTGAATGATGACAGCGAACTTGAGTCAAGAACAAAGAAAGTGGATTTTAAAGCAGCCAACCTGTATATACAGAAACTTTACAGTTTCCTTTGATGTAAAATTGAAATCAGTCCTGCAACAATTGTTTCAGGTATATTGGACTCCTCAGCGTCTTTGGTGGAAGGTACTGTCTTGCCAAAAGCAAGGTGGCACTTTTAAAATGAGATTCAGAAGCAATACAAAATACAGAAGTGAGTGAGAAGTTTGAAGATTTATTCTAAAACAGCAAGCAATGTATACCTACCAAGCAAGCACTTCAATTTGCCACCTAGAAGCCCTCAAGACGCGGTGAAGTGACTCCCAGGTAGCCTCAGTTTGCACAGCCCTGCGGCCAATCAGTTTGTGCACAAGCTTCAAAGAAACTCTGCCCAAACCATCCAATTTTATAGATAGCCTGTGTGGCTTCCAATACTGGCTACATGTAGATCATCCATTAGCCACTCACTCCCAATGTCTCACTTTCTCAAAACAATGTCCAACATCAAAGAAGGTACCCAGCATTATCCTCTACAACTGATTAAGGCAACTGTGGGTGGGGGGGGGGCCTTCACCTCCTTCCAACGTTCTCAGGACATTAAAGACTGTTCTCACACCATAAAAATCAAGAGTGAGGGAGGGGGAAGGAACAGAGGCAGGAAGGGCTCCATGTCATATTACTAACTCCTTGATACATTTTGTCTTCCGGGTGCATTTCCCATACAGGTACTGTCCAATACAGATTGTTGCTTGTCTCCTGCTCACATGAAACAAGTGGTGCTAGTATTAGGATAAGGGTAGCAGTCAGTCATACCAGTAGGAGAGAAAGGGATCCTTTGGATAAGCTGGGCTGAATCACTGGCATTGTGAGGCATGGTTGCCTTAAGAGCAGGGGTGTAGGGATAATAAATAATAAATTAATAACAATAATAATAATAATAATAATAATTACCGTATTTTTCACTCTATAAGATGCACCAGACCACAAGATGCACCTAGTTTTTGGAGGAGGAAAACAAGAAAAAAAATATTCTGAATCTCAGAAGCCAGGACAGCAAGAGGGATTGCTGCGCAGTGAAAGCAGCAATCCCTCTTGCTGTTCTGGCTTCTGGGATAGCTGCGCAGCCTGCATTCACTCCATAAGACGCACACACATTTCCCCTTACTTTTCAGGAGGGAAAAAGTGAGTCTTATAGAGCAAAAAATACGGTATAATTTATACCCTGCCCCTATGACTGGGTTACCCCAGCCACTCTGGTGACTTTTACCTCCTATAGCCTTGCACTTTCTACAGTATTCGGTATACACAACACAATGGACTTCTCAACATGATACAAGACTAAAGTCACCAGCCTGGAAATACATTATTCATTCAAATTACAAGTCAGGTCAAAATTTTGAACCAAATATGCATTGAGGGCAAATGCTGCACCTGGCTGGCAGCCCTCCCTGTCCAAATCTGAAAGCATTCAGTTTACAATGCCTTTGGCTGTCTCTTTCTCAACTCCAGGTTTAGCTGGTGTGCCAGTCAGGTGTGAGAAGAAGCTCATTATCCTTAGGGATGGCAGGGAAAAAATGGCTCAGTTCACCGTTTAATGCATGTCTACCCAATTTGCATTTTCCGAAATGAATAGCTTTAGAGCAGTGTTGCACCACTTTAAACATTAAAGATGATGAGAGTTGTTAGGAGACCCCCTATTTCCCCCACAGAGCTACAATTTCCTCAGCTCCCAGAATTCCTTGGAGGAAGCCACGACTGTTTAAAGTGGTACCATAGTGCTTTAAATGTATGGTGTGTACATGGCCTAGGCCCCACCGCCTCTGCTTTTCTTGTCAACCTTTCTACCCTTTACCTCTTCTACCCACTCCCTGCTGTTTTGCTTCTCAATAGCACACGAATAATTTCACGAAAGACATCTTTATTAGAAGAACCAAGGTAGGTCTTCTCGGGATTCCTGCTGTCTGGATATTATCCGCGACTGCTAGCAACCAGAGTAGAAAGTAAAAACTAAGCAAAAGCAACTGCCTTGCCCCTTTGTGACCACATCAAAAGAACTATGCAGTTCAGTAAATCCCCAATCGCCAACAACAGATACTCCCCATGATATCATCGGCTGCCTCCTCTCCCCAGGAGAAGTGACAGAACTATAAGTTTATACCTGCCTATGTGCTTTGCACATCAACTGCTTTGAGGGTCACATCTCACAAATCATCAGTGTGAGCTCACTTTAGCTTTTGTTCTAATGGCTTGATATCTTGAAACTCTTTAATGCACACATCAGACATGTGAGAATTAATGCCTCTTACGGGCAAGGTATGACACATATGGATGTCACTCCAAGGCAATGGCTTTCTTTCTTTTGGAAGTTTTCCAGCACCTTCTTAAGAATTTGTATACTCTTGAGGGTTGCCTCCTTTCCTTTCCTTTCCTTTCCTTTTTAACTGACCCCTGTGTGTTTTAGCAGTTTGATCTGGGGATATTAAAAAGCAATAAATGCTTCTTCCCATGATGTAAAAAGAAACGTGCCAATTTCTGCCAGTCAAATTGCTGCTAGAAGCACAGGAGAAGGCAAGGCCAGCTGTCATTTTGTTTCAGGTCAGTTGGCAACCCTACCACTCCAATATGTAATAAGACCCAGCCTGACCCAAACTTGCTGATCTGTAGAAGTGGGTTTCTTGGGCAAGCAAAAAGCTTTCCCAAATGTTTATTTCAATGGCTCTGGCATTGGTATGCATTAGGAATGCAGCCTATCTAAAACTTTACACAATGGGGACAAAGTACATTGGTTTACCCTTCCATTAGGATTTGTTCAAGTATAATTCTGTATGCTTTCATATCCTTGTTTCTGAGAACTTTTGTGGAAACATAAGAGACACATTTTCAAGAAGAGAAATGAGGATGTGAAAAATGGGAGGTAGAAGGCCCATCCATGTGAGGTATACCTGGCTCCTTCCATGGCCTTATAGGCCTCACATATTTTCAGTGTTATATATGAGCTTTCATATGAAGCAAAAGGCACTTCCAGAAACATAGTGGAATACAGCACAAGTTTAGCACTCATTTCTATGTTATTGGTTCCAGAAACAATCTGTTTACGAGTAACATGTAAATGAGCACTAAAGTTGTGCTAGATATAAATGTCGAGAAAATGGAATAAGCTGCCATGTGAATGCAGCTTCCCTCTACTTTTAATTGATGGTTGGAGGAGGAGCTTTGGGCATGCTTTCGAACTGCTAGGTTAGCAGGAGCTGGGACAGAGCAAATGGAGCTCACCCCATCACAGGGATTTGAACCACCGACCTTCCGATCAGCAAGCCCAAGAGGCTCAGTAGTTTAGACCACAGTGCCATCCACGTGTCTATGGCATGGGAGCTATTGTAGCAGATCTCCCCTTTGCACTGTTACTGTAGGGTAGAAGTACCAGGTCGCTCAAGAGAGGAATCCATGACCTTGACCAAATTCCTTCCTGCACCAGCACTACTCTAGTTTCCAGGAGGGCTTTATACTTTTATCAAAAGTAGCCCCACTCCTCCCATGTCTCCTTAAAGCAGCACAAGCTTAAGACCCTTTGCAGAGGCTCCCACAGCACTAAGCTAAGATCAGAAAACAGTCGTGATCTAATAAAAATCAAAAATGACATTTTACAGTATTAAAGGCTATGAGATTCCCAGTGCCAGCTCTGTGCCTATGTTATTTACATAAGTGTTCTTCTGACATCCAGAAATTCACGCGGGTGAAATCTTTCCTACATGATGCTGCTATTATCAGAAGCCTGCACCTGTTGAATTTCTGACCTTCATGTGACTTTTTAAAAGCTCAGATCTTTCAAAGGTTTTAAGGGAGGGGAAAGGTGGCAACTTAATTTCAGGATAATGCTTTTGTGCCTGTAATCTTCACTTATAATAATGAAAAGGGGAGCTGTTTTATGATGGCAGAAATGGGGTTAATCGGCATCTTGTAATTCCCTTCTCTTACAGTACATATGGTCTCTCAAAATCAAAGTGCAGGGACGTCATGAAGTTTGGAAAATGATAAAACCACAAGTCATTTTTAACTAATTCCTTCATGCCCATGTTACTGATTTTTACAAGGTATAGCTTAAAAACACATGTGGTTTCATTTAAGCATGTGTTGGAGCTTCTAGGTAATTTTTTTAAAACAGTACCAAGAGGTCAAGGTTCAAAGTATATTAGTACTAAAGTATTTTAGCTCCTTTTTGTTGCTCAGTATTCAGGTCCATTGCATGGCATTTTGCAGAGAGCAACACCTAAATGCTAAATGGAAGTCGAACGTTAATACGGTTAAATGCCTAATTTGCTGAACATGAAAAGTTGGCAGAGGGATGGGGAAGACATGAATTGTGCTTTACAGACACTCTTGGGGTATGTCCCAAAGCCATGTGCATACCAGCACTTCTAGTTCTATGAAATGTTATTTTACGCTGCTGGGTTTTTAAAAATGATATCTGCCATCATGTTGCTTTTATCTTTATTGTAGAATTCGTTTCACCATTTATATCCATATTCAGGGCTGTCTTTACCCAAGGGTGCATGGGGTGGGGGCAACTGAACGCTGAATTCGGGGGGGGGGAGCAAATGTATACCTGCTCTATACTGTCCCTCTTGATTGGTGGCAGTGAAAAGCCATCCCCCTCCTCCATCACTCTGTTACTCCGTCACTCTGATAGTCCCCGTCCCCCTTCTCCATCACTCTGTTACTCCATAGCATCAAATATTCCCGATGAGTCAGGAAACAAAAGCAGTTTTTCCCACTGTGTCATTGTTACAGGTAAGTGACCCCCCCCCAAAAAAAGTCAACAACTTTGGCTTCCCCCCTCCCAAAAAAAGCTCAATAAAAGTTAATTTGGTGGCGCTGGGCAGATCTTTGCACCCCGGCGGAGCATATGCTAAAGACGGCCCTGTCCATCTTCATAACTTGTCGGCCACAATATAACCACACAGTCCACAAAGTGGCTTGTAAAGAGTCTAAATAAATAAATATAACCAAGGTGAGTATGCTAAAGAAATGGAAGGGCTTATAGGTAAGAGCATACTTGGTCCCCAGTGCCTCACATTCAGTTGTATGGGATGAATCAACAAGATGGTTTTTGAGGAGTAAAACGTGCCTCATTGGAATACTTTGTCACAGTAGGCCTGCTGGTCACCACCTGACTACAGTCGTACCTTGGTTCTTGAATAGAATGCCTTCGACTCCCCGAACTGTTTGAAAACTAAGGCGTGGCTTCCGATTGGCTGCAGAAGTGTCCTGCAGCCAATGGGAAGCCGTGGAAGCCATGCTAGATGTTCGGCTTCTGAAAATCGTTCAAAAACTGGAACACTCACTTCCAGGTTTCGATCGTTTGGGAGTTGATTTGTTTGGAAGCCAAGGCATTTGAGATCCAAGGTATGACTGTACACACTTTTTATTTATGATGACTTCAAAGCAGTCCTATATAGCTTTACATTTAAAAAACAACAATCCAAAGGGGTTTGCAAAAATAAAACTCAATGCAACAATAACACTCTAAATTGTTCATCCATAATCTGCACGACATCCATACTTTGCACTACATTAGGGTAAAGATCCCAAACTGTATAAAGGCCCCCAACCCCATTTCCTATTGGACACCTTAAATTGTCTGCTTTTCTATCACTTGATCCAGCTCATGGAAATATCAAACGAAAGAGCCCTGCTGGATCAAACCAAAGGCCCATTTAGTACAGGATCCCGTTCTCATAGTGGCCAATTAGATACATATGGGAAGCCCACCAACAGAACCTGAGTGAAACAACACTACACCCACTTGTGTTCCTCAATAACTGCAATTCAGAAGCATACTGGATGTAGAACATAGGCATGATGACTAGCAGATAAAGGTAAAGGTACCCCTGCCTGTACGGGCCAGTCGTGTCCGACTCTAGGGTTGTGCGCTCGTCTCACTTAAGAGGCCGAGAGCCGGCGCCGTCCGAGGACACTTCCAGGTCACGTGGCCAGCGTGACGAAGCTGCTCTGGCGAGCCAGCACCAGCGCCGCACACAGAAACGCCGTTTACCTTCCCGCTATAAAGCGGTCCCTATTTATCTACTTGCACTTAAGAGTGCTTTCTAACTGCTAGGTGGGCAGGAGCTGGGACCGAAAGATGGGAGCTCACCCCGCCGTGGGGATTCGAACCGCCGACCATACGATCGGCAAGTCCTAGGCACTGAGGTTTTACCCACAGCGCCACCCGTGTCCCACTAGCAGATACTGATAGCCTTATCGTCCATTAATTTGTCTTATCCTCTATTAAAGTCCTCCAAATTGATGGCTATTGATACATCTTGTGGTACCAAATTCCATAGCTTTAGCTATGCAGTGTGAATAACCACTTGGGGGCGGGGGAGGTATGTTTTGGTACTGGAAGATCTCATGAAGTGTGCCTATTTTAGTAGCCAGGGAAGTTCAAGTAGGGCATTATTGTGGAATTATTACAAGGGCATTTACATTTATTTACAGAAATTACTTTCGGAATTTACACCTGAACACTTTTGCAGAGACGAAAGGCACAGGGTAGAAATTGCTACCCGTGTGGAATATGGCAACTTGCCTCTTTCCATTACCTGAAATTTGCAAGAAGAGGAAAATGTAGCAGGGTGGTTTAAGAATCAGTTGTGTGAAATTGTGCAATTATATTATATTCCCTCCTGGCTATGATGTTTCTCATTGCCTTACAGCTTGTGCAGTAGTTTACCCAAATGAGCCTTTACATTATGCTTATTCTCATCTCTGTTGTTACAAATCAGGAATAATTGCAATGAATTCAAAAGTGCGGATGTATTTAACGAAATGTTCAAATATTGGAATAAGAATGACTTGCACACAGCTCTTCGTCATATTTATTCCCGTGCTCTGCGTACCTGATGTATCCCAAGAAGCTGGAATGAAACCGACAGTGAAGTAGACTATTAGCAGGGCTGGGGGCAGGGAAAGAAGTGGAATGCCCCTGATAAACACATGCCCTTGTTCATTTCTAATAATTCCAGCCGCTGATGAATTCTATTGCCTGGGGATTTGGCTATGTAAATCCGTCTGCCTAAAGCTACACAGATTTTTTTTTTTTTTTTATGAGAGCAGACCATGTCTTTTGTGTCGCCAGACGCAATAGTCACTAGGTCTTGTGACCTTACTCTATAGAGATTGGGGTTTTTAAAAATATGAAATGGGACACACACACACACAATGCACAGTGGGATATAAATGAGACCCTGGACACTGTTAAAGCAATCGGGAAGCCTATAAGAATAACAATACTTTTTAATATATATTTTAAAAAACCTGCCAATGGGGACGAAATGGGGGTGGAGGATGAAGATGAATAGATTAAGCGTGGGTACCAATAGTAAAGGAATGAGTGTTCCGAATGATGTTTGCATTTGTTCAACAAAGAGCCAGGGGTACAGGCCTACCAGAAGGTTGCCGGGAATCAAAGCAGAAAGTCGAGGAAGGTCAAAGCAGTTTACTGGCGGATTGCTCAAAGGATTACAGCAATAGGAGTCCCCGAGAAGTTCTCTGGTGCAATCCCCACTGAGACATAAGGAAGTTACACAAGCTTTCATTCATTAAATGGGGCTTGCTCTGGAGACGCATGCATCCATCTCATCATAACCCATAACAACTAAGCAGCTATTCATAAGCATGCTTATGAAAAGCGTGCTTTTCTTCATTTGGAATGCAATATATAGAATCAATAGCTCACGGCTTTCTTTTAATTGTTTTCTCAGTTCTCCCACCTCTCTGAAATATTTTTTTTTAAAGAAGACTAGATTCAGGTTCTCAAACTTATCATGTTAATTAATGGTTGAAGATTTCTACCCCAACTTTGAACAAGGTGTCCCAGGTAGCGTCAATAATTTAAAAAGATAATACAGTATACAAAAGAAAAAAGAATCACAACAGTAAAATACAGCTAGTAGCAGATATTTACTACCATTGCCTAAATGTGCCTAAACTTAGTTTGGTTTTTTTATTTATCTATTTATGATATTTATAGTAAAGCAAAGGGGTCAGGTAGATAAACTTGGTACTCTCACAGTGATGACGATAACTTATTTGCTCATTAAAAAAACCAAAAACCATTTAAAGCCCCCTCTTTATCAATAGTGATTGAGCATGGGGCAGAACATAAAAAAAGAATAGAGCAACAAAATCAATAAAACAAATAGCAGCCATCAAAATACTAAAAACAGCAAAGATGGGTAAAACAGTAACCCAATAAAAAAAACTCTTGGCTGAGTAATGGTAAATGCTACATGATTATAGAATGAGCAAAAAAGCTGGCTATTTACATATGGAAAATAATTGCACTGTACTTCTTTAATGTACAACATTGAAGAAAAACCACAACAACTAGAGTGCTAGCATAGACCTGCCTCCAGTCAGCGTAATGTGAGATGACATCAAGCAGCTCAGAGGGCCAGGGTATAAATGAACCACTGACATAATATATTATTTTGGATAAGCTGTGTTTTCAGTAACATGGTTTTGATTTTTTTAAGATTTGTGTGATATGTATGTTTACTCTATATATGATTTTATGCAGCATTGTATACTGCCCCATGAGCATCAAATTGAGAGAGGTCTAGAAATAAATAATAAAGGAACAGTATATTTTCAAATCCAAATAGGATTGTTATCTTTCAAATGTGCTATTACATTAATTCACTCATCATTCCCTAAATATTTATTACAAGAAAGGTATTCTTGGGACATGGGTGGCGCTGTGGTCTAAACCACTGAGCCTCTTGGGCTTGCTGATCAGAAGGTTGGCGATTCGAATCCCCACGACGGGGTGAGCTCCTGTTGCTCGTCCCAGCTCCTGCCAACCTAGCAGTTCGAAAACACGCCCCCCAAAAGTGCAAGCAGATAAATAGGTACCACTCCAGTGGGAAGGCAAATGGCGTTTCCGTGCGCTGCTTTCGTTCAGTGTTCCATTGCGCCAGAAGCGGCTTAGTCATGCTGGCCACATGAACCGGAAAAACTGTCTGCGGACAAACGCCAGCTCCCTTGGCCTGTAAAGTGAGATGAGCGCCACAACACCAGAGTCGTCTGTGACTGGACTTAACTGTCAGGAGTCCTTTTCCTTTTACCTTTTTTATGTTTTCAAAGAGAGATCATGCATGAAAATGATCGCAGGTTTGGGTGTATTTTCACTGGAAACCAACAATTAGAAGAAAAGAAATGATCACCATGGGATCTACTTCCTGGTAATGGTCTTTAGATTGGGAGCAGATGAAAGAAATACTGTTTTTGATTTCCAACAGTACTGGTGTTTTTCTGCTACATTTTTATTAGAGGATTGACCATTCAAGATAACACTTGTTTTTACACAAAACACTGGTTTATAAAGAAATAGTTTTCTCCACTTTAATGTCAGGAAACTTAGAGAAATGCCCCATTCAAACGACCAGTGCACTGAGAAATCTTTGGAAATCCACTTTAAACAATGTGATGGGACCAGCTTTCCTTTAAAAAACCGAAACCAAAAATCCTATTTATAGCAATGTTTGCTGAAGTGATGCTGATATTTACCTTGTCACGCTCAGTCATCAGTGTAAATATCTGTACGGTGCCTCATTCCTATTTTGTCTTGCATGATTTATGATGTTACTGCAACAGCAATATTAGAGCTTTAAATACCACAACAATATTTAGGATGAAAATAGACACTAATCATGGTTTGAAAAGGTTGAACACTGTGATTCATGTGATTCACTGAAAATAGCAATTTGTATTCTCAAACATTCACATTTGGAATCCTTGTCTCATTAATTGCCAACATTAAGCTTGGTAACATTAGTAAAAGTCAATCGGAGTGACTGGCATTATACAGAAACAGAACACATCGCAAATTGGAACGCATTTCAGTACTCGGATCGAACATGTAGTAGAGATCATTGAAATAATTTTTCTTTTAGCATGCAGTTCATTATTTATCTGATAAGGTGACAAAGAATCCAGTGTCCACAGTCCAAAACAGTTATGTGTGTTTAAGCCCATTAATATCTAGCATAATTAATGCTGTCTTGAATTATGGCCCAATACATTTTTCATCTTAATTGTTTTCCTGGTGAATATGAAAAAATAAGCCCAGAAAGAGAAACTCAGTTATTAATTTACCTGTTTTATTAAAACTCTCGAGCCCTATTAAATCTCTTGGCTTCCACACAGCAAGAATCCTGTTTTCTTAGTGTCAAGAGGCTCTAACCTGCTGCCATCTTTGTGGTAGGCTTTCCTCTATGCTGTCTGCATGGCGAACAGGAAAGGAGAAAATCAGGCTCTGTGACTGGCACTGTAGCCATGTTCCAGAAGGGGTCAGCAAACTTTTTCAGCAGGGGGCCGGTCCACTGTCCCTCAGATCTTGTGGGGGGCCAGACTATATTTTTTCGGGGAGGGGGGGATGAATGTATTCCTATGCCCCACAAATAACCCAGAGATGCATTTTAAATAAAAGGCCACATTCTACTCATGTAAAAGCATGCTGATACCCATACCATCCACGGGCCGGATTTAGAAGGCGATTGGGCTGGATCCAGCCCCCGGGCCTTAGTTTGCCTACACATGTAATGTAGCCAGTCATGGGTTCTGCCTGCCTGTCAGGAGTGGGGCTTGGGTGTGGACCAGAAGGAAACCTTCCACCCCACCACTCACTTGCACTCTATAATTCAGGGCCTGGGGCCACAGACTTCAGCAGTGTTGTTGCTAACATCCCCATTTACCCTTCCTACGGCAAGAATATTCTTGCTATGGACTGTGGTTTGGAAGGGTTTTCTCTCACCGCCACAATTGGCTGAAGGCTATATAAGGTTCCTTACTTATATGACAATTGTGTGGCAATTTTATATATGGAAATATAAAATTGGCAGGATCCACAGTCCAATAGATGACTTGGATGGCCTGCTGATGCCATCCAAAACCCCTTGTTCTGTTTAATCTTTCTTGATTAGCAAGTAATTTTAATGGTTATTTTATATTGGTTTTATTATGATTTCTGTTTTTATATATGGTTGTACACCACTGTGATATTTTATATGAGTTTTATAAATAAAAAAATACATTTATTTTGTTTGTGGCTTTAAATGTGTTGTATGGTGTAATGCTTATAATTTGTCAGCAGGTGGTGCTACAGTTGCTGACTGGTTAATTACTGCAACAGTTTCTTTGAACAAATATGAAGCCTCCCTCTGAAAATCAGCCAACCCATCCTTCATTTCCTATAGCAGAGGGGGAGAAACCAGTGGCACTTTCAGGGTAGGAATTTTAAGCCCCATAAGCAGGGCTGGCAGTAGGGCAGACGTTCCATATTTTGAAGAAAATGAAGTACAATACATATTGTGAACGATGGTGTGTGTGTTCTGTAAGAACGTTCCATCCAGAATGTAAAATTTCATAACCACACCACTGGCAGAAACCATTCATTTCTGGGTAGGGGACATGCAAGAAAATAGCCACAGAGGAAGCCTCAGGAGATCAACAGTGAGAAAACCTTCAGGAAAGATAATTACTTCAGAAACATTCTGAAAAGTATTTTTAATATGTTCAAAGGCTCAAAGAACTATGTGAGATAGAGATAAGGGAATCATGTGCCTGCAGATCTTTGTTTGGGCTCACTTTAAGTCCAGAGTTATTTATAGTTATATTTAGACTACTTTACCTACATAGCTATTGCTGAATTTGCTGCCCAACTAGCTAAAAAGTATTTTGAAAACTACAGTGGTACCTCGGGTTACAGACGCTTCAGGTTACAGACCCTTCAGGTTACAGACTCCGCTAACCCAGAAATAGTACCTTGGGTTATCAACTTTGCTTCAGGATGAGAACAGCAGCGGGAGGCCTCATTAGCTAAAGTGGTACCTTAGGTTAAGAACAGTTTCAGGTTAAGAATGGACCTCCAGAACGAATTAAGTTCTTAACCCAAGGTACCACTGTATACTTTAAATGAACTTACCTGCTAGATGACGTTATAGGTATTTCTTGCCCATGCTTGTTGACAGAAGTAGCTTGCTGGGTAGGGTGGAACTACTCTTGTAGCTTCCCAGAAGATGGGTTGCTGTTGTTTACCTTATAGAAGGTATTGCAGTGTGAAATTATGGTTAGAAATCAGGACAGAGGCACTACCATTATAATCATCCCCTCTGCTCAACAGTTGTGGAGGGGAGAGGGCAGTCCTGTTGAGGGGGATGAGGCTCCAAAACCAGAGGATTGAGAGTGAGGCTCTACACCCTGCAAGATCAGAGGGGAATAAGGCTTTGTAGTTTGATTTCCTACATGAAAGTAACTTGCTGAGCATGGCCAGCAGCATTGGAAGAAAGAGGCAAAGGGAGGCAGAGTCAGGGTGCTTGCTCCCTGTGAGCTGGCCGCCTATTCTATGGACATTTCAAGTTTTACAGCAATACAGTGGTGCCTTGCAAGACGAAAAGAATCTGTTCCGTGAGTCTCTTCGTCTAGCGTTTTTTTCGTCTTGCGAAGCAAGCCCATTAGCGGATTAGCGCTATTAGTGGTTTAGCAGCTGTTAGCGGCTATTAAAGGCTTAAGGGATTAGCGGATTAGCTGCTAAAAGGCTATTAGCAGCTTAGTGCCTTAGATAAAGGGGGTAGGGAGCGAAAAAAACCCCCCAGGAATCGCAAGACATTTTCGTCTTGCAAAGCAAGCCCATAGCAAATTCGTCCAGCGAAGCACCTCCAAAACTGAAAACCCTTTCGTCTAGCGGGTTTTCCGTCTTGCGAGGCATTCATCTTGCGGGGCACCACTGTAGTGAGCTGGTGAGAAAGGCATATGGAATGGAAGCACAAAACTCATGCAACTTTCTGTGTTAAGGAAGCTGCGAACAGATTATTTCTGGAATCATAAAACACAGAAACAAGGGCTCAACATGCACTATATTCCATTTGTTTACCGCAAGTGGCTTTTACATCACGGGAAAGCTCAAACACAATACACAAAATAACAGGGAATCATCGGACAAATGGAATAAACTGTTGTATGAATGCAGGCTTGGCCAGTTTATAGAATGTTTGCAAGCAAACTGGTTCTTCCCAATAAATAAAAACAATTAAACACCAACAGGTTCATACCTTTATGGAGTGATATACAAAATAGGAACCTTTGTAAGTCTTGTTACGCTATGTTAAATGAACATGGCAAAAAGGCAGAGGCAAGGAAGTGTGGTCCATGAATTAATTTCAAAAGTGTAGAAAATGCCATTTAAGGATTATAACAGAAGCCTTTTGAGCCTGTCAGTATGGAATAGGACCATGGTATGTTTGTCAAAATATCATGCTTTGGTCCCTGGTTAGGGCCAACATGCCCTTGAGAACAGTCAAATTCCACACGCACGCACACACACAGCCGATTAATTTTTTTTATACCTGCTCTTTATCGCAGCCAATTTCTCCCATTTCAGGCATTTCAAAAATAGTTTCCATGCTGTCAGAAAGATAACAAATCCTTTCATTTTTAGTAATTTCCCCCTTCAAAGTTAAATATAACAGAGTAGGCTTTTCTGCCCACATCCCTGCTGGTTGTAAACAGTTTCGCAGCACTGTTGCTTAGCAGCTCAACAATGCTTAATTCGTATGTCCCATTCTGGGAACTACTTAGGATTAAATAGAGAGTCATTTACACCACCAGCTTGGTTAATGAAATCCCTGATCACGTGGGGTCCCTGTGGTGTACAGTAGAGTCTTTCAGAGAATCCTTATGCCCACCCAGCAGTGGGCAGTAGGGCAGCAGAGGCACGGCAGCATTGCACACCAGTTGCTGTCACTTACCAAGTGGAAAGGTGCAAGGGAGTTCAGTGTGGCGCTGGCAAAAGCATCAGTCCCCATGCTGAGCTCCTCACTCCTCCTTCTCTTGGTACACAGCAGCAACACTCAGCATTGGGAGGCTAAGTACCCTGTTGGCTGCTGCTGCACCAGTCTTTCCCCTGTGCAAGGAAAACCAACTTAAATGGGCATTGGAGCCCATTTAGCATGGGAAATCAACTGACAACAAAATTGTCTAGGATCAGCCAACTCAATGTTCTCCAGATGTTGCTGCTCTACATCTCTCACCAGCCCAAGTCAGCTTGGTCAATGATTGGGGATGCTGGGAGTTGTAGTTCAACAATATCTGGAGAACACCACATTGGCCGCCCCTGGAATAGCCCAGTAAGTGCCACCACCACCAACTTGAATTCAGAGCAGTAGGACTCTCTAGAGGCTTGGCTAGGAGACCAACAGCAGGCATGCAGGGTTAAATGCTTTAGGCTATTCACAAACAGCTGGATTTATCAACAACAGATAAGGAACATGGTATTGCAGATAATTCAAATAAACAAGGAAAGTGTATTCTAACTTTGACACTTGCCATTACTGCTCACAGAAATGGTGTCTCTTACCTGCTGCAAATAATCCCCTTTTGACAGCAGTGGAGCCTGGAATCATGCATCTCTCTGTTTCAGGCTCTGTCAACCTTGTGTAGACCAGATACTGGCAGGGCCTTATGGAAATTGTAGTCCAGAGCATCTGGGAAGCACAAGGTTGGTGAAGGCTGCTCCAGACCCAGGAGCTAAAAGTTAGATTCAGGCAAACCTACCTAATTTTCACTTTCTGAAACAATGTGCGAATGCGAACAGAGCAATCCTTTGAAATTTGAACTCTGAATTTTGCCGTGAAGTTAAACGGTACCTAAAAAGGCATATATTTGTGAAGCTAACAAAAATAATAATAAATGCATTGCATGCATTATAGTAGGGGAAACTGCTTTGCAGAAATGTGTTAATTAGGAGAAATAACTTAATTTACCTAACCAGTTCTCAGAGTGATTTAACAATCAATCCCTTTTCCCAAAGAACTCTGGTACAGTGGTACCTTGGGTTAAGTACTTAATTCGTTCCAGAGGTCCGTTCGTAACCTGAAACCATTCTTAACCTGAAGCACAACTTTAGCTAATGGGGCCTCCAGCTGCCGCTGTGCCGCTGCTGCGCAATTTCTGTTCTCATCCTGAAGCAAAGTTCTTAACCCGAGGTAATATTTCTGGGTTAGCGGAGTCTGTAACCTGAAGCATCTGTAACCTGAAGCGTATGTAACCCGAGGTACTGCTGTAATTGTAGCTCTGTGGGGGCAGGGAGCGGGATAGTGGTCTCTTAACAACTCTCAGAACTCTTAAAAAAGCTATGGTTGTCAGGATGCATTTGGGGAAGCCTTGACTGTTTCAAGTGAGATGATGCTGTTCGAAATGTATAGCACAGATATGACCACACCGTCTTCCTCCTGATATTTTCAACTGGAGAGTCAACCTTGGCCCTTCTGTGACAAAAGTCACTCTACTATTGAGGTAAGTCTAGTCATGAACTAATATATTTCCCCCATTATTTTTTTTTTTTGCCAACTATCTACAGCAGCCAATTTAAATTCCAACGTGCATCACTTTGCGCTCACCTCATCTCATCGCTCTAAAACCTCATCCCTTTTTACTTATTTGACCATTCTTCAGATGCATTATCAGAAAAATAATAGAGGCTCAGGTGTGGACATCTTTCCAGCATCTTCAAGGGTAAAGATTGATGGAAAGATGGGTAGCTATATTCATTTTCATTACGGATTACAATCACAGAATTTAAATGCTCTGCTTTACTAAGTTTTGCTTTTTAAAAAGCTCTACTCCTCTACTGGCTTTGCTGGTTAATTGCTGCTAGGTTCCATTCTGGTTCTGACTTCTAAATCTCAAATGGTTTGCAATGAGACTATCTCAGGAATGATGAGCCTGCCTCAGAACTTCAGGCTCATTTGAGAGACTTTCCTTTGAGTGCCTATTCTGTAACACAGGGGATTATATGGGAGAGAATCCTTTTAACAAGGGGTGCCCAGGATCTGAAACACCTTCCCTAGGTAAATATGCCTATTTCTTATGCAGGCATTGAAAACAATTTATGTCTGCCATTTAAAGACGCTATTGGTATATTCTGCTCCCCGTGCCCTGCTTAAGGCTGGATTTTTTCTTGTTTCTATCACATTGATATTTATGTAATGACAACTGCAAAAGATACCCTAAAGACCCTCATAGTTGTTTGAGGACCATTTTAGTGGTTCTTGGTAGTTCCACTGCCCTCAGGAAATCAGGGACGGGGCAGCCTGTGAGCATTTTCTCTGACACCCCACATTGGGCACCTTTATTATATAGCGTTCATCATGTGCTAAAGACACACCTCTTTATCCTGGCCTTTAACAGCACACACACACAGAGAGAGAGCAAAGAAATGTAACACATGCCTTGTGTTATTTTGGACAGGGCAGAACATGGCATCAATCTATTAATAATAACCTATAGTAAGTATAAGTATACTCGAAGAACTTGAATATTGTAGAATTTGAACTGATGAATGAATCATTAGGCATGGCAGATTAAAGCATCTTAGAAAATCTTGTCCCTGGCCCTGAGTGGGTCCGTCCCCCCCACACCCTCGTGTTTCAACCTTGACCAGTTCACATCTGGCCATCCCACTCACTTCATTGTTTTAACAGTCTACAGTATTTCATCTCGTTAGTTCAGTCATACAGATGCTGACCTTGACAGGTGGAATAATTTTAGCATAGATAATCTGCTCAAGGTTTTGTAGTAAAAGGCATCTGGTTTTCCAGAATAGGCCGTGCTCTCAGTTTTTAGAACTGATTTGCCCTTGAAGGTGTATTTGACTTTCACTTGCTTTTTTCTGATTTATCAGGGTGAAAACATCCTGCTTTAACAGCAACAACAGCTCAGGTTAACACTATAGCATGGATGGGGAACTTATGGCCATCTATGTATTGCTGCACTACAACTCTCATCATCTAATGACCATTCTGACAGGGGCTGAGGGGAGCTGGAATCTAGCAACACCTGGAGGGCTTCCCCTGCACTAGACTGCAAACAGTAAGCAAGTCTTGGTGGCCGCAGGTGCACTTGAGTGACCATGAGCAAATCACTTATATTTTCCCTCAGCCCAGTAAAAGCAGTTGACAATGGCTATTCAAAAGAGTTTTGTAGGTCATACTCTCACCAAGTAAATGGGCATAGGATTACAGCATAAAGCCCACTTATCTGGAAGTAAGCCACACTGAACTCAGTGGAGCTTATTTCTTCTGAATAGGCCTAAAACCATAGGGTGATAAGGAATTTCACTGCTTATGCTGCAGGAAATCAAAGAGGTTTAGAAAATGCCTTTCTTGAGTAAGTTTAGAAATTGTTAACTCCTGGTCTTAAAATTTGAAAGTAATGCAGTGTCAGGAATGTGGCCCCCCAGAATGCAGCGGAAGAGTCAGCCTCAGAAATTGAGCTGTACGAGCAAGGGGCCAACTATGCAGAGGAGAGCTGTTTGTCAAGGTTTAGAGAGGACAGCCCAGCCCTCCTCATTCCCAGGAAAGAAACTGTTAGCTCACAAGGAGAGGAAGAGTTGGAAGTCGGCCCAAACGTTGCCAGGCAACTAGCAGATAAGCCAGAGTCTGGGGCTGTGTTTTTTGGGAGTGGGGAGGGGACGGGCCAGCCATTCAGCCCCCGTACTAGAAGGCTGGAGAAGCTCAGAGAACAATGTAAGGGAAGGAGAAGAAAGGTGGGATTTTGGCGTTCTTCCTGTTGGGAGAGGTGATGAGTCAGACTGAGCAACTACTATTAATGAGAGCACACAGGAGGCCATGCTCTGGATGTGTTTTTTCTTGTAAATAAACTTGCATAAAACTGACGGATAGACTGTTATATGCAATTTCCATTTACTGCATTTGAATTTTGGAATAATAATGTAAAAAGTTGCTTCTTTCTCATGACAAACAGGTGGCATCACCTACTAGATGGATGGAGGTGCGTGAGGGAGTAGCCAGGAGGCCTGGACCTTTGGGGAGACACAGAGCATGGCACCAAAAGACGCATGGCACCACTGCAAGTGCCAGCCCTGGCTCATCCCTGAGACATTCTGGAATCAAATCAGAAATCAGGGTAGCTTTTGTAATTCCAGGATTGTCCCATTAAAATAGGGTTGATTGGAGAATATTCTATTGATTTGCATTATGTGACTGTCTGGAGGGAATCTATTAGTCTCTCTGCTTCCAGCATACGCTGGAAGTAAAAGCTGGCTGCATGAGTGAGAGAGAGAGCTATGGGTCCCTTCAGGCTAGTAACATATCATTGACACAATAATAGCACAATCACAAAGATAATTAGTTTAGACCAGTACCAAATAACCAGTCTACTTCCTTTAGACCAAACTATTTTAATACCTCGGCCTGGCATAAATGTTGCTACTCCCCATATGAGCACCACCTTCCTAAGGGGTGGTGAATCCTGAGCCCGCAGGTCAACGTTGATCCATCAGGGGTTCCAATTTGGCCTGTGAGGCTGTTTTTTATGAAACCATGCCCGCCTGTCAATCAGGTTGTCCCACTTTGATGGGCAGGTGATGCTGGATGCTGGGCGGGTCTGATGGGTACAGTCGATCTCTACAAAAGGCAAGATTGAAACCCATTGCCCACCAGCTGGTCACTGGGGTTCAATCCTGCACACAGCAGTTTCAGGTGGGAGTTGTTCTTCCTGCTCAGGTTTGTTTGTACTGGTTCAGCCTCTCTTACTTTTACCACAACAACATTTCATAGGATTCCAGGACTGAAAACCCACCCTCCCATTCTCTCTGCAAGCAGTTTCAGCATTGATTGATCTAGAAATTCTAGATGCCTTTTAGATGCCTTTTCCCTATTCATGGGGAGGCAGACTAAAAGCGGGCATCCCCATACCATTTTGTGGTCCTGTCCCTTTTCTGCTCTGATACAGCAGCCATTTTGTGTCAAGCCATAATCTCACAGCAACCATTTTGTGACCAGCACCCATGGTACTTTCTCAAAATTCCAGATGTGCCCACTATACCAAAAGGGCTGGCAACCCCTGTGGAGCCACTCACAAGGACTAAGGGAACAAGACTCTTCCCAGCAGTCACCTCTAAAAAAAGGCAGTGGGTTTTTATTTAATGTATATAGCCAGTGTGCATTTTAAGATTCCACCGACTTCCTCCTTAAAGCACAGGTTACTGCTGACCTTGTCAGTTTATGCCATACTGCATTTCAACTACCCTTTGTGTATGAAAATGTCTTCCTGAATTGCGTATTGGCTAATCCTTACTTCTACAGCTTCCGCACTAACATCTTGCTTCTGAATTAGTTACTATCATTTAGGCTGACCTTTTCAATCTCTGTGTCCTTCCTTCCTGCAACATAGAAAACCGGAATTGCATGCTATAGCTGTGGTTTTCGTCCTACAAGCATCTTAAGTCCTAATGATAGCAGTTCTGCTTATTTATTTACCATACTCCAGTGCTCCATGGCATGTTGGCTGCTGGGCTATTGTTCTTTCCCAAACGCTCTGGATGCTAATTGGTTTGGCACCAGCACTGTGAGGACAAGACGGAAGTTGGCTAGGTGTTAAATATATCTTTATTGTAGAGTTAAAAGCTGCCTATTACATTATTATGGATGATCATTTCCAGCTAACTGTGGCTGCTTCTAAGCAGTAAAGTGCTCCCTCTGGATTATGTACTTTAACCCACGTTTAGCATAATGTTTCCTACACCTTCAGCAGCTCTCTGAGAAACAGAGATTCAACAGGTACAGTACTTCCCAGCATTGCATAATCATCATGAGACATGTGGCATTTGTCTTTTTTTCAGCCTATCCTGCAGCTACAAGAACGTTTCAGGGGGCAGTAAGTAACCTGTAGCTTTAACTTTTTTCTTTAAAGGCAGCATAAGCCCATTGCCTTTCTTTTGCAATATTTCCCATGGATTTCCCGAGAGACAGATTATAATCATAGGCTCCAAATATATGAAGAAACAATTTCTTTCGTTTTGCATAGTCACACTTTCTTTAAAGCAATACATTTGTGGATGCACATTGCCAGAGTAAAAATGTTGGGCATGAATGAGCACGAGGAACTGATGAAATTTAATCCAAGACAAGAGATTTCAGAGAGCATAAAGCAAGTCTGGTTCGTTTAAGCCAGCTGTGTGACAACATGTATTCGCTTACTGAAACCTTTGTCTGGCATCACAGAATTGGCTTTCTTAAAGAAATGTAAAACCCGAACTTCTCAGGATGTCAAAGTCTGCAGAGAATGTCACATCATACACTGACTCCTGTAGAATGCAATAGCAATTCTATTTGTGAATTGCCACACAGGATCCCACATACAGGATCCAAGCTATTTCCTATACTGTGGCTTACTAGGGGGGGAGGGAGGTGAGAGATGATGGTAAGGTCACTGTTGCACAAATGCCTTGCCAGTAATGCCAGATTGGATCCACTGGTGCATTTTCACTGTGCTGATCACAACACTGCCTCTCTCACACACCCCTTTCCTCCCGGTAATCTGCATTAACTCCCACTAGGTAAAGGTAAAGGGACCCCTGACTACTAGGTCCAGTCGTGACTGACTCTGGGGTTGTGGCGCTCATCTCGCTTTACTGCCTGAGGGAGCCAGCATACAGCTTCCGGGTCATATGGCCAGCATGACTAAGCCACTTCTGGTGAACCAGAGCAGTGCCCGGAAATGCTGTTTACCTTCCCGCCGGAGCAGTACCTATTTATCTACTTGCACTTTGATGTGCTTTCGAACTGCTAGGTTGGCAGGAGCTAGGACCAAGCAATGGGAGTTCACCCCATTGCGGGGATTTGAACCGCCGACTTTCTGATTGGCAAGTCCTAGGCTCTGTGATTTAACCCACAGCGCCACCCGTGTCCCTCAACTCCCAATAAGGGTGCATAAAACTATTAGCTGTTCCATATAGGAAACAGTCACCTCTGCTTAGAAATATCAGTGCCCAAGTTTCAAAAGTATGCAAGTGTATCAGGGTCATACCTTAAAAAACCATTGGTGACCAATCTTAATAGCTGCACATCTATAGATTTACTGACAGCCCCACCTAAACTAGATCCATGAAGCATGTGTGTCTTTTGAAATTGTTGGATGTGCTAAATAAGGTGGCTGGAAGTAGTCGTTTTCAATAAAATTCAATGACATGCAAGAAAGAGAATCTGTTGAAGAAATGAATGCACACCATAAGACATTGCACATATGTTAACTTTTGGAATGGCACACTAAAATTTAAAAGACTGGTGCAGATAGGTGGTTAGAAGGTGTAAAGTTCTGCTAGGGAATAAAGCACAAAAAGACATTCAAGCATGTAATGAGAAAATAGCATATGCCTTACCTTTATAAACACTGGAAATATAAAACAAACACAGATCCTAATAGCATAGCAACATTTCTATATGTCAAGGTGCAAAACAAAACAGCTTGTCAACTATTTGCATTTATCTCTCAACATATCCGAGAAAAGGATTCACAACGTAGCAGAAGCCAAGACAGCTCTCTGTGCAACTTGAAGTGCATCACATTTCTTACACAGTGTAAATCAGGAATGGGATTGGTATTATTTAAAAAATTCTATATTGCCCCTCACCCTAGGATCACAGGGCGGCTTACAATATAAAAATATATACCATAGTAACAAAAACAATGCATCCAAACACACAGCTTAAAAGGCCATAATTAGCCAAATACCTGGGAGAAGAGGAATGTTTTTGCCTGGAACCTAAAGCTATAAAGATGGCGCCTGGGAGAGCATTCCACAAATGGGGAGCCACCACAGAAGAAGATTCCTCAATCGACCTCAACCACTTTGGCAAGTGGTCAGGGAACAACATCTGGAGGGCTGCAGGTTCCCCATCCTGTATGTAAGCTTTTTTGATAGATAGGGATGTGCACTTTAAGGGTTTTTTCTTTCTTCTTTCTTTTTTTCTTTGTTTCTGGCAGCCCCACATCTGTTTAGTTTTCCACTCATTAGTGCATCATTTGTTTTTATTGTTCATTCCTGAGTAACATTCTTGCTTCACTCGTTGTTTTGCATACATTCTCTGTGAAATCCCTTTCCAAGTTCCCGTTGAAGACACAATATTATATTTTCTCTCAGTGCTGGCACACCACAGGCACTGCTAGGTACATCATTGCACAACCTGTATCCATACACACCTTGAAGCATACTCAACTAGAAACAAGATTCTGTTTCTAGTTTGCTTAGAATATCAGGTGTCTCCCTTGTGACGAAGTTTTGTTGATAGATGTTTGGCTACTTAAGCAAAGAATTTGGCAGTCTGAATGCCTGTTGGACCTGAGCCCCCTCCCATTGTGTTTCCATATTCTCATCAAGGACTTTTTCACCTTTGAACACCGTTGCTTCTGGGTAATGAAAGAATATCATAAACACAATTTTCCTGGCTGCCAAGATAAGGATGCTGGAGAAGTGTTAACATGATGGATACACAGTACATGAGATTATGCCAATGATTAGGTTTTGCTTTGGAGGATAAACACCACTCTGTATTCAGACATGATCTGAACTCTGACCTTAGTGCCTGGTATTCAGTAACTGGCAGGACTGAATAAAATGAATTGCATTTTTTTAAAAATAAAAATAAATACTCATATTTATGTATATCATCAATCAATATTAAAGTTGAATATACTATCAAAAATGCTTAAATGTCCAGTCTCAAGTGTTAACATTTAGGTATTTAAGTTTTAGACAATAACATTATTTAACCTCTTGTATAAATAATATTGACATTTAAAAATACAGTGTTTTAATAAAATCTTCCATTATATTGTGGAGAAACTGGTAAAATGTGTGCTGGACAAAGTAACTGTTAGGTAGATTTGTAGCTGGGTGCCTGACTGAACCCAAAGAGTGATCACTAATGGCTCCTTATCAACTTCGAGAAAATTGACAAGTTGATTGCCACAGGCTTCTTTCCTGGGCCTGTTGTTGTTTACTGTTTTTATAAATAATTTGGATGAAGTTCACTGGGCCTTTTCCTACATGTGTGTGCATCCTAGCCATGCTGTAATCCTAATAATGTCTACTCAGAAATAAACTCTGTTGAATTCAGTTGGGTTTACTACCAGGCGAGTGGGATTAGAGTTGCAGCCAATGTTGTTGAGACTATAATTTAGAAGTTCTGTTCCTGCTTTAAAGAGTGGAGAACATTCAGCATTTAGAAAAGTTTAGATAAAATAAAAAGATAAGAATATAATAAAAAGATACGGAATAAAAAGATAATAATAAATAAAATAATACAATAAGATAAGAAATAAAATAAAAAGATAAGAAATAAATTTGTTTTGCTGAAACTTTGGTTTCATAACTGCATACCACTAACTGACAATCACAGATATATATCTGCCCATAATGCTACAACGTACAATTATTTCTGTAGAATTATAGATTTTTGCCAATAATCATGATCTAAGAAAAAATATATATGTAAGCATAAAGATAGAATAGAGCCAATAAATTACAAAGAGATATCCTGCAACCCTTAATTTTAATAGTTTCTTTTTAAAAAGAATAGTAAAACATATCCTAAGCAAGATACAGTCGTATGTTGGTTGTCAAACAGAATCTGTTCTGGAAGTCTATTCGACTTCCAAAGTGTTCGCAAACCAAGGTGTGGCTTCTGATTGGCTGATTGGCTCCAGAGACAATGTGAACAGCCAAAACAGATGTTTGGCTTCCAAAAAATGTTTGCAAACTGGAACACTTACTTCCATGTTTGCGGCGTTCGGGAGCCAAAATGTCCGAGTACCAAAGCGTTTGACAACCAAGGTACAACTGTATTTGAAAAGTACATATGTAGCAATCTAGCAGGAAGCAATGCTTACAAGTCAAAAGCATCACCTTGACTTTTTTTAAAAAAGACCCCAGTGTATTTAATTTGAGCAACCCAGCATAAGATAAGAATTTGATATTATATAGGTAACAAAATATTTACTATGGAATCTTGCTTTCTGTTAAAACTTATTCCAGGAGCTTATTCTGAATCCCACTCTGCACTATAAATTAATTCTCAGTGCATGACTATTCTGTAACATTGGTTTATCTAAATGTTCCCTAGAATTTTGCATAGCAAAATGTATTAAGAGGATTATCTCTTTTCCTTGGAATAAGCTCAGTGTCTTTAGGGGGGAATCAATAATTAGTTTACAGGCTGTATAAACTATAGCACCTCCTAACTGTTTTAAAAAGTTAACTTTTTCAAAGACTCACTAAGAAGAGGCATGCTGGAGGAGACTCTTGAGAGTCCCATGGACTGCAATAAGATCAAACCTATCCATTCTTAAGGAAATTAGCCCTGAGTGCTCACTGGAAGGACAGATCCTGAAGCTGAGGCTCCAATACTTTGGCCACCTCATGAGAAGAAAAAGACTCCCTGGAAAAGACCCTGATGTTGGGAAAGATGGAGGGCACACAGAGAAGGGGGCGACAGAGAATGAGATGGTTGGACAGTGTTCTTGAAGTTACTAACATGAGTTTGACCAAACTGCAGGAGGCAGTGGAAGACAGGAGTGCCTGGCGTGCTCTGGTCCACCGGTTCACGAAGAGTCAGACACGACTAAACAACTAAACAACAACAAGAAGAGGCAATAAGGAGTTGTCATGGGATAGCCAGATGTAAAAGAACCTAGGGATCCTGAGCCTTTAATATGTATTCAGAAGAACGAATCTGAGCTGATACAGCAGGCCTGGGGAACCTTTGGTCTGCCAGATGTGTTGGGACTCCACAGTTCCATCACCCCTGAGCTTTGACTATGCTAGCTGGGACTGATGGGGAGTTGGAATCCAACAATATATGTGGGGCAAAATGTCCCCCAGCCCTGACTTATAGTTTGTATAACAAACTTATGACTGCAAAAATTCCCTCATGTACGCAAGTATTAAAGGAGCAGGAGCCCTGTCCTAGTTTCACCTGGCCATCCCAATTTGACTATCTATTATGGTAAAGGATACTTTATCTCATGCAGCTGATGAATGCATAGGCTTCTACAGCCTATGATACTTCCTTTATTCAAAAGCCAATTCACCATGCAAGTATTCAAAGATAACGCAAGCGGAAGACAGATCAACAGAAAGTTAGTTCACATCTAACAGCAAACCATGATTTGGTGCTACAGGAACAAGGCCCATGCATCCTTCCCTTACGTTTTCCCATAATATGCCCTGCTTGGTTACATCTGGCTTTATTGGAAACAATGGTTTGCTGTTACTTTTAGCAAACTATGGTTTGCACTTGACTTCCATGCAAACATAGTTTGAACCTGTTTTGGAATCGCATTTTGGAGAGTAAATTGTATTGTATGCAATGGTAAACTATGGTTTTCTGCAAACCAGGAAGTAGCTATTCAAGTAGAGCACTGGTGATGTGGAAAACCTGAACCCCAAGATTGGTATTATATTTGAGCCAACCCAGTCATACTAAACTAGGAAGGAAGTTGATGAACATGCATTCAAGTACAAAAACATGCATCAAACTAGTTCCACCATGGAATTAACAGCCTGACAGGGAGGGTGTGGATGGGAAGCCCCTTCTACACACATGCCTATTTGTGTACTTCTACCATGTTTCATCAGGTATGCAGAATTAAACAACCTTCACCAGATTTTGCCTTCAACATTCATGCCCAACCCCCGAGGTTATCCTTGATTCATATGTGCATATGATTCTGCCCTAAAGTAGTGGTGGGATGGGGAGAGAAAAGCGTGAAATAGGTGGCTTTGTTTGACTACTGATTTGCAGTCCTTCCATCAAGGTCTGTTCACACAAGCTTTCCCTGAAGGAATGAACTAGCAGTGTTGATGTCTTAATCTGACCTACTGATTTGTGATGTATTTTGTATTACTGTGATTTTATTGTTTACTCTATACTGTGTTCAATGCCATGATATTTTTTTCCCCTCAATGATGGCAATGTAGACTCTCTCTCTCCCCCGCCCCCCATTAATTTGTATTTTCTCAATGTAATGAAAAGTAGCTTCTGATGTGTGGTATCAATCAGTTATTTCTTTTACCAAGCATTCTAGATATATCATGACATTGTACTAAACCACAAAGATCCTGCAACTCCAACAAGCTTAGCTAGGCAATTGTTATACATTGGAGGACCTTAGCCTTCCTTAATTGGAAAGAAATGCTTCTAAAATACAGATTTGTTGAAATCTCTCTCTTTCCAGGGCAGGAAGGAGTGAGGCAAATTGTTTTGTGAGCTAACCTAGTGATACTGGATCTCTATCCTGAGAATAACTTGGTAAAACTATATGTATTGACTTAACACCTTTAGACCTCTTTAAAATAATCCTCCTATATTAATTTTTAAGAGCTACTCAGGCAGAAAATCACGTTTCTGCTCAAATCCTAATTAAAGACCCAGACTTGCATGTAACTGCTGGGAAGCCAGAAAAGTCAAATGGAGAGTTTGACAAGACTGTGCATGCTTTAAGCGATGAATGTTCCCCTAAATAAATCTTCTTGTCCCAGAAAAAAAAGGTAGAGGAATCTACTTTAGAAATGAAGGATACTGCAAGGAGTAATATTTCAAGCTTGTGCAAGTCAACCTACAATTAAATCCAGTGGTTTTAATATGGCTTGCTTCCAGTTTGTACCAGTATATGTGTAGGATTGCAGTAGCACTGCAGCAAAACCTGTGCCCTGCTTTCTCAAAAAAATTCTCCCTAAAAGAGACTTCCAATATTTTCCCTCATTTTCAGGGTGATTTAGAATTTCTTTAGAATGGTGGTGGGTGTGGGGTTGAGCTTCTTTTGTTGGAAGATGATCAAGGATGGCTTGTGGTTTTCTTCCTGTTAAACTTTCTCTGAAGTTCTACAGTCTCCCCAGATGCCTCTGCTTCTTGGTTTGAAATGTCCCATGGGAGGAGTTTTCTCATGACATCTTCCCTTCATGCAAGAAGCCAGGAAGCCTGACTACCAAGTGCGTGGAATTGGCTGGTTTTGTTTTTAAGGGAAATCCCTTTGACTTTTTTATTTTATTTTAAAGACTTCATTTTTAAAAAAGCAATGAGCAGCTGTCAGGTGCACAATAGAGAGCCTCCTTGCCTTCCCACACTTACAGGAAATCTCAGCCAAGGCTGTCATGGGTATTTCAGGAAGTGTGGGCACCTGAGAAGGCTTTGGAAAGTAAGCCACAAGAGAGATTACTTGTGTTCTAACTTTACTTCTGCTAAAGTTGTTTTATTTTCTCTGGTGCTGACAGTTTTCACTGCCAGTTCATGTATCCACCACAAATAGATTTAGTGGTGTTCATGTTTGTATATTTAAACATCTGAAAATTAAGTCCACCATCCTGAAGCCAAGAAATCATGCTGAATCCTGCCTTAGGAGGCCAATCTGCCTATTTGTACATAGACACAACTGTTTCCTGTTTCTCTCGTTCTTGAAGATTGACAGGTAATGACATATCGTTGGCTTTCAGGGGCTTGGACTGTTTTGCTTTAGAAAAAAGAATTTTCTAGAATTCTTAGCATGATTCCTGGTAGGCTTCCACAGCTGCCTTTGCCTCGTGAAGCTGCTTCTCCAAGCACAGCAGTTCCTCTCAGGAATGTGTTGCACAGCACGTCAAGACCTGGAAATATGTTGCCTGTGTAATGTCAAGACCTGACTCAATCAGCACTTTCCGTTTTAGTAGAAAGCAGTGGGATCAAAGGCGCCAGGGTGCTGAGCCCTGATGCCTTCTGCTCTCAAACAACCTGCCATCTACATAAATTAGACTGGTTTCATCTTTCTTCCTGCATTAGCCAATGCAAATCCTAAACTGCTGGGCCTACATTTCTCAGTGAAAAGTGCAGAAGGAGATGATGTGTGAATTTCCACTATTTGCCTGTACCTTGTGTATTAAGCTGTCAGTGAGCATCTAAATCACTTCCTTTTCTGTCACTCCACCTCAGACCACATCCTTGGAGACACAACACTATTCAGAAACAACCTTCAGAAAAGACACCCTTTAAAATGATATGTAAATCCCACGATTCATCATGCGCTGTGTAGTACAGGTTTAATTCTTCCTGCTAGGCCTCAATCTGCTGAAACATTACTCTGATATACAGTACAAAGGAGGTAACAAAGATGTCCATATCAAGCCATTGTGAGCTAGTGGCAGGGAGAGAAATCGGTGAAGCCACGAGGACAATAGCTGCGGTTTAAACAGGCTGCAGAAATTTGCTAAGATGCAGACAAAAGCCCTATGCTGAAAAGCGGCTGCTGTGGCATTCCTTGGGCTCCATTATATTACCTCAACAATCCTCACTCAGAGAGTGGATTTGCATCTCTAATAGAGTTCAGGGTCTGTTTGTGAAAGGCTTTCGCTGGACCTGACCCCATCTCTCAAGATCACATTGATACCCAGCGCCTTGTCTATGCCCTGCCCTGCACCACAGAGAGCAGTATCATGGGAAAATGCACGAACTTAAAAGGAAGCAAAGTAAGGCAAGAGGAAGGAGAGGGAGGGAGGGAGGGGAATTAAAGGCTTGAGGCAGTTTTGGTGGTACTTAGCAGTGAAAATTACTTTGGCAAATAATAGAACCTACTGCTGGTAATTACTGCTAACAAGCTTCTCCCAACCCAAATGTGACACTTGGACTGATATGAGAAAAAGCTGGTATAGGCCAAGCTTATTAAGACTTAAAGAAAAGAGTCTTCTCTCCTCTAAAAATACAACCTTGCCATTTGTTATCACTGTTCGTAACACCCAGTGATAGTCACTTCTCCAAAATTCAAATGCAGGCAATCTTTTCTAATTGATATATCAACACAGATTCCACACGCCCTTTCAGCTATCTTGTTATTTTAGTTTATTTTCACAATGAGAAGCTCCGTTCAGAGACATTTCAACCTCAGTATTGTTGTATAAAAGATTAGGTCTGCTTTGGTCACATTTTGGAAATCCCCAAAATATGTCAATATAATCAAGCTCAGCAAACGCAGAACTGCTTGGCCAGTTCAGAATTGCTGAACATCTATGGATGCTGTGCCGCTATGACAGATTTCTGAAAACAGTGCCTATACAGACATAACTTGGTTCTCGAACAGAATGCGTTCCGGGAGTCCATTCGACTCCTGAAACTGTTTGAAAACCAAGGTGCGGCTTCCAGCTGCAGGAGCATCTGCAGCCAATCGGAAACTGCAGAAGCCGTGCTGAACGTTCAGCTTCTGAAAATCTTTGAAAACTGGAACACTCACTTCCGGGTTTCGATCTTTCAGGAGCCAATTTGTTCGGGAACCCAAGGTGTTTGAGATCCAAGGTATGACTGTACTTTAAAAATAAAAAGTATATCCAGAACAGTGGATGGCACACACATTTTTACTTTCTAGCTGTTTTTCAGCATGGAAAAAGAGCTTTAATTGTATGACTTCCCAACAGTACATTTTTAAGCAGAGGTGTATGGCCATGTCTTTGTGAGCTGGATAAGAACATAAGAAGAGCATAGTGAATCAGGCCAAAGCTCCACCTAGTCCACTATCCTGCTCTCACAGGGGCCAACACAATGCCTATGGGAAGCCCAAAAGCAGAACCTGAGCACAAGAGTGTCCCTCCCCCACTACAGCTCCTTTTCAGCCACTAGTATATTGCCTCTGATCATGGAGACAGCCATTGTGCCTAGTGGCCACTGATGGCCCTCTGCTCCATGAATTTGTCTGAGCATCTTTTAAACTCATCCAAGTGGGTGTCCGTCACTGCCTCTTGCAGGAGCAAATTCCATAGTTTTATCTATGTGCAGAACGGATCAAACCTACAAGGAAAGTTCTTGGTGAGCAATTGGAAGGGAATGAGAATGGTAAGGAGGAAGAAAATAGAGGAAGGGAGAGATAAGGCTCGCTGATGGGAAAAGACTGAAAGAGAAAGAATGCCTACCAGTGTGTTGCTGTGTTAAGTCATACTTCTCATCTGATAGCATGCATCAGCTGGAAAACTCATCTGGAGGTACTTGACTATGATTTGTACTTTGGGTTTCTAAATTGAAAGAGATTGTAATTCTGCTGTTCAGTCTGTGGCCATTAGAGCTGGAAAGGTTAAATGAATAGTGATGGTATGGGGATTTCATCCAAGTAAGAGACTCCCATCTAGAGTTCATGAGCCATATGCAACTAAATTGTTGCTTGAGTGGAAGCTGGCTGAAGGATTTCCATGAGCGCAAAGGGACTTTCCCCACATGCCCCCTGAGGCATCCCCATTTCTGCTCTGGAGGGTTGAGGGGAATTGCCAGAACAGATTTAGAGGGCACTCTTGAGGAGAAGAGGGGGAGAAGGAAAATTCTTGCACTGATGGGACTTTAGCCATAGCTCTATACTGCATACAACCCCATATTCCTTCTTCTGCAATACATTTGTGGCCATTCAGGCAGCAAGTTCCTAGGTTTTATCTTCAGAAACTGCAAACTTCATAGCATAAGAAGATGTGGGCTGGATCAGACCAAATAGGCATCCATTCCAACTCCGTTCCCACAGTGGCCAATCAGATGCCTATGGGAAGCACCGCTTGAGAGTCCCAGCAAATATGGGATGGTTCATTAACGACTTTGTTTTGTTGCCTGCATCTCCTCTTGCCTCTTCCAAACTCTGTGGGACAGAGGAGATGGTAGCAGCTGCTTAATCCAGCCTGAAAATAAAAAGGTAAACCTGGGGGTGGCAACAACATTGACGGGATGGTATGCCAGAGCACCTGTTTGGTTATCCATCAGCTGACATTGCAGGAAGGGCAACTGCATGAACTTGAGTGGGTTTGTGGAGCAGGAACACATGCTAGATTAGCTTTGCAAATGGATATATAGCTTTTCAGTGGTTTGAGATCCAATATGTTAGAAAATACACCTGTTCTTGTGAGGCTGTATTCCTCTCCAATCTATTTTTAACTTGATTTTTCTCTGCATTGG
The DNA here is from genome assembly GCF_965153285.1 of Podarcis tiliguerta. Taxonomy (NCBI): domain Eukaryota; kingdom Metazoa; phylum Chordata; class Lepidosauria; order Squamata; family Lacertidae; genus Podarcis; species Podarcis tiliguerta. The sequence continues at coordinate 37,287,913 of NC_139537.1, forward strand.
CAGAGAAATTGACTGCTTAGCTAGCCCAAAGGTTTTCACTGATTTGAGAAACATCCTGCACTTAGAAGCAGATTGATATAGAAAATATTCAAAATAGGTATGCATTGTATCCCTTGAATGTCAGAAATCAGGGGAGGAGTTCATTGTTGCGTTAGCTCAAGCAATCAGTCAGCGCAAGCATTTACAGCTGCCTGACAGAACAATCTCTCCTACTACCCTCTCCCTATGTGATGTTTTGAGAGTTCTCTTGATCCCCCAGAGCCAACTTGGGGGGCTGTGGTGGTGCATGGGGGTGGGGAGGAGGGGAAGAAAGTCCTGTTGTGCTAGCTGTAGCCCTTGGCTTTTGTTAGCTCAACTACTTAATTGAATCTAGTCCATAGTCATTATTTCCAGGAGATCTACATAAACTATTTCCATGGTGCTTCCACTAGCAACCTTGACCAACAACAACAGACACTGTAATCACCATCACTGTTGTACAGTAGTGAGCATGTTTCATTCAGATGTACGAGATCTAATTTCAAACACCATTTTCCAAAAAGCTCTCTCTTTGGAATGCCCCTCATGAAGTTTAACAGTATAACAGAATATACTGTCATACAGAAGTATAACAGAATATACAGTATATACAGAAGTATAACAGAAATGTTATAGTGTCAGTCACAGTCAGCGCTATTTTTCTAGAAAAAGTGGTGCCAGAGCTCACCTTGTTCTCTTAGAATGACAATGGCACCCACCTAAGAGGTGTTGGAGCTGAGCTCCAGTGAACTCCAGCTTGGGGGGTGGGGTGGAGCCCTGGTCACAGTGGAGACTTGTTCCTTAGGCAAAATGGGACATCCCAGCAACCTCAGTCTACCCCTAGCCAATTTCCATCTTCCTAACTTCTTATTTACAACTAGGAAGTGGATCTGCCTATTAGCTTCCTCCTTAGTCTTAGTGTTGGCCTTCTACAACTCAACAGGGGGGAGGAGGAAACTAGAATTGATTGGCTCTGGCTTTGCCTGCTATTGGTCTCTGTGTCTTGTGGGCTTCCTATAGGCATCTGGTTGGTCAAACTGTGAGAACAGAATGTTGGACTAGATGGGCCACTGACCAGATCAAGCAAGTTTTTCTTAGCTCTTGCACCCTACCAATCCCAATTGGCATCAGCCATCACTAGTCAGTCTTTTTTTACAAAGCTGAATGAGATTTGTAAGCTTTGAGAATCTGGAAATCACAAACCACCAAGTGTAATTCTTTAGGTCAAACAGTAATGAAAAGGCAACACTTTTTAATGAGATCTTAAAAAATAACAATCAGCTAAATAGAAATCATTGCTATAACACTTTAGTTGTACTCTCCACCTCAAAACATTCTATATTTAAAAAAATATTAAGTTCAAATCTGGGTCTTTAGTCACAGAAGAAGCAGAAGAAAGGATGGGGAAATGGAAATGCTATATCCAGTAAAAAAACAGTCTGGCTTCTATGTTCCATCTATTTATATATTGTTTATTATATATTGTTTATTATATTGTTTGTAGTTTTGCTGTTCGCCCCTTAGAAACTTCAGTCATTAAACAGTATATAAACAGATGACATAATAAATGATAATACTTTTTAAATAATAATTTGTATTATACTTTTCAAAGGAAAAAACCTCAATGCAGATTACAACATATAAATCAAAACAATCCTAAAAATCGCCATTTTTTAAAAAATAAAATCTAACCAACAGGTAATAACATACAAGCAACCCAAACCCTTAGTGGAGAGAGCCAAAATCAACCTTTCTTACAATAAAGTAAAAGTTAGTCTCCACCCCCTCTGCTTCAATTACTTTCTTATCTGTAAATCCCAAGGCTATAGACAGAGTTAGGCAAGGAAGTGTGATTTAGACTTCATAATGTCATAAGCAACTCTAAATTAGTGTTCTGTGCTTGAGAAGTCAAAAATATTTTTTGAAGAGAGAGAGAGAATATACTGTTGTAGTACACGCCACCCCAAACTCCGAGGGGTGCAGGATTCCAGGGGTTGCAGTTGCTTACCCAGGGTTCATGTCTCCTTTGGAATATGGGACAGTCAAGATTGTGGTGTCTTTAGGATATGGTTTATTTACACATATATACAACTTGAGCTTGCAATGGAGGGGTTCACAGCATTAACACCCCAAAGGGTGTTTATAGGCATAGCCTTAGATTCAAACAGAAATCTCTCTCTCTCTCTCTCTCTCTCTCTCTCTCTCTCTCTCTCTCTCTCCAGTCTGCCACTTTTCTTCTAGATTCTAGCTCATATCATGCAACCCTCTCAAGCCTCTCAAGCCTTTTGCTTTCTTACTACCAGCCAGTTGAGGGAGGGTGGAGGGGGCCCACCCATTTGGCACCTGACACAGATCCACTTTTGTTTCCCCTTAATGGCTTTTAAAATGTGTTTGTGGGATGGCGTTACTGGGTTGTTTTTGCTTCTGTTTTATTATGTATTTCGTATTCTCATTTTGTATTTTTATGCTGTGAACCACCCTGTGATCTTTGGGTGAAGAGCAGTTTACATTACAAATTTAATAAATCCCAGTTCATGGATAGCTGAGTGGGTTAGAGCATGGTGCTGATAATACCAAGGTTGCAGGTTTGAGCCTTGTAAGGGACAACTGCATATTCTTGCATTGCAGGGGTTTGGACTAGATCAAGCACATCCAAAAGGTAGATCATGATCTACCAGTAGATCACTGGATATCTGTGGTAGATCACTGGTAGATCACTGACTCCCTCCAAAGAAGCTCAACAACTTTGCCTCCCCCCAAAAAGTTCAACAACTTTGACCTGAACCCCCCAAAAGGGGGTAGATCACTGCCAGTTTTTAACTCTGTGAGTAGATTGCAGTCTCTTGGGAGTTGGCCACTCCTGGACTAGATGATCTGCAGGATCCCTTCCAACTCTACAGTTCTATGATTATAATAATAACTGATATATAAAGAAAACTCATATTTAAGAAGATATACAACACGGGTGGTGCTGTGGGTTAAACCACAGAGCTTAGGACTTGCCGATCAGAAGGTTGGCAGTTCGAATCCCTGCGATGGGGTGAGCTCCCATTGCTTGGTCCCAGCTCCTGCCAACCTAGCAGTTCGAAAGCATGTCAAAGTGGAAGTAGATAAATAGGTACCGTTCTGGCGGGAAGGTAAACAGCATTTCCATGCACTGCTCTGGTTCGCCAGAAGCAGTTTAGTCATACTGGCCGTACAAGCTGTACACCGGCTCCCTTGGCCAATAAAGCCAGATGAGCGCCGCAACCCCAGAGTCGGCCACGACTGGACCTAATGGTCAGGGGTCCCTTTACCCTTTACAACACATGAGAACACATCAACATGTAGTCTGTTTTCTACCTAAAGGGTAGTGTGCCTGTCAGTTTCCATTGCTTATAAAGCATGAAGCTGTTGGTTCAAAGCATTTTGCTACCCAGCTGAGTTACTTTTGCAGATTAATACTCAATGGATTGCCGGTGGGTTGACTAAGGACTGCAGAAATGGTTGCAATCCTTTTTAAAAAATGGAGACTAGATAAAATGAGCATATTGCTTTGTATTTAATTAATTTTCATTGATTCTACAATCAAGTTCTCTCTCTCTGTGTGTGTGTGTCTGTCTGTCTCTCTAGCCTTCCCAATTATGTTTAGTGTGTTATATCAATTGTCTACTGGCCTTTCACAATGGAAGAGGTTGGAACTGCCCACCATACTTGATGAGCTAAAATCAATAGAGAACTGTCTGGCAACAAAAATGGGTATTAAATCCTTCAGTAGATGAAGTTACTGCCCCTACTTTCTATCTGTTATTTTTTGCTTTAGTTTAACAGTCTGAAATCCTGTGCACACTTAATGCTGAAGAAAGCCCCACTGAAGTCAGTGGGACTTATTACTGGTAGGCATGCATGGGTGTTGTGCTGTTAAAGTGCTTCAGTCAGATGTCTTGAATCAACACAATGTAGTAAAATCCTAAATTTATGTTACTTAAGGAAAGTCCCATTGTCTCAAGGACAAAACCAATATGACAATTTACTTTAACATCTATGCCTATGTCAAATGAATAGTCTTGAGGATCAGAGGAAGGTCTCTCTAGTTCAGCATTAACAATTCAGTGGGGCTTACACCCAGGTATTTGGGTATAGCATTGCAGCCAGCAGTGGGTGAGAGAGTGGGGCGATGGCACACACCTTTCTTTCCATTGCCTGTGTTACTGCTACTTTCCAGGAGGTAGAGAGCAGTGGCAAATTCACCATGGTATAAATGCACTGGCATGAGCACAGGATTGGGTCCGCCAGTGCATTTGCACTACACAGACTTCACTTATGCCTCATCTCTACTCCTCTACAAGCAGCAGCAACAAAGGTGGAAGGAGGGCGGCTGAAAGCCACTGCCATGCCCTTCTGATTTCAACTGACTGCAGCTCAGCTTCTACAGCAAGATGTTATTCAGAAACTCACAAGAAGACCACTCTGTTTTTGTCCTCAGCATCTGGTACAAAAGGTGCTCTGTTTCTGAACATGAAAACACCACTGAGTTATTCTGTTGTTGTTGTTTAGTTGTTTAGTTGTGTCCGACTCTTTGTGACCCATGACCAGAGCATGCCAGGCATTCCTGTCTTCCACTGCCTCCCACAGTTTGGTCAAAATCATGCTGGTAGCTTCGAGAACACTGTCCAACCATCTCATCTTCTGTCGTCCCCGTCTCCTTGTGCCCTCAATCTTTCCCAACGTCAGGGTCTTTTCCAGGGAGTCTTCTCTTCTCGTGAGGTGACCAAAGTATTGGAGCCTCAGCTTCACGATCCGCCCTTCCAGTGAGCACTCAGGGCTGATTTCCTTCAGAATGGATGCGTTTGATCTTCTTGCAGTCCATGGGACTCTCAAGAGTCTCCTCCAGCACCATAATTCAAAAGCATCAATTTTTGGCGATCAACCTTCTTTATGGTCCAGCACTCACTTCCATACATCACTACTGGGAAAACCATAGCTTTAATTATACAGACCTTTGCTGGCAAGGTGATGTCTCTGCTTTTTAAGATGAGTTATTATACCTATGAGTAAATAAAGAGTTTCTCCAATCATTTGAAAGAAAGGATTGGTCAACTTGCTATCTGAAATGCATCTGGTTAGGACCAAGGACAAGACCTTTTTAACTGCTGTGCTCAAACTTCAGAACTCTTTCTCAAGGAAAGCCAGCTTTGCTATCCCATTAATGGCCTTTTGCCATATTCTTTTATCGGGCATCTTTTGGTTGTCCTTACAACCGCTATTTCTTAATTTCTGTCATATTTTATGGCATTTTGTCTTCTTCTTATTACTGTTAGTTGACTATGGTCAACAACTATGAAGTTCATTTGGGAGCAAAAACATGGTTTTGTTTTAATTAAAGTAAATGAAAGCGATCTAAGCTAGTGACAATTATCAGAACCTGCGGGAAGGAATCCTGTGTGGATATAAATATTTTAGCCTCAAACGGCATGATTTCCTCCCCCCCCCCCCCGCCGGCTTATTTCAGAGATGATGGGTTCTTTTCAGAGTTTTGAATTGGACACGTTCAACCCATTGTGTAATTGAGCACTCATAAGTGAATGTATAAGGCAACTGGTACCATTGCAGTGGGGTATTCATGAGCCTGCATATGCAGTGAACTCATAGCATCTCCCATCGGCTGCAATATAAAGAACCAAACTTTCTTCCTAACAGAAATTGTCCACCACCTTTGAAAAAGATGCTGCCTTGGTAGTCATGTGGGTGGCCTATAAATAGGTAGACCAAATACTTAAATGTATGCATAAATAAGTCTAAAAGATTTGTTTTGTTTAAAATCTAAAACAGAAAATGTACAATGCCTTTTTCACCCATGCTTTTGCTTACTACAGTTTTTGCCATATAAGCAAAAGGATTTCAGAAACTGATCACAAGCTTCAACTTTTGGGGGTGCCTAAAATGCTTGAGTTACTAAAAGAAGGATAATTTTTCAAAGTTTGATTTTCTTTTGTAAGCCAGGGTTAATTTTCATTCAGTCTTGTGTATTCAAATTGAATCAAATATAATTTATTTACAGTCCACCGACCACAAATAAAATGAAAAGTTACATAATATAAATACGCAGGTTCATGAAAAGGTAAGGAGAGGATTAAAAATGCAACTGTAGATTGTGAAACTGCTACATTGTTTGATTTTCCAGTCTTTCCTATTAATAGAATGAATGAATGAATGAATACACATACATATACATATACATATACACATACACATTGTGCCAACAAATTTGCTTTAGTCTATTGTGGATTTAACTTTATGTATGTTTTAAATTATGGTTATATTTTTTTTAGTGATCATTCTCTTTTTTTAACCTTTTTTGTAAACTGCTTTGAAGGTTTTTCTACAATCAAGCAGTATACAAAGTGGTAGCTTGATATCAGGCCTGATATCAGGTCTGGCACCATTACATAGCATGATGGGCTGACTGACACTATATCCCTTTGGTTTCTTGGAGATACACACACACACACACACACACACACACACACACTGTTTTTAGGGCTTGGATCAGAAAAACACTTGGCAAAGTGGTTACCGCCACAACCATCTTAATTTCTGTAAAATGCCTCTGGGCCCTGAGTGCTTTTCTTATCGATTTCAAGTGAGGATGGGAGAGAAATGCAAGCCAGTTTGCATATCAAAGGAGAACCTACCTAATTTACACATTGCAAAACAGTACACGAATGGAAACGCAGCCACCCTTCCAAATTTGCACTTCAGTAAATGTTGCAATGCCGGTTTACAGTCAAGTAATGTTTACAAAAATGCATACATTTAGATAAAATGTACATAAAAATTCATATATTAGTAAAAACGACAACATAAAAATGCATTATATTGTTGAATTTTCTTTGCAGAAATGCCTATGTTAGGGGAAATGGCATATAAAAATGTGAGCATTAGGACAGATTTGCACTAAAATGCTGATAAATTTTCATGATGATTTTAAAAAAAATAGCACTAAAACAAATGAGCAAAAGAGCGCCGCCAAATGTATTTCCATGAAGAGAGTGCCACCACAGAGAAGGCTCTTTTCCACATAATGTACAAGTCCCAGCAATACTTAGAACATCAATAAGGTCTGTCTTAGGACATGCAAGCTAGTATAGGGAAAGGCATTCTGTCAGGTATTTGGATCCCAATTCATTTAGTCTTATGCCCTCAACAACCCTTTTATAAAGCTACTAAATTTGGTGGCATTTCACTTACAGTAGGGCAGTACACAAAGATACACCTGTCCCTGAGCTTGACTTTTAATGCTATTTTAACAGTTCTCTTTTATGGTTTTATTGATGGATTATATGATTTAGTATTTTATACAGTTGTAAACTGCTTTGAGAGACATTTTTGCCTAAGAAGTGGTCAAGAAAGAAAGAAAGAAAGAAAGAAAGAAAGAAAGAAAGACTAAGTCCCATGCTATTATTGCTCTTCTCTTTGCACTGGTAATTATTTGGCAGATTCCATTGTAAAGTGAACACCTTTGCTGAAGGAGACAATGAGGACCAAGCTTTTCAGGCAGCGCCAAGCTCTCTCCAAAGGCAATAGTGTACAGGCCACTATAAAATTAGTTTTCATGCAGGGTTCTGTCAGTGTCACTCAGGGCTGTCCAAATAGACAACCTTCCAATGATTTATCTCCTGCTCATCAGTCAATGTCCATTATTTCTTGAACAGTGATGGATCAGCTCCCCTGTTGAATTGACTACGGCCTGCTGGGCATTGTTGAGCCTGAGAGGAAACAGGAACAAAAATCAAAGCATGCCCCACTCTGAGGTTGAGTTGGTTTGTTCATTAATTAAGTGGAAGTAGCATAAAGTACACACACAAAGTACAGAGCAGGGAAATCAAGGAGCCCTTTTTGAATCAATGGTCTGACAAGTGGAGCACATTGCAGTTAACTTTTTAAATCAAGTATTATCCAGTCTTAAGTCATAATACATTTGAGTATGAAGAAGAGTGATTGCACTACAAGGGGGAAAAACCTATTATGGCTTTTGGGTATTTAAAATATTTAAAATGAAATATTGCAGAGTTTGGATTTTTTGTGTGTGTCCCGTAATCCTGAGGCACATTTTTTGCTTTTTCATACTGCTCTCTATGCAGTGCTCTGGTATTCTTAATTTGGCTAAGTAAATTGGATTTCAGTTGCCACAAACGTTTAGGCATGTAGTGTGGGCTGAGAAGTGAATAACATGGAGCTTGGGTGAATGATCAGAGGCCTCCTTTGGATGACAAGTGTTCTGTCAGTCTGTGTCACAATGTCATCCTTATTGGCAGCACCCCTCAACATGCCTTCATGATGCCTTCTTGGTGAACCAGGGTGATTTCACTGACCAATTTCCTCATTAGAATAAAGCAGATCCTCAGAGAAGATTAGCTAATAAAATTGTGGCCTTTATTTGCACTATAACTTTGCCTCACAGGTGTAGGGTCATTTTCTATTCCAAAAATATTAGAAAGTTTCTCTCATTCCAGATTTGTCAGTAAGGTTCTGACTAGGCCAAAGTCAACAAGGAACTCTGGGAAACGTTGTTTTCCAGAGAACCAGAGTCATCAGGAGGGACATCTTGTCAGGCATTCTAAACTGAGAAGTCTCTGATGCTTGGGAACACTTACATGACAGCAGCCCATGACTAAGGCCAAGCAGAGGCATCACCGTGAGGCATGCCAGTCACTACCGCCTCCACCACTGTTGTATGAGTTTCGGTAAAGAGGATTTACAGGAGAGGACTCAAGAGCCTGCAGGTAGACAAGGCTTGAGAGATAACTGGAGGGCTCGTGGAGGGATAATCCAGGCACACTGGATGACAATGATGTCACTGGAAGTGCAATGGGATTTCCAGATTTCAGAGCTTAGGGAAAGCATGAGCGTTCCTCTATCTATATCTATCTATCATCTATCTATCTATCTATCATCTATCTATCTATCTATCATCATCATCTATCATCATCTATCATCATCTATCTATTTATCTATTTATTTGGGGAGGGAGGACTTGTATTAGTCAACCACAACTCCAAATCAAACTAGGTAGAGTTTTCCAATCTCTAGAAACAGGTATGGACCAACCAAGCCAACAAAAATGAACCTGCTCTTTCAGCACCACAGTTACGTCTGTGAAATTAATCACCTTAGCCATCTATTTGCCGTGATACAGAATATTTGCTAATTATCTTCCCCACAGTTAATGATCTATGAATTAGCACGGGTCGCAACAATCAGTCTTTTGTGGAAAGGATCACGGTACCTACCATCACATTTTACATCAGTCCATGAATAAAAATTTCTTCATCACCATTTTTCAGGGAGCCATATAGCCACCTAATAATTAACTTTCTTGGAGAATATCCAGAGAACTCTAAACCTAGGCAGTGGATGCATTAGTTCAATATTTCCAATTCTGGCAGTCCAGACAATCTGGGAGTTACACCAAGCCAAAACGATAAACACATCTCTGAAGGCTCAATAAATGTGACAGCAAGCTACCTTGTTCTGAGTCAGATCATTGGTTCCCCTACACTGTTACAGTGACTGGCAGGGTTTCAGACAGGCTGGCAATGCAAGAGATTGAACCAGAGGCCTTATGCATGCAAGGTAATTAGTCTACCACTGAACTATGGCCTTCCTCTGTCTCTGCCGCCTGCCTGGGATCACAAAAACACAATGGTTGTGAAGTACCTGACATGAAATTAATATATAAGAGACAGGTGGCATTTGGCTCGGTGGATCACAAACTCTGCAAGCCTGCTCTTAACTAATTGTTCTCCTTCTCATGTTATGTGAATTTGTATCATAAATGGGTTTTTAAAATGTTTATTATTTCCCCTTTGTACAGTTATCATACCGTATTGACTTGTGTCCATTGTCTAGTTTTATAAAATATGCCCCCACCTCTGTGATTCATTATTTTGCACTGCATCTCCAGAGTTCTCTCTCTCTTTCCTGTCACTGAAGATTTAATCTTTTTTTGGACTTCAGTGATGCATTTTATATGGTGCCACATAGGAAATTAGTATTCAGACTAGGCAGAGAGGGTGTCAGGCTATTTACCAGGTAATGGATAATGAACAAGTTGAAGAGAAAAAGTCTTCTGACAGTGACTGCTAGATCCCTCTGCAAATTGCTTCCATAGAGGCAGTTCACAAAGGGACCCAGAAGGCTTTCTGCCTCCCACACACCAGTTTATCCCTGGTATCCTTTGAATCTCTTAATTAGAATCTGTCCTTTTATTTATTTTTTTATTCTTAGCTCAAACTAATCATACAACAAACCAATCCTGGATCTGTATTGCCATCTGCTTATCATTTTGTGTTCTTCATTATTGTTACTAAATTCTGGAACTATTCAGCTTAAAGAGTTCCAAATATTCCCTCCAATTGTCACAGTTATCTCTTCAGCACTGATAAGCTATCAGAATTACAGTTTTTAAAGTGCTTATTGCGTCACAGTTTGAAAATCAAAGGCTGCTTCTGGACTGACATTATTTTGTAGGTATGATTGCGTCATACATATGAGCAAATTTACTTTGCACAATTAAGCTTGATTTGGCTCTTCTGTGAAACAAGCATGGTTCCAAACAAACAAAAAACCTGTGTGTTGAGGAAAGATATTGGAAAGTGTTGTGGTAATAGTGATTTTTTTAAAAAAAAACATAGCCAATGAGGATTCAGCTCTCTTGCACAAATGTCATTAGGAAGCGAAACCAGTCTCATCTTGTGTAAGGGATTAGGATTCTCAAATTATTGGAAAGGGTGGAAATATCAGTCCTTGACTCCTTTTATTTGCCAGCAGTTTGTTGGGGAGAAGACTAGCATTCTTCTGCATCACTTACAAGCTTGGGAAGCTGCCTTATGCCACATCAAACTATTTGTCCATCAAGCTCTGTATTATCTTCTTTGACTGCCAGCGGCTCATCTCAGCCAGAAGTGTGAAAACTGCATCTCTTTCCCCTACAAGACCTTCTGAAGGTGTTCTGCAAGAAGGTCAAAACAGAACATGAAGTGTCTCGGCAGATGTGTGTTCATTGCATAAATACCTACATGGGATGCTGCTCTGCCACTTCTTGTTTCTGGTAATGTAGATTGTAATCTCCTTGTGCGTCTGCCTTTTCCTTCTGTTAATCTGCTAAATGCTATGTACATCAATAGCTTTTTATGCACTATAGATAAGTAATATTAACAAGTATCCCACTTCAATGAAATGGTAAAGAGTGTTCCTCCTTACATTCTCTTTTGGAGCCAGACGAGCTATCCTTTTAGCCACCTGCTTGCTTACTAGTCACCTAAGAAAGAGATAATACTCTGGGCAAGTGCTCATGAATGGTGTTAACAAATCTTATGATTTATTAGCAACACCAAAATTCAAAAGCAACTCAGATAAGTCTCTCTTTTTTTTCAAATATTAGAACTGCACTTGGAGATTTCCTTCAGATTTCTTCATTTTTTACATGGCATCCAGTTTGTAATATAGTATTGTGGACATAGCAAAATTAAAGCGGCATGCCATTTAACAAGAGTAAATGGATCCGCAAGCACAGTGCTTTTTTACCAGTGAAATAGGTGCCAATACTCACCATGAAGTTGTTACAGTCAGTGCCACACTTTTTAACAGCAGAAAGAGGTGCCATTACTGCGTGCCCTTGAGTACGCCCTGGAAAAAAGCATTGCTCAACATACACCACCACATATTCCATAACAAAAATATGTAACAATTCAGAAATATAACTCATATATAAATTTCATTCTTTAACAGCAGAGGAGGTGCCTCTCTGAAATGTAGTAGAGAAAGTTTCAAAGAGTAGGTGCTGCCACACTGAAGGTCTGATCCTGAAATCATGCAGAAGGAGCCTTCTGATAGGATGGGACCTGCAGGAGGCCCTCTCCTACAGAATGTACTGGTCTGTTGTGAATGTAGCTGATGAGACTTTTTTAAAGCTGTCCTGGTTCCAAGCTGTATAGGGTTTATATACCAAAATGAGCATCTTGAACCTAACTGGGCAGCTAATTGGTAGCCAGTGCAATTCTTCCAGCAGCAACATAATGCGAAGGCAAAATTCCTCCCCAGTCAGGATGAACTTCAGTTAAAGGTCTGCTGCTTTTTTCAGCAACTATTGACTTCTTGGTTTGATAGATGCTTTGAGTCAAACATTCACCTGAAAACCTTGTACGATACTTTACATATGGCAGATAAAAAAGGAACATTTTTTTGGAAAGGAAAATTATGTATTGACTGAAATGACTTTCAGATAGTTAAATATAATGGTTCCAGTAGGTGCTGCTTGAATATGGAAAAGTATGCAATTGTTCCAGAAGGCTTTGGTTTTTTTGTTTTTGAAAGCACAAGAGTACATTGTTATCATTAACTCAAATGGGTACTTTAGGAAGCAGCTGTTATAAGATTAAACAGTTGCACAAAAATCTTCCTAAGGTTTCTCTGCTATTTCAGTTTGTTTCCAGGTAGTATTATTTTATGAGTTTGCTTCACTTGATGGCTCCTGAAGTTTCTACCTTATAAAAACAGACTACTGCATGAACTTAAATTGAAAATTAGGGGGAGGACCCCATCGGATAGCCTAATATCATTCTGCGCTTATCAAACATGCAAGATAATCCTAGTCATGTCTTCTCAAAAGTTACTCCTGGTACTTTTGACTAATGTGGCTTTCTTCTTGACAAGTCTGCATATGGTGATTGTCTTTGAACCATCCTTTTGAAAGTATGCAGTCCAAATCCAGTTTGCTTCATTACTTGCTCTTGGTGCTGGTGTCATCAAAGCTCTGTAGGCCCTCTGGAGATGATAACTTGTCTGTGTGGCGATATAAGGCCACTCCTTCCACCCACCCTGTACATCTGTCTAAAAGGTATCTGTCTAAGTGAGCAAGTGGTGGGTGGCCCTGTAGTCCAAACCACTGAGCCTCTTAAGCTTGCCAATCAGAGGGTCGGCAGTTCAAATCTGCATGACAGGGTGTGCTCTCATTGCTCTGTCCCAGCTTCTGGTGAGAAGGTAAATGGCGTTTCTATGCGCTCTGGTACTCAGCACGGTTTTCTGTTGCACCAGAAGCAGTTTAGTCATGCTGATCACATAACCCAGAAAGCTGTCTGTGGACAAACGTCAGCTCCCTCGGCTTGGAAAGTAAGATGAGCGTCGCACCCCATAGTCACCTTTTTTAGCTTTTTACATATCTATCTCTATTCCAAATGAACATGTGCACAGGAATTATGTGACTAGACCAATATCAAAAGGTCTGTTTCCATAAATGTGGGAGTGGGGTTGGAGTCAAATCGCAGAAGAAGAAGATAGTCCCGTTTAGGGTTTTGCAGCACCGTGCCTCATTTCCCTTGACTTCTTAAAGCTATTGCATAAAGCTATTATTATATATGCTTTCTAATTTTAAGACATTGCATAAAAGCATATTATTTTATGTGCTTCCAACTTAGCTTTGTAGGCAAAACAAAGCAATCTTTCAAAAGTGTTTGTAAAAACATATAAGGATGGCCCATTTTTACTGATGTAAACACACTTCTCCCCCCCCCCCCCCGGCCTTCAAAAGGTGCTGGTGAATGTAGTGAGGTTTCCAATCTGCATGAATAGTTGCAAGTACAGAACCATCTCAAGGTGGTGGCAGCTACTCCAGATGTGATTAATGTTGGTCATAGGAGTGTAATGTGCAGGGCTTTTTTTCAGCTGGAACTCAGTTCCAGCATTTCCAGCATTGCCATTATGAGAACAAGGGAGGCATTCATGGTGAGTTCCGGCACCTCTTTTTCTAGAAAAATAACACTGGTATTGTAACTTAAAACATGGATGATGCTGGCTTCTTTTTTGGTGGGACAGATTGTCAATTCAGAATCAGTTCTAACTGAGAAGTCAGTGTTCTAGCAAGTCCTTTGGCTTTATCAAACTAGAATGTGCTTGAACATCACCAAAGTTGGCTTTAGGTACAGAATAGGTTCTATTTTCAGATACTGCAGTCTCAAACTGTTTTTACAATGATTTGTTTGCTATTTACTTTTTAATGTTTCATTGATTTTTAATCGCACAAACCTTCTTATTTTTTACCATGGACGGAAATGCATGGTTGTTAAATCAAATTGCTTAGCTGTGAGTAAGTACCCTTGAACAGTGTCAGATGTCATTTGAAGTAAGCATATACCAAGATATTTGGAAGAACTGGATATAAATATAGATTCATGTTCTAGTTTCACTTTTTACCAGTTGCTCAATCATTTGTCCTCTCTATGGGACAAACTGCTAATGGGAGGCTGGAGTATGGTTATATCAGGAATGTGGTGTCCTATTGTTCAGCAAAAATAGGGTTGAGTAACTCATAGTGTTCTTGTTTCCTTTGGACCACATCAGCAAGGCCAAGAGGGGGACCTTGTATTCCGGGCAGCCCAAGACTTCCATACACACTGCCCAAGCCTGCACCCCGGGGAAGTCACTTCTGTGTTGCTAATGCAGCAGTTTGACTTCACCTCCAGAGGCACACTCCATTGTCTCTTAAGACAGCCAACAACAAATTTGCTGCTGTATTAATTAGCACTAGAGTCAGAAAATTGATTTGGGGTGCTGTGGAATACAAACTATATCCGTGGTTGCTCCTCCTGAGACAGAAAAATTCAGCTTTCAGATATATAGATTTATGATTCCTCCTACAACTGAAGGACAGTGATAGGTGGAGTAGACATAGCCTAATAATAACTCCACATTGCAGGAAGAAATATGTGAGAAGGGAGTATAAATTATTTCCATTCACAATACTGTAAATTTCTATAATGCCTTTCTTCCACCTCCTTACTCTTCTTTTACCCCAAAACTAAAAGAAAGAAAGAAAGAAAGAAAGAAAGAAAGAAAGAAAGAAAGAAAGAAAGGGTCTACAGCTTCTTAAGGAAGATATACCAGCTCCCTGGTCATTTAGGTAATTCTTGGGTTAATGTCACCAGTTGAGAATCAGGAATGTTGTGTGTGTGTCAATTGACAAAATGTGTCAATTTGTGCTTACTTGACACTGAAGCCCATTGCCCTGTTTGATAGTCACTCATTTTGAAGAGATCCTCTTGCAACTCTCATTTGCATTGGATTTTGCATTTACCATCTTGAATAGTTGTGTGTCACCAGCAACTATAGCTGCCTCCCTGTTCATCTGAAATATTTCAGAAACACAAAGCAAATTATTCTGTACAGCTTGATTCCATTCCTACTGAAATATTGGCATTTTGAACTTATGCAGGAGATCTCCAATGCCTCTGGAATTGTACACTTCAAAGTGCATACCTGAAATGCAAACAGTCTGGATTTATCATTTCCCAAATGTTCAGTAATCTTGTCCCAGTAGCTTTTATACCTCTCTGTTTCCTCAAAAATACTGTTCTAAAGCTGCATATAGGCATGGGCCATTCTAGTTTATAAATGTACTATATTTTCAGCCTCCAGATGAAAAGTGAGTAAAGATGATAGCTTGGCAGCCAAAAATCTTCCAAGCCCATTCTCCTTCAGAGCAATTTCAATCTGAAAATGTAATTTTGATTGTCTAGGCTTGTGTGAGCAAGTAATTGACATAACATTATGCAAAGGTATGCATGAAAAATTCTGCTTATGCATATATCTTTCAGTCTCTTTTAAAATATACTTATATGTAATTATCACTCATTTAAATTTGCTGTTCTTTAAGTAAGTGATCAGTGAAATAATCAACCATCCCTTCTGTTAGATAGGCAAAAGAACCGCTCCTGAAATTGAGACAGTCTGAATATATTCTACAAATACAAATTGATACAATTGAATACAAATTGATGCTTTTTATCTTTTTAATACTGTGGTCAAATGTATAGTGTGCTCAAATGTTTACAGTGTCTTTGTTAGCTGGTTGCCAATGTTCAGCCACAAATCCCCTTAGGGAAAAAAGGTAAAGGTAAAGGTACCCCTGACCATTAGGTCTACTTCCGGATGACTCTGGGGTTGCGGTGCTCATCTTGCCCTATGGGCCGAGAGAGCTGGCATTTGTCCACAGACAACTTCCAGGTCATATGGCCAGCATAACTAAGCTGCTTCTGGTGAACCAGAGGAGTGCACGGAAATGCCGTTTACCTTCCTGCCAGAGTGGTACCTATTTATCTACTTGCAATTTGACATGCTTTCGAACTGCTAGGTGGGCAGGAGCTGGGACCGAGCAACGGGAGCTCACCCTGTCATGGGGATTTGAACTGCTGACCTTCTGTTTGGCAAGCCCTAGGCTCTGTGGTTTAGACCACAGCGCCATAGCTGACATCTAAAATGCTTCCTTTATGTATCTTATTTTAGTTCATTCATATCACACCTTTCTATACAAAGTTGCCCAAAGTAGAGTCCAGTGGCCAATTGTATGAGATGCTGTGCTCATACTATGGGGGCAACACTCTTCCACGTACAATCCTCACGCTCAGCTATTCCAACCAACCATATTCATAACACAGTTAATGTGGCCAGAGTACCAATGAGTGAACTGTAAACAAAAACAACCATTGTTTGCTCAGACATTGCTTTACGCCCAAGTTAGAGTGCACAAGACAGCAAAGGATGGAATAAATGGTGTTCCATCTTCAATATATTTGAAATCTAGATCCTAATTATTCATCCCAAGCTCATCTGTATTCATACAGCACATATCACCATAAAGTACATTAACGCAGACTGATTTATCAGGAATATGTTTGCACATACCTTTATAGATCTTTCTATCTGGGCTCTTGCAAATATTGCTCCTTCTTTTAATCATACTCTCTGGGATTATTAATATCTATAACTTAGTGCTAGGCAATCATCATTTTGTTGCAAGCACATTTATTTTCATTCCATTATCAGATATTATGATCTTTGAAATGGCATTTTCCATCACATTGTAAATGAATAGAAAACAAAAAAGGAACTATAGTTGCTGCATATTCCACTGTAGTATCACAGCGATTGTCAATTACACAGTATCTTTTTGGACAAGATGGCTGCCCCCATGTTCTTCATCAGGATCTGTAATAAAAGCTTATTTCTTGTAGATGATTTGCCAAGGTTCGTTGGGTAAAACCCTATCCATACATTCAGCTAAGTGGATAATGCTGGTGCACAGTGGGGAATATAATTTCATTGGCCCCTTATCCCAGTTTCACTTTATCACCATATATGTATCTAAAGGCAATATATGTGTATTAATTCCAATAGGGATACACCGGCAATGATCTCTTATGCCCCAAAGGAATATTCCAGATGAGGACCATTTAGCAGCACTCAAACACTGCTGTTTTGCTTTAAGCTACAAGTGTAACAGCAGCTCTGCCTCAAGGCCCCTAGACTGTAGCCCCTAAACTGTAGCTCAGTGACTTTCCCTTTCCACACCCGGAAACACGTGGGTGTGTGTGTTGGAGTGGGTGTGTGGTTTTCATTGGGACTATGGCACGTAAGCATCAGGGCTAAATACTCTCTCCTCCCTTGCTCTGCTTCTGATCACTTCCCCACTACAGTTGGGATACAGGAGAGGAAAGAAAAGGATTTGATTTCAATTATTATGCATTTGTTAATTGAATTTATATAGCTGCCCAATCAGATAAGTTATCTGGCTCACAAAGCAAATGCAGTAATTAAAATGCATAGAGATGATTCCTAGAGAAGAGAGAGACAGAGCGGCCATAGTGAGGGGAAGAGTTAGAGCAACCTCCTTTAACCTTGTGCCTTCCAGATGTTTTGGAATGCAGCTAACTATCACGGTCTACATGATAGAAGTTGTAGCCCAACAGTATCTGGGTGGCACCAGGTTCGAGAAGCCTGGGCTAGAGCATTCGAGAAGCCTGGGCTAGAGTCATCTATACAGGCCATAGCCTGCCCAACAACCGATTGAACAACTGTGTGATGAATTATCTACATTTGGGATATCGCCCAGCTTCTTCCATTGGGCTATATCCATTGCTGTGGCTCTGTTCACATAACCACCTTCTGTGTGTGCAATGGAACTTCCTCTCCCGTTCCGCATACACCCTCGAAATAAGCTCTGGGGAAATAGGGGACCCTCCAGAGCAAGTTGGGGGGTGGGAGGAGAGGAAATGGAAGACTTGTTGTATAAGTGGAACTCTGCTTACATACTGTTGACTATAAGCCATTACGTGTGTGTTTTTTAAAGAAAAGTTAAGGTTTTCTGAGCTCTGTGGGAGGGGGGCAAAGGCTGAGCAAGGAAAACATGAAGGGAGAATGTTGTGCTCACAACACCATCCATCTAATTCACAATAAAAAGTGAGTGGACAAAGTGTCACTATTCCACAGTAATTGTCCAGTTCCAAAGCAGCCAAAAGCAGAAGCAGGCAAAATTAGGAGATGGATAAAGGCCATTTGAATTCAGGGTATGTGCATTGGAATGAATGCACTATGTCGCCTAAAGATGCTCATCAATGTGCAGAAGGTGAGGCCGGAAATGATGTGCATGAACATGATTCTACCATCTCACTACACTTTCTTTTAATTCCTCCCTGCATCATGAAATCTATGCCATCCCCTCACTAAACAAGGAACTGGTACATGCCAATGATGTCTGAAAGCATTTTCTACCAAATATAATAAAATTCCTGTTTGAGTAGCCTAGGGCAGCTGTGTCTCCACATTTTCCCAGACTGAGACTTCCCAGGGGCCAGCAAGCATTTGCTTTGTGTTGACTGGGGAATAGCATCTTCAAATGGCACATCTTCGGTACATAGCAGTAAGTGTTTAGTGAAAAGCAATTAGCATGAGTTGATCTTGTATAAGACTTACGTGGCTGTAAAGTTCCACAAAACCAAATAATGCTTTCTCAGCTTATTCCTCTTTTCCTTAAATGGGGAACTGGACTCCTTGGTAGAAGTGTGTCCTGGTTATTCTGCCCTCTTTGTATTTCAAGGAAATTTTCTTCCATTCCACAGATAATAAAGCATGTCTAAAGGGGAGGTCTCTACTGGAAAAAGCCTTCATTAATCATGAATCATTCCAATTTGTCATTTGGCAAAAGAAGACTTTCTCATTTATCCTCTGAATGAAATTAGCTCTGGTCCAGGCTGCAGATAAGAATCTAAATTGCCTTGGCAACTCTCTGTAGCTGTGTATATATGCTCCTGAAAATGGCATATAGGGTTTATTAATGGCAAAGATTGGTTTCTTTGCAATATATATTTCTTCCAAAACAAAAAAAGTTTTTTGTTAGTAGTTATTTTACATCTAGTCTTCAGTAGGGCTATTTTTAAAATATATTTGTTTGTGTGTGTTTATCTGTGTAATATCAAATATATCCATTGGACTATACCAACACTAAAATTGCTTTCCAAATTGTGAGCAGCAATAGCACATCTTTGGGATTGTTTCATAAGTGGTACAGTAATGGAAACTTATTGGTATTAACCTTGAGCCTGAAGTAAGGGTGTCTAGCTAATGCTGAAGTGGCCGACACTACTTGTTCCTTGTGTTCCTGTTTAATGAGATGAGCACTGCTGAAGGGATGACCTGTGCAATGAGAAACTAGGAAGCAGTGATGTATTATACACATTTTACGCTAGCAGTGGTATACATAAGGATGTAGAGGCACTGCTTAAGTGGTCTGTGCTTTTATTAGTAAATCAGCATAATTAAGAGCTTAAGCACTCCAGATCTTCCTCTACAATCATTCTCACTTTCTCAAAGATTGGAAGGAGAGATTATAGAACCATAGAGTTGAAATTCTCCTAGTCTAACCTTCTGCTCGGTGTAGAATCTGTGATGCTGGATGCAGCTACAGCATCCCCGAGAGATGGCCACCTAGACATTAAACTGTTGATTTCAAAAGGCAAAGTTGCAAACTGCTGCAACTGGTATGACAGCTATAACTGGGAATTGCTAGACTGGGAATGCCTTGGTCACAGTAGTTCATGCAATGAGCTCTATGTAGGGTATTGCTGCATTTGGTCCAGAAAATGCAGTTAGTGCAGGCCCGTCTTTACCCGGGGGTGCAAGGGGTGCGGGGCACCCTGGCCCCAAATTCTATGGGGCACCAGGCGCCCACCGCTGAAGCCGCCTAAGCTCTTAACTATCTACATGTTATGAAATAATAAACAACTTCGATCAAGCTAGAAAAACAAAATACATATATACCTAGGTATTACGAAAATGTATACCTACTGTTTCACTAAAGGATTTTCGACTTTGTGCGCTCATTTACCAAAGAAGTGCCGCCCTTGTCATTCACAACAACAGCACTTGTCAGACTCAGTGGCAGCGCTTGTCATTCACAACAAGAGATATGGTGTAAGCGTGGTGTCTGACATAGCATAATAAAAGTTAATTTGGGGGCTAAACTAAATTTGGGGGCGCTGAGCGGATCTTTGTACCCCGGCGGCGCATATGCTAAAGACAGGACTGAGTTAGTGCAGAAGACTGTGGCACAATTACTGAAAGGAATGAAACCCCAGCAGCGTTAGAACACCGGTGCTTGGAGATCTACACGGGTTGCTAATTTGCTACCACACCAAGTTCAAGGTGTTCCTGGTAGTATTTAAAGCCCTCGGCAGCTTGAGACAAGTTTAGTTGCAAGATTTCCCTTCCCTGTATGCTCACTTGACTGTTTTGACCTGCTGAACTGGTACTATAATAAGTGCCACATTACACTCATTTTGATTTTGTAGGAAATGGATCATCCACACTTTGAAACTCCCTGGCTATTGACATCCAGCAGACACCTGCACTGCATTCTTAATGCTGCCTACTAAAAACACTTCTGTTTGGCCAAGCTTAGCAAGGCATGTAGGATGCTGACCTGTGTTTTAATCTGGTTTTCATCTTTTGCTTCTTGCTGATATTAATTATTGTTTAAATAGTTGATTTTAACTACTTTTACTGATTATTTTATTGTTTGATTCTCTTTGTAAACTGGTTTGAGGTCCCATTAAAGCTAAGTGGTATACTAATCCTGCAAAATACAATCATAATAAGCATTGCACCTGGAACCAGAAAATAAGACTCAAGAGACAGAGAACGGGTTGAACTAGGACCACGTTTATTAACATTAATTTCTGCAGGAAGAAGTCAACAGTGCAGGCAGTATTGTACATCTAAATCAATGCCTTGGGCTAGCCGGAAGAAACTGGAGAGGCACTATCAAAGGCTTAAATAGGCCCAAGGTCTCCCTTAGTGTACAATCACCATGCCAGCCCAGTGTCTTTCCCCACTAAATGGCTGGAGCCCTGCAAGGCCTGGAGAAGCAACGAAGCTTGTAATAACTGCACTGGGGGGGATGCTATTAATGGGTTCTGAAGACAGGCCAAAGCAGAGCAGTTATTACACGCAGTATAAATTCAATAGTGTAACTGCCCTGGGATAAGGACATGTTTAGATCCATAATTAAGCATATTTTTTATCTTTAATCAAACTAATTGAACTTACTTTTTTTTTAGTTTAGGATTTGTTACATTGCCTCCCCATAAACATTTAGGTTTCACTTGTGGAGACACTTGACCTGAGTGGAGCTGTCGTCAGAGTAGACATGCACATAATTGTTCTGTTTCCAGTGGCGTAGCGTGGGGGGTGCAGGGGGGCCCGGCCGCACCGGCACAACATCTGGGGGGGGGGGGCGCTCGCACTCGCAGCTCTCTGCCCCTACTAAAATCCACGGGTTAGGGGGCGCAAATTACTTGCCTTCCCCCGGGTGCTGACAACCCACGCTACGCCACTGCCTGTTTCTATACAAACGGGGTTTGATTTGTAAAGAAGGCATAATATGCATGTGAAGCTTCTCTTGCAAAGACATATTTTTAAACTTTCACAGCCTTTTAACACCAGCTAGACACCATGGGCAGCATATGTAATAACCAAATGAATATAATGTTCATTTCTTTAAAAGAATCCCATAGAACAAGTAGCAATATTCATTAATATTGGGTCTCACCTTTGATGTTGTTCTGCTTATGAAAAAGATGATTGTATCTGCCAGCAATAAGGAGGGGGAGAGGATTATGCTTTGAAAATTCATATTAAGATTTTGCTGATTCTTTCCAAGTTAATCAGATTTGTGCAATGAAGAGTAGTGTGGATTTACTAGGCATTGTTATAAATTGCATTTGACAAGGATGCTGGATATTAAAATGTCACTTGCCTGCTTCTAGGTCATCAAAGTATTTTTACAAGTGCAACATTAATATGGGGGATAGAACATAAAGCCATTTTAATGTCTCTAATGTAATCACTGCAGCCACTTTATGACAAATCTATCTAGTTTATTTCCGCTGCGGATGTTCCACATGAATTTCCAACAATGCAATGGCAGAACACCATAAAAATGTAATTGCGGCAGCCTGCTATCCTTGGCGCACTTTCCTATGAGTTAGCCCTATTGATTTCTGTGTGGCTTACTCAAGAGTAAATAAGTATAGCCATATAATACCAAAGCTTGAAGGAAGAACTTACATGCATTTAAAACAAATATATATAATAATAATAATAAACATAAGCATTAAAAAAAAAAAGAACTCTATCAATTTAGCTCTAAAAAAACCCCCTATCAGTTTAGCTCTACACAGCAGCAGACCAAAGAACATCTTGTGTAGAAGAGTCTTACTTTCATGAGGCTCCAGGGAAACAATCTTCCACAAATGGGGGAGCAACTAAGAATCTCTCTCTATAAATCAGTGAGATTAATACGCATATAATGGATTCAAAGGGGTATTTCCTAAGACATTTTTAGCTGTTAACATAGTCAT
The DNA here is from genome assembly GCF_965153285.1 of Podarcis tiliguerta. NCBI lineage: Eukaryota > Metazoa > Chordata > Lepidosauria > Squamata > Lacertidae > Podarcis > Podarcis tiliguerta. The sequence continues at coordinate 37,310,661 of NC_139537.1, forward strand.
ATGTCAATGAATTGTTGACTTTTAAAAATAATATTTAAGTAATTGATATTGGAATTATTTGTAATGCATTTGTGGTGGTGAATGTTTAGACACGGAACATCTGAGCTGGATATTTAAACTCATAAATGTGGTTAAATAATCTGAATCAAACTATTAATGATGTGACTTAATCCCAAGTGATTCAGCCTTCCCTTTGTAGAGGAATCATGACGACATCTAGATTGGCCTTTTGAAATCCACCTTGCAGCCACCTGGAGGAGAGGGCCTCACAATAGTAGCACCCACTATTTGAAAAGGCCTCTCCTCAGAAATAAGGCATGCACTCATGCTATTCTGTTTCTGACCAATAATGTATGTTTGTGCATAAATTTACTCAGAAACCCCCTGAGCCCATGTGCACACTCTACCTTCAAAGCTGAATGATGGATCAACACCCTAAGGTGGCTTCAGTAACAGGACTCAGCCAGGCAAGGGAAAAGGAAGTAGAGTTCCAAAACTGTGACAGGCTAAACGTAGGAATAATAAAAGCAAAAGAGTAAGGTAATCATACAGGGAAGATGAGAATCAGGATGCAATCAGACGCCTTGTCAGATTGTAATGACAATCTGAAATATCTCAGATGATTAGAGGTGGTCAAACCATTTGTTACCAACAGCATTCATTGCCAATTTTGGCAGCTCTCCATTGAATAATTATTACAAATGCAAGTGCCCATTATTTGATCAGCACTATAGATGGCTGAATAATTAAATAAATTAGCAAGAATCTTCCTGACAGTTGCTCAGGAATATGTTTGAATGTCCTCCTTCTGCCAGCTTTAGAAAATCATTGTGGGGTAATATCAACTATTTCCTATCTGCAGCTATTGTGATTCAAGATCATTTCATGTACAGCATTTGCATCCTGACTGAAAGAACAAACATGAAAAGCAGACTTTAAAAGTGCACAAGAACTTTCATTAGAGCCCAATGTTTTGAGTCAGGAGACTCTTCATTAGAGGTAACCAGAAAACAATACAGAATATCTAGTGAAAAATACACTCCTATCCTGAAAATGCTAAAATGTAATTAAAAACAGCATCAAAACAGTTATTTATATTGTTCTGACCACCTTCATTGAAGACACCAGATGTAAATATGTGTGCAATGAACCATGTTTCTTAAAGTCACTAGTTTTCATTGTGCCTCAATTTTCCCCAACAGAAACACAACCTAACTCAAACTGTGTGTCACGGCAAGTTAGTGGGTCAGCTGCAGTGTGTAGATGTGCCGTGTGAATGCTCTTATAAGGGGTTAGTTTAACCTCCAGTTTGCTAGTAAAACTGAATTACTGTGTCATGAAATGATGCATGTCTACAAAATTTGTCACCAACATGAAAAGTTTGGAAAGCTCTGACTCAGCCATTTAGGAAAGTATGGTCAACACTAGCACTTTGAATTGTGCTTAGAAATGAATCAGCACCCAATTCAGTTTGTTCAAAAGGGTGGGCAAGGTGAGCCCTATATTCCACCCACCCACCCCAAAGCTTGCAGTTTGGTTCACTATTGCCTGGATTTTACTTTGTAGTTGAATATTCAGGGAACCTTCAGGCCTGGAGCTTCTTGAAGGGGAAGAACCCTCCCATGTCCAGGCTTCCCTTAGCAGTTATATTTCTTGAGTCATTATCTCCAATAATAGAGTATGTGTAAGAATGCAGCCCCATTTGCTCCCAATTTCAAGGCATTAGTGAAGAAAGAGTGAAGATATGACTCTGAGACTTAATCTGTCCTACTCTCCAGCTCTGCCCCATCTAATCTGTTGCACTGCTTATTTTCATTCCATCAAGATGAAGGGACTCAGTGCAATGTTTTAAATATTTCTCATTTAGCATTCCATGAAAGTCCTTCCACTGGTGTTGCAGGAGAATGCCTGAGGTCAGATGGAGCTGAATTAATTATATCTGCAAACAGTTTGTTTTAATACATTTATGCAGCACATGTGCCTTGTGCTGAGCTCGCATGAACTTTCCAAAGAGGGTTTTTTTGTATTCAAATCAGGTGAACGCCAGCCTATATACATTCTCGAATACAACAGTAATTACCATGCTCTGAGGACATGTTGAAATGGCATTATCATTTGTCAGCAGGATACCACCAGCTGCTGTCATAGACAATTTACACTTAGCATCATCGTTACATAGAGTGCTTACTAGTTTCTTAATGATGTGTAACAAACAATGATTTAATAAACTTTGGGATACAGAATATTGTCATGATGGAATGTCACAGTCCTCTTTATCAGTCACTAAAAGTGGCTGAAATATGTTTAGATCAAAAGAAAAGAAAGCTTGGATTTTAAAACATCTCACCATACATTTCAAGCCTATTCTTATTCTTATTAAAATTTGTATACCACCCTTCATCCAAAGATAAGGAGGGAGGGAGGAAAAGAGGGCAGATCTCTTGTATATATATTGGGGGGGGGGGGTGGAATGAAGGATAAAAAAAAGTTTATGGAATGCTATAACTTTTTTATTGTCTCCTATTTCAAGAGACCAAATTAGCATATCTTAAAAGAGGACTCAACTCTGCTCAGGGAATAATTTAAGGCTCTCCAAAGAAATAAACACATTTACATCTCCCTAATGATTACATATTACTTCTTCCACAGAGTAGCTTGTTCGACAGTGTTTTTATTGGGGCATGTCAGTGTGTTATTGTCAAGGCCCAAATTCCAGCTACCTGGGAATGTGTCTTGCAACACAGGAATCCAGACATTCTAACAACCAGGGCAATGTGAGGGCTGGCTTTAAGGGTGAAGCCCATTTTATTAAAACCCAGTCTGTGCATAATGACTGTGGGAAAGGAAACCTGTGCTGCTGTTCAGCCTTTTGAAAAACGGGTTAGATATGTGCTCCAGCCATGTGTAGAATTTGGAATCTAGGAAACTGCACCAGACCATTGGATCACCTGGCTCAGTCTTGTCTCCAGTGGCGTAGCGTGGGAGGTGCAGGGGGGGCCGGCCGCACCGGGCACAACATCGGGGGGGGCGCTCACACTCGCAGCTCTCTGCCCCTACCTGGCTCACTCACTCTCCCTCACTGCAGTGCTGGCTGTGCGAATCCATCCGAGCCGCCGGGTCGCCGCCCACTGTGGAGGGGAGGGTGCCAGGCATGCGGTGCGGTGCAGAGAGAAAGCGAGGGACTATCTGGGGAAGGGACAGTGCAGCGGGGGGGGGGGGGCGCAAATTACTTGCCTTGCCCCGGGTGCTGACAACCCACGCTACGCCACTGCTTGTCTGCTCACTGGCTAGCAACAACTTTCCAAGGTTTTGGGTTTGTAGTCTTTTCCAGTTTTAACTGAAGATGTCAGGGATTGAATCGGGGAAACTGTGCATGAAAAGGTTTCTCCCTGCCACCGAACTAGAAAATTTAAAAAGTAAAGAACTCAAAGGATTGACAAAGTACACAGAGAGCACAAAAGTCTGTGTACAGACAGAAAACTGCAACATTCTTCACTGCCTTTCTGTAAGGCTGCTCTCCCTAGTCTGATGACTTTTAGACTACCATTCCCATCAGCCCTGAGCATCTTCGCTAATGGTCATGGAAGCTGTAGTCCAAAATGTCTGGAGACCACCAGATTGGGGGAGGCTTATGTAATAAACATGGAGTGAGAGCCACTCCATGCGAAGGACTTTGGCCCCCCAGAAGTTGCTGAACTGCAACTCCCATCATCCCTGATCACTGGCCATGTTTGCTAGGGCTGGTGGGAGTTGTTCATCAACCTCTGAAGAGCCAGTTTCTCTACACTTACCTTAAAGGAAAATTTGAGCCATTTACAGAACCGCTTAGAGATGTCCTATGGAGTTTCGTTGTTCTGCCTGGAAACAGTTCTATCCCAAATCCTAAAGCATCACCCATCATGTTCTACATATATTTCCACTGGACTGTGCTCATGATTCAGTCAAGACTGATTTTTTTAGAATTCAATTTTGTCATTGTTTGCCATCTGCTGTTGCATTTGTCACAAAAGATTTTCCACTTGGATGTGCTCCAAATGCACAGTTTCCCCACACTTTAAGATTGGAATAGTTTGATCTCTCAATATGTTTTAGGACACATAAAGATGTTGGCTTTCTCCAGCAGTTGCACAGCTTTTTCGTGTCTGGCAAGCCAGTATGACAGTCCGTATGTTGATCACTTCAAGTCCAAATGGCCTATCAAGATCAGCATTGAAGAAAGGAGGGGCAGGAACCATATAATAAAGAGCAGCGGTGCAGGTAGCTGATCCAGAGAAAAGGAGAATATGGAATGTGGCTTTTTGATTGATATGCCTCCATGTTGCACTAAACTTTAGACAGTGGGGGGGGGGGGACTGTGCCAGGATACTACCCAAAATTTCATCATATGACATCACAACACAAACTCACATGATTTTCCAAATTAATGGGATGGCAAATGGATTTTTTTCAGGGAATGATTAGCAAAAAAATTGGCGCTAAACTTCCACTAGAGTTCCAAAAGTGGCTTTTACGCCGTGTGAAAGTTCACATAAAACATAGAAATCATCAGAGATGTCAGGTAAACAGAATAAAGTGCTACCTGAATGCAGTTTTAGTGACTAACCCATGATATGGTAGAGAGTAACATGATGTACAGGTAAGTGTATCATCAGAAATGAATGTTTTTGAAAGCCAATTATATTTTGCTCTCACTGGACCGGAAAGTGTTTCAGCAACTCCAAGAGATCCTGAAAAGTAACCATTTTTAATAATTCAAAACCATGTCTTGTTTCCTTAAAGTGTAGAGTGGGTAGGAAACTTAGGCAAAGGCAGTTCCCACCCCCTAAAAAAACCCCCAGAGACCCTGCCTTTCTGTGCCACAGAGAAGAGCTTTTGGGTTAAGCTCAAGGGAATTTCAGTTGCTAAATTAAAATATCATGCTGCAGGGTCAATTTTGACTTACAAATTACAAGATCCGTCACACAAGAAATTCTGGTTGAACCCCCAGCCAAAGTTATTTGAATACTGTAGTTAGTTTCTCACTCTGGATTCTAGCACCATCTAAATGTATCGTATTCAAAGGTATGATAACATAAACCAGCAGCCCCAGAGGCTTTCACAAACATCATTATCACTGCTGACTTGTGTTGGTGGATAAAACATTTCTCCCCCTTTGATAACTTATCCTTCATGCTGCTTTGTGGAACTGAATTGGAAGTCAATGGATGTGTTGACACTTGTTTTCCTGACTTTTCAGGAAACAACAAAAGGAGCCCCAGGAAAGCCATCATTTTGCTCTGAAGTGCATTTAGAGAGAGAGGCAACAGGAGAGCCTTCATAGAAGAACACATTTGATCTGTATCACAAACATGATTGAATGAAAAAGGCTGTACTTTGTATACTGTTGAAAGAGAGCTCCCCGTGGTATGTTCCATTCCCTGACGTGCACATCAAATTGAATTAGCACATAGTGATCTGGCAAAAAATGTTGCCTGAATCAATCATTTTGGGATGGTTATAGGAAAACTGCTGTGCATTCAGTCCAGCCACCAAATAAAAATCAATGAGATCTCACTGACTTTCTACAGGAGATACCATCTGAATAGCTCAGGTTCTGACCTGTGTTTAGCAGCAATGAGAAACCGGCACTTACAAGACAATGACAGCTATTTTTAGCTCGGACGAGGCACATGCATAACTACTTTAACTGCATGGAGACCTTTTTCAAGAAGCAAGTGATGCTAGAGTATATAGTTGTGGATAAGTTGTGAAAAAGGCAAATATAGAGCTTTTCTCCAGGATGTAGATTTCAGGAGATGAGCACCTGTTTTCTGGAGGGTGCGGTTCACAGATGAGAACTGTAAGGTAAAGGTAAAGGACCCCTGACATTTAAGTCCAGTCACACATGACTCTGGGATTGCGGCGCTCATCTCGCTTTAGAGGCCGAGGGAGCCGGTGTTTGTCCACAGACAGTTTTTCCGGGTCATGTGGCCAGCATGACTAAGCGGCTTCTGGGGCAACAGAACACCGAAACCAGAGAGGCACACAGAAAGACCATTTACCTTCCCACTGGAAGGTATCTACTTGCACTTTGACGTGCTTTCAAACTGCTAGGTTGGCAGGAGCTGGGACAGAGCAACGGGAACTCACCCCCTTGCGGGGATTCGAACCACCAACCTTCTGATCTGCAAGCCCAAGAGGATCAGTGGTTTAGACCACAGCGCCACCAGATGTGAACTGTATAGAATGTTTTTTGGGGGAGCGTACATTTTACCTCATATCTCTGGTTCTATAGATGCTAACCACTCCCTTTGAACAAAAGCTGGGATACCTGTGTAGTGCAGCAATGAGTTTATTCATACACTTATTCCTTTAAAGGCATGCTTGCGATCTGCACAGCTAAAGTTAATGTCTACTTTGGTCTTTAAACTCAAATGATAGTGAAATTGTTGTTACCTCCTTTTAGCCCAACTTCCAAAGCTTTATAAATGAAAAGTTTCCAAACTTATTTCTAGCAAAACATAACAGTCTCCACAAAACCACCTCCGGCATGACTCTTATGAAAAATTAAGATGTCCAGAATGTTGTCAGTTTTTGCCAAACACACAGTTTTATGGTAAAATAGCCATTTTTCACTGTTGACCTGCTGTAGTCGGATCCATCTCTGCCATTAATGAATTATTGTGACTTCTGGAAGAAATCAGCTATGACTGATGTGGATCTGATTTCTCCTTGGCCTAATATAGCTTTATAAATGAGAAAAGTGGATAGAAATGATACAATTACTTTCTCACACGCATCTGCAAGAGAGACTTTAATTTCCTTTACCTTTTTTTTTACTGCAAATCTGTTATAGAGTTCTTATTTCACAGAATCATAGAACCATAGGGTTGGAAGGGACCTTGAGGTCCAGCCCTCTGCCTTGCAGGAACCACACTTGAAGAATCCCCAACACAGATGGCTAACTGACCTCTGTTTAAAAACCTCCAATAATTGAAAGCCCACCCCCCTCTGGGGAACATGGTCAGACAAGATCAGAAATGGCCAAGCTCCCTTGCTCCCAAGGATTAGCAATTCCCTGAGCTTTGTCCTGTGTCAATACCTCAAGAAGAGTGCAGTTCTTTGGAGCCTTAAATATTATTCCTGGTGGTAGGACATTTCCCTGCGGTTGGTTCCCACCCACCCCTTTACTAACATCGATTTAGAAGGCAGGGCAAATTACATGGTTTCTTCCTATGCCACCACCGTCCTTTCTGGAGGGTTGGGACGATCTACACTCAGTGCTGTTAACATTAAGAAAGGGTTAAGGAAGTGTTTTGATAACTATATGGACACATGATGTCCTACTTTTAACGGTCATAATGTGTTATTAAAATATGATACCAAGAGGGCGCTGCAGAGCAACCAGCAATAGGGAAACATCGTTTTGACGAAAGAAACAAAGGTTGTTTTCTTTTTTAAAAAAAAAAAACAAAAACCACGATTTAGTTTACAAGTATGCCTTGTGATGTTTTAGAACGATATATCCAGTGCCTTTTTGTGGGGGGTACTCAACAGTATGGAGCACTGACACCTTTTTTTCTAGAAGAAAAGCACTGGATATAATATCATTCTAATAACGTTAAATAGGTCAGTGTAGATCCAGCCTAGGACTATACTTATTTAGAAAGGAACTATGCCATCCATCCTATGTGCATAGGAAGCTGCCTCACCTGGAGTCAGACCATTGGTCCATCCAGCTCAGTATTGGCTACATTGACTGGCTGTGGCTCTCCAGGGTTTTAAACAGGGGACATTCGAAGTCCTACCCGGAGATGCTGTGTATTGAGGCAGCAAAACAGATGCGCTGTCTACTTTGTTGCTTCATACAGATGGTATAAGAACACCATGAGAAGACTGAAGGGAAATGGCTCCCATACCACATATGGAAAATCCATTGTACTTTGCTTATTTGCCAGTCTGGCTGACCTTTCACTGTGGTTCCAACACTCCCAAGGGAGTGTTATTACTAACCTACAGACTTCACATCACCAATGCAAGGTCTCTCCCACGCTTGAAACAGATTGGATGGTCGTTTCTCATGGATGTTGGATTGGATTAGATGACTTCTGGGGTACCTTCAGTTATAGTCCCTGCAAGCCCTTTGCTGTAATAAATTCTGAGAGTAGGCGAGGACATTCCTCTTACCAGTCACATTATTTGGGCGGATGACTTACAGAGAGTGAAGCTATAAATGGAGCCTGCCTAACCTTCAACTCTTTTGAGCTTGGTCATAAGATGCATTTTGAGGAAACTGTGATGATCCCTAAATGTATGTTTATGTAACTATATAGGACAATATTTGTGGCTGACCTTTCTCTGTGGTTCCAACATTCTCAAAGGAGAGGGACCTATTGCTGAGCTACAGACTTCACAGCACCAATGCAAGGTCTTTGCTTCTCTTTTAAGCAAGCTTTTAGGAGGATGCGGTATAAAGTTCTGTAATTTTATTGACCGGCTGCAGATATGACTTGCTGACTTTTTTGTTTTTAATGGTTGATACCTTATACTGTACATGCTGTTTTGTTTTTTATGGAAACCCTCTTCGAACAAATTATTGGAAAAAGAGGTACGTAAGTGGGGATAGGTGAAGGCTCATACATTAAAGCTGCATCCAAAGAGGAGAGATGCTGTTGAAGGATGGAACTGACCTTGAAGATGGATCGCAACAAGTTACTGGATAGGCTTCCGCAATTAAGAAAGGCGCAGGTGCATAAATCTGGACTGTTCCTACATTCAGCATTGAGGAGCAGCCATAGCTGGAAAATAGAGCAAGTGAAAGGAGCCAGATTCAATATTGGGCAACTGGATTTAGGGCTAGGAAAGACCCCTATCTGATATATAGACAGCCATTGTCAGCCAGCGCCCATGTAATTTTCCAGGTCAGAAAAGCATTATATGTGAAACCTGGGGAAAGGGGGGAATTGTTTGCTGTCATCTTCAGGATCTCTGCATTCATAACTCAGCTTCGTTTGCTGCATTTTTTTCTTTTACTAGTTTTCCTTTTCCTTTTTGTTATTTTACTTGTTTGTGCATATTGCAGCAGTTTGGGGGAAAGCCAAACGCTTTCTAGGAATTTAGGACAAGTGAGAGGATTTCATTATCTTAGAATGTGATTATCGACTTTACAGATTTTATTCAAACTGCTGCTGTTTTTGCTGTTATGTTGCTTACATATTTGAAAAGAAAAAAGAAAAGCATCAGTAGCTCAAATGCTGTCAGATGACTTCAGTGATAGCTTCTCATCTCATGCTTATTTCATGAAACAAGCAGGAAATCAAAAGTTACCCCCATTACAAAATAAAAGCTGCACTTATGGCCACATACCACAGAGTTTCTGGGGATATTTATGGGTGTTTCCGTCGGTAGAGCCTGAGGCTCTTAATCTCAGGGTTGTGGATTCGAGTCCCACATTGCATGAAAGATTCCTGCATTGCAAGGGCTTGGACTAGATGACCATCATGGTACCTTCTGAGTATGATTCAGAATGCTTCTTTTAACCTATGATCCAATATCTCATGGAACATGGAGCATGATCCTAAGACACAGATCCTAAGATTATCCTGGTCCAGGTACCTGCCTCTAAGAAAGTCTCTCCACCTGTGGAATGCTTTCTCCAGCTAGCCCCACCTGGTGCCATCACTGACATCTTTTTGGTATCAGGTTAAGACTTCCCTGTTCTCCCAGACATTTGAAAGAATATGACTCAGTGGTGTTAAGGCTGTGTGATACTGTTGCATCTTGTGCCAGCTGGGGCTGGTGGGAATTGCAATCCAGAACATGTAGATTGCACCATTATGGATGCTAGCTACAATGCCTATCTATGCTCTACCTCCATAGTTGGAGGCAGTAATACTTCTGCATACCAGTTGCTGAAGATGACAGGATGGGTGAGTTGTCTTCTACGCAGATCTCGCTTACAGGTTTCCCACAAGCATCTACATAGCCACTGTGAGAGCACTGTGAGAGCAAGATCCAGCAGGCTCTTCTTATGATCCACTGTTCACCAGGTTGGCAAAGGCTGCTTGATCTGATATGTGAACAAGGAACATCCAGCAGTTCCCTTTTTCACAAAGACATAGATTAGTGGTGTCAATATTTAACTCTGGGATTGGGTAAACAAATCCATAACATGCATTTATAGTCATTGTCCAAACTCGCAGCCTGCAACCCATCAAACTACAGGCAACTGTGCAATATAGAAACTGGCAGCGATCAGTTTGCCTTCCTGCATGCTGAGCACCCAGAGACAAATGTCATTCGGTTTAACAGCAGTCGAGCCTTAAATCCTTCTCTGAATCCCTCCTGCGCTGCTGCACTGTTAAAGACTAGCAGGTTGCTCAGCACAATTAGGCATGAGTGTCTCAACGGCCCAGATTGACTGGCATTAATTAGCCTTGTTGAACGATTAGTCATTGCCCATAAATTTGCTCTTGCCATTCAGACCATGCTTGAATTTACCGGCAGAGAAACAGGTGGGAAATGCTTGAACCTATATTTTCATCTTTTTCCTTAAGCACAATTTCAAATATCTTGTCAAGATAAATGCTTTCAATGAAACAACGCCCCCTTCAAATTAAAATAAAACCAGAAAACAACATTCTAGGTTGTTTGCAGATCTGTAACTCTCAGGAAAACTCCTTTTTGTTTGAAAGGAGACAGACTGTCTACGGAGAGAAGCTTCTTTTGTTATACATTTCTTTTTACCCATGATGAGAGGCTTGATATGCTAGGAGTGTCTGGTTAATTGTGCTTGTTTTTAAAGCTATTTTCTTAAGAGCAATGGTGGAGAATCCTTGGCCTTCAAAGTGTTTGATGGACTAAATCTCCCAGTGTACAGACAATGGTCAGGTATGATGGTTAGCCACATTGGAGAGTTACAGGTTCCCCATTCCTATCTTCTGACTATAGGGGTGTCCATATGTTACTTTCAGTGAGTGTACACTTTGTGTGTATAAACAGCTGTCCAGTAACCTCACAGTTATCCACATGTAACAGTAACCAGCATATAATCTGTGCACACAATAGCTGAGCTGCACAAGCCAACATGTGTGCTTTCACACAAACACTTGCTCATATGCAGAACTGGTTTACACCTGTACCCCTTTGTAACCTGTGAATGGGCTTGTTCAGTCTGAAAATGCAGAGCTCACCTAACCTGTAATCTCATTCTTATGCAGTGGCCAGGCAATATACTTCATCTTTAGGATAGCTCAGTCAGTAGAGCATGAGACTCTTAATGTCATTGCTGTGGGTTCAAGCCCCACATTGGGCAAAAGATTCCTGCATTGTAGGGCGGTTGGATTAGATGATCCTTGTGATCCCTTCCAACTCTGCAATTCTATGATTCTGTGAGGCATTTGATTTAGGGTTCAAAAAAGGACAGGGTGCCTATCTCTTTAAGAACTCTGTAAAAGTCCAGCATTCAACAGGGATTCTCTCCCATCACTGCAACTGAAGAAGCTACACCTGTATAATTTCTGTCTTCCACAGATCTCCAAACCAAAACGTATGTTACATTAAATGTATAGTGTGCAACAACATCTGTGGAAGGTTTTTTGTATTTGCAACAATGCTAAGTCTATATTTACATCCACATGTAATAACGTAACCCACTAAATTTTAAACACACCATAAGTTATTTGCTTGCAGGGTGTGAGAACTTAACTTAAGGGTTTTAATAAATTAATATAAACTGTGATAACCTGGAAGAGGAACCTTTTCCACAGTGGAGTCCAGTTCATGAAACTGGCTCCCCCCAAAATAAAGCAAGCACCAGCTCTGATGTGTTTCCTCTGCTTGCTAAAGATCCATCTGTTCTGTTCCCCCAGGTGTTTGCAGGTTGCTGAATTCTGAGCCTGGATAGATTCTGATGTATTTTATTATACTTTAATGTGTTGTTATTATTAGAATTGCATAGTGATGAACCTAGTACAGTGGTACCTCGGGTTAAGAACTTAATTCATTCTGGAGGTCCGTTCTTAACCTGAAACTGTTCTTAACCTGAGGTACCACTTTAGCTAATGGGACCTCCCACTGCTGCCAGGCCGCTGCCACACGATTTCTGTTCTCATCCTGAAGCAAAGTTCTTAACCCGAGGTACTATTTCTGGGTTAGCGGAGTCTGTAACCTGAAGCGTCTGTAACCTGAAGCGTCTTTAACCTAAGGTACCACTGTATTATTGTTGGTGGTGTTTTTTTTTTTTTTAATAAAATGGCATTATTATTTAAATGAAAAAAATAAATGTAATAAGTTAAAATTAATCAATGTGGAGGAAAATAAATAAAACAAATAAACAACTTGTACCACACTGCTTCCTGCTATTGACAATTTTGAAAGGGGGGAACCCCTGGCACTACCCCATAGTTAATGCTGATGGGAAAACCTTAGTATTATAGTGGTTCTAAGCATAGCTAAATGATCCACTTTAGTTTAACCCACAAAGGGACAGAACACATTTCTAAGCTGGAATACAGTCATAAAAAAATAGTTCTGGGTGTCCTGTGTCTTTCTATTCAAGCCTCATGTCCACCTTCCCCTAAATTTAGTTGAAACAATGGTTACATCCGTTTGATAAATGAATGACCATATAAGGTGAGCTTCACCTAATGAGAGTCTCCTCCGTGCATCAAAAGGAGGAAATCTCTAAAGTGTGAGTCATTCTGTCACTGTACTCTGGTCCTGAATGGCAATTGCTTGCAAACTGTAAACTATTGAATTAATGAAGGAAGAAATTGGTTTAAGAGTTGGCACAGAGCTTCTGTGATTACTTCACTACAAAGATGGTACCAGTCAGGAATGTCAATGGGATTTATATTAATTTATGGGGTCTACTCACAGGATCGTCAAAGGGTGAGGCATAATCAGTGGCTTGGGAAGACACCCAAGCTGCTCCTTGACTCTGTGCTCATTCATATATGCATCCATTTTAATTAGGGTCACCAAATATAAAGTGGGGTAGAGCGCCTATGTTTTCAATAGTTACATGCAAGAGGAAACGCTGGCAGCTGCAGCTTGTCATATTGAAGCAAAAAGACCTGTGTGTGCCTGCTGAAATGTGTCAGATAAAACATGGTTACAGCTGAGGCTGGATTTGCATATGCAGCCTACTGAGATGATAACATGCTAAGGTGGAAGAACAGATCATACTATTGCAGTCTAACAGTTCTCTGCAACAGAAGAATCAAGATGTTTCTCTGAAGCTGGAGAACTTGAAAAACAATGGCCTATAAGTAAAGGTAAAGGACTCCTGACAGTTAAGTCCAGTCGTGAACGACTCTGGGGTTGCGGTGCTCATCTGGCTTTACTGGCCGAGGGAGCCAACATTTGTCTGCAGACAGTTTACCCACTTCCAGCGAAACCAGAGCAGCACATTGAAATGCCATTTACCTTCCTGCTGGAGCAGTACCTATTTATCTACTTGCACTTTGACGTCCTTTCGAACTGCTAGGTTGGCAGGAGCTGGGACCGAGCAACAGGAGTTCACTCTGTCGTGGGGATTCGAACCGCCAACCTTCCGATCGTCAAGCCCTAGGCTCAGTGGGTTAGACCACAGCACCATCCGCGTCCCTATAAATATCTACCTGCAATTTAATCCTAGCATGTATGGAGCCACTGAACATTGTAGACAATTCACAGGTATGATCTAGGGCATGCATTCAGTTCATGTGGTTCATTTGTACATGGAAGGTCCCTGGTTCAATCCCTTGTGTCTCCAGCTAGAACTGGAATGCCTCCCATCTGAAAACCCAAAGAGCAACTGGCAGACAATACTGATCTAGATGAATCAATGGTCTGATTTGGTACAAGACAGCTTCCTACATTACTAAATATTTAGCCATTTCCCCAAAATCCAGACGTACAACATTTTCCTCTTAGAGTAGCAGATGGTTTTGAGGTCAGCTGTCTCTTTAGTATGGAAGAATGTCAATAAAACTGAGAGCTTCTTGTGTCAAAATCTCAACATTATGAGAAAATTCTGCAGCGCCCATTACACCAGTATAAATTGTATGGCTGCGACTTCATCCCTATAGACTACTGTCAAGAAAGCAAGTGACCTTTCAGATTCTTTTCTGACAAACGTTCTTATTTTATCAAAGCAAGAATTTGCTTCTCCCAGTTACATTCATCCTTAGGGTCGATTCAGCATTGCAAATCCACTAAAATGTGAAAGCATCCTTCTAATGTGCTAATTTATAAGATATAGCTGTCAAGCAAGTCACTACCTTATCCCAGCTGGCTTTGGTCTAGTGAAACAATATGGCAGCTTGAGAATTGATGCCTTGGGGAGCTGGTCTCCATCTCCTACAACTTGTCTGCTTTCCTTGTCATCCTGCTACGTGTTGCTTCTGCTCCCACGAGTTATTCGTGAACTAAAAAACAAGCAAAAAACCATTTCACATTGTTGGTGCTCAGGATAGGGCAATTGTTCTGCTTCCCTTTGGGACTTGAGGAATTGTTGCAGTTCACTTCCTAGGTAAAACCAATTAGCTTTTGTTTTGCTTTTAATTGTGAGCTCTAAATTGCCCACCCCCCACTTGTTATGAACCATATAAACTTCATTTACAAAAGAAACACAACTTGTTGCTAGGCGGAGGTCCCTTTGGCATCAATAGACTTATTCATAAAAAGCTAGCTTCAGGCAAGTATTGTCTGCACTTGCTATCTTACACTAAGTTTTATTGGCTGTTTTCTTGCTCTATGCTTCCAGCAAAGTGTTCAAAATATCGGGGCGTCATCTGGCAGCCCTAAGATTGGTATTTATTTAATTACAAATGGGTTCCTGCAGTGAAGAAACAGCTAACATCTGCATTGAACTGGGCACGGACTAATTTCAGAATTTTGGCCTTAATCCATCTCTCTGAAGTGGAACCAGAGTGGGTGTCCTGAACTGATAAGCAGGGAGAAAGAAGAAGATCCCAGTAAAGGGTGTAGCCAAGGCTGGGACATATTGCAGCAAGCAGGGGATGGGGAAGGAAATACTCAAAGGGTGATGGAGGGGATGGGGGTCAATGCATAGGAATCAGAGCAGCAGGACCCATCACCAGAGCCAAAGGGGTCCCTGTCCCCATGAACATGGTGGGCTCTGAGGCATAGGGAACAGGAGGAAGAGAATTCTAGGAGGCTGAGGCAGGCAAGGGCCCACAGCTCAGCTCCCTAGCAGGCCAGGTGACTCTCAGTAGCTCAGGGAGATGGTGTATGATTCCCCAGCTGGAGTAAGCTCATGACAGGTGAGGGTCACATGCCTCTTCAAGCCCAGATGCTGCAATCAGCATACAAAGTACAAATGAGAAGCAGAGCTGAGGCGCTGTGTCTGCTCAACTACCCACGTTGGTAGACCTTGAATTGGATGCTTTTGAACCTCTGTGGGACTGTGCATTAAGTTTGACTCTGGACTGTATCCTGACTGCTGGACCTCATACTTGGATTACTCATGGGCTGTGTTTCCTGGACCTTTCTTGTGTGGATTGATCCCTGGTCTTTGAACTTTGGACTTGACATACTGACTTGCTGCCAGGTAGGCCAGGGGTCCAGGTATCCTGGTTTGGAGATGTATAAGGCTTTGGACATCATTTAAAGTTCATTTTGAACTTGAAATTCATATATTGAGCATCCTGGTCCTGATTTTCATACCGATCACACTCCATTGACTTCAACGTATTTTAAATTAGAGAGCATTCTCTGCAAAGTTCTATTCAGGAGGTTAACATTGCTTCTTAGTCACTGTCTGTGGGTTGGAAAAACAAGAACACATAACTATTTCTTAAAATTTATTGAAGATCATTGTGTTAGATTTCTGTCATCATTTGAAATGTGTATAACTGGCTTCCAAACCAAAAAGCAATTCCCCATTAAAAAAAAAATAGCCCCCATCTCAACTCCCCATCTGTTTCTTGTATTGCCACTTTGGTCTTCAGATTTCTTCTCTACTTATTGTGCATTCGGCCTCTACTAGAAGCTGATGCACTGTTTGCTCCCAGTGCATATGCTTAGTATAGCTGTATTTGAGTTTAAGGTTTGAGAGTTATGGTAGCTGCTTGTTGGGTATTCAGGCTTTTTTGTTGGATTGTTTTAATTTTGCAAAGATTTGATGTGCTACTATATTGCTGTTGCCAGACTCCAAGTGGCTTGTGTACTGGACTGCAACACAGTTATTAAGGAGCAACAGATTGACTCAAAGAACCAAGTAAGAAGTTGCATTGTGCAGACGCACATTGTAGCAACAAAGACAGATTATGCAGAGGTGCAGGAGAAGTGCAAAGAAGAAACATTTCCATTTCTAAGGGTTCCCCCACGTTTTCAATACTGGCAAGAGAAACATAACAAAGATTCTCTTGCCAGTATTTCCACTGGCGATAATGCTGTGTAACTGTGTATACATGCTACAGCAGCTACTTGTGGCTAGTGGTTGTTTACGGCAGGATGTGCAATGAACCATATTCAAGTCCTTCTGGAGTGTTTCCCCCCTTGCGGTAATGTTGGTTGTCTGGGTAGGTGGGCGTCTGCTTTAAGCATAGCATAAAGATTTTAATGCTGTATGCCACGGGGAACGAGCGGAATATTTGCCTTTTTCCTGTCTGCAGTTAAATATATGTGCTGCTTGAGAATCTCTGCAGGACTTCTCCTTTGGGTTGGTTTCTGCATAGATAAAAGCAAAAAGTGAAGGTGCCAAGAGTAGTAATAAGATGGCTGTAGCTCTAGATGGAAAAATAATAATAAATACTGAGAGCCTTAATTATACCCACTAGTACTGTGTGTGTGTGTACTCTCCTTGTTTTGCAATAGTTCAGACGCTATACATTAAAATTCCACAAATATACAGTGTTGGATATAGTCCCGGGAGTCTTCAGATAGAACAAGCACTCTGATATTTGAAATGCTATGCGTCCTTAAGATTTTTTGAAAAATACAGATTGAGGTGACATTTACAAACACACAAGAGATGGAGAAATCATATTTGCAATGAGCAGTTGGTTGAGTAACTAACAATAGCCAGCACACTTCTGCAAGGCTCTGTTGTAAGCAAACTGTGCAGACTTTGATTTGGACAGTTCCAGTCCCAAAAAGCTCAACCCAAACTTCACATACGAAGGCTGATGGATACAGCCATTTGTTCACTGACTTGGTATTGCACTGTTCATATACATGCTGAGATGTTCTTTCTGAATGCACTTTTCAGAGGTTTACTGGTATACGGGTGAACTAAAATCTCAATTCACCTTTCTTCTCCTCCATTCTCTACCCTGACTTCTCAATGTAACTGCGGTCATGTTCATATATCATAGCTACCTGTCCTTTAGCTGCTTTGATGATAACATTAAAATCATCAGAAGAAACTTGTTACCAGGCTACCTGAAAGAAGCATAATTATCAAGTGCAAATTGTGTGTTCAGAAAATGGCTGTAGGCTTAGCAAACCATTTTGCTTCTCTAAGGCTCATGAGAGGACATTAAGTTGTTTCTGACCCCATCCCCCCCATTGAGCTCCATTGAGCTCAAAGCAGGTTTTTAGCAAACATGTTTGTTCTTTTGAATGCATATTGTCATGTGACAAAACTGCCATAATATTTGTATACATCCTTTACCATTAGTTATTTTAAAACATGAAATATTTGGAGTGTTTCCTGAAAGCTATATGTGGGTTTTAAAAAATGTGTTCACCTGGGTTCAATTTCCTTCACTATCCCCCCCCCCCCCCAGTTAAATGCCTGAGTGGCAAAATAGGAAGTGAACCATAGTATGTAATTAAGCTCTCTGTATGCTTAATGCAAGTCATTAGTGCTACCGAGAAATTTGCTTTTGGGTGGAATCGTAGGAGGGAAGCTGCCTGTTCAACAGCATTTGAGGAGAGTTCAAGATGTGGCTTAATTTTAAGCTGGGGGTGGGGGGAATCTGAGGAAAGGCACTGATTCTTCTTTTTCAAATTAATCTTAAATTCAAGGCATGTGACAAATCACACTTGTGCCAAACATTTTCACGGAATGCAATGTGTTAGATTATTTTATGACAAGTAATGCAAAGCAATGTAGTTGGGCACACTGAGAATAGCTTGATCAGTATTCAGCACTAGGAAACAAAAATAGATGGTGTTCTATGAAGCTAGCAGTGCTATGAAGAAGAAGAAAACGAGGGGAATGGCACGAAATGCTTTGCTTTTCACAGAGGAATGATTCCCACTTGCTGGGAATAAAAATAGCCATCACAAATAGCACAATTCAGCGGTGCTAATTTGATAGTTGAGTGTGCTTATGGGTGTTTAATGGAGTGGAGTGAATAATCCGTAGGGAACAATTTACTGAAATGTTTTAGGACCCACCCCCACCCCACCCCCACACACACTTTGCCCCTACACATGAAATAACACCACTATGATTACTTGAATTTATTTGCTTTTAGAATATTTGTTTTAATCTGGTCTCAGATGATCAACCGAGTCAGCCTCAAGCCCAACTGAACCAGAAAATGTGGCTTTAAGCTGATTTAGCCCAAAGGAGAGTGGGGGGAAAGAGAGGAGCATATTGTACAGAATCCCGAGCAAAGGCACATGCTGGGAAAGCAAAGAAAGAAAAAGATTTTTCTCACCATACACGCATACTTCTTGTAACCTAGCGTTGGGTGTAACCCAGCTGGCATCCTTGTGTTTAGAGAAAGGCTTTTGATCCAGTAGAGGCATCTGCTAATGCAAGATGGGAGGAGCACATCCCTGGGTACCAAATCTAGGCCTGAGTAGCCCTAGGAACACTCCCCAGACTTCACCCCTCCACAGCCACACCTCTTGCCAACCATGTTGTCCTTCCATGCTTCTTGAATGTCTGGAACTATAATACAGTGGTACCTTGGGTTACATATGCTTCAGGTTACATACGCTTCAGGTTACAGACTCCACTAACCCAGAAATAGTGCTTCAGGTTAAGAACTTTGCTTCAGGATGAGAACAGAAATCGTGCTCTGGTGGCGCAGCAGCAGCGGGAGGCCCCATTAGCTAAAGTGGTGCTTCAGGTTAAGAACAGTTTCAGGTTAAGTACGGACCTCTGGAACGAATTAACTACTTAACCCGAGGTACCACTGTAATGACTTTTGCTTGGCTGGATGGAGGTGAACTAGGGAGAGACATGCCGAGAGAGTAAAAATGACCCTAGTTTCTAATTGCTGCTCACACTTTTGCCTGTGGCCCTACCCACTGCTGACATGTGGCCCCTGGAAGGTTTTCCAGAAGAGGTTGTGGCCTGGCAGCTGACACAAGTTGCCTATCCCTCTGCTCATCAAAGGGGAGGGAAGGTGTTTTTTGCCAGTTCAGATTTCTCTCTGCAGCCCACCCCCCCCCCACCCCCCAGCACCAGCCCACCTCTGAAAATCAGCTCCAGAAACCCTCCCTTAAAAATAGGGTGGAAGGTGAGTTGCGGAGCTGCAGGGGATTCCACCCAGTTTCCATATAGATTGATTTTGTTCAGTTTTGGCATCATTCACAAGGAGGTTCTCCCTTGCAGCACTTATTCATCTCAATGAGGTATGTGTGGGAGGCCCACCTAGTGATTTGTGTCCTTGACCACTAGTTACAATCCTTTACCAAAATGCTGTTGTTGTCCTCTTTTTCCTTTACCTTATTCATGACCACAGCTCCTCCTCCTCCTCCTCCTCCTCCTCCTCCTATGCTCTTTGTGTGTAGATCACACCAGTCCTTACTGAATTTCATTTCACTCTTCAGCAATGCAATTGGTGGAGTTCTTGCTGATTTGTAGCCACCATGTAGTGGAAGCGTCTAAGTCGGCAGCCTGGAGGGGCTTAGTGGGGACAAACATGGCTCATTTGTTCACCACTGAATACCTTAAATG
Organism: Podarcis tiliguerta; assembly: GCF_965153285.1. Taxonomy (NCBI): domain Eukaryota; kingdom Metazoa; phylum Chordata; class Lepidosauria; order Squamata; family Lacertidae; genus Podarcis; species Podarcis tiliguerta. The sequence continues at coordinate 37,330,510 of NC_139537.1, forward strand.
AAACTGATCCTGGACAGTGTGACTGGATGGTGCTTTAGATATCACCACCTGACTTGCACTAAGCATGGCTTAAAGTTTGGTCCAGATGCAAATGACCTTGCTCCCAGTGTCCTACAGGTTTGTCACAGAAGGTTCCCCAAGTCCTTCCACATGTTACTTCACTACCAAGAAAAGCTCTGCAGGGTCTTGAGGATCCAATGGCAGCAGAGATATAAACTTCCATCACTACCACACAAAAGACTTATGCATCTATTCTCTGCATTCAGCTGTATCCAGTGTGCCCTGCCCCCGGCTGGAATGTGTAATTGAACTCTAATAATGACTCTTGCTTTCATGGATCTAGGTTAGAGATGGAGACCTGCTATCCTCACTCTAGCCCTTACCTGGCCTCCTTTACCCTCTGACATTATAACTGCCCTATGTGACCAAGTGCATGGAAACATGGCCCCATGTGAAAGCTCTCCAAACTGTGGGGTTGCCTCTATGCTTGCTTTCAAGACACTTCCAATCCCTTTAAATGAGGTCTGTTAGACCAGATGTCTTGATCTAGTAGCAGTCATTTCCAAATAGCCCATTAGTGTAGTTTATACAGCACCATTCAAACTACTAGACATTCCTGTTCAGTTTTCCTGAACTAATTGAGAGAGCTCCAAGGTGAAATTCTAAAACTGCACTTCATTATATTTTCTAATTACCTCGGCAGATGCTATTAACTTGAGCAAAAGTGAATTACAGGATGCGTGTGCAAACAGCTCTGAAGGCAGGAAAATGAGCTGTCCTTTGTTTCAGAGAGTCAAACCTATTAGTTTGCTGTTTTTAGAACTTTTGAGCTAAAATTAAAAAAAATTAGAGAATGAGGAAAATAGTTATAGAGACTAAAGGTTTAACTAGTCTTTGTTGAATTGTAACTGTCTCTTCATCATGCTTCATAAAGCTTATGTAATTTGACCTTGAATTAAAGGGCTTCCACTCCAAAACAGAAAGTAATTGTATGTCTGGTGTTCGAATCATAGTGTTAAAATGAAATTAGCCGCGCACAGGAGGAGATATTACAAGGGAAAACATCCCATTAATGGTTTGTAAACCTTTGTAGTACACCATTATTTCTCAAACTGGTGAGATGATTTCAATGTTATCTTAACTGTCTATGACAGAAATACGTTCTCTGCATGTTCAATAACATTTTATGTACAAAAGGCAGAAGAGATTCGAACAGTGGATTCTTAACATCCTTTGATAATATGTGTGGGAGGGAGATGGAATCATAATCTTTTCAAAAACTTTGGAAAATATCGCATTGCTGTGAGGATTGCAGTATTTATGACACAATGCTTTTGGTATACAACTTGCTGACGCTCACTTACTAGTAGTAGATTGATGCTCTGAAGAACTGGGCAATTTGCATCTTTCAGTAACATTACAATAAAGCCTTTGAGAGTCCATGACAGTTAGGATTACAGCCAAGACAAATTAAGTGTCTGAGAGATTTTTAGAAACGAGGGATTGATGTTTGTGTGGGGGGGAACTTTTTTTAATATGCACTTTGAAAGATTATCAGATGTTAGTATATTAAATACCAAAGTTTTTAGAGAATATGTTTTAGGAGTTCATGTGTAAAATGTAATTGATGTGCTTTTCATCCTTGAACAGTGAATAGTTTCTGCTTTCTAATACAAGTAGCCCAGATCCCATTAAATTGTGCACAACTCAAAATTGGGATCTACACACCATGGCTGAGCAACTTGGGGGATTTTTAAACAAGATCACTTTGATGTTGAATGATTTGGATGCATCAACTATATGTGTGGAAACTTATTTGCATATGTCTGGTGGATCATAAAGTGTGCAAATTTTACAACTAAGGGTTTGAACACCCAGTCTGATTATGTCTATGGTGGCTTCCTGGGTTTCTAGAGATACGTCTCACAAAAATTGAAGGCATTGTGAAACAAATTATTTTCTTTTGATTCTTGCAGCACAGAGGTGAAGAATGTTTCAGCTCATCTAGGTATTTTCTAGCCAAAAACGTGCCAAATCTAGTCTTTTCTAGTTAACAAGCCCTGGCTATCCACTGGTGCACACAATATAGCCATCATAGATGAGTTCTGAGAATATCTGCCTTTCCTCAGAACATGCTACCCATGGTCATTCCCTATAGGGGTGGTGGAAAAATGCATTTGGTCATCATTTTCTGAGCAGAATGACCCAGTTCAGTAATCTTGAACTTGCTTGCGCACAACAACACAACTGCTGATTGGATTATGTGCCTACCTGGATTTTGCAATGCAGTTTTGCTGCAAAAAAAAAAAAAAAAAGTTAGGAAAGCAAACTGAAAATAAATGGAAAAATGCATATTTTGGGGAAATGCAAACAACATGTGCAAGAATGCATACCATTTCGATGTGAACTTCTCATGCATTCTTTCAGTAATAAAGAAATCTGCACAAAACAGGAAGGGAATGGACTTGTGCTTGAGTACCAGAAAAAAGTGAAAAGAGATTAACTTGGGCTGCTCCATCCACCCCTAGCCCATGAATGTTTTCAATATCCAACCTGGAACATAAGAATCTGGCCTCTATTAGGTCATACAAATCAGTGACTCAGCTGGCCTCTTGCTTTGTATACACCAATGGAAAAGTGTTGTGTTGTGTTTTTTTAAAAAATCTTTAATCAAGAAAATTTGAAACAAGCAGATGAATCCCAAAGAAAGACAAAAGCACCATATTTTCTGGGTGTACTTATTCAAAGGTTTTGGAATCACTGTCACAGATCATAATCAACAGCCAACCAGATGTGGGACATATTTACTCTCATTCTTGAGTATGGGATCAACCTATTTAAAAGTAATGTACTATACTACACCAGAACCAGTATAGGCTTGTGGGGCTGTGATGTGAAAGTAAAGTCATTATTTACATCCATTATAAACATTTTCCCAGTTGGTAATGGTTGTGGTGATAATGAACTGGGTTCAGTGGCTCTTGGCACCAAATTCTGCAATATAGCCAACCACTGAAATACCAAAGGGTTTATTGTGTTCATCTGTAACAAATGCATGCTGAAGACTGACTGATGCTTCACACAGACACACATGCCTCCTTAATCCTATGCCTGTAATTCTTTTTCTTACAGACATGGACCTCAAAATATAAATGAGTTGCTAAGGAGGCTTGTCAATGAAGAGATAATTTTGTCACTAACAGTGAATTTAATTAGACAAGCTCTTTTAAATTAAAACACACTTTCAAAGGAAGGCGGAAAGAGCAGGTGGCAGTCCCACTTTCCTGAGCAAACAGAGTTTTATGCTCCATCAATCAATTGTTTAAGAATATGTCACTGGAGACAATAATGGCTTGAAACAAATTCATCAATGTTAGATTTCCAAAGTTGTCTAGGATAGTTTGGTCTGCGGCTCTCATTGGCATGTGAGAAACACAGAGCACCTAGTCTCTTTGGATGTCTGTTTAAACAAACAAACAAACTTGAGCTGCAGTTCATAAATTTGGCCTATTTACAAATAGCCCTATCAACTTAGCAGAGCAGCTGTACTTAGAGAACCAGCAAATGTACAAGACTATAAATCATTGCCAGCATGAAACAAACTGAATTTTAAATCAAGGCAGCAAAACATGAAAGTGCATGCCAGGGTGTAATTGCCTTGGATCAGAAACATTTGCCATCCGCACCAAAATAAACATGCTGTGTAGCAGCAGCACCTACACTGAAAATAGAATCAGTGTCACATTGCATGGAGAAGATGTTGTTGAGTTGCTAATGTCCCCAAACTAAATTACTCTGTGTCAGAAACACATAAAACTATTGTTCCTAGTTTACAATTGGTGCTAAATAAATGTTCAACACACACACTCTGGGTGCCTGCTCCTGATAAATCGCCATCCCAGTTTTTGCCTCTTTCTCTCCAAATGTTGTTAGCAGGTTACTAGAGTTATCATTCTCTGTGGTTCAGTTTCCAAAATTTAGATTTCTGCTGCTTCTGTTGACCAGGGTGGAAGGTGGTGGCCTTTAGCATGCCACTCCCACCCAAATGACCCATTTCAGGGTTTTCTGCTCCCTGCCGCTTGTGGTAGTTTCCTCCAACCAACCAAGGTGAAGTTCAAGGTTCCCACCGCAGCAGAGCCCTTACCATCCGCAGCAGCTCTCTTCTTCACCTGCAGAGGTCAACAGAGAGGCAACTATATGCCATCCTTGCCTCTAGCTGCAACATTGGGGAATTATTGGCTCTGAGATCCTATACTCTCCCTTCTGGAAGTGAACTCCATTGAACTTGGCTGAGTAAACGTGTATAATAATGTCAAAATAAAAATGTGGACTTGTACTACATGGTGTCTTTCCACAATCAAACTGAATTTTAAAACTAAATTTGCAGTTGTGTGGTTGTTGTCCATTTCGAGAATGCTGTCCATTTCGAGAATTAAGACGTTAACAGGGTTCATGTAAACCCTCTCAGCCCTCCCATGAAAAAGATCAGCTAGAGGCCTGAGGAAGAACAGCTGAAGGCCTCCGGGGCTTTTAGAAGAACAGCATCTGCTGCCTGAGGCAACTGCCTCATTGTGCCTTGTGGTAGGGCTACTCATATAGCCAAGCACTTGCTTCAATTTCTCACTCATTTCATAGACTCATAGAATTGGAAGAGACCTTCAGGATCATCTAGTCGACCCCCTGCAATGCAGGAATATGCAGGTGCACCTTGTGGGGATCGAACCTGCAACCTTAGCTTTATCAGCACCACACACAAACCAGTTGAGTTATCCTGTCATGGCAATAAGTTGAAGAACAACCCCAGGAAAAATGACACACCCATTAGAGGTGCAGCTACTCCTTGAGCTTCAGTTATTCATGAATGCTTCCTCAATTTTTCTTCCCAGCAGGAAATATATATATATAGTTATCTATTGGGGAATCTTTCAGACACTTATCTCAAGCTCCTGAGACACGTTCCACTAGTCTACACAAGGTTTGGGCTTGCGTTTCACAAACCACTGTCACATTAATTCTCTGCCACATTAATTCAGGAGTGTTTTCTTCAAGCATGTGTAGCAAAGAGCTCTCTTGATCAAAAGCGGCTGGGTGGTGGGTGGGAGGCAAAAATCCCAATAGGGATGTTGTGCAACTTCTTGAGTGCACAGTGAGATAATTAGCTGCATTGCAGCCCACATGCCCCATCTGAACAGGAGATTCCACAACATGACCCTTTGGATTCCTTCCCACACTGATCCGAAGCTTAATGATTTCATCTAAAAGTTGAGAGAAGTGGCCCGTAATGTGCTCCATCTCACGAGTGCATTCAACCAGCTTGGTATGCTGTGCTCACATAAGCTGCCTGCTGAGCTAATGGATTCTCCTTTCCTTCCTTTATCCATTCCAAACTATGGGAAATATGTCCAAACAACATTTTCGGCTCCCACAGTTGTGCTGCAGGGCAGGCAAGATGAAATGCTGCTGTCGCTAAACAAGCAAGCGGCTGAAACTGATACGGACCTGTTTGTCTTCCAGGACTCTCTATGCAAACAGGAAGCTGCTTTATGCCAGGTAGAGATGCTTGATTTGGCTTCTCCTGTAGTGGCAATTGAGTAGCATAAGGGTTTCTTTCTCATCAGCTACTACCACTTCCTTTCAGCTGGAAATGTCAGGTGCTGAGCTTTTTGCCTGCAAAGCATGTGTTCTACCCTTGTGCTTTGCTAAAAGTGCAGAAAAATGGAGAAGAGTACAATATGATCCAATCAGCTTCCTAGCAATAGCTGTTCTTTCCTTTTAGAATGAATAAAGTTTTCAGACCACCTGGCAAGATAGCATGTGAGCAAACCTCATTTTTCCATAGAAGAGGTGAGATCCCGCTGCTCAGGAGCTAAGACCAGTGGCCCGTGCTGTTTACTTTCATTGGATTGTATCCATGAAATCTTGTTAGCACAAGGACTTCTGCTGGAGCAGCAGAACTCCCCCTTCATCTGCTCACTGCACCCTCCAATCTGTTCCAGAGGGATTTTTTTTTTTTTTTGGGAGGGCGGAGAGAATCCAAAACAGATTTGGGGGATGCACAGGGGAGAAGAGGGAGGACAAGTTCCACCGTGTAAGTGGAAGTCCTTGAGCTAGCAAGATGACCTTGTTGGAAAACACCATGTACTTAGAAAAGGTATAAACCGCTTACTGAAAAGAATTCTCTAAGCAATGTACAAGTCCAAATTTATATAAAACATGATTAAAGCACACAAAGTGATAGCAAGCATGCATAAAACCAGTGGTATTTTTCTGGAAAACAAGTGCCAGAACTCCCCACAAATGCCTCCCTTGCTCTCTTAGAATGGCAATGGCGCCCACCTGAGTTCCGGTGAATTTCAGCTGAAGAAGAGGAGGAGTTTGGATTTGATGTCCCGCTTTATCACTACCCGAAGGAATCTCAAAGCGGCTAACATTCTCCTTTCCCTTCCTCCCCCACAACAAACACTGTGAGGTGAGTGAGGCTGAGAGACTTCAAAGAAGTGTGACTAGCCCAAGGTCACCCAGCAGCTGCATGTGGAGGAGTGGAGATGCGAACCCGGTTCACCAGATTACGAGTCCACCGCTCTTAACCACTACACCATGCTGGCACTCAAAAAAAGCCCTGCATAAAACTATCATTAGCAGCAAATGTAAAACCAAGGAGACATTTTAAACAAATGTAATTTAACCAGACTGGTTGAAATGTACAAGCTTTCTGCAGGTTTCTAAGGCAATGTAGTGACTAATGTCGATCAGCAGGGAGTTCTACAGCTTGGGTACTAAAGGAATGACTCCTGGCACTTGCGAAAGTGGAAGTTCCACAGATTGAAGTGATCAGAATAATTTCTTGCCCTTCTTCATCACTAACAGACATAGAATTCATTATGCCAAGAGATGAAAAATGTTATTTTCTTTGCTTCTACAGTTGCTTGAAAAGTACTGTGTCAGATATGAAAATTTTCTCTTAGATCTAACACCATTCACCCAGGCCCTTCATCTCTGGATGTTGCAATCAACAAGTAATGTCTATGCACTTCAGAATGCCTTAGAAATCACGGTGGGGCATTGCTAGCTACTTGAGCCATTGACTTCTGTGTAATTCAGCATTTCCTTCACTTTACAGGTACTTCTGGTATGCCTTGATTTTTCTGCTTTCTCCAAGTAGTTAGGGATATGGGAGAAATTCGCTTCCATTTCTGTCTGAATGTGTATCTACCTAATTTGCATGTCTTGAAACTCTAAGTAAAGTGAAACACAGCTATCCTTCAAGATTCACACATCTCTGAATCTTGTGATGTAGTGAACACTGAAAAATATGTCCCTGGGGAGAGAGTGTATGCGTTTGCATGCATCAGGGACAAAAACATACATTGTGTTAGGGAAATGGCTTGCAAAAATGTGTATATTAGGCAAAATAGTGTACAAAAGTGTATGCATTGGAGAAATGCACACTAACATGCTGATAGGTTTTCATGAGGACATGAACCAAAGGAAATCACAAGCTGATATGGAAATGTGGAGAAGTGAACTTAAGATTAAAAAGTGAGAAACTGAAAGAAACTGAAATTGACAGATTTCTATCATTATCTAGTATACCGACTACTGACGTTCTGAATGGAAGGGATCTGAAGGACAGCTAATATCTCTACACTGACGCATAAGGCATAAGCCATCAATGTAAGCGGTTAATCATTCCCACCTATAACCCTGTGATTATTTTAGAGAAGAAACTACTGTGGTTAACAAACAAACAAAAAAATCAGCAACACCAAACAGTTTCATTTTGTTTAACAATGGAAGGGTGTTACAGATGTCAGTTTTATTTATTTTGTGTTTTTTTTTTAAATGCCTGCAGTTAGGTCATCTGTTCAGTCAAGGTGAGAAAACAGATAATGACTTGACAAGCATTGCAACTGAAAATGCAAACAATGCCAATAATTACCCAAATTAACAGTACAGTTTTGATGCTTTGTCACAGGAAGACCTTCTAGCTGTGGCAATGCATTTTTCAGAATTAATTTCTTCCCAAATAATGACTCTGAGCAAAGAAAGCAATGCCTCTCCTCTCTCTCTCTCCTCTCCTTCCCCCCACCATTTTAATAATGCAAGTCTGACATGTTAACAATCGGGCACATGCTCATTCATTGTAGCCTGATCTCAGCTGTCTGATAATGGCTTAAGAAGGATGATGAGTGGAATCACACATCAAGGGACTCCTTTGTTGATGGAGGGGACCAGGAGTGCATTTCCAATTTGCAGCTTGGAGATGAGGCTTCAGAAGCGCTGCTTATGTTTGATACCCACTCAGTCGTTACCACCAAACTGCCAACCTCAGAGGTCAAGGATCCTTTTATATTGGATATGGGCAAGTGCCTAAGTAGATTTTCTGGAAATGTTGGCAATTTCCATATAAAACAGAAAAGGTGTGACTGTGTGAGAGGGTGATTTGGACGTGGATGTGTGTTATGGTTCTGCTTATGTACACCCTTGCTTTCAGAATGCAGGCTCTCTATAGCTTCTCAAAGTGGTTCTTCTGAAATCAGGGGAATATATATTGATGTGCCAAACCTGGGCAGTGTGGAAGGAGGTTCTGGGCTGCCCAGATAACACACTTTTTCAATAAAAAGACAAACTGTGTGTGTAGGGAAACAGCTCCTCTCAAGAAATATTCATTGCCTGAATTTATTTGCTTATTTATTATACTTATATCCTACGTCTGCTCCAAGATGTTAAAGTGTACCTCAGAGATGGGGAAATGGAGTCAGCCAGCAGGGCAGATTTTTTAATCATGTTTACCTCTAGAAAAAATGGTGCTGGAACTTGTTGCTCCCTTGTTCTCTTATACTGGCAGTGACACCCACCAGAACTGACTTCCGGTGAGTTCCAGCTGGAAAGAAAGCCCTGGCCTCAACTCACATGGCCAATAGTCAGGGATGGTGGGAGTTTCAGCCCAACAGAATCTGTCTCTCTGTTCTACCAGTTCACATGGTTGGCATTTGCTTAGAAACTCACTTAGAACCAAAAATTGGGCAGAGGGCTAGGAATGTGTTTGCCGCTTCTCTGTCTGTTTTGACTGCTTCTTCAGAAACAGAATCAGCCTCTGATGATTCCAGTATATATATTAAGGACATGAAAAGAGTCTGCTGGATCAAGCCAGTGGCCCATTTAGTCCAACATACTGTTCTCACAGTGGCCAGCCAGATGCCTGTGGGATCTTACTGTCTCAGAGGTTAGTCTACATATTTTCCCTAGAGGTTCCAGCAAAACCCACTGGGCTGAGGCTTAGATGTTTTATTTATGTATAGGATTTCTTACCCACCCTTCATCATAAAGTCCAAAATACTGAGGGTTTATACAGCTCAATTCAAAGAAGCAGTGAGCTTTCATGAGTTCCAAAATTCTTCTCCACTACACTGTCAGATCCAGGCTTCAGAAGAATCCCCACCTTCCCTTCCATTGTCCACAGCAGCCCTTCCCAATTCACAAAACATCCTCCCTGTGGGAACCCCTGATCTACAATCCCCTGCCCCATCTTTTAAAAAGATTGACTGTCTGGCAGGTGGATCAGTGGGCATGTATGTGGCCAAGGAATGCCTGTATCTTTACCCCATCCTCTCCATGGCACACTGACTACATTAGCGGCACAGGAAGTCCCTGCAAACATTAGCAAGAATGCTGTATCTTGATTTCAGTAAAGCTTTTGACAAAATCCCCCCTCCCAAAATTTTCCTCATGCTGCACAATGTTTTGAGACCAGAGCCGACACGGGTTGCAATTGATTGGGACAGAGCTTACACATAGGGCCCAACTCCTCCCTAAACATAGTTTCAGTTGAACCCCAGAAAAGGGTGAAATTTTGGGGGTTGTGGGATCATTTCAAATCAGTTTGTCTGCAATCACCTGGTTCTGGTGCTTTCCCTCTCTGCTTACTTCACTCTGTGGGGTTTGGATTTTCGGATGTTATCTGGGAGGAGTTGATTCCCCTGCCTTCAGGCTGTGGATGAAAATATTGGATTTGTTAGCCTTTTCTTCTTGCTCGATTTTACAGTTAGCATTAACTCTAAAGTATGATTGATTTCTCTGACAGTCTAAATTACAGGATGGTTATGAATTTCCCATCTTTAGTGTCGGAAACCGTAACTGCTAATGTGGTGGTAAATGATATTTTTCTGCATATGACCACAACCTCTATCAGAGTAGTTTCTATTTGCAGGCCAAACTTCAAATTATGTTAAGGCTCTTTCTGAAGGCATGCAGCACGTGCTCTCAATAGCACTCTGCAAAGTGCAATGGGTAGCAGGGTGAATTGACAATTAGAAAAGACTACTAACTTTGGCTGGATATCACAGAACAAGTGCTGAGTGCTTTTCTTTTATGGAGGCCAAACCCCTTCACAGTTTTGGGTGTGTTCTGGAATCTGATGTCCTGAACCCTTGATTTCACCCAGTTTACTGTTATTTATTTAACATAACTGATTGTGAGAGAACCCCCTGTCAGTGATGGCCAAACATGGCCCTCCAGCTGTTTGGGGACTACAACTCCCATCATCCATAGCTAACAGGACCAGAGGTCAGGCATAATGGGAATTATAGTCCCAAAACAACTGGAGGGCCAAGTTTGGCCATTACTGCCCTACATGGTGTGCAAAAATATGAAACAAAACATTAAAATTCTCAAAACAAAAACCCCAGTGTTTTGAAGCATTCAAAGGATGATTAAAAATTAACAGCAGGTAAAAAGAGAGAACACACATGTAACTTCTACATGCCTGGATAGGCTTGCCTGAACAAAAATGTTTTTAAGCAGGCATGGAAAGGAAGACAGCAAAAGGTGTCTGTCTGGTGCTAATATTTATTTAGTGAACGAAACTGATACACAGTTTACTTGATAAAAGACAGCTAAACAGTTTACAAAGAAAAAATCCAAAATATAATTTTTAAAAAGCAATAAAGGCAAACACGAAAAACTAGTTAACATAAACGTCTTAAATTTCAATAAAATCTTCAATTGTAAAACAATTATATATAATAGAATTACATGCTAAAATTACATTCCTGGGTTGGCTTATGGGGGTGGGGGTGGTGAGATGCTGAAAATAATACAGCAAAGGCACTTGCCTAATGCTAGTGGGCAGTAAGTCCCAAAGATTAATACACACAGGTCTTAATGAGTACACCTGGACTCTTTGCTGCAGGATGCCATGTTCATTAATAGGGAGGGCAACATCACTGCTGCTTATCACCACAGGCAAGGGAGGGGCATGGTGGCACTGAGGTCAGACCTATATTAGTATACCAGCTGAAGCAGTTATTTGGCGCCAGTAGTGCACTGACACCATCTCTACCATCCTGGTAAGTTGCAGATACACCACTGACTGGAGGGTGACTCTGTCTCGAGCTGCCAGTCACTCCTGTTTGTAGCACTATGTATGCTACAACGGCAGCAAGAATACTTATCGCGAAGTATTGGAAGACACAATAACTACCCACTCTGGAAGAATGGCAGATGAAGGTGATGGACTATATGGAATTGGCGGAAATGACCGGCAGAATCCGAGACCAGGGAGAAGAGCCAGTGGAAGAAGACTGGAAGAAATTTAAAGAATACTTACAGAAACATTGTAAAATTAGTGAATGTTAGAATGATGCTGGATTGAAGTTAAGTGGGATTTTTTAGCAGCAATGATAAGGAATATGTAAAGATGGATTGCTAACAGGTGATAATTTAAAGTTATAATATGTGAAGACAAAAGATTAAGATAAAATTAAAGAGGGAAAGGATTTGCTGAATTAACCAATTGAACTGGAATGCAAGAACGGGAGGTGTGGGGAGGTCGGGGAAACAAGTAAATGTAAAATATGAAATGGAAAGACTGATTTGTTTTTAACTGTTTTTATTTTGTATTTTCTTCTTTTTACTCTTTTTTATTTTTTTTCTAATTTTTGTAATACATTGAAAACTTTAATAAATATCTTTTAAAAAAAAGAAGAGATGGACTTTGTCTCCCTGGCAGTATCCCAACAACACTTTCTGCCGCTGCGGAACTCTGCTAAGATCTGCAAAGAGACCTCAAGTTTCTTCTATCGGCACAGGCGTCCATCGGCACAGGGGAAGTGTGCCGAGCGCCATCTTATCTCAGCAGAAACACCATTGGAAAAGTCTGCAAACACATCCAAACCCCTGGAAACCCTTGAAAAACCAGGAGAAGTTTCCAGATGCCAAACTTCGTCACAATCGTTCCCTTCAAACCTCCTTGCTCAAACTCCAACTCTCTACAGGCCTCAACAATTGGTGAAAGAGCTCCTAATATACATGGGATCATGGGATCGCTAAGTGCTGTTTTCATGGCTTTTTTGCCCTTTTTACCAATTTTGAAGTCACTCAAGGTTTGGCACCGTACTGGTCACACATCAATTGGACACACATAAATTGGTCATTGCTTGTCTCTTGTTTCTCCTGCCACCAGCTTAACACTGTGCGGTCATTCCAACTGCTTAAATGCCTCAGACACACAAACGGGTTACGAGCTTTGCACAAGCCAAATTGTGTAGGTCAGAATAGCTCATATCCCACTCCCCCATTGAGGTCATCCTTTATAGAATATACTAATAAAAAACTTATTCTCCAATTCCATCATCTACACAATGAGACAGAGGTATCAGCAGGCTTGGAGAAAACCCAGATTTTGCAGAAGTACAAAAATATCCAGAGATGACCCATTGAATGGGGTCAGAGTCAAGTGATGTCATGTGGCATCATATGGCAGACGGGCAGGGTTTAGATAAAGTCACACTGCAGACCAAAGGCTGAGGCCTTGTGGGTCTAATTAGGCTTGCAGGATGCCGTACAAGATAAGCCTTTGGTCTGATCCAGTAGGACTGTTCATAATTATGACCCAACAGGACTGCTCTTAATTATGTTCTGATATTGTCTTACTGAGAAATAAGTCCCATCGCTAGCTATGAGCATTCCAAAGGAAGAGCAGGACACAAGAATAAAATATAGTAAGATGTTACTTATCTATTCAAATGTCGGAAGACTTCAGGATATGGTTTCCAATGGTCTATTTCATTCCTTCAGTGCTGGACTCGGGTTGCTGCTTTTGCCAAGAAAGCTGCATTCCATTATCTGTGGCACCCGTATGAGAAGATGGAATTATTGGGCAGGACCCATCATTGGAAGCCCTGCACAAAGACTTCTGCTTGCACAATGGGGTTTTCCTCCTCTCCTTCCTCTGTGCCCCCCTTGCCCCAATAATTGGTTTGGGGGACTCAAGAGTACCCGCAGAACAGCACTTGGGGGAGGGCAGTCTGTCTGGCAAGCTGAAATACTTGCATGGGCAGAACATTCATCATAGTGCAATGTTGAATGCCTGTGTTATTGTCATCTCTGCAACTCTCCATTCAGCTTTCAGTCAGAGTGTGGCATGGCATCTCAGGGCCAGACCTATCATTGAGCAGAGAGAGGCAGATGCTGAGAGACTGCAGAGGAGTGCAGACCAACAGAGTTATGTGTGTCACATCATCTCTGCTGAGACCTCTAGACTAGTCTGCTGCCTTCAGGTGTGGTGGAGCCTTCAAGGTGTGATTCAACTACCAGTCCAGTCAGCTTTTGTACAAAGAATTTGTGTGTGCGAGTGTGTGAGATGGGATGGGTGGATGCATCTTGTCCTTTATCTCAGTCAGCAAAATGATCTGGCCTGACACATTGTCCTTTTTCTGCCAGCTAGTATGATATGAATCGGGGTGGGGAAACACATAGGAATGATGATCATACATGCACTCCACCCCACCCCTCAGTATGGAACTCAAGGTGGTATATTTAGGGTTGATCCAGCCTTCAGAGCATGCCCTAGGAAGGAGGTCTAAAAAGTCATGGGTTCAGCTCCATCCCTCTAAAACCCTCCAATTTGACCCTGACTCTTCATAATAAAGGGAAGGAAAAGACCTCGGTCTTGGAAGGGAATCTGTGTAGGAGATCCCTTAGGAGCCTTTTTGGGTAGCAACTTCAGTTTAACGAATTGGGGGCCAATGTTACATAGGACAGGCCAAGCAGTGTCAGGCTCTTGTGAGTCATGCTGAATGTCACACCAGTTGCAAAAGACTCCCCACGTTTTATGCAATTAGGCCTTTCTGTTAATACAGACAAGGAAATGGCACAGAAAGAAACTGCCCTTGTTTTCTGATAGCAGGAAACAATCAGGGCACAGGGCCCGACAGTTTGGCTCATCGGGCTGAATAAGGGAGCAGTGTTAACTCTTGCTTGCAGACCTACAGAACAGACAAAGGTTGCCAGATCGACATTTCCAATAATAAAGGATGCTGCAAAGCTGTGGTGTTTGTTCTATGGGCTTCTATAGAGCCACAGTGTTTTGAAATAAGGGAGGTCCATTATGTGTCGCGGAGATGTGATATTCCGGAATTGGGGACGATCGTTTAAAATAATGGGCGTCCCTTAGAACAAGGGCCATCTGGCAGCATTAGCACTGAAATACTTTACCCACAAAAACAAAAGGGGAAGAAGACAGACAGCAATCTTTTTTGTTTTCGTTGTGAAGGCCAAAGTATGGGAACAATGCACAAAAACATCATTGATAAGCAGAGGAAAGTATATGGTTCAAAGTGAATGTATTATTATTATTATTATTATTATTATTATTATTTCATTACTATTACTATTTTCAGAAAAGTGAGAATGGGGACTTGAGTTCCCAAACTGCACAGCCCTTCTCTTGCAATTGCTTCACCAAGACAATAGGAAAAATGAAGGATGTTACCATTTGCTGGCTGTTTCAGTGGCCTCCCAGTGGCCATTTTAGGGATTTGTGTAGATTAACATCCACAGAGAAAAAGCAGAAAGAATGCCAGTACTTGGATGTCTGATGTACAAATTCACTAAGGTTTGTGTTTCTCAAGAATATTATTTTACACTTCAGATGGCGAGTGCAAAACTGTTAGGTTAGCATTTCCTTAGAATGCTCACACAGCGGGGGGGGGGGGGAGGACCCTTCTATTCTGAACTTCTCTTCCTTTGGCAGTTCTTTCCCAGCACTGAGAAGACTTGTCATTGAAGGGAACCAGAGCCTTCCCAGGGAAAGTGGAGTGGGCATCAAAATTGGTGGTTTTGGCTCCTGACCAGCTTACAGAGAGAGAATCCACTCCGCTCAATGGGCAGGAGGATATAAAGAAATTGCACATTCCTTCTCTAATCTGTATACCTCTACATTTGCTTTACACAAGGACTGGGAACTTGTGCACTCTCAGGACATTACAGGAGTATAACTCTCAACTTCCTTTCAGTTTTGGTTTTTTTCAGTTGGTTATTTCTCCCAGTACAGTGGTACCTCGGGTTACATACGCTTCAGGTTACAGATTCCGCTAACCCAGAAATATTACCTCGGGTTAAGAACTTTGCTTCAGGATGAGAACAGAAATCATGCTCCGGCGGCGCAGCGGGAGGCCCCATTAGCTAAAGTGGTGCTTCAGGTTAAGAACAGTTTCAGGTTAAGAACGGACCTCCGGAACGAATTAAATACATAACCCAAGGTACCACTGTATTAAATTCAGCTCTCTGCATTTCTACAACAGCTTGCATTTTTAAAAATCCCTTATCAAAATTCATCAGCATATTAATGGAAACTCTACTGATGCACACATCTTTGTAAGCAATTCTGCCTAATACAATGCATTTTTACATATTATTTTTGTAGTAAATGATTTATTTTTTTAAAAGCATTACTGAGCCAGGTTACCATGGGCGTAGCCAGCATTTTTGTTGGCGGGGGGCAGGACTTTTGTTGGGGAAGGGGCAGAACCAAGCTATCTGTGATGCAATTGGTCAGTTAAGTATTTTTATTTATTTACTTGATAGGGGGGCAGCTGCCCCCCTCAACACCCCCCCCCCGGCTATGCCCATGCAGGCTACTGCATTGCAGAATGAGAAGTGCAGGGCTTGAAGGATGACTGTGTTTCATTTTGTATGTTTAAAGTTCACCTTTAAATGCAAACTGAATCAAATTTCTCTGCCACCCATATTCATGGCCATTAGCTGTTCTGGCTGGGGCTGATAGAGGAATTGAAGTCTAACAGCTTCTGGAGGGCCAGAGGTTCCCAATCCCTGGCCAGGTTGAAAATGGCAGAATCACAAGACAACATCTAGACAAACCTCTTGCCAGTCCCTAGTCAGGTTTGGCTCTTGTGCACACCTTTTCCTGAAAATAAAAAGTCATGAGAGGTCTCCATTTCCTTCTTCCCAGTGCATATCAAGTGGCCTTTGAAAAGTGTGCTGCATTGGAATGCCCTCCCTTTAGAGAGATGTTTGTCCTCACTTTACATGTTCAGATGTCAGTTGGAAATGTTTTATTTCGTTCAGGCTTTTACAAACTGTGGTTAGTTTCTTTTAATACCTAACAGCTGTGGATGTTTTTTGGTGTGCTTAATGGTTCTGAGTTTTATAGATATTTTAAAGTTCTATTGGTTACTGTGCTTTATTTATGATATCTCTTTTGTGTTTGGATACCAGATTGTACATTGCCCACGGCTCTCTTGGGAAGAGCCATCTACAAAAGTAACAAGTAAATAAATTAATGAAATATTCTGCAGCTCCAGAGTAAGGGGGGGAGATAGTTCATATCCCGCAGCACATGCAGTGTTTTTTCCCTTTTATTGTACATGAAGGAGGATTGCATGGTAGGAACATCAGGGTGCAACCGAGGTGGGGGGAGGCTTTTCGTCATATGGAAAAGGCTTCAGAAGTCCTTCTATCTGGATGTAAACTTGAGATTTGCCATGGTTACAGCGGATGCTACTTGCTAAGAATTCTGAGTGCCTCTCTGCAATTGGAAGATGGTTCACAACTGTGGTGTGCTTTTGAAGCAGCAATACTGAAAATATGCTCTCATGAAAGGGAGAGATGGAAACACAGGTAGTGGGTGCAAGAGGCAAGCTCAAAAATTGTAAAGTGAACCTGACAAGGAAGCAGACTCTAAGTAGCTCCCAAAAGATGTGCAAAAAGGAAGAAAGGAAGAAATATTTCCCAAAGAAAACGGAAAAAGTTTATATATACTTTTCCAAAACCGATTATTGTTATGGTCTAAGCCTGTAGAGAGAAAGGACCACAGAATATATAATGGCAACCCTTGAAAAGTAGAAAAAGAAAAAGACCTATTCTGTGGCAAAAAAACAAATCCAAATGTGCACATCTCTGTAATTATTAGGATGTTTCACACATTATATAGACAAAACTGTGTTTGCCACAATGTGAGCACACCTGAGAGCTAAAGACACAAATATTAAAAAATAATAATTTGTGAAATACATTAAAATTTGTGTTTTGAAATGTCAGCGTGAAAACAAGACACACAAAACAAAGGAGTGGGGAGAGATAATCAATAATCATATATAAACACTCAGTACAGGGAGTATGAATGTTTGTGTCCATGTTGCTGGAAAGGGATTAAGCTACTCAGGAGCTCAAAGGAGTTCAGTGAGAGAGAAGCCAGCCAAGAAACATAGAATTGCCGAGTTGGAAGGAACTCTGAGGGTCAAGGAGTCCAGCCCCTGCAATGCAAGAACCTCAGCACCATGGTCCCCCATCCAATGTGAAATTATACTGGACTCTGCTTAGCTTTGCAAATGTGCTAGCAGTTGTATTGCCACACCACTAGGAGGATAACTCAAAGAAGGTATCTGGTTTAAGGAGGTGGTACTTAACACATCACACCCAAAAAACTGTTACACCCAATATGGTCCATGGCCTTCACATTCCTTCAATCGATACCAGAAGCCACTTTTCAAGTGGCAGTTCCATAGTGTTAACCAAGAAGCTCAATCGAAACTGTGCACACACGCTTAGATAATGTATTATTTTGGCTTTCCCTTGACCAACCAGAGCACAGAATCGGAGGCAGCTCAAGCTAAGCATCAGGGAAAGCCCTGGTGGTTCCCACCAAATATCCTCCCCGTAGTAGCTGCTCTAGAGGATTTCGCTGTCCTAATCAATAGGCATCAGGCATATGATGGATCATGTAAGTGCAAGCCTAATTAGACCCTAGAACCTCTACCCTATCTAATGCAAGTAGACACCCTTATTTAGCATTCATTAACTTTGGACAGTAACAGAGGAAGCCTCCAACAAGCACCTTCCCCTGGGAATGGGATTAAGCCTAAATTTGCATTTCTTAGGAAACATCTCCATTTTCCCATATGAGGCATGTCTAGGTCGGCATGTGAGTTTTGATTGGTGAGAGACTCCCTACTAAGCAGAGGGGCACTTGCAATGATTTCTCTGTAACATCTCAGGACCTGAATTACCGTATTTTTCGCCCTATAGGACGCACTTTTTCCCCTCCAAAAATGAAGGGGAAATGTGTGTGCGTCCTATGGGGCGAATGCAGGCTTTCGCTGAAGCCTGGAGAGCAAGAGGGGTCGGTGCGCACCGACCCCTCTCGCTCTCCAGGCTTCAGGAACGCCGCCATCCCATTGTCCCCAGACCTGGTTTGGAGGCTGGCGGCGGGGAGAAGCCTGCTCCTCCCCATCGCCAGCCCCGCAAACTCGGGGGAGAGTGGGAGAGACGCAGCGCGCCTTTCCCACTGTCCTCCGAATTGGTTAAAAGGCTGGCGGGGGGAGAAGCCTGCTCCTCCCCATCGCCAGCCCCGCAAACTCGGGGGAGAGCGGGAGAGACGCAGCGCGCCTTCCCCACTGTCCCCCGACTTGGTTAGAAGGCTGGCGGGGGGAGAAGCCTGCTCCTCCCCGTCGCCAGCCCCGCAAACTCGGGGGAGAGTGGGAGAGACGCAGCGCGCCTTTCCCACTGTCCTCTGAATTGGTTAAAAGGCTGGCGGGGGGAGAAGCCTGCTCCTCCCCATCGCCAGCCCCGCAAACTCGGGGGAGAGCGGGAGAGACGCAGCGCGCCTTCCCCACTGTCCCCCGACTTGGTTAGAAGGCTGGCGGGGGGAGAAGCCTGCTCCTCCCCGTCGCCAGCCCCGCAAACTCGGGGGAGAGTGGGAGAGACGCAGCGCGCCTTTCCCACTGTCCTCCGAATTGGTTAAAAGGCTGGGGGGGGAGAAGCCTGCTCCTCCCCATCGCCAGCCCCGCAAACTCGGGGGAGAGTGGGAGAGACGCAGCGCGCCTTTCCCACTGTCCTCCGAATTGGTTAAAAGGCTGGCGGGGGGAGAAGCCTGCTCCTCCCCATCGCCAGCCCCGCAAACTCGGGGGAGAGCGGGAGAGACGCAGCGCGCCTTCCCCACTGTCCTCCGAATTGGTTAAAAGGCTGGCGGGGGGAGAAGCCTGCTCCTCCCCATCGCCAGCCCCGCAAACTCGGGGGACAGCGGGAGAGACGCAGCGCGCCTTCCCCACTGTCCCCCGACTTGGTTAGAAGGCTGGCGGGGGGAGAAGCCTGCTCCTCCCCGTCGCCAGCCCCGCAAACTCGGGGGAGAGTGGGAGAGACGCAGCGCGCCTTTCCCACTGTCCTCCGAATTGGTTAAAAGGCTGGCGGGGGGAGAAGCCTGCTCCTCCCCATCGCCAGCCCCGCAAACTCGGGGGAGAGCGGGAGAGACGCAGCGCGCCTTCCCCACTGTCCCCCGACTTGGTTAGAAGGCTGGCGGGGGGAGAAGCCTGCTCCTCCCCGTCGCCAGCCCCGCAAACTCGGGGGAGAGTGGGAGAGACGCAGCGCGCCTTTCCCACTGTCCTCCGAATTGGTTAAAAGGCTGGCGGGGGGAAAAGCCTGCTCCTCCCCATCGCCAGCCCCGCAAACTCGGGGGACAGCGGGAGAGGCGTGGCGCGCCTTTCCTGCTGTCCCCCGACTTGGTTAGAAGGCTGGCGGGGGGGAGAAGCCTGCTCCTCCCCATCGCCAGCCCCGCAAACTCGGGGGACAGCGGGAGAGGCGCGACGCGCCTTTCCTGCTGTCCCCCGACTTGGTTAGAAGGCTGGCGGGGGGAGAAGCCTGCTCCTCCCCATCGCCAGCCCCGCAAACTCGGGGGACAGCGGGAGAGGCGCGGCGCACCTTTCCTGCTGTCCCCCGACTTGGTTAGAAGGCTGGCGGGGGGAGAAGCCTGCTTCTCCCCGCCTCCAGCCACACAACCTCGGGGGACAGCTTCCCGCCCCAGCCCCGCACCTGGGGGGGAAATAAATTTTTTTTCTTTATTTCCCCCCCAAAAAACTAGGTGCGTCCTATGGGCCGGTGCGCCTTATGGGGCGAAAAATACGGTAACCAGCACTGAATGTCCCTTCCATCCAGCCCTGTCTTAAATGATGCCACAGACCTAAGATCCATCAGAATGTCTCCTTCCTGTAACTGAGCACCTCTCAGTCTCATTTTGTTCCATCTTCCCCATTCATGCAGTTTGGTGACCCATGCTTCTCTCCAGTTCTGTGCCTTGGCTATGCACGTACCCCATGCTGCTGTTATTCAAGCATGCACCAAACATGTGCGCCACTGCTGGTATCAAGACTGAGGCAGACTGACCCAGTTTCATAGTCCTGAAGGTCCTGAACTTGCTGGTGAATTGGAATGCTATTCCCACCTGGATAGCACACTCTTCTGTATTTTCCAATGCAATTTCAGCGTGTGAAAAGTGCACAGAGAAGTATGTTCTCTACAGATAAATATGTATAGGATTAGCCTTTTGGGGCGAAAGTGCATTGAAAAGCATTGTAAAATATATATTTTGACAAACAAAATTTCATACAATAATGTGTAGAAGAATGCATATAATTTAAATGTCGAGCTTTTTAT
Source organism: Podarcis tiliguerta (assembly GCF_965153285.1). Lineage (NCBI taxonomy): Eukaryota > Metazoa > Chordata > Lepidosauria > Squamata > Lacertidae > Podarcis > Podarcis tiliguerta. The sequence continues at coordinate 37,351,237 of NC_139537.1, forward strand.
ACATTATTTTTAAAAATCTGCACAAAACAGGATGGAACAAACCAATGATTGAGTTCCAGCAAAGAGGAAATGAGACCGATTTTGGAAGATCTGTTCATGATTATTTGACACAAGACTTATTTAGCTTTAGCTAATTCCCTTCCCTTGCATCCCACTGCCTCTCAGATATTTTTGATGTTTTTCTCCTTTAGAATGGTTAGAACTCTTTTGGGAAGCACAAGCCAGTATCACCCCAAAAGTAAACTTTTTGAACGTTAATGGGAGGATTCCTTGGAATCCAGGGTTGAATCGGTCAGGATAGGCTTTAGCGTCATACAGCAATGGAAGCCTAAAGGCTGGTTGGATCACCTGAGCGGTAAACTGAGACAAATTGATCTGTCTCATCTTAAATGTCAGGAGACCCACTACTTTTCAATTAATTGCCTACCCTAGGGCAGAGGTTCTGGACTCAGCCACAACTGTGGCATCCTCAAGTCACAGTGAAGACCCAATAAATCGCTTCTCTTCACTCCTCCTTCCTTGAGGCAGGTACCTACACTGGACATCACCCCTCTCACTTCTTTCTAACTTCTTGTATTTTGCAGATTGCACTTGTCAACAGTTGCTACAAGATCATAGAATTGTAGAGTTGGAAGGGACCCTGAGGACTATCTAGGCCAGCGGTTCTCAACCTGTGGGTCCCCAGGTTTTGTTGGACTACAACTCCCATCATCCCTGAGCTCTGGCCTTGCTAGCTAGGCGTGATGAGAGTTGTAGTTCAACAACATCTGGGGACCCACAGGTTGAGAACGGCTGATCTAGGCCAATGTGGGAACCTAAAAGTTTTCCAACCCCCTGCCCTAGGGGGTTAATGGTGGTGGCAGCAAGGAGTAGGTTGTAGGTGGATTTGGTGAGCAATGCAAATAGTTGTCAGAGACCAGGTTGCGGAGTACTACTCTGATGAGTAATGGTGGGAGCCTCCCCCTTCCCCTGCTCCTGACCAGGATTCTGAAGCTGCCCAGGAACAGTGGAACAGTATAGATTTGGAAGAGTGGTTTGCAGAGGGGCATAGTTCTGAAAGCAAAAGTTGGGAAGAACTGGGGGGTGAACAGCAGAGTGAAGAAGAACTGGAAGACAGAGAGCTAACAGGCTCTTTCTCACTGGAAAGTGTCCAGACTATCAGTCCAAGGTCACATAGAGCAGATAAGGTGGCTACACAAAAAGCAGGGTGGCTGAGAGATCAGATTGCAAGACGGAAGTGACTAAAGGGGAAGTGGGTGGTATCCTTAATTGGGAACACCTTTATTCCAAGAATGGATGCTTTGTTCTTTTGCTGTGATCATTTAAGACTCTTTAAATAGACTCTTTTCACTTTGTCCTGCTTATCTACGACGAAACGGGAAGATGAAGCCAAGAGCCCGGAGCCTGACAATAGTTGTGCAGCCCCTAGTACAGCAGAAGTATGCATAAGGTGGAGAAAATAGAGACAAAGAAACCCCACCATGTCATAAAACTAGACCTAGAGATCAACGAAGAATAAAATTGTCTGGCAATACATTTCGGTTAGCTAAAACAAAGTCCTTCGTGAAATGAATAATTAACTTATGGAATTCAGAGCAATACAGATGTAATGAAAACCAGAGGCTTAGGTGGTTTTCAAAATGGGCTTAAATACATTGGTGAGGAATAGATTCACCAACAGATATTAGCTCAGTCATGATAGCTAAATTGAATCTCTATGTTTAGGGACATGGTGCCTCCAAATATCAGTTGCTGGAGTGGGGGGGGGGGGTCATCAATATGGGAGGTTCTCTCCATGTCTTGCTTGTAAGCGTTCAGAGCACCTGGTTGGTCACTGCTGGAAATAAAGTCCTAGACTAGAGGGACACACACAGCCCAGTCTGATATTAGAGGGCTCTCCATATGGCATATGAAGAGACCCATAAGAAAAAGCAATTAAAATAGCCCACTAAGACCTGGTACTGGGAAACAAGATTGCATTGTGGGGAAGGGTGGGGTTGGAACCCAAGTGCAAACAAGTTGCACAAGTTGCCAGCCATTGCAACAAAATTCCTATAGCTTTTGAAAATATCAGCCCTTTAGAAAGTTATATGAAAGGCAGACTTCTCTTGACACTTTTTTAAGATAAAAGAAAACAAACAGCCTTTGTATGTGACCAGAGCAAGGAGATCAGCGATCGGGCTCAGCAGGACTGAATTAGCGAGTGACTCATATTTCTCATGGGATGGCAACTGTGCTTTTAAAAGGAAATTCTGTATAATATTTTCTGCGGCAAACTCTCCAAAATCAGGGCAAGAGTGGGGGGGGGACAAACTTTATGTAACAGTGTGCAACCTTTACAACAGAACCCCAAATGGCTGCTGCCAAATGTTTCATTCTGTTTGGGTGTCTCCTAGAACTTCTTTCATCCCAAGCTCAGTCATGGAATACTTTAATTCCCAGGATCATTACTTTAGCCCTCAGGTTTTCAGTATTCTTGCATGTAAGCAAACCTACAAGGAAAGGTGGAGCCATGCTGCCAAGCCCTTCCCCTCCATTATGTCTTCTCTTCACAGTTTAGAGCCTTCAATAGGTTTAAAGGGTGAGGATCCGAAGCAGGGAGCAGCCTCTACTCATGAAGGCCTCACACAGTTTGGTCCCCGCGATCAAGAGCCTCGACGAGTAAAAGAGGCTCCCAGCTTCAGACATCCCCCCTCAAATTTGTGGAGGGCTCCACATCACGAACATATGATGGTCTGGAGAGGAGGAGCTTAGCACCACCTGCCGTCTGCTCATGTGTTTAATTAATTAATTTTGCTTACACACAAGGAAACAGAATGCCCCAGTAGGGCAAGTGGAAGCAGAGAAATGGAAAATAAAAAGATCGAAGCAAAAAATGGTACAGAACCCAGAAAAGGTGGAAAGCAGAACATGCATTGTGCTTAGTGGTTAAGTGGTCCAGATAAAAAGATGGGAGACTTGGTCCTGCACAATTTCTTCATCAGTCTGTGAAAGAAGCACCGAGAACAGTACATATTATTGATCAATGAAATGGAATCACCCAGAAGCAATATGAAATGCACCAGTTCTTCATTAGAACATGAATCTGCATATTGTGCTAAATGCTAAACTGGAATGAGCCTGAGAAAGCACTGGTTTCTTCACTTCCCCTTCCTCTCCTTCCACATGTCTGAGAGCAGCAGCAGATATAGGGCAGTGCAGGAAGTTTCCTCACACAGGGTGCCATGCCAAGGGGGCCCAAAGTAATAGCAGTAATAGTAATAAAGTTGATAACTTATACAGGTACCTACTGAGAAGAGCTTGAAAGAAGCAACTGTGCCAAAAGGAATTATTGTGAAAGAGATATTTAGTAGGGGCCACCAAATTTGGTCCCTGTTCACCATATTACCCAAGTTCTCAACTGATGACTTTGGCAACATTTAGACACTTGCCTTGAATATGAGCTTGCTGTGTTATCTAGACATGGAATCGTGGTTTATAACAAATTCTGCTCCTTTTCAAAACATGTCCACTGCAAACTATGGTTTCTGAAACTTGTTAAACTAGCCAGCATTTGTTATAAATCAGTATTCCTGGATACAGAGTTTGCAATTGTTGGGGCTCCATGCAGGGCATATATGGAATAAGGAGAAGGAGAAAGTTCCAAGAAAACTCATGTTTTGATATCTTATACAGCAATCTTAGAACTAAGAGTAAAGGAATGCCAAAGAGATATTATGAATGACAGAATTTTACAAATTCCTTAAAAATACTTTTTTCCCAAGGATGGCTAATAGAATATTGGAAGGTCCAAAATAAATCCATGCTGGTTGAAGCTCCAGAGAAGAGTTAAATATGCATGATGGACTCATTATTGAAAAATGACCAGACCTATGGAAAGAAATACGGAACATCATCCATGTGAGTCTTCTGGGAATAGAGCTATGTTAAGAGAATGCTTGAGAAGCTATTTATTGGCCAGGCATATGTGCTCAAACTGAAGTCTAGGTGCAGCTATGTACCAGATGTCAAACTTTCAGAAACAAGGTCTTTTTAGTTTTTGTGTTGCCTCATGAATTTTTTGCAGAACCAAGTGGCATTATGTTTTGTACCACAAACTATTATTACATCAAAGGGCAGAGTGACAGGGATACTCGTTAGATAAGGACTAATATTTTATTCAGAAAAGAAAGGTGCAGTTATTGCATGAAGAGCAGTTCTGGGAAATACCAGCAGAGAACTGAAAATTTGATAAGCAGACATTTTGAGTATGGGTCACACCACACTGCAGTTGTTTATTTATGCGCCTCCTGCTCCATATGGAATAATAAGAGACAAAAATGTGGAAATTCAGCTCCTCTTTGCAGAACACATGCATTGTACGAAGGTTCTAGCTTCTAAACCTACGATGTCTTGTTTTAGAAATGGCTATCAGGCAACAGGACTGAGATAGACCTCAATTTGAACCTCCAGATACTTTTTCCACTAGTGAAACCAGCATCATTTCTCTTACGTGCATATGAAGTTACCCTATACTGAAGCAAACCATTGGTCCATCTGGTCCAATGCTATTAAGACTGGAGGAAACTCTCCAAATCTCAAGAAGCAACAAGCAAAGCTATTTGTTGTTATTAGTAATCTGCAGCCAATTGTATACATTCTTTTTTTAAAAAAATCTCTTGACATTTTGGTAGCATAATACTATAATAATAATAATAGTGTGTGTGTGTATTTCTTGTTTCAAGAAAAAAATTCCGTTACTTTTCCCCCCAAAAGTTCTCCGCTTCCCCTTATGTTTTGATCCAACCTTTGCTAACCCACCAGCTGTTTTAGACTACAGCTCTCATCACCTCCTGCCAGGCATTTTCGCAAACACAAATAAAAACAATACATGGCATAAAAATACCCATGGAAGTGAAAATAATATATAAAAAATGTTTGCAAAAATGTGTGTATTAACACTGCAAAAAGAGATGTGCTTATTAGCAGAAATTTGCACTAAAATGCTGATGAATTTTCACGAGGATTTAAAAATAATCGCAGTAATCACAAACTCCTGCAGAAATGTGGCAGACTGGATCAAAGACTGGAAAGATGAGAAACAAAGATGACAGACTTGTCCTTCTGTACTTCTAACCTGCCCAGAGACCCTGTGGTGAAGGCAGGTAAGAAATGTTACTAAGAAATACAAATAAGTAAATAATATATGGTTGTTTCATTGCGTTCTGGATCCGGTAGAAATAAATCCTCTCACTCACACTCTGAGCATGTCAGTCCGCCCCAAGGTGACAATAAGGTAATGATGACCGCAGCCCTATCAACATGCATGGTGCTTTACAGAGAGCAAAAGGACAGGTCCCTGCCTTAAGGAGATTTCAGTCTGCAATTTGACTCCAGTTAAGTTACTGTAGAGCATGGGACCCAGGTCATTGTACTAAGACATCATAGAGAAAGGTGCTGTTGAACTTCTTAAAGAGAGAATTCCATCAGTTACATTTCCCTGCAAGCACCCTTTCTGAATTAAAAATGAATCCTGAGCTTTTTAATTAGAAAAAGGAAAAGGAAAGAAAAAAGTGTCATTTACAGAGATTTTAAATCTTGACTATTGGAGTCTTACTATATGTGGTGCAATTAATTAAAAGTGCAAATCAAGCTCTGTAGACATTAAAAGGCCTTTTTGGAATCAGACTGCAACTTTGAGCCCCCAGGGACAGAATGATTGATCACTTCTGTAGTTACTTTTAATAATCCCGTAATATTTTTCATCACATAGAAAGTTGCTTTCCTATTTTGTATTCAAGCATGTTGTCGCAGCACTCCGACCGTGTGTTCAGAATTTTCGATCTCGCACTCCCAGAAAGGTGGTGTCACTTTCTGTTTTAAGGGAAGAAAAATGTGCAATATAAAGTTTGCGTTTAGTAAGGATTTTAATCTCAGATATATTAAAAAATATATAAAAGTGCAGCATTGGCAGGATACCATAAATCATAGTTACATGTTTCTCCGGAACGGTTTTATGGAAGTTGGAGTGGATAGATTGCATTATCCTGCAATGCAGAATGCCAATAATGCCTGTTCCTATTCTTCAGAGGCACCTTTACAGTAGAAGCAAATTATTCTTATTGAAGTAAATAATGCACACAAAACTGCCTTTATACAGGCTACAGTATGATGGAGAGAAAGCACACACAAACTCAAATTCTTTTTGATTTCTGGCTATCTGAAAAAAAATGAATTTTCCTTAAGTTGCCCATTTCCTGCGCTTGTCCACAAAATTACCAACTCTTCTTTCAATATGGCATATCTCACACTTTGGGAAACATTGCATTTATATTTCCTTCTGGTGATATTCTTTCAGCACCATTTAAGAGAATCTTTACAGTAGGCAAATGTACAGTTAGAGACATGTTGGTTGAACTATTGCTGTTGAAATAAGCTGACATGAAGGCAGAAAAAAAGGATGTGTATTTAACGTGGCAAACTGCACAGCAAAAAGTTTTTCCAACAATAAATGGAAAACAAAACAACACACAACTTCCATTTTGGTTCTATAAGAAACAAACTAGTTTTGCGTTGTTTTCAGAATCCTTGAGTCCATGATGAGCTATGTATGCTACCTATATACTCCAACTTCCATAAGAAACATGTAATCATGCATGACATCGTGTTCATGTTGCACATGTATGTGTGAGTGTAAAATATCTGAGGTTAAAATCACATGAAGCTGAATGCTTGTGAATGTAGTGAATTGTTTGAAATTTAGAATTACTTTGCATTCAATCTGAGTTGAGGCACTATTGCTTAAGCAGCTTATATTGGATCCAATTATGAAGTCCCATGAGCTTTGGATACTTCTCATGTCAAACTCAAGGAGAGAATGAGGAAAAAATAATATTCTGCAAATACATTCCTCCCACATGCAGCTGTTTTATTTTTTGCTAAGTTTACTACGACCTTTATAGGAAGAACTTTAAGCAGGTGTAACGGGGGGGAAAGTATTCACAACCTGAATACATTGTGACTTGAGTCAGTGATTTTAGGCAGCTATCCTATTAGGGGGATAGGAGAGCTGGGGGGGAAATCACATCTGGCAACCAATGCGTCCTTTTGGTTTCAGATAGTACATGAGTAGACGAATCTAAAAAGCCCGGGACACAAATTTTCACAGCTCTCTAGCAGCTATAGTGGCTCATTTGCCAGAAATAATGTATCTAGTGTTAACTCTGGAAGTGTATACTTGATTCTGACCAAACTAAGCCTCCTGGTGTATCATGTGCTCTAGGAGGCTTAGTACTCGTGCACTATCTGAAATCAAAGGGGCGCATTAGTTGCCAGATGTGAAATATATTGACATTATTTTCGGCTCTCTTACCCCGCTATGTAGAGTAGCAAAAGGTGGGCAGATACTAATGGGAATAGTTTCTGTTAATATCACTGCATGTGTGTGGTGAAATATATTTTTAGTGGGAGGTATATCTGGTAGCTATAAAATGAATCCCTTTCCACCTCACCAGTTGCCTCATAAAACTGAAAATTGCTTCACCAGCACCCTGCCACCAGTTCTGTCTATGTAGGTAAGCTCTATGACTATTTGTAAGTTTCTCTCCCACACGCACACATGTACACAGTGCTTGCCAATGAAGAGTATAAAGCTAATAATAATAATAATAATAATAATAATAATAATAATGTGATAAAACATCAAACATTAAAACTTCCCTAAGCAGGGCTGCCTTCAGATGTCTTCTAAAAGTTAGAGAGTTGTTTATTTCCTTGACATCTGAGGGGAGGGTGTTCCACAGGGCGGGTGCCACTACCGAGAAGGCCTCTGCCTGGTCACTCATAACTTCAGTGAGGTTATGTTCAGTGACATTCATATTTTGATTCAGACCAGGGATGGCAGAGGCTGTGACCTCCCAGGTGTGCTTGGATTCCAGCTCCCATCAGTCTAAGCCAGTGTGCCCAAAGGACATGGGATGTTGAGAGCAGTAGTTCCTCATCATTTGGAGGGTCACCAATTGCCCTGCCTTTATTCAGGCCTATGAAGATTTAAGCGTACAGTCAGTGACGGGTGCCCACATTCTTGGCTGCTCCAAATCTACAGCCATCCCTGATGGGCTAAGAGGCTGGCAATGTGCCTGCACAGTGCTGCCCAACGAAAGAAGTTTGATCCCTTATTATTTCCCTTTCTCACTTCCCTCAAGCTGGCAGACGTGTAGAAGAGCCCTAATGGATCCCAGCAGGCCTGGCATTTATCTTCCCTGCAGCAGCCCTCAGAATGACTTCATTTGAGGCCTATACGACTAGATAAATGGAGCAGAGGATTTAAGACATAGCCCTTTAATGAATTCTATTAAAAACATGCTTTCCGAGTGGAAAGTATGAGAGGGCGATCAGCTCTACATAACAAGCGCCTGGTGCCAACGGAATCACGGCCAAGCGAGCAAGGAAGATGTGGGCTGAATATGCGAGCCTCGTTTGCATATAGGGCATCTCGGAGGGACCATAAGAACTTCCCGGGATGTGAATTATTATCTTAAGCTTCCAAATTGACAAATTCCCGAAGCATAAAGGGCTACAATTGCCTCTCTGTGGCAAAGGGAACGTGACTGACAAACTCTGCAATACCTCTGCCAAGGAGTTACTTGAGTTTTGATAGCATTGCTTCTGGTCGCAATTGTGTGAGCGCGAGCTGGGAAAAGAGCAGTAACCCAGTATTATCAGATTGTGAATGGCCTGCAATGTTAAAGGGAGAGGCCCGGGTTTTTCCGTGAATTATGTCATCTTTTATAGCAAGGCTCCCTCGGGAACTGCTAAAGCCGCATGTGTGTATGGGGCAGCGGGGGGGGGGGGGATGGAGAGACAGAAAGAGATGGTTCTTTTGTGATTTATTGGCAGGTACTTGGCGGGAGGCTGTTTTATCATCCTTATTTTTATACCCAGCGTCACAGAATGAATCCCCACAGTGAGGCAACGAGAGGCTGAATGCTGTGTTGCTGAAGGGACTTCTTGTGTGATTTGCTGGCTCTGAATGGGTATTATTGTCTATGTAAGGGCCAGTCAAATTCACACAACCTTGAATGTGGGCTCCAGTGCCAGCTGCACAGGAGGATAGCATGGGCTCTGATATTTTAATAGTTGTTTATTTTCATTTATTTGCATTACATTTTTAATATATATATATATATTTAAAATACCACTTAATACCACAGTTTTAAAGTGCATAGGATTGAATCATGAAAGCAAGAGGAAAGTCTCACTTAGGGCACTTTTCAACTGTTGTTATTTTCAGGTGGGATTCAGTCACATACTAGCAAACGCAGTTTGCACAATTAAAAGCGATTTTGGCGCTTTTGCACAACAAACTCACATTCCCAAAAGATTGGGCTTTTTGCAGTAAGGAAAGTGATAAGGAAAGCCCCAAACTAGTAAGAGCAAATGGTTATTAGAATAGCCAGTGTTGCCTGAACTGCCTGCAAGCAGATCAGGATGAATGCTCAATTCCAAGGTCATCTGGAAGCTCCTTAAAATGCTTGCTGAAATAATAAAGAACCAGGTGTTCAACAGGAAGTTTAACTAGAAGAAGCAGTGGTCGGGGATGATGGGAACTATAGTCCAGAAACAGCTGGAGACCCAAGTTTGGGAAACCCTGTCCTAGCCTAAACCTCCAGTCGTGACACCATATTGGTTCTCACATCGGAAGCCGGAGTCTAGCAACATCTAGAGGCCACAATTTACCCAACCCTGATGTGCAGTCATGTGGAATGTGTACAAGACTAAAATGATCCACAGTGAATCTATGACTGGATCTCTTGATGTCTTGTTCTTCTGGAAAGAGCAGCTGCCTCAGTTTGAGTTAGTTTCCTCTGCTTGAGTCTGGCACAGGCCCACAATTGGGGGATTAATGCTCCCCACCGCTGCTGATTCCCCCAAGGCAAATGGTTCTGGCTTCACTGCCATTGGCCATGGGGTGAGGAAGAACATACAAGCACATCACAAGTTTCAGGGGTGGTGGTCTCTAGTGACTGCTTCAATGCATGCTAAACTCTGGGATTTTCCCCACTGTGGCTGATCACTCTACTAGAGTTTTTATAAGCTTTTTAGATGGCACAGTAGAATATCAGCTTGCATATTTGGTATGGAATAAAGAAGTCAGCATGACCACCAGCAGCCCCATCCTATGCCCCACATGTTTCCTCCAGAGTAAATCCCTCTTAATTCAACATAACTTCCTAATCACTGAACACAAGGCTGCGGTCTTAACTCCACCGATAACCTCCCCTCCCCCCATGAGCTTAATCTACATTACAGCCTACAGTCAGGATTAGGAGAGGGGGACTCTAATGACATGACAAACCACTGCTTCTTTGCCTCCACCTAAATTGTGCCATCATGGTGCTTTGGGTAATTTGATAGTAAAACAAAGTGTTTGATGCTATGAACCGCCCTGAGATATTCAGATGAAGGGTGGTATACAAATTTAATAAATAAATAAAACAATTAAACCGTGACACACACACCCAAAAACCCCTACACCACCACTCCATAATTTCCCTCTATAGTGAAGTAATCTTGACGATTATTTTTCTCCATTTAGCATGACACAATCCATGTGGGGTTTTCTTTTTTGGGGGGATGCAGCAGCAGGAAAACCAAATCCACACCCTTATTGAGGGACCAAGGAGGGATCTGCACTCTCCCTATGCTCAGAGGCACTCTCTTCCACGGTCGTCTGGTGAGTGAAGCACTGCACGTAAGCCTCGAGCCTGAAGTTTGCCCCTTCCCGGAGCTTGAGCTGACGCCCACCCTACCGCACGTAGACACCCGATTTCCAGAAGAGATCCTACAAACCTAGAGTGCAGCCTCCGTAACTAAAGGCCTCGCGAATAGTTTTTTTTTACTGCGTCCGATTCGGAAACCAGCATCCTTCCTACAACATCACAAGGGGGAGGTGGGGCGAAGCAGCTGTGTGGGCTAACGTCTAGTCACGCAGAATGGGAAACGGCGGGGAGTGTCTGATGCCACGAGCGCTAAGAAAGAAGCAGGGGGAGAGGGGAGGATCCCCGCAGGAGGGTGGCTGACTGGCATGGGGGGGGGGTGGCGAACGACTGCTTGTGAGTAAATAAGCCATGCCTGATCGATTTTCGACTTTCACTGATGCTTTGATGCTGCCCCTTCCCCAAGCGGATGTAACGTCTGGATTTTGCACCGCAACAGCTTTTGCTACCACGTGCAGCTGGAGCGAAAAAAAAACGCACCCGCGCAACCAAAAAATATAAAAATAAAAATAAAATCTAGGCTTGTTGCGAACAGTTTGCTGGGGCCTGGAACTGTGCCAAACGACACCTTCGGCTAGGCGCTTTTGATTTCTATTGACGCTATTGTCCAAACAGGAATAAACATAGCAAGATGCCCGCCCCCGCCAATCTGCGAACAACCTCCTTCTCTGAGTATTGCCACTTATTGGGCGCGGGTGGGTGGCTGGGTGGAAAGTAGCAACCGCTCCCCACTCGCTACGCTGAGGAGCCTGGAAAGAAATCGAGGGCACCTCCTTACGACTGCGCGCAATGTACGCCGATTGCCCCCGCCCCTACACAGCCTCCTCGCCCTCGCTGCTCCCTAGGATTTCCCTCTAGGGTGGGAGTGGATCCAAGCAGCCCACCCCACCCGGGCTGGCAGTTCCTAACGCTATTGCTGGCGCTTGATCCCTTCAGCAGCTTAAGCATCTATGAGTCTCTATCTGTTCCTTCGCCTCTCTCACTTTCTCTTGGGAAGGGGAAGCGGTGCGACAGAGTAGGGCTCTTCCAGAGGAAGGGAACAGACCTTCCAAGGGAGCAGCCCTGGTGGGAGCGGGGTTGCTGCAGGCGCCTCCCATCCCGGGCTTCCCACCTGTCCTCCGCTTGGCTGAGCGCAGGTGAGCGAGGACGCGGGCCAGGCCGCTTCTCTTGCCGGGGGCCACACCCCATATAGAGAGCCGGAGAGGGTGCGGGTGTCCCGCGTCCTTTTTACATCTGGCGAGTTGGAGGAGCCTCTGCCTTCTGTTCTTTGCACATCCGACATCGCCACCCCCAAATAAGAGAAGGAGGCTCCAGGGCCTCGGAGGTGGGAGGGGGTCCTGGCTGAGGAGGGGTTGCTCTCCCCCCCCCCCCCAGCTTCTTTGAAGCTTCTGCCGCGGGATCGGAGGGAAGCGGGAGGGGGGCTCTACTTTTTGATGGCTTGATCAAAAGAGCCGCTCGCTTTCCCCTGCTAAGGAAAGGGAAAGCCTTAAGCGCGCTTAAAATGGAAAATAAATAAATGCGAGCAAGCAAGGCTGGGCAGACTCCAGACTTTTTGGATCTACTTCTTCCTTTTTTTGCAAAAAACCCCAAAACTCAAAACACCCAAAAACAAGAGAACCCAAATAAGAACCAGGCGCAAAAAGGCACACGGTTAGCATGAAAGAACAAGGGTGCCTCTGAGCATATCCCGAGCCCAGGGATTCCTGGTTTTCCAATATACCAGAACCGAGCCCGGTGCGTTTGGCGCCCTTCTCTTTCATTCCCGCAGCCCCACTGAACTGAGGAAAGACGTTTCGCCGTTGCTCTCGCTAACTTGCAAATCTACCGGCAGATCAGGCGTGCCTCTGAGCCGAGCTGCCTTGGGCTCCTGCACGCCACCTACTTTCTTCTGGAGATTGCTCCTCCTCCTCCTTTCCATCTCCACCTCCACCTCCTCCTCCTCCTCGGTCCCTTCCTCGATCCGCGCAGAAAAGACCCTTTCCGTGACTCCCTCCCTCGTGCCCTTTTTTTCTTCTTTGTGCGTGCGCGCGCGCAAGGCGTGCGCTAGGACCCGGCGGGCCTCCCGGCGAGGCTCCGTCCGCCCGGGCCAGCTCGGCAGACTCCTCCTTATCTCCAGTGTCAAACTTGACATCAGCCTGCGAGCGGAGCATGGTAACTTCTCCTGCGATCGGAGCGCTCACATCAGTGGCATGCTTCAGGGAGATATGCAGCTCGCGCTGCCCTCTGCACCAGCAACATGGATTGTCACGGCGCCCTCCTCCTCCTCCTCCTGCTGCTGCTCCTCGGATCTGCTCTCCGCTGCTGGGCGGATCTGAGCCTCCATCCCACCAACGAAGGTAAGCCGGGCAGGGCGCATCCTCGAGGGGGAGTGCCTGAACTTCCCTGCATCCCGCGGCTGGGAACCTGGTCCATGGCTCTCCTGGTCTTTTCCCCCAGGGCAGCAGGTTCACCTTCAGCATTTATTTATTTATTTTCCACAGCCTTTTGGGGGATAGGATTCCCCCCAATATATTGGAAGCCTCTCTCTGGATAAGGACGCCAGGGCGCATTGCTGGCCACGACGGACGCGCATTGGCAAGGCAAAGTTAGAAGGGGCTGTCGCTGGCGGACGGTGGTTGGGGTGTGTGAGATGGTGACACCCACCTCCCCGGGAGTGACAGTGACCTGGCGCTAGACTGCAGGTGGAGGCAGGATCCTTGCATCTAGCGGCAGCTGTCAGGAGACTGGCGGCTTGATTGTCTGTCACAAAGTGGCGAAGGTCCTACTTGGGTCCGGCTTATGATGAGCAGGGCGTGTGAGCCGGATTATTAGCATAAAAGGGATGCCAGGAAAAGTCGGACGGGGAAGCCCCTTGCGCTTGCCTGCCTTCACACCTTGTGGGGAGGAGATGCTTTTCTGCATTGTTCTAACTGTTTTGTGGCTAAGACAGACGCCAAGGAGAAAGAAAAAAAGTGCGTCTGGAAATGTACAGTATATCTATAAAGGACAACGCTTGTGAAGCCGTGTTGAATTTGCCTTGGCTTCTTATTTGATTCAGTAGCTGCCTTGATGGTTCCATGTGTATCAACTGATGAAAGCAAGTTAAACAGTGCAATCTTGTGTTGTGTCTACTTGGAAGTAAGCTCCCTCGAGTTTAATGGGACTTACTCCTAGGCAAAAGTGTCCCTAGGATTTGCAGCCTTAAGGGCTCATTTACATACCTTATTGTGACACACAATTGTGGGGGCGGGAACTGATGGTGGCCCACTTCCTTAAAATAAATGTATGTTATTAAAACATACCTCCATTTTAAAGCCATGGGTTAATTGCATTTGTTTGCATCGCAAACTTTAGGTATAATAAATTTCTAGCACTCCTGAAAGTCACCTGTGTTTCATAAGTAGCACCATGTACAAATATTTCTGGATAAACTTAAATCTATTTCATGATAAAACTTTTGTTGATTCAGAAACCAAGACAATCAAATACTTCACATTTGGGAGGGGGGGGGGAATAGTGCTGATTGGGTTTTCACCCCTCTTGGAACAATTGAAGGTGTTTCTTTAAAAGGCACACCCAGTAAAGTCAGACCACTGTGAACAGTCCACCTTTGCTTCAAAAGTCTTCAAGCATATTTACTTCTATTTAAAATTAAAAAGTCCAAAGGAGGGGAATATCTTCTAGTATGAAATAATTGCGTCAAATCTTGCACCTGCCTGGTTAATTCTATTTACTGAGCAATTTTCAATCAATTTGTTTAGCAAGCAAGAATATTTAATTCACTGAACAAATAATGCTGCTGGTATTTTTGGATTTGGAAAGGGGGAAGCAGTCATACTGAGTTTTGTTTTTTTACTGGCTATGGGAAATAGATTTAGAAGATGTAGCTGATTTTTACATCAAAGAAACGAAATGGTTCAATATAGCCTGTTCTAAATAAAAAATAAATCACCTCCTTCACAAATGCATATTCATTTGTGGGTTTTTGTTTTTTTTAATAGTTGGTACATCATAGAATAGCAGAATAATTAGTAGAACATGTGTTACTGATAAGAAAGCGGTGGTATTAATCTTGTTGTTATACTTCTTTTTTGGCTAATAAAGCATGAGTATCAATGGAGGCTGGTTTGGAGTGGCGTGCAGCTCTCAGCAGTTGAACTCATTGATAATGTGCACAGTCCTGTTGTTATGCAGTCAATAGAGCAGTGAAGCTGCTAGCGCATTGGCTGGCAAAGTACACTGTGTATTAAGACAGTGCAGCTGAGGCACCAAGAGCTGTTATTTGAACGCTCATGTCTTACAATGTTGTGTTCTATCTTCTATACATTTATTTGGAAGCCTATTCTGTCCGTAGAAGATGCTGTTTAAACACTTCAACACCCAATGTGGTGCTTATTTTGTTAATTTTATTTTTTTTAAAAAAAAATCCTAGAAACTTATTGCTGTATTATAATCCGGCTCACACGCCCTGCTCATCACAAGCCGGACCCAAGTAGTTGCTTATATTTTTAATTTTTATTGTAAATCGCTTACTGGCTTCAGCTAACCAACTTTGAAGTAACACCGTATTAGATTGATCAACAATTTTATTGTAATTGTAACTTTGTAACAGAAACTTAGGAACTGGAAAGGAAAAACTGGAAGAAGAAATAATAATGAATTGTGTTGCTGTTTGAACATACAAAGTTTCCCTGAGCATTTCTAAAAACAAAATTACTTTTAAAGGCTACTTCTGTAAGTCTGTAATACTGTTCCATTTAAGAATTCAGTGTTTCAGAAAGTGTTCATTTCAGAGTGTATACATATGTCATACTTGAAAGGGATGGTTTAAAAACTACACTGAAGTTGCATTCCTGTGCCCACTTACTTGGGAGTAAACGCCATTGAACATAGTGGAGCTTACTTTTGAGCAATGTACAGGACTGCCCTGTTAACGAGTAAGTTAACCCATCATATCCCTTCACCCACTGAAACCACATTGCAGAATCTTCAGGAAAAATGAAATTTATTTGATGAAGTTGTCTAAATTGTCAGAAGCAGTCCAAAGAGATTCTGTTTGGAGTCTCTGATACGTTTTACTCCCAGCTTATATAGCACAAACAGAGCAAAGTTTTTTTTGTTTTCTTTTAATGTGCTGGATAAAACATACTATGAATTGAGAATCTTATTTCACCTCATAGAAAATAACAAAGGCATTTCTATAGCAGCAGGGATTTTGGTATGTTTTTTGGCTTGCGTTTAGACTTTTAAAGTAATACTTTCAATTATTATTATTTTGGCCCATTTTAAATGCTTCAATATTATACACAGAAACAAGTTATTTGCCATTTTATATCCAGCATAAAAGGGCCAGTGTAGGTTGCATCTATAGCTTTGTGCTCACTTGGACTTACTGTATGTAGCGGGTCCCAGGCACTTGATATGTTCTCACTGAAATGCCAATTAAGTAGAAAGGTGATGAAACAGGTAATTTTTTTCTAAGCAATTTCTTCGAAAAAACAAACCATTATAGAGTTGTATGTCTGTGTTTCTGGAGTGATGCACACCTTTAAGAAATCTCAGTTGGATATAAAAATATTATATATATATATATATATTTAATAGAAGAGTTGTAAAGCGTGAGCCATCTATTCAGTAACAGGAAAATGTCAGGAGGAATTAGCATCTGAATAATGAATGGATTTTGCTCCATGCTGAGATTTAAATAGATTTTTTTAATATGCCCTGAAATCTCAGCCTGAAAGTGTGCTCTTAGAATTTTCATAAGGCACCACTTTATCTGTTTGAGGTGGAGATTTTAATTTTAATTTTTAACAAAGACTCCACTTTCTTGTTGAACTTCTTCTGGAACTATTCTTGTAGAATCGAGAACCTACGGAGTGATATAATTCTGCAATTTAATAGTTTTTTTTCTAATCCATTTCTGTAATGATACTATTTGCCCCAGGGTACCAGCAGCCTTAATTTAACTATTTTATAACCCATAACAGTTAACACTTGACCTAGGTCATTAACAGGATTATCAGCAAATTTGTTTAAGCTTTTACTGACAACCTGAATTGCTTCAATAATATTTTGACTGTGCAGACAGGAAACTTCTTTTAACCTCTCAAATCTCACATAAAGAATTTCTTATGAACACAACTACCCCAAAGACACCAAGATTGTACATCTGTTCATGGTTACCAATAGGCTCCATTTTGGTAAACAGCTAGAACTATTTCAGACTCTCTGTTTACAGTGTGTTGAGTTTTGCCTTAAATGCCTTCGTCATTTCTTCTTGCCGTATCAGAACATTTGTTCAGTGGTTAAACTACAACTTTTCCCCATAAACATTATCTTGGTGTTTATAAATAAGAATGTAGTTTTTAGTGATGTCAGCAGCTGCGGCATTTTCAAGTAGATCGCTCATAGAAATACTGGTCTGCCTATCTAACTTCCCCACATCTAAACCCAGAGGGTGATGGAAGACATCATTCCCTGTTTAAAGGGAGCCTTAATAAGTTAAGTTCAGAATTTGTGTTTTAAGTTCTGTTTTTTATATGTCCCAATACTATATATATTTTTAAAACAAACCAGATTGTCATGGCAAAGGGATTTTAACAGAACACTAACTTTATTTTTGAACGAAACAGTTTTCAATAAATGCAACATATTTATTTAAGGTACAGTCCTCTTGGAAGTTTTTCTGCACAAGCCTCACAGAAGTGAATGGGAGCAACACGAGTGTGCATTAATGATCTTACATGCTTGTTAGTCTTCAGATCAGTGCCCATTCATTTCAAGGGGACTTTTCACAAGGGATTTTTCCAGTACATTGCTTGCCCTTACACTTCTATCTCACAAGATGCCTCAGGCTTGGAGCTGGGTAAAATATAACTTTAAAAAAACCAGGGAAGATAAAACGAAAAGAGAAAAAAAGAATCACATAAATAACAGGCCAAATATCCATGAGGGCTCAGCATGATTAAAATTCCAACTGGAGCACCATCTACTCACTTGCCCACCAAAACCCGCTGACGCCAGTTTAACCCCAGCCATTAAATTCTCCAGAATAAAATGGGCTTACGCTGACTCAGGAAGAAGTTAGGTGTGGTGACATGACAAAACCTGACTTACACAATTCTTGGTGTGTTTAGAGTTTAGCTACCTCACTTTTAAGAACAGGGATTCCAAGTGTGTGTGTGTGTGTGTGTGTGAGCAGCAATTGCTTTAAAATAAAAACAAATTATCAGAAAGGGGAAATAAAGATGAGGTTTAAAGGGCTGGTTTTCATGCAGCTGCCTTTCATTCAGAGCTGCTCTGTTTTAACCTCTGCTTGTGTAGTCAAAACAAGTAAACCAGAATGCTCTATAACGTGCATCGTGGCATTTGTAAAACTCCATGGTCGTAGGACTAAAATGCTGTATAGAGTCTTTATTCTGATTGCAAGACCTCACTGATACATTTTAATGATCTACATTAATTTATTTCTTTGGTCATTTGGTGTTTAATATTTTCCAACCTAAGACTGATTCATTGACTTAATTTTACAATCCTGCAGAATGATATTTTTTAAAAGTTTGGAACATATGTTAAATATTAAAGAAACCAAAACGTAAGATTCTGACGATAACTTTGTTTCAGGTCGATTGCAGTGTGTTTCTATTCAGGGAGAAAAGATAATGAGAGAATCGAGGGTGCCTGTTTCAACTTTTCAAGTATGCAACTTCAGAAACTGATCAGTTTTTAATGATAGGAAGCTTCCTTTTCTACACACGCAAAAAGGGAAATTAAAAACACATGCAAAAAGTAGGCTGCCATTTGAACAAAAAAACCCCCTACGACTGGCAAAACTGAATGTTATCTTTGCACTTGTATTTGACATAAATGTTGAGATTTTAATTTTTTTTTCAAATGCTCTCCCAGGATAATACAGTGTGGGAAGAGTATTGCTTCTGTCTTGCATGCTTGCTTCCGATCCTGAAACTTTTCTTCATGGAAAATTGCATTGCCATTCTTGTTTGGTGTAATCGGCCTTGGATGAAAGGTTTAGCAGTTCAGATACAGGTGTTTCTCCTTCATTTTTCTGTCAGCAGTCTGGACTCGATCACCAGCGAGGGTCACTGCAGAGCTGTTAGCTGTTAGCAAATGTAAGAGGCAAGGCAGGCAAAGTTTCAAAAAAGTTCAGACTCCTGTTCGCCAGCTAGGCACTCCTTAGGTTCCGCAGCCTGACGGTGTATTTATATAACAGCCTGTCCTTTGATTTTGTTTAGCTTTTTTCTGTTTATAATGAAGATCCGAGATGAGCCGAAACTGTATCAGAGTGGGGGGATAGAGGGGGAGAGAGAGAGAGAGTTGAACAAGTAGGTAACAAAATCATTTTAATAGAAAGTTCTAAAATTCCAGAGTACAGTACTTGGTCCGTTCAATTAAAAAACTCTAAAACATGGTACAATGCCATATATATATTTAGTCCACAGTATGTCCTGCTGTAATTAATGGGGCTTACTCCCAGGAAAACTAGGTAAGGGATTGCAGTCTTGCTTCCCCTTTTCTGTCATTTGAGAATTTAGACCACACTATTACACTAAAACTTTAGTGTACTTGCATTCACAGTAATGCTGATCTAGAGTTGATTTACCACTGAAGTAACGGGAATGACTTTTTATAGCACAGTCCTAGCCATGTCTACTTGGAAGTAAGTGCTATTGAATTCAGTGGAGTTTATTTCTGGGTAAAGTAGGATTAGGATTGTAGATTTTGTAAATGTGTTAAAATTAGGGTGTTAGTGTACAAGAGGCATTATTATTATTATTATTATTATTATTCATTTCCGAGGCACATGCCCTGATCCTAAGCACCCTTTTAACTCTATCAGAACCTTTTATAAGTGCAGACTTATTTTCATGAGATGTTTTCATAGATTGCTTATAGCTGAAATTTATAATTTCCAGCTTCTGTGCTTGAAACAGAGATCAGGACATTGTAGGGTAGAAAATGCTCCACTGAAAAGGAGACCTAAACTATTTCCTTTGTTATACTTAAGTAGAAACTTTATAAGGGTAGTGCACAAGAGGGGTGGGATGAATAATAATTCTGTTACGTGAATGTGCTAGAATCTGTACATTATTCAATGGAGAGTACATTTATTTATTTGCATTACGTAGTAAGTTTTAAACTGGAAACAATTCAGTTAGCATTAATTTATTTCTGTTGATTTGGAATTGGAGAGATTTTAGCACATGCTTAACTGTCCCACTTAAATCAGGGTTGCTTTAAAACTGCCTTACTTTGGCCGGATGAACTCCCCATTATGCTTCCCAAATATTAAGTTGTAAAGATGTGAATAGAGTAAAATGAAAAAGACCATAAATATGAATTTATGAGTAGATTTTAATGTGGCCCTGGTTTAATTAAAGACTGATAGCCCTGAAATCCTATTGACTGAAATCCGCAAGCATTTAGGAGTTCTTGTATTTCAGCTTGCTTGTGAAATTGGCCAGTTGTGGATGGTTAAAAGAAATTAAGATATAGAAATAAAGATAATCGTGCTTGAAAGGAATCGTTGAGAGTGACAAAAGAAGAAAGGCCCAGCCTGCCAGGCCCTTGCTTAGGATTAATGAAAGCACACCAAATTAATTGTTTAACATGGGGAGACATTATTCAGGCTGCTGCACTATAAGGGGAAACTTTTAGGCAACTTTTCTCTCGTTTTTTGTAAACTACTGTATATCCTGCTGTTATGGGCAGAGTGAGGAAGAAAATCCCATTAATCTGGTGGAAAGAAATATTGGGGAAAAGAATAAAAGCACACTACACAAACAGCGATGGAGATATACAAGCAGTTCAACTGTGAAATAAAGGGGTTTTACAGAATAAAGTTTTGTTCGGTTAGCTCATGTGATCTAAGTAATTTATTGGTTTAGATTTTAAAAATCAAGTTTCTTATAACTGTATTTTTTTGGGGGGGGAGGTGGGTTCTGTTTTAAGATATGAACGTGTATAATTTTTTAAAAAAGTTATTCAATTAGCTTTAGTGAAAGTGAGGTAATCCCCCCCTGCAGTTGGTTAAGGTGTGTGTGTGTGCCTGCACTTCCCGTAATATTCTAAGGAACCAAAAATGCAATGAGTCCAACAATTATTATTTTTTTGAAAGTCTTAATGGCCTTTGTACTTTTCAGTCTTTGCAATCGTAGGCTTTGCAGCTGTGAGCCGTGACACACAGAGGTAAAAAGAGTTTTGCCACCCCATCTAAGTAATAATATTTATTTAATATTGCATCTTTGACACCTCTGCAATTTAAATAGTTTCATAGAAACATTTTTGGTGATTGAAGTCAGGATCTTACCCTGTGCTCGTAGTTGCCCAATAAAATAGTTAAAGGGAATTTTGGGTAACTGAAGTGAAGTGTTAGATGAAATAATATTTTGGGGACATTGTGGAAAAGATAAATATGTGGAGTTACGATCTCCACAGCAGCTTTTGCTTTTTTGTGTCTTTCTTTCATACTATCTTCAAATTGACAACTCCATGTACATCTCCACTTCCCGTCTCTTGAGTTTTTCTTTCAGCTTAGTTTTCTCAGGCCTTACTTTTCCAGATATATTTTTGGTTTGAGCTGAGCCACAGCAGGGTTTTGCATATATGTTTTCTATTGTTATATATATATATATATATATATATATATATATATATATATATTCAACCATGGTTTGGTTTTGTGCTTCCTAATTTTATACTAAATTCACTGCAATCTTCTTCATACGCTGTCTTGCCACTTTTATTTCACAAGCATTTTGTATTTAAAAAATATTTTGCATTTATAGATGTTTGTAATCTTCCTCCTCTGTTCCAAGCATATTAAAAAGTAAAATATTCCTTTTTAATTTGAGACCTTTTTTTCCCACATAGTGAAACTTTAAAAACTTTCTGCCGTTTAGTTTATTAGTATTTTAAAGATTTAGCTACCATTGCAGCTTTTGCCTCTATCCTTTTTTAAAAAAGAACAGCAAACAAACCATCCCATCTACATATTAATGTATGGAATCTGTGGTGGAATTATTGTTTTCGAGAGCATTGTTTAGGCGACATTTGTTTTTATTTTTGTTCATACGATGTATCTATACTTGGTTATGAAATGAACAGACCCAATGGAACCAATGGCTAGCTTGTGTCCCATTGATTTCCATGGGTCTACTCTATACAGGAGTAAGTCCTGAGCCAACTGCCTGCATATGTGCTTTACCCTTTAGCCTTTGTGTGGCTTGCTCTGGCGGACTAGTGTATATTCACCCAAATGATAATGTTTCCCACTCTGGTTTGCATGGAAATCAGCAGTGTGGATTGCGCCGTCCTCCTTGGTCCCACGCCAGCCCGTGTCCACTGGGTGCCTACGCTGAAACATTCCACAGGTGATAGGATTGGACGTGCCGAACAACGTGTCCAGCCAGAACCACCTGCAAGTGTTTCATGAGCTGCATGGGTGAAGGACTCAGTCAGGAAACAACCACCTTGGGACACCAGAGTTTCCTTTAGGGTGTGATTGACTTAGGGAGGAAATGAAATAGGGCAGAGAACACCTGCTCACCATTGGAGGGAAATCAACGAATTTACTGTGGGATCTATTGCTCACATACTGTTTTTGGATTCTCAGGGAGTGGAGGAGGCATGTTCTGAAGTATGATGAATCCGTCTTGGGACAACAAGGGGCTGGAGGCGATGGATGACTTGCAGAGCCGTGGCGAACTGGGCGGGGAAGTCTGCGATAGCCAACATTAATGTTTATCTTATCGTACTTGGTCTGTTTCACATGAGGAGACTGACAGAGAATGTGTATAAAATTTTGCTTGGAAAGGCAGAAAATTAAACTGGGGCAAATCAGTTTCTTTTCTTTTCTTAAAAAAAATGCGAACAGCAAAGCACACATGTTCTGAATTAATTACCTCCATAAATTCAGTCCAACAATAAAATAGCTTCTTGGTGACATCAGCAAGTTGGAAAATAAAACCGGATCTAGGATTAGCATCCTGTTTTCCTCAATATGACATTTAATGGAGATTTCTGATTCTATCAACATATTGCTTCCTCTCCCTGTGTTCACACTGAAATATTTAGCCACTTGTCCTTTTAATTAGTTATGCGTGAATTAATGCTTTGGGGCCAAGCAGAAATGTTCTTTTTATTTGTTCATCTTTTAATCTAGTTTTGAGTTAAATGTTGGACCAGGCCTAAAATTGGTAGCTTGTGGTCTTGAGCTAGGATAACTTTTCACAGTTATATGTGATTGGCATGAAATAATATTAAAAGCTTGATATTATGCACCATCTGTATTGTCTCCAGAGTAGAATCCTCTGGGTACTATGGGTCTACTTCCGAGTAAGAGACCAGTGCAAGGCTTTGTGCAGTCTTTAACGTGTCAGGCACGTTAAACTTGCATTAAAAACTTTCATTCCCCTGCAATACATCATCTGTTGTTACTGGATATTATGAGTCACTTCTGTGTCATTTGATTGTTAGACCATAAGCAGTTACTAAAGTGATTGGATTTTTTTTTTAAAGGGTGTTTGGAACTGATGTCATCGAAACAATTTCTAGAAGAGTATTCACATTCGTCTGTTGTAGCAACACAGAGTATTGTGATCCCTTAAAAGAAATAACAGATTTATTATGGGTTAAGCTTTTCTGGACCAGAGTCCACTCCACTGGATGAAGAAAGCTTCCTATGGACATCTGGATATTTAAGACTGCCATATTCAGCAATGGAGCCTTAAGAAGACTTGCGATCCTTCAGCTTCTTAGGCTTCCATTCCCTCCCTACATTGCTTTGGCATTATTAAGTTTCCATTCCTGGGATAGGGAACCCCTAGCCTTCCAGATTTTTTTAGACTCCTGCTTCTATGAGCCCAGCTAGTATGGCCAGTGATCAGATGATGGGAGTTTTAGTCCAACAACATCCAGAAGGCCATGGATTCCACATCCGGGAAATATTCCATCAACCTGTGGAAGCCCCAAGTCAGAGGTTTCCAACCTTTTTGGGTCCATGGCTCCCTTGACCAACTTCATCCTTCCGCAGCACCCCAGTGGGGCTCAGGAGCCCAGTTATGTCAACCTTGCCTACAGAGACAGGAGCCCCTCACTGATTTTTTAACACTCTCCTTTGCGGAGTGTTCCCTCAGCCTCCTCTCCTCTCCCCTCTCCTTGCGAGTCCTCCGGGCAGCCACTGAGCCTGGTCTCTGAGCTGCCCCCCATATCCCAAAGAGAGATGACTCCTCACACTGCCCCACTGGGGCCTGGGAAGCATCCCCTGGCCAGCTCCAGAGCCACCATTCTCCTGGGAAGCTTGTAGCCAAACAAGCCTTGGAGAGCCAGAGACACTAGAGAACATCAGAGGAGGGAGGGAAGGAAGGAGGCCAGTATTGCCCATGGCACCCCTGACCATCATATAAGGCACCCCAGGGTGCCATGGCACACTGGTTGGAAACCACTGTCATAAGCTTTGACAGCTTGGCCTCCAATGGTTACTTTATAAGTGGTCCACATTGGATATGCTGAGTGATCAGAACTTGAGGTCAATATCTTGCAGAAAGAATGCTTGAATGTGTAAGAGTGATCAGAGAACTTCTCGTGGATGTAGTCCCATTCCAAGAATTCTGGGGTTCACTTCTTATGTCCTGAAAAAGGATTCGCATGGAGGAGGACTCTGCCCTGTGAACTTTAGGATTAGATGCAAATTGCAGTCATTTTTCCAGTGAAGTTGCCTTCCTCAGGATGGTAATGCTGGTATTTAAATACCCGGGAGGGGGGGGGGGAGAGAGAAGGGAATCTGAACTGGCAGAAAACAGGAGAGCATCTTGTTCTGCTATTTGAATTGCTAGTCTATACTCAACAGGACAGTGTAGTTCTGCAATGAAGTCAGAGGCAATCAAGTACAAAAGTAAAAAATTAGAAACTATTAATGTTTCTTTCAGGAGCCATTGAGTGTCCCAGACTGTAACCCTTTACGCGGTTTCCTAGAAGTAAGTCCCAATGAATTCAATGGGGCTTACTTCTGAGTAATTATGTAGAATGCCTCTGTTAACTACTTTTGAAGTCAGGGTAGCTAAAATCATTCATTTGGAAGGTTTGTTGCTTCAGATACACATCTATGATGTTAACTGGGCATTGAAAGAAGAATCATCAATTTGTGATGTCTGACTGAATAGCCTTTAAATACATATACCGTATATGTATACATAATACACATTTTATAAGTCAGAAAGCTGTTAAATTTTAAGCCACATTGTACCTTACAAGTCTTTTCCAACCTTACACCAGATCGGTAAATAAATAACTTCAAACACTAACTCATGCAAACATTTAAACTGAGTCTTTTCTTACAAGGAAAAAAAAAATTAATGTGTTTATTTTGAAAGTAAGTAGTTAACATTGACATGTTTCTTTTCACAGCAGATAAGCTGTGATTACATCTGAATTTGGAAATCCTGCCATTTTGCTGCTTATGTGTGTAAACCATTTGTGGGAGCAGTTTTTTTTCCCCTTTAGCTGCTGACGTATCTGATCAAGAGAGACACAAGAAGGCAGCGCAGGCCCTTTGTGATGTATCTATTACTGGGCTGTACCATTATAGTTGAAATGCTTTTCAGTGCTCCTCTAAATAAAACTCTGGAAGCTATGTACAAAATGGGGGGGGGAGTGTGATTTTGACCGATTTTTTTTTAAAAAATATGCGTAATTTCTACCCAGAGTAGATAGACCCATTGAAATTAATTTACCATGTACATTGGTTTTGCTAGGTTTACACTGCATATGCCTATCACTGGACACACCTTTATTTATTTATTTATTTATTTATTTATTTATTTATTTATTTTCAATGCAGAATCATAACAAAAATTACAAACATTGAATCCAAAATACTACTATACAAACAAACAAAACGGAACATGCAAAAAAAAGCAGAAAAGAAAAAGGGAAAAAAAGCAAAGGAAACAAAACAAAACTAAACAAAAACGAAAAAGCACACATCTACAGAAAAAAACCATATCATTACGTACATTTACACATATTGACTTCCTTCCTTTGTTCTAAGACCTCAAAAAATTTACTCTTACTATATTGTTGTGTCTGGTTAGATTACTTCCATCTTTGTACTTTTTTTTTTACACCATTTTTTTTTCTTTGACCTTGTAAAGCATCATTCATTACATACCAATATACTTACTCCAGAACAATGTTTTTTCATATACGCTTTAGCACAACCCCATTCTTTTAATAATTTCTGGTCCGATTGTCCCCTTATGAATGCTGTGAGTCTTGCCAGATTTATGTATTCACAAAATTTAATTTGCCCTTCTTTCACTGATGGAATTTTCCTCCCTCCTGGACACACCTCTTGAGTGTTTTATAAATAATTTAATTCACCACCTGAAATCATACAGTACATGAGAGGTAACCTGAAGTGGGGCTTTTAAAAAATACAGTGGTACCTCGGGTTACATATGCTTCAGGTTACATACGCTTCAGGTTACAGACTCCACTAACCCAGAAATAGTGCTTCAGGTTAAGAACTTTGCTTCAGGATGAGAACAGAAATTGTGCTCCGGCGGTGTGTTGGCAGCAGGAGGCCCCATTAGCTAAAGTGGTGGTTCAGGTTAAGAACAGTTTCAGGTTAAGAACGGACCTCCGGAATGAATTAAGTACTTAACCCAAGGTACCACTGTAATTGCAGTTATCAATGAAATCCATCTTAATTCAGAAGCTTCATAAGTCATATACTTGGTGATAAGAATTCATGATGGCACTGGTAGAGGATTTGACAAAGCATTTTTTTTTAAAAAAATGTTATTCATATAGCTTTGGCAAGGGCTGTTATTGCTATTAAAGTGTATTGATACCAACACAGAACTTTTGAGATTGGTTGGTTGGAAATGTCTGTATAGATACAAAAATACATTTCCCCAAAGGAAAGCAGTAACATTGGGTTCTGGTGTGTAAAGTTAGATGCCTCACTTCTGCTAGGCTGGGTGAAAAAATGCACCTATCTCCTTTACTGAAGTCCCTGGCATGAAATGCATTCCCGCTTGACTTGCTTTGGGGTTGAAGCTGGCCTTGGGATTGAGCCGTTAGTTGTGGCTAGGCAAATGTTCACCTCCCCCCTCCGTTAATTAAAGTGTTTGAAAGCAGTGCCGGATTTCTGGATTTCAGGTTTGCCAAGAAATTATCCCGACTTTGATGAAGCAGAGCCATGAAAATATTTTCTCATAAATGGGAGAAGAGGGGGAAAGAGTTGTGGGAGAGCAGGTGAAGTGTTGAAATAAAGGCAACAGGTGTGGTGGGGAAATTTCACTGAAACTCTTCATTCTTTCTGCAGTTAGTGTTCCAGCGGATTCTGCTGTTCCAGCAGCTGGTGCCTTATATCTTAGCGAGGAAGGAGATTGCTCCTATCTTGGAAATAAGATTGTGCAGTTTGGTGGAGAAGGAGTCCATGCTTTGCTGAACTGAGAGCAGCCAGATTCAGCCATGTGGTGTCAAGGTCTAAATACGCTCACGTAAATTTTTGCAGCAGGGATTACTTTATCCTTCCCAACTCAATCTAGGCATTCTATGTTCTGTTACTAGCAAATGTGACTACTTCTCTCTCTCTCCCCCCTTTACTTTGCCATGATCACATTTAAAAATAAAATAAAAAATAAGGAGCAGCTCACCCTTGGAGTGCCTGAATTAAGGAACATCTGTTAACGCTATAGAGACTTAGAAGGAAAAGACACTCATGTTTAATGGGACTGGGGTGTTCCTGAGTAAGAGGTTGCTCTTAGGGAAAAAGGACCATCTGGCAACGCTACTACGAGGCAATGCAACATTGGTAGTGAAAATGATGACTTGCTTACATTTCCGACATGCTTATCTCATTTTGTGTGAACCACCGCTGCAGCAGGACTTTCTGCTTCTTTGTTGTGCACTCACATTCTCAATGATGTCCGCCCAGTTTTGCAAGGCTGTATTAGTGTATGGAGATTTCACTATCCAGGTTCTATTCACCAGTTGCGTCTCCTGAGGAGAAAGGCAATAGGTTCATTGAGTTAAAACTGTTCCTTCTGCGCGAGAGGACTAGGGAGGGAGGCCTTGGAACTATATCAGCCTCTAACAGATGCGGGTCAGCTATTTTCATAGGCAATGGCACACTAATGCACTGCAGTAAGTTTGTTTGAACTGTTCTCCTTGTGGATTTGATGTTAGCCTGCAGGATAGTTCATTAAGAGGAACAATAGCTGATATAGGAGGCTGCTAGGCATGTGCTTTCTGGATCAGGGAATGAGGCATGGCAAGTGAGTTTCAAAGATGCCCAAAAGGAAGACAAGAAGTGCATGGGTTAACCCTTTTGCAAATATGTGTAACTTGTTATGCTAATTGACTGTTGTCTTTTCCTCTGCTCAATAGGCAGTTAATAATTAATAGATATTAGGGCTTATGAATAAAATAGAATAGAATCATATAAGTTGAAGGAACCATGAGGGTCATCTAGTCCAACCCCCGCCATGCAGGAATCTTTTGCCCAATGTGGGTTTCCAAATCTGTAACCCTGAGATTAAGAGTCTCGTGTTCTACCAACTGATATTAACAAAAAAACAACAACAACAGGGACAGTAAATAAAAATAATAATTGTCACCAATGTAACAGATCAGAGTGGCATGTGTGAAGCAAAGTCAGTTTTGCACAACATGTTGATATTGCATGCAGCGAAAGGCATTTCTGTAAAGCAAAATGTCTCAATTTAATCAGGTCATTGCAATTCCCTGGTGGCAGCTTTGGATTTGAACACAAATTATAGCTGAGTTCATAAGTACTTCTTAACTTTGTTATATAATGAACTTAGACTGTGTTCACACTACACTTACTGTGTACTCGGTGCATTTACTGTACTGGGCTTTGAATCCATATTCACAGGATGTTATCCAAAATGCATAGGTATCCTGTACTTAAAATTAAATATCATTGTTTGATGTGTTGTTTTTCAAACTAGCTTCACACTGATTGGAAGTCCTTAAACCATTCCTAATTCATCTCCAGCCAAAGTGTGAATACCTTTGTGCAGGGCTAAAGACATCCCTGCCCATCAATGTCCCTTGGCAGAAATGAATCTGACTCTAATGAAGCCATTCTGATGTGACCAACTAGAATGGGGCTGAGAGCTGTGAAATGCACTGAAAAAGCAGCAACTTCACTGTGTTCTAATGTGGTAATGTGAACCCTCCCTTATCAGATTACTTGTTTTCTTTTGGGCATGTGTGTGCCCCATCACATTATTTAATGTCCTCTGCAAGAGGCCATTTAAAAGACTCCTGAATTAAAACTATTTTCCATTTGCATTCTTACATATCCCAAACAATAAGGAATATGTCGTGAGAAATAAGGTCCTTCCTTAAAGAGGGCACATATTGCGGTGAGACCTGGAAAACTGACACCCTGTGTTGTGGGTGGGTACGATTGGTCAGCCACAACACCCGATTGGTAGGTCCCTCGAAGATGGGTACAATCTGGCCATTGAGACGCAGTCCAGACGGTTTGAGCTTCCTCTTTCAGCGCATGCCTTTGGAACACCTGCCCACCTCTCCCTACTTTTAGGGCTTTGCACTTGATATTGCTATGCCATCGCGTGTCGTCTGTCATTGGGACAGGGGCATGGCAGGAATTTCCCCCACTTGGCTGATTGGCTGTTGCCATTTGGGTTTTGCCTGCCTTGTAGCAAATCGTCACAACTTGTAAGGTTGCAGATAGGTTCTGGTTCAGGTGACAGGGATGGGAGAACGCTCTTGCCATCCTTATGTGAAGGGTATTCCGTTAAAGGAATCCAGGGAATCAATGGTTTGGTCAACCCCAGGGGGACATTTGGGTGGTGGAGTTAGACGGTTCCCAGCTTTCCGCTTATCCAGGTGTTCACCCTTGGCTGACCTATCCTGGAACCCTTGGTCAGCACTACGGGCATGGCATAGTCGAACCAGAGCCTATGCAACCAGTCAGTCACTTTCTGTAATCAATAAAGTTGTGTCTCAATGCCTGGGTTTCCGTAGGGTTGCTTCCTTATATTCAGAGAGGCTACGTAGCTCTCATTGCAAATTAGTTTCATTCCAGGCTATGAAGCAAGTAAACACTTTTATTGTGGCATTGTTGTCTGACTTATGCATTTTCAGTGAAATCAAATAGGATTCATCCCTCCCTCCACCCCGCTCATTCAAGGCAAGTAGGCGAGAAGCATCTCAGTGCCATCAAAGTACTTCATGTTCCCAGAATCTGTTTAATATAGTCTGGGGCCCATGACAACAGGCCGTTTCACATTCTGCTGTCAGAGAATTAAGAGCAGCCATCAAAATTTTACATGGTGAGGAACATGTCATTTTCTGCACCCTCTGACATTTGAATTACCGGTTCTAATTTCAATAGCAAGGCAGTGGATCTGTGGTCTTCTTAAAATATGGGATGTCCGTATTAATCCAGGATGTTGGGAAGGCAGCCTGAACTGAAATATGCCCTGCAATGTGGTTAGTTGGGAAGGAAACAAAGCTGGGGACATGGAGCAGGATGGTTGAACTCAGCAGAAATCCTTTGGCCATGTGTTGATGGATTATGGTCCATGCTGCGTTGCTCATAATGAATAAATTACATGAAAATCTGTTTTGTTCTGTGCTAAACGGTGGAGCCCAGAGACTGCAGGCTACTCTCGGCTTGCAAAAGGTGACAGTTCAGTGCTGCAGAAAACTAGTTGTACCTGCATGATGAAATGTGTGGTGTGGAACTGTTTGTGAGAATTTCTGTGGCACCATCATTCAGGATAATGGCTTATGTCTAATATATATATATATATATATATATATATATATATATATATATATGGCTAGTGCAGCTGGTTCTTGGTGGGTGGCTAGGAATGATGGAGGAGAGACATGTCTTCAGAATCCAAATCTGTCTCTTTGTGGGTGTATTTTTTCTTTTCTAAAAAACACGCAGTGTCGGTGCAGCTGCGGCTAACTGAATCTCCACTCTCTTATATGTATTTTAGTAGCGAGTCACCTTTAATGGACCAATCACTCAGCTTGGGTTGCATACATTCAGGGACTGCATGAGAGAAACTGGGTGCAAGCTGGGCCATGCGGTCTACAAATGTATATCAGCTTGTGAGTAGTCTCCACGTTGTCCCACCCCAAAACCAAAGCTTGGCTGGGTTTCTGCTTCAAAGTGCCTTCTGGGCTTCCCAGATTTGCATGACATGTTTCAATTATGGGTGTCTTCATTTTATTTTATATTTTTTGCCTTGGATTGCAAAACTCACTTTTCCCCTTTTGTTAGCATTTCTTCATAAGCGATTTTGCTTCCAAATTAGCAGCTAGCTGCTTAACGAAAGAAACCTAACAAGCGTTGCACCTCACTCTGCATTTTGTAGAAAGTGCTAGAAAATTAAAAATAATTCATCTTAGTGATCATCTTGTGTGTTTGTTTGTTTTGCTCACTAAAAAGAATTCTAAATAGTGTTGTTGTTGTGTTGCACAGTTTAAAAGATGACCTTTAGAAGGAATTTGCTTAAAACAAGAATGAACTCCATGGTTTTACTTTTACTCATTTAGATTTCTCTCTCCTATTCTGCTCCAGTTAGAGTGTCTTTTTAAAAAGAATCCTGTTTGAAAATGAAATCCTATTTTATTAAAAAGTGAGCTGTTGAAATCTACATCTTGAAATACATTTTAACTACAGTATGACCATTTATCAAAAAAGTTGAGTTAAAGAGTTTTCTTCATTTAAATCATAAAGGAAGAGAATGGCAGAAAATACTTATTTTCAGAGATTAAATATTTCAGAATTACACAATAAGGCTGCAATACTGCACCCATTTACTTAGAGTAAACTGTGGCTTCCAAAGACAATCATGTATATCACCAGAATCATCTGTAGAACCTTTATATGCTCTGGCAAGGAAGCAGCGAGGGGCAGAAACATCAGCTTCAGGGAGGGGGCGATTGTCATTGTGAAATCAGCACAAGGAAGGGTTAAACACCCTATTCCTATGCCCTGTTTGTGTGTGTTGTGTTGTGTTGTGTTGTGGTTTTTGTTTTGTGCAAAATCCATGAAGCATTTTCAGATGTTGCCTTGTGTTCTCTTGCTTGCTTCTCGGAAGTGCACTGCGGAAACATTTTAGTGGGTTGTTTCTGTTTTTATATGCACTGAATATGCATTTTTGTACACATTACTCGGCTGGAGAACTATAAAATTTGGAGAAGTCTGAACTCCGAAGGATGGCTTTGTTTTGGTTCTCTTGCTGTTTTTCAAAAGTGTGGATTAGATAGGTTCATCTTTAAATACAAACTGAATCAAATTCCTCTCCCATTCCTAAGTCCAATTCCCACCGTCCTTGACCACTGGTTATGCCAGGTGGGGTTGGTGGTAGTCCACATTGACTAGCCCTAGGCTAGCCTCTTTTTACATTCTGATACTGCAGTTCTACAAAGCTCTCTGAAGTTTTTCCCAGTTCAGTCAAGGTAACACCCACTGTAGTGGGAAAAGAGGTTAGCTCATGCAATGGAACACCCCTTTCTTTTCCTTTCCCCTATAGCCTCTGTGCACCCCGGTATTTACTCTGGAGGGTTGGGGAACAGATGTTGGATGCACCCCGAGGCTATAGGGAGAGGAAAAGAATTGGAAGTCAGGTATTCAAGTAGAAATCTGTTGTGCCATTGGGTGCGAATCATTGGATGTCAGCCTTAGTAAGTACAACTCAGAAATGGCTGTAGATTTCCAGTCAGCTATCAGTGGCAAAACTCCTTTGCTTACTGGTTAGCAATCCCCAACAGCAGAGCTCTTGTTTATACTGTGTGTTAGACGTAAATGCCATAAATAGCTCAAACAGGTTTTCAGCCATGTGTGCTGTGCTACTATTTCCAGTTCCAAAATGAGACTCCTTATAAACATGGAATCAACCTGGACGGAGGCAGCTCATTATGGGTTCGCCTAAATTGTGAAGTTGGCTACTGCAGAGCCCGCAGTAGCCATGCTGGAAGTAGAGCTCTTAGGAAAGAACACGTTAATAATAGGCGATGTTGTTGCTGGTATGGTGCAATGGGCCATAAATAGTGATGGCGTGCTGTGCTGTGGGCAAACCGATTATTTTGTAAAATGGGAAGAAAGCCACGTTATTTTCATTCCTGGGATGTGTAAATCATGCAGCCCAATCCCACGCATGTTTTTATTTAGAATTAAGCCCCACTGATTTCCCAGGGACTTGCTCTCATGTAAGTACATGGAGCTGCACTTTTATTCCTTTGTGTGGGGCTCTCCTGTGAACCTCTTGAGTCCTGTGCTTGAACTTTGGCCGTTACGTTCTGCTGCATTATTCCTGCATCAAGCGAGCCTACCCGTTTTAATTTTTTATCCGTTGTTTTCACCCAACAGACAAGTTAAAAAGCACTAACATGGGTTTTCAGTAGAAATGCCACTCGTTGGAAGATTCAACAAAACCTGAATCTAGCAATCCTGCCAGCTTTTTGGAAAGTTTTTAAATCTTATATCTTAAATCTTATATTAAATCTTTTAAATTTTATATTTATGCCAGTAGATACAGACTGCATTTTGCAAGGGTATGGATGGTTGTTGCTGGAGATCTATTTTCAAACTTTTTCAATATTCATGCTTCTCTTGAAGTTTGCACATCTGACGTTTTAGATGTGGAAATACCTTAACTGTTTGAGGGTGCATTTTGAGCAAGAGATCTAAAACTTTTGCTGTTTCAGATGTTTCTGTTAACTGAGCAATCCTGTACCCATTTACCTAGGAACTTCTGAATCGTTATGTATAAAGTTACACTGTCAGTGTTCTACAGGTTTTCAGTTTTCTAGATATTCAGGGACTATTCTAAAAATTGCTGTATGTAATAATATTTTTTTTAAGTTGGCTGGACAAATTTTGAGGGGAAATTTGTTCTATCATTATAGCCCAGTATTGTAAAAACTAATTAAAACATTTATTATTATTATTAGTTATTTATACCACACCTTCTTCCCTGACAAGGATTCAAGGCAGCTTACAGATAAAATAAGAATAGCTAAAAATATGTGGGTGGGGGAGGGACAATAATTAAAAGAACAATTAAACAATCATAGAATCAAAACTATTTTTATATATGTGTACATACATAGCATATTCATTAAACACATACAGATAATTACTGTAATCCAAATAACCAAATTATAATTATGAATTTTATAACATTATTTCCTTGTTAGAGATGCATGAAGATGTTGAATTTTTGCAGATTCCCAGCCTGACTTTCTCCATGTAATGAAAACAATCAAAGTTATCAAAATATTTAATTACATGGGTCAATAGCCTTTCTGTAATATGTCATTTGTAATTTCTCCCAACCCAGTATTAATTGCTTATAAAAATGTTTGTTTAGCCAACAAATACTTAAGCTACATCATTTTCTAGTTAATCCATTGTTGTCGTTAAACTTTGTGAGAAGGCGAATAGCCTTTTCCTCGGATCCCTAATGCGATGGATCATGTTGTGACACTGTGTCCATTTATATTCATCATTTGCTCTTACGTGCCTTTGAAGACTCCACTGAGGTTGGGGCAGGGGAAAGGTAATCTAATTGTACTGCTGAGATGCTTGTGTGTTAAGTTTTATGGAAGGTGATAGGAATGGAATGCTCAGATTCCTTGACACAAATACAAGGCGTAGCTCATGGGAATGTTTTTATGGAGCAAAACATTTCAATTCTGAAATGTTACTGGGGGAGATTAATTAACTGACCTGCTATTTAATGAATGGGAGAGAGAGAGAGAGAGAGAGAGGGAGGGAGGGAGAGAGAGAGAGAGAGAGAGAGAGAGAGAGAGAGATAATTTGGTCCTTTTGCTCAAGTCATCTTTTTATTGTATTTTTTTCCCCAGTAGTGAAAAACCTTTTCCACCTCCTAAGAATATCAAAGCTAACTATAGAATAATTTAAATACACAGACTCTCTTTAAAAAGGCACATGACTCCGATTAGGTCAACGCAGCTTCCTCCTTAACATAGCAGGTATAAGTGGGCAGTAAAAGTTCTGTTCCTTTCGTTTTGAGAAAACAAACACTTGACATTTTATTTATTTATTTAAAGGGTTTCTAACCCTTGAAACCTACCTTGAGAGTCTTTGAAAGCACCCCCCCCCCACCCATACATCAGAAGGTCTCAACTGAAAACTGACCGTGGTACAAATCAGAATATATTTAACATTTTCACCTTCTTTTAGTTTAGGGCTTTAGCATCTTCCAGTTATGTTGCATTTGTTTTTTGTGTTTTTAAAAACTGAAAGGAAGATAAAGAAATAAAATATGAATTTTCAAAACTATGTAGCATTAAAGGAAATCCCATTTTTAATTTGACATTCATTAACTGGTAGCTTAGGATAGAACTTTTTTTTTTAACTAACAATTCAACTGCTGTAGAAGGAGATATGTCTTTCAGATTATACTCGCTGTGCCAAAAGAAATATATATATACCCAGGAAACCCCTAAATCTTGGCACCAAGTCTTGAATATTAGATGAGAATCTTAAAGCCTTGTGTTACAATATGCAGTAATCTTATTTATATATTAAGAATTCTTTTTTTATTTGTGCCAATCTGGAAACTATCATAATAATCTGCCCCCTGCTACTGTAATATTGATGCAGTTAATGCTACTTTCTGTTGAAAAATGAACAGGCACTTTATGGAATCATGTGATCATTCAACAGCAATCAGATCAATATGTTTATTGTGAGAAAGAGCAGACACATTGCGGGGGGCAGGGTTGGGGGGCACTGTCAAACGGTAGATTTTACTGGATCTGTTTTCAACATCAATTTCAGAGTTTCAAAATGTACTTAATTGAATTTGCAATTTACATTTCAAACATGCATCAAAATGCCAGATCTGGTCTTTGCTGCCGGTAGATCAGAAGCCTGTTTAAAAAGCTCGAGGTTATCTGGGAAGAGAAAAGTCATGTTTAAAAATGATGCTTGAAGTTTTAGTTTTAAAACAATTCGTATATCGCCTAGCAGTTCAAGGAAAGTGTAATGAATTGGCTAGAAAAGGCAAAGCCCAGAATCAGATCTAATTACTATACAAATCACTTTACATTTGCAAAATGTAAGCTTCCTTTTAAACTACAATCTGAATATTGTTGCACCTTTCACTTCTGTATTTTTAATTTTGTGCTCGCTGAGTCAAGTTTCAGACATTTGACATGGAGAGAGAAAAAAGAAATCCGGAGGGTATAAAGGTGTTAATAACTGTTTTATTTTAGACTCCTGCTATCATTAATGTGGAGATGGACTCATTGCTTTGTTTTGTTTATGGCATTAACTTTTGCTTCAAAAGCTCTGCTTTTTCTGTATCTCTGAAAGTCTTAACTCAAACAAACCAGTTCCTTTGTGAGGGGGAGCTACTTTGCGACCAGGAGTGGAGGAATGTATTTCGCTTCAAGATATGCTTTGCTTCCAGCTCCCATAAGCGTTTGCTAGCATAGACAAATGATTGGAATGATGGAAGTTATAGTTCAGCAACATCTGGAGGACCACAAATTCTCCAGCCCTGTTGCAAAAGGACCAGTTTGCTTGAAGGATTGCCTTACGCCATCCAGTGCTATTTTTCTAGGAAAAGAGGTGCTGAAACTCACCATGAACGCCTCCTTTGTTCTCTTAGAATGGCCATGGCGCCCACCTGAGAGGTGCCAGAACTGAGTTCAGGAGAGTTCCAACTGAAAAAAGCCCTGCGTATGCCCACTCAATTACCTCACTCTGTGGAACACACTTTTACAATTGCCTCTACAATTGTTCTGCACTTTCAAGGAATTGATCCTTCAATATCGCAGCACCTAGACTTTGGAACTCCTTTCCAACTGATGGCAGGCAGGCACCTTCACCGTTCTGATTCTGGTACCAGCTAAAATTTGACATGAATGTTAATATATGCTTTTATTTTATAAATTCTGCTGGTTTTATTTTGGGGGGAAACAGGCTAGCTTGTAACATTTGATTTTATTGGCCATTTTAATGTGTATTTTACATCAACCTTTCAGAGGTTTGAATGATTAATTCTGATTTTTATTTTTTTTAATCGAGCAGAGGTAAACAAACTCATGCTTCCTCATTTTGTCTTCTTATTGCAGTTAATCTGCTGGATTCGAAAGCAATTCAAGGAGAGCTGGGCTGGATCTCGTATCCATCACATGGGGTGAGTTGATGAGTGCAATGGAGCTGCTTAACCATTTTATTTGTCATCAGAGAACACCAGACCAGAGAGAAGACTCACAAGCTGTAGTTTGTGCTATTTTTGCTTCTGCTTCAAAATGCAATCCAATTCTTAAGACAGAGGTAGGGGGCCTGTTCAGGTCCAGGGTTACATTTCCTCATGGGGGACCTTCTGGGGGTTGTACACCAGAGGCAAAAATATGTGGCTCGATGGATGTGACTGTTACCTTTGTACACGAGGCCACATTCCAGCCAGACAAAACTCAGAGGTTTCTACTCACACATTTTTCAATCCAGGCAAGTAAGAGACCTCACAGTTCAAGGACACAATCCAGTCAGGCAAAAGCCCATGAGGAGCAGAGACTATGAAGAGTCTGACTTGGGGTCTGGTTATTGTCTAGGACAGGGGTAGTCAACCTTTTTATACCTAAGTCCCACTAATGCATCTTTCTTGATGGTAAAATTTCCTTACCGCCCACTGGTGCTCAATGGAAGGAGGATTCAGCTTGTGCCGTAGGACCCCCCTACCGCCCACCTAGAATCCTGAAATGCCCACCAGTGGGTGGTAGGGACCAGGTTCACAACCGCTGGTCTACGGGGAGCCTGGAAAGCCAGATTGCAAGATCTGGATAGACAAATTTGGCACCTGGGCTTGAGATTCCCCAGCCTATCTTAAAGCATGAACATTTAGGTATATATACATGTGTGTATACACACACACACACACACACAGAGAGAGAGAGAGAGAGAGAGACTGTGCATTTAAAATATGCACAATGCACCTTTCTGCACTATCAACACTTTACATAAATGGTTACTGTAGCTTTTGTTTGGCAATTGTCTACAGGATATGTATTTAAAAACCCACCAACCGCTGTATACTTCCACATTTGATACTGAAATTACTGTGGGAAGTTTATAGGGTTTTCATGGGACAGGGGACATTGGAGGCAGGCTATGATCCATGAGTTGGAAAAGTGGAGATCACAGGACCCATCATGGACCATGGTCTTCCTCCGATGTTCACATGTTCAAAGTATGTGGGAAGCTATTCTATACGCCTGGATAGCTCAGTTGGTTGTTGCACATTCAATCCCAGTATGGGACAGCTGCATATTCCTGCATTGCAGGGGGTTGTACTAGATGATTCCCAGGATCCCATCCAACTCTACAATTCTTTCATTCTTCGATGTGTACTGTTGCTCTATGAACATACCATTCTTCCACCTGTTGAGGGTCACTGAATGGGCAAGTGGCCTTCCTTGCATGGAAAGTCTCTGTCCATAGAAAGGCTGTATGGGATTTAGCTCAGTGGTAGAGCTATGCGTACAGGGGGTCTCTGATTCAATGCCTGATGTCTCTAGGTGGGGCTGGGAGACAACCCTGTCGTACAACCTGTAGAGTGGCTGCCTGTCAGTGTAAGCAGTACTGGACTATGGGCTGATTTGGTAGAAGGCAGATTCCTGTGTGCATTCATTTATTTAATCTGATACATTTATATGCTGCTGAATCATTAGCATTTCTAAGCAGTCTACGTAAAAACAAGCCACGCAGAAAATGAAACGATAAATCGATGAGCCATAAAACTGAATGCTGCCTTAAAGTGTTTGCTGGAACAAGAGCACCTTAGTCAAGTACCTGAAGTTCAGCAAAGAGGGTGTGTGTCTAATCTTCATTGGGATGGGATTCCACAGGCTTGGGCCAGCTACAGGGAATGCACGGCTTTGAGCAGTACATTGGCATGCATGCAGAACGCCTTCCGACTGCTTAGAATTGCTGATAAAATTGCTGGCAGGGCAACATGGGGCCTACAACTTCCTTTGTGTCTTGCCTGAGTCCCCTTCCTCCAACTGCACACCTCGAAGCAGCAAGAATAGCTTTAAATGCCAATCAAATTGCTGTAGTCTGGAAGGTGTACTATGATGCCCTTATCTATAAGAAATAACCACAGATCTATGCCCAGAAATTGCCTTGTGAATTGTTGCTGCTAACCATAATCCCATTATGGGTAGGAGAGCTGGGGGGGGGGGGAATCACATCTGGCAACCAATGTTCCCCTTTGGTTTCATGGGTAGACAAATCTAAAAAGCCCGGGACACAATTTTTCACGGCCCTCAAGCAGCTATGGTGGCTCATTTACCAGAAGGAATGTATATAGCGTGAACTCTGAAAGTGTATGCTCAATTCTGACCAAACTAAGCCTCCTGATGTATGTTTTGCTCTAGGAGGCTTAATTTGGTCAGGATTTGGTCAGAGACGTTTCGTCACTTCCAGAGTTCACGCTAAATACATTCCTTCTGGTAAATAAGCCACCATAGCCACTAGAGGGCTGTGAAAAATTGTGCCATGGACTTTTTAGACTAGGGGTCAGCAAACATTTTCAGCAGGCGGCCAGTCCACTGTCCCTCAGACCTTGTGGCGGGCTCGACTATATTTTTTTTTGGGGGGGGGATAATCAACAAGCCACGCAGAAAATGAAACGATAAATCGATGAGCCATAAAACTGAATGCTGCCTTAAAGTGTTTGCTGGAACAAGAGCACCTTAGTCAAGTACCTGAAGTTCAGCAAAGAGGGTGTGTGTCTAATCTTCATTGGGATGGGATTCCACAGGCTTGGGCCAGCTACAGGGAATGCACGGCTTTGAGCAGTACATTGGCATGCATGCAGAACGTCTTCCGACTGCTTAGAATTGCTGATAAAATTGCTGGCAGGGCAACATGGGGCCTTTGGCATGGGGCCTTTGTCTATTTTTGCTGCTGCTGCTTTTTAACTTTGTGCAATAGCTGCACAAACCTTGTGGCGGGCTCGACTATATTTTTTTTTGGGGGGGGATAATCAACGAATTCCTGTGCCCCACAAATAACCCAGAGATGCATTTTAAATAAAAGGGCACATTCTATTCATGTAAAAACACGCTGATTCCTGGACCGTCCGCAGGCCGGATTTAGAAGGTGATTGGGCCGGATCTGGCCCCCGGGCCTTACTTTGCCTACCCATGTTTTAGACTCCTCTACCCATGTACTAGCTGAAACAAAAGGGGCACATTTGTTTGCAACGGTGAAATATATTGGCATTATTTTCAGCTCTCCTACCCTACTAATGGTCTGTCAGTTGTGTTGCAGGGGGCAACAGCAAAAAAACTGAGAAGAAGGTGGGAGAGACGGGAAACCAAAGGTTCCTGGTTCAATTTCTGGTATCCCCAGTTAAAAGGACCAGGGAGCAAGTGACTGGACAGACCTTTGCTTGAGGCACTGGAAAGCCCTTTGTGGAGGATAAGCCAGTCAATGAGTGCTAGCCATGATGGCTATATATTGCCTCCATGTTCAGAGATGACATGGTCTGAAAACCAGTTGCTGTGGAGCACAGGGGGTATCCTGCTTATGGGCTTCTCAAAGCGATCTGGGTGGCACCCCATGAAATAGGATGCTGACTTCATATTCTGATTTAGCAGGACTTTTATTATGTCCCCCCCCCCCTTTTCTAGGTGGGCCATCCGGTACCAATTCGAATCATAGCACAGGCTGCACATGACGTTTGTCTATTTTTGCTGCTGCTGCTTTTTAACTTTGTGCAATAGCTGCACAAACACAGCAGTTCAGCTCCAGTGAAAATTAATAGGTAATAGATTCGGAACATACCAAAGTCAGTTCCCCTCTTTGCAACTCACAATGAATGTGAGGAATGAGCTTGTGACCACAAGTTATGGTGAAGGCCATGGGCTTAGAGATGAGCTTAGAAGAGGATATACAGATTCAGGGACAAGGCATCTGTCAGTGGAACGTCCCTGTTGAAAAGTAGCGTATCCGATGTCGGGGACAGATGATGTGGGGACGGGCAGTTGTTTATAAGCATCCTAGAGACATTTGTCTGGCCGCTTGATGGTCTGCTGCAAAGAGGGAAGTTCTTAACGCTAACTAGATTGTAGAACATGCTATTTCCAGAAGGTTAGTTGTCTCTGGTGTGATTAAGCTTTACAGTGTTCCTATGTGGTAATTGGCAGCAAGCATCTCTCTTCGGGGAACTGAAAGCTGATTGAAACATTCAGCAGGGTTTGTAATGCAATTCCCCACAAGACTGTGCCACTTCAGAGTGCACTTGGGGGAGATCACTTCTTTTAAAGTACCACAGAGCAAAATTTCCCTGCATGTGCTTTCCTAGTATGTCACGTAAATTATCTAGGTGTTCCTTGGTATGAGGATCCATTCAAGCAAGTGATCCTGTGCAGGTTTTCTGAGGCGCAACAATAGTCCGATAACACTTTTCACCCCTGATCATTGTAATTTAGGGAGCAAACTTAAACACTGGAAGCTGGCATAAATTATGCTAGTTTAAATGAAGCCTGCATAAAGCATGCCAGTTCTAGAGCTTAGTCGTTAGGC
The DNA here is from genome assembly GCF_965153285.1 of Podarcis tiliguerta. Lineage (NCBI taxonomy): Eukaryota > Metazoa > Chordata > Lepidosauria > Squamata > Lacertidae > Podarcis > Podarcis tiliguerta. The sequence continues at coordinate 37,392,592 of NC_139537.1, forward strand.
TCTGGGAAGGGGAAAGGCCACCTGAGTCAACATTGGTTCGGAGTGGAAAGAAGCCACTGAAACTCAGAGAGCCAGCTCAGCTGGCAACTCCCTAGGAACGGTGGCCACCTGTTGACATGCATGGGAAAGATCCTAGGTGCCTTTATCAGGTCTGTACAAACGCATGTCATGTGGCACGCAACTTACAGCAGGGGAATGCAAAGCAATGGGATGGAGTGTGTATGGTGCCCACAGTAATGCTTGACATGGCAGCCAATCAGGTTGCCGAGCACAGCACATGCCCACTACATGCCTTGCCAATCATGCAGCCAATTGCAGTGAGGGCTAGTAGTTATAGGAGCATCCCCAGCCAGTGACCTACATCTCCTGGTGTCCAGTTTCCCTACAAAACAATTCCACCTCGCATAGCACTAGAGGCTATGGCAAGAGTTAATAGTGGCGATCAGCTGGCATATCTGCATTACAGGTTGGGTTCAGCAGTCACTTATTCTTCCCAAAGAACACTTGTTCTATATGGGGAAAGGAGAATAGAGGGTACCCGGTACATGTTTTTTGGGGGGAAGCCATGACAGTACAGAATGGTTACATGTTTGAGTGTAGATATGTGATATGAGAGGAAGGGTCAGTTTGAATAGGGGACAGGCGCCTGTGAGACAGAGGCCACAATTGTCACCCCCTACCCCTATTCTTTATTACTTTCAAAAGTGAACGGGGCAAGAGATCAGTTTATGGTCCTTGTCAGAATTGTCTCATGAAACTCACCTCCTACATTTTCCCAGCTCATCTCTTTTCTTGGGTAGCCTCCGACTGAGTATTGGTGTTATTTCGCAGGAGTCTAAGCTTTGCTGTTTTGACTCCTCACTTCTTCCACTCTCCTGCTCTGCTGGACTCCCTTGCGGAGCTTCTCTTGCCTCAAAACGCCTAAAGCGGCAAGAGGCAAAGCAGCTGGCACAGGCTCGAAGCAGAGTATCGTGAGTGTTGTAAGAAACAGACGTGTCACATTAACCCATTAAAAAGACTCCTGTTGTCTCACGCAGCAGTTTGGTTAGACTCTGGAAGCCTGGGATGGTTTGGGTAAGTTTGATCTGTGCATGCTGTTCCTATCGACAGATTCTAATTTCTTTGGGGAACGGAGCTAAGAATAAATGTCTGGACCATACTGATTCTGTTATGGGATAATGAACTGTGTGTTTATACTGAGTTTGTTGCATCGAGGGAGGGAAAGAGGGAACAAATAGTCTGCTCTTATTGAATTTAATAGCAAAACACCCATGTTTTCATGAAGCAAAGCTGATCTGAGGGAGTGTAGTCTGGGTCTGAGTGAGCAATCTGACATATTCAGGCACAATCATAGACTAGTGCTTGTTCTTCCACACTTGCATTCTTAAATAATTATTCAGCAGAGCGGAGAACCAAAAAAGAAGGAGGCGGGAAAGGCAATATTTTCACAGTGGCTTTACATCTACTATATTAATTAAAACTCTGAGGGGATCTACATCTGTCTGAAACCCAGCTTAAAATATGAACTTAAACTTCAGAGGGAAAGCATTATAATAAAGATGTCACATCATATTGAAACATTGCTAATGGTGCTAAGGTGATTTACAAGCTAAAGTTAATAGAGCTACACTCAAAGCTGCATCTCGCAAATGAGGGTGTTGGTATGAAGCCAGCCAAGTTCCAAGACACAGCAATATATTCCCATCACAACCCATAAGTGCCAATATTGCTGAGGTTGGTTACTTTAGTAAATATAAAAGGGCTGCTTTTTCTCCTCCCCCTTAGTAGGCACCCCATGAAAATTTGATGTGTTGATTTTATTTTAGGTGTATACAAGGGGTTAATTCTAGAGTGGGGGAGACAGGTTTTGTTTGGCTTCAGCAGTGTTCTTTCGATGTTTTCCTTATGATTATCTGATCTGATTTGCAGCTATACAGAAATCCTGAATATTCATTTTGTGATTTACCTTCATTTGCGCTCTACTTGATAGCTGTCTGGTGTCAGCGTTTTTTAACCCTGGATTTATCATCACCTTCAAAGAATGCCATAGTCTCATTCTCCCCCCCCCCCAACCATTCCACACATTCATAACATTAGCGTTTGTAACACAATGATCATCTGGTCAAGCTCATTCAAGTCTGCTGGGAGTTCAGGCTCCTCCAGAAAGCAGAGCAACAGAACTATTAAAGAGTGCAATAGCTACATTTACTTGTACTTGATTGCAAAGTCCACAGAGATAATATTCTGCACCAACACCTGCATTTGTGCAATTTTCATGCTGTCAATCAATCAAAATTTGTGAAAGGGTCTGGGAAATGAGAGCCACTTAGTCTTTGCTGAGCATATTATTGATATGCTGATTAAGCATAACGCAACTGATTATTAACCGCAATTCACATAAATTGCAGCAGTACAGATGTGGAATGGTGGGGGAATCAAGTCTCTTCAATCAATAATACAGATCTGAGCACACACATACAGGATAGGAAAAAAACCCTACTAGAGTGGAAACTACTCTTAACCTATGTGAAAAGTTGCCTTGTTTCCAGGATGCACCAGGGCTCCATATGAATTTCAAGGGAGACCAGCTAACCTCCTCTATTGAAGTGAATGGGGAAGCCAGATGCACATCAGTTCCACAAGAGCTCTGTGTCTATAGTAGAGCAAATAGAGTTTTAGTTTGGGTACATGGCATTTTAATTTTGTTTTCGCAAGGATCATCACCCTTAGGCCAGGCCTGAACTTCCCATAGCTTCCATTTAATAACAGAAGCAGGTTGGAACAGGGACCATAAGACCCTTTTTAATGATGCATCTGAATGATATGTACAAATGACTGGTGGCTTTAACCCTGAGGATGCTTTACAAAATGAGGCCAGTAACTGATTAGGCTAGCTTTGAATTGCCAGCACTAGATACTGTGAGTATGCCAACTGAAACACAGATGCGAGTGTGGTTCTGCAAGACTGTATATCCATGTGCATATGAACCGTCTAGTGGGATTCTGAGTTTTGCTCTTGACAAGCCAAGTCAGTTGTCACTGCACCAAAGAAAGCACCAAATGAGCCTTTTGAACTTCTGCCTCCAGTCCATCTTCCATATGACACATCCCCTTTTGGAGATCTGGAGTCTCATGATGGCCATCTTTTTGGCTTGAGAACAGTCGCTTCTCCTGTGCTTCACTGTCTCTCACCTGGTACACTACCTGTGCTATTGAACTGGCAAGGTAGTATTGGAGGACACTCAGCTCCTTGGGTGCAGAGGAAAGGCATCTGTGATGGGCCTCCCTGCCAGGTTCAAGTCAGGGGTCCCATGATGGCTAGTATCAGGTTCAGAGCTAGAAACTCAGTCCACCTCCTCAGATGATATCCTCTGATGATGTCCCATTTACTGCTTGACTCCAGGGTTGTAACAATGCCATTGGTCCCACACAGTACAAACTCCCCCCACCATCTCTCAGTATAAGCGGGAATGTATCTATTCTTATAGTTGCATGGCCTGTCTTGTATTTTGTGATAGCTCCGTTGGTAGAGCATGAGACTCTTAATCTCAAGGCCGTGGGTTTGAGCTCCACATTGGTCGAAAGATTCCTGCAAAAGATTTATATGATCCGAAAAGAAAACAGTTTATACAACTTTTGAGATGCTTTTGTAAAAATAATGTGATGTATATCTCATTATGAGAAGCCCAGAATTCCTCTGAAATACTCTCCTTTGGCTTCTGATTTGTCTGAAGCTGTTTCACACCCCTAGTATGCCTACACAGCTGCACACAAGCACAAACTTGTAGTCAAGCGTAGCAAAAATGGAATGTAAGTTGCCACATATCTGTCCTTAAGACTGTGATCCTTTACTCTCAGGTAAGTAGGGTAAGGATCATTGCCTTAATCTTTAAATGTTAAGAAGGTTTCCCCTCTATCTTTGTCTTTTTTTTGCACCTAGTTGTGTTATTTCGCACTCTGTGTATCACTAATAGACCCAGAGATATGTAGCCAAAATATTCCTTATGCATACTAAATACTGAGATGTCTTTGGGGTGGTTTTTGTTTTTTTTTAGCATTAAAATAAATAAATAATTGGAGTGAATAGATGTGTCTATCTGCTTTCCCATTAAATTGTCTAAAATCCAAGCACTTGAGCTTAACCAAGTTGTGGCTGAAACGAATTACAGTATCTAAAATCTCTTTGATCCCTCTTGGCAATCATATTTCCTTTTCTTGCCAAGAGCTTGTATGGAGTAAAAATGGGGGAACATGTTTATATAAAAGTGAAGTGTTACACATAAGAAAGAAGTACCAATCCCGCAAGTATAAAATGGGGAATAGCTGGCTGGCTAAAGAGGATGGGGAGGTTTGCAGTTTTGGAAAACAAACACGCATATGAGGCAGTAACATATTGTGCTAACCAAAATGACATAACCCAAGCATTGATATGATCTCATTTTGAGTTCTGTGCTCCAGGCTGAAGGCCACATGTAAGGAACCGTTTCATAAATGGTAAAAGCTTTCAAGAGGACTGAGGATGAGAAGAAGTACGGAAGGCAGGAGCATTGGAGGGGAAGCTGAAGGATGTGGTCGTGTTTAGGCTACAGACTGAAAGTATTTCCACAGCTCCCCCATTTTAATGATTGTATCCAAATGAGGAAACATCCCTCCTTCTCTCTTTCTTTCTTTCTCACACCCACAGCCACCCAAACACCACCCTTTATGCGTGTGGTGACGTTTGTATTTCTGGAACCACTAAGAACATAATAATTCCCTTGCTGGATCAGAACCAAGATAAATTCAGTCCAGTATTTAATTTCTGACAGCAGACACATGGGTGTCTGGAAAACTCAAAAGGAGGGTCTTGGGCTTATGTTAGTGCAGCAGAAACAGTAGCATGTTTCTACCCTGTTCGCTGCTTTTTCATGCCTAGTCTTCTGTTTTCTCCTCTGTGTTGAGTAATCATATTGCATGCCCCTCTGGGCAGAAACCTATATTCTTGGAACACACCTAAGTGCTATTTAACGATCACAGTGGTGGTCGTTCCTTCTTTTGAAAAAGGCATCTAAGCTCACATGACAAGGCCTTTGTGCTCTGAGTGAAGGTGGCAAGCGTGGATATGGTTTGTAGGTATAGACAGGATTGCCATTTTGTGGATTTTTTTAAAAAAAAGAATACATGTTGGTGTTTTGCAGTGCTTACACTTTCAGTTTATTTTAGCATAGTTTTTATATATTTTGTTAGCCATTGTTAGCCACAGGATGTGGTCACAACTCTGAGCACTTCAGAATAGTGCAAGAAGCAAAGAATTTAAATTGCTGGTAGGTGGTAAATAGATGTCATCCGTATGGGACGTTATTTCAGCGGTGAAGTATGTAAACTCTCCTGGTCGTGAGATATTATCCTTCCTTGGATGAATATGTAAATGGGCATCCATGAAAAATCCCTTAAGGATTAGGCATGCTCTTAAAGCAAGGCCCTTCCCCAATTATTTTTTTTTTAATTATTATGATTTTATTTTAAAAAATAAAATGGCAAGCAATCAGGAAAGGACAACAGATTTCCAGATGAGAAGAACTTGTGCATAGGAGGCAATACTATGAGACCATAAATTGGAACACGTAAAGGTTTGGCAATGGCAGCAGTAATTCTCTCTCACCCCAAACATAAAACACTGCAAGGATGAATGAAACAGTTATGCAGCCGCTACTGATATTGCTGTGTGACCATTCCAAGGAAGTGCTTCAATGTTTTGTTTCATTGTGGGCCACTGTAGCCAAACTGGTCCTCAATGAAAGATCCTCCCCATGAATTTTTTTCATGAGCTGCATCAAGTGCAATACAACCCACTGAAATTTCTGGTCTAAGGGACTGCACACACGCCAATGGAGTCTGCAAAACACAACTCAACCCCTCCTCCTGTGAGCCTGCTTTTTGAAAATGGCAACTCTATAAATTCAACCAGATTGTGATATTTGTACCTAGTTTGGTTTTTAAATTGATAATAACTCAAAGTAACGTAGTATAAAATATCAGTTTTGTTCCAATGTAAACCACTCTTCCTCTAGTAATCATTGCCCTCTTTTCATATTTTGAATATTTGCCCCCTGCCTGCCCCCCGCCCATCCCAGTTTATGGCAGCACTCTTTCAGACATTTGCAGCTCTGCTGTTTAAAATAATTAAAGCCACCACCGACCTAAGAAGTGCAGTTAAGAACATAGCAAGTACGCTGCCATTTCACATTTGAGGGGAGGGGGGTAGCACTGAAAGACCATCTTATTTAATTACATATATAATCAATCATTCTGCCATTTGCAAAATAACTTGTTGCAGATTGCGTATCATTTTTCTGTGGTTTTCAGCAATGTACTTTTCAGCTCCCATTCTGAAGCCTAAATAAAGATTTTATTTAGAACTTGTACTACGTATGTTTCAGCTTCCCATTTTCCCTTTTAACTTCGATGGTTAGAAACAGTATCATTTCCCTTGTGGGTAGGCATTTTATTTCTGTCAGTCTCTCAGTATAAATGCAGACCATTTGTGGAAAGTTATCAGAGATGAGATCACATTGGAAGTTCCCTCCCTCCCACCCACCCCTCCACCGAATTCTCTAAAGAAAAGCTTGGCTGTCATTTCTGAGTTTCCCACTGTTCTCTTATGCTGAATTTATTTACATAAAATAACATGGAACAAAATGGTATGCTTGCCTGAAAATTGTAGTTGAATAGCATCTTGAATGCAAATATCACCCACTTTTATTATATAGTATTTATGAGTCAGGAGGCCTTCACAGAAAGTGCATAATATAACACATATGAACAACTGGCTGTAAATTTCTACTTTTCTAAACTTTGCACCACCTGACACTCCTCTGACTCTACTTTTTGGAGCTCCATTTGCTCTAAAAACTGAAGAGATTAGTTTTGAGGTTGCCCTGATAGGCTTAATCCGAAAGGGTGTTCATACATTACTTTAAATGAGTGTACAGTTTGTATACATGTGTACACAAATTTGTTGAGAGGTACAAATCAGCAAGTCCATATGTACACTTGTAGAGACAGCCTGTCCCTGTCTTTGGTGTAACCCATGAACAACTCTGAAATGCTTTTTACCTCCTGCTGTTTCTGCATCTTTGAGACGCTAAAGAAAGCTTTTATTGTGAAAGGTTCTCATTTATTAAGGACTGGTGTTGCTTACCTTCTTAGAGTAGAAAATGCTCCTGACTAGCTTTTGGAAGAAGAACTCTGATGCTTTAGTGTGTGAGACCAGGAGGATGTTTAGTTTTGCAAAAGTGAGATGGACCACTCAGCTCTTGTACTTCCAGCACAGTAAATGGACACCCCATCTGCCCTGTGTAAGTTCAGAGGTCTTTTGTTGTTTGTGAACTTGGCAGAACAAACAGTACCTCTTTCGCAGAGAGCAAAGACTTTAGTTCAGAACAGTGTTCTGAACTGTGCTCCTTTTCAGGAATCATGTTAAGGCGAGTCAAAAGTATACTAATTAAGGTCATAGGTGCCACCATTACTGTTGATGCCAGGGTAGACAAGACTGTCCTCGAAAACATGCTAATCATTCAGTTCACCCAGGCACCCATGCTTTCAGAAGCCAAAAGAGATGGCTCGTTCTTTCTGGTTTTGTGTGCTCATCTCTATGGTTGCTGCTATGAGTAGATGCACTGATGTGCAGAAAATTTCAACTGCTGTTGCCTAAGGGAACACTTCACAAGGTTTGATGGGGCCATGAAGGGCTGGAGCAGACATCTAGCTACTCTGAGTGCTGCAGCTTTTGAAATGGAAAACCCAGTTGGGAGTTACAGCTGTTCAAATATTTTTAGCAGCAACATATTCCAAAGGGTATGCTGTCTGTCACTGCTGTCCCTTACCTTTGTGGAGATGTGAGGGACAGCAACCTTGTGCTCACTGATTCTGAGACCACTTGCCAACAGAAAAGTGTCTAGGCCTTTCACAGATCCCAGAATGCAACATTCCAGATTGCTTTGTAAGTATTTGCTTCTGCCATAGTCTATCAATGCAGGGTATTAACTGTGCCATGACCAGCGCTGTTGTTAAGTGGAATGACAGGCGCTAAGTTTGAGGTGTCATGGAAAGGTAGTAAAGTACTATTACTGCATTTTTACTTCCCGGAATGGGGAGAGGTGCTTGTGGGATTTTTCTGCCTTAGATGCCAAAATAATTTGGCTTGCTTGAGGGTATTTGATGTCCAAGAGGGTATTTGATATTCTGCGTCTGGCAGCAAAAAGCCTTCTTTCTTGGGCTGTCTTTGGGTCGCTTACATAGTAGTCTTTTATTATTATTATTATTTAGCTCAATCCATTTATGAATTGCTTCCTACAAAATATCTCAGAGGTTTTACAATGAAAGCTCCAATAATAAATCAATTTCAGATATTTAAAACAATTTCAGATTCAGTACAGATACAGACTCAGGTACAAAGGCTTGTAGGAAAAGGAAGGCGTTCAATCGGGGCTGAAAGGGCAATAGAGACGGCACCAGTCTGATATGCAGTGGAAGCCCAAAAGTCATAAGTCAAAGCCCATTTTGTATATCACATGGAATGGGCCTCCTGATGAGATGTTACCCCCTCTCCCACAGAGCGCCATCAAACATCCCTGTACTAAGCATGTCTTCAGAAATATCTCAAAATGAATTCAGTGGACTTAGTTTCTAGTAAGTGTGCACATAGAAGTGAAGACTAAAATGAGAAATCAGTGTCAAAGAGAAAGGCAGTTGGGCTGGGCACTTCATAGAGTAAGAATTGCCCCAAATGTCTCCGGTGTACTTTTTCAGTTTGCACATCCCACCAGATTTGATCTACCCCTCGCTGGTTCAGGTGCCCTGCGATGGTTTCTTTTTATAATTCTGTTTTGTTGTAAAAATTCAAGGAAACCCATAATTAAAGCTGCCCTGCAGCAGGGAGCACAAGCTGCCAGATTAGGGGTCAGTTCTTGCTAATCTCCCCCCCCCCCACCTGAACGGAACAGAACCTTCTAGGATGAAGCTGCTACCTGGTGTTTCAGGGGGGCTTTGCTGAATGGGCATTATCTGTGAGTAAATATTAGTAAAGATTTGGTCCAAGGCAAAGGATATTGCTGAATAGATGTATTTTATTCTGTGAACCGCCCTGAGATCTTGTGATGAAGGGCAGTATATAAATTAAATTAATAAAATGCAGCACTACTAGTGCCCAGTAAGAAACCAGTGCAGTTTTGAAAGTGGTTAAAATAAGTACAGTGGTACCTCAGGTTAAGAACTTAATTCATTCTAGAGGTCCGTTCTTAACCTGAAACTGTTCTTAACCTGAGGTACCACTTTAGCTAATGGGGCCTCCCGCTGCCACCGCACGGTTTCTGTTCTCATCCTGAAGCAAAGTTTTTAACCCGAGGTACAATTTCTGGGTTAGTGGAGTCTGTAACCTGAAGCGTCTGTAACCCGAGGTATCACAGTACAGCTTTGAAAGGCTGAGTCTGGTGTCTTGATCCAGAATGGAGTTCCGCGGTATCCAAACTTTGACAGAAATCTGCTTGTCCATCTCTGGTGCCATCATGCAAAATTTGCTTATGGTATCTTAAGACTGCTGGAATGAACAGGTCTTTGTCATGCGCTGAAATTAAGCAAGGAGGGCATGAGTCCCATCTAAGTCGGGGGGAATTCCACAGGCTTGAGCGCACGGCATTGAATGTATGACTTATGGTAGTTACAAACTGTGCATCTGAGCCATGGGAGAGCAACCAACCAAGACTTCCCCAAAGATATTAGTGATAAGGCAGGACCATAAGGTAAGGTTACCAGACGTTCCCGTTTCCTTGATTTACAAATCAGTCCCCTGACAAAATCCATTGAAGTTGAAAAGTGTCCCCAGATTCATTGAAAAGAAACCTGGTAACCTTACTATGAGGGATCAAGCAATTCTTAGGATATCCTGGACCCAAGTTGCTAATGACCTTGTACATTAATACAACAATCTTGAACCTGGCCCAGCAACATACGGGCAGCCAGAAGTGCTGTTGGGAACCAACTTTTTAATTTTGCTTGCAGCTAATTGACAAGAAACAGGGCCTGAGCGGCACTGAAGAGCTTGTGTGTGGAAGCACCCCTTTCTCTCAGTTACTTTCACAACATGCTGAGGAACTGCCTGGGAAGAGCACTATATTCAAGGTCCCCATGGGTGATGTGACATAGAGTGAAAGGGTATCAGAGTGGAACTCCAAAATAAACTAGTGTAAGCTTTCTCTACAGAAAGCTTACTCCTTTATCATATTGCTTCTTAGGGCTGTGGGAGCCAAAGGAGCAATTTATTATGCCAACCTCCACTTTAGCTACAAAGAATAATATTCAACAGCAAGTTGAAATGTGCCCTTGAAGGGCCATAGCCAATTATATACATGTAGGAAAACATTTGACAGGTTGCTACACTCTGCATTTACACACACACACACACACACACACACACTCCAGAATGAGATGAATGCATTAAAAGATTGCTTGCTGTTTTTAATTATACAAGGCCCTTTGATTGAACAGCACCTTTTCTGAATATGGAAAAAAAGATATATTTTTATAGGGCTGGTCAAATCTGAAGTTCAGTAATGTAATATTGAAGCGGATCCTTGGTCCTTCTGAATGGTCAGATGGAATTTGATGCCACTGGGGAAAGGCTGACTTTTTTTCAGCGTATGCAAAATTTCTGCATAATTGTGCCTGACATGTTTGGAAGTAGCTTTTTTAAAACCACATGTATTGGAACTGGTAAGGGAAGGTATTTACAAACATTGGTAAAACGTGATTCGGGTGTTTGTTTAGCCTGGTTTAGTAGTTGAGTTAAAGGCATCCCTTTTAATTAATGTAAACAAGTTTGGTATGTCGTCGTAGTGCATTGTGCCTAGGAAACTAGTTCATTTGGTCAGTTTGGGCCTGGTTCTCATCTGTCTGCCTATTCGTCATTTATCAAAAGTGATGGCTCCACACAATCTGATTTCCTTGGGCATTTTTTGGTAAACCTGAGGCAGGATTTTCTGTAATTAAACATTCACGTGGTTCCTTTTATGCTCAAGGACAAGATATTTAACCAGCTAACAATCAAAACATATCCTGCCCCTCATTTTCTTTGTGCTATAAAACCCTCAAACAGCTGCGCTCATTCTGTTAAATTTTAGCTAATTCTTTTCTCCTGGTATTTCGTTATTTCAAAGGAGTGAAGAAGGGCTAGTATTTAGGACACAACTGTAGAAAAAGTTTGCTCCAAGGCATATGTGATTGTCTATGAATGGATGTAGGTTTAGTTCCAAGGTCATATGAATCTGCTTAGCTTGGAGTGCAGCCTGACACTGTGATCCCACTTCTTCCTCTCTCTGAAAATTATCTGTGTATTCTGTGTTGTATATAGGTGTACTTAGCTTCCTGTTCTCTGATGATTCTACCTTTATACTGAGTGAGTGTCCATGCAGCTCAGTATTTTCTACACCAGACATAGGGAACCTGTGACCCACCAGCTGCTGCTGGACCGCAAATGCCATCATCCCTGACCATTGACCATGTTGGCTAGGATTGATGGGAACTCAAAACATCTTGAAGGACCACAGGTTTCTTCTTCCTCCTCTACAATAATTGATATGCCCACACCAGAATTTCAAATAAGAGTCATTACTAGCTCTGCCTGGAGATACAAAGGGTTGAAATTGAGGTGAAGCCTTCTACATTCAAACCACATTCAAACTAAATTCTCATTCATAACTACTCTGACATCTTTCTCTAATCAACTTCTCCATTAATGCAATCAATGCAAATCTTACTGTACATCCAGTATTTGAGACTGTCTCTACAACTAATGCTGGTAAGTGTCAGAGTTCAATGTACCCATCTAAGAATTTTGGATCAGGATTCTTTTACGTGTATTTAACTATTAAGACTCAATCTCAACAAAAAGAAAAAGGAAGAAAACAAAAATGGGAAAGAGGCATAGAAAATCTATAAATAGTAAATTATACAGTATTTCTTTAGTGCATTCATCAGCATTATTTGAGTGGCAGTTATCTAATGATAAAAAACTTAGATATTAAAGTAAGTTTGGAGCAGGGATGATTATTAATGAACTAATGCTTCCTTTATTAGGTAAGTGATATAATATATCATATTTGTATTCAGTCCTTTCTCCAGGGATTATTTTTTTTGGGGGGGGCGGCATACAAATTTTAATTTATTTAACAAAACTTTTATACCACTTAATCAAAATAGAAACATCTCAAATTACTTTACATAAAATAATGTAAAATATTTATCAAAAAATATAGATATGAACAACAAAAAATTAAGAGTTGGCCTTTGGCGGTGGCAAATACTAGAATAAAGGATTGCCTCCTTGCAGGTGCAGAATGAACATTATGTGTCACTTGCAAAATTTCAGATTCCACTAATCAAAGAGGTTAAGGGGGCACATGCAGGGTAAGGCTTCACGTAAGCTGATATCAAGCTGTTGAGGGCTCTATATATCACCAGTAACACCTTGAACGAATGCTTCACCAGTTAGAACTATGAGTGGAGGTAGAATGTGCTGACAGAATCTCACTTCTTCAGTTTCTGGAGCAGCTGCAAGAGAAGCGCAACATAGAAGACATTGTAATAATTCATTCTTGAAGGTACCAGATCCAGGGCTACTGTGACAAAACTGGATCCAGAAGCACCTGTAGACTTTTTTCAGGTTCTGTCAGAAGGGAGTCCCTATCCAGTGAAAGTAATTGGCCAATTTCTTGGAGAGGGGAGCCATTCACCCACAGTACCACTATCTTCTCAGAATTCAAGCTCGTATTACTTTCCTTCATCTGACCACCACTGCATCTAGACATGCATGCAGGGCCTACAGAGGGGTTGCATTGTCACAGTATGAAAGAAAACATACTAGGTCATGTTGGGATTTCATTCCTCCCATTGCAGGATGTGAGATTGTTTTCATCACATGTCTGTGTCGACATTCCATACCATTGGAGTCATGAGAATGGAAGTTTCAGTTACACTATTCCGTTGTGTCGTACTATCGCTTTTCTTCTCTCTTGGAGATGAGGAAGGAGAGAGGAGCCATGATTTCTTTTGTTCTGTTTTGTACATAATAAAGTAGCTTAGAAAGCCACACCTCTGATGCCTAGCTTCTGCTTGGACTCTGCTATTGTAATGTGTGCACATATCTTCGACCATGTGTCACAAAAGCAGATCGGGAAAGAAGTGTGATGAATCATCCCAAGGGTCGCTTGTGGGGGAGAACATAGCTGCCTGGCATTCTCTAGTTGGTGCAAGAAGCCCAGCGAGGTCTCTCTCCATGTACCCAGGCACCAACAGGTCAAGCCAGAGGTCCATATACTCCAGCCCTTTCTTTTCAGCAGTGGCTAACAGGATGTCATTGGGGAATTACTAGCTGAGCAAACAGACAACATCCCACCACCTGAGCTGATGTTCACCTGCGATTCATAGGCCTACTCCCTTTAAACATGGCCATTCCATTTAGCTCATCATGGATAACAGGCACTATCCCTTTTTCAAAGCCAACTAAACTAGTTTTATTTTAATCTTGCAGCAAGGATGAGAGTTGGCAGATTGCCTAAGACTAGAAATCCATAGCCAACCCCATTGTTATCTCCAGAACCAGTCCTGTAGCCATTGCACAATACTTGTTCTCCATAGTGTTCATGGGTCTGAGTACAATTCAGATTAAGACAAAACAAGGACTACATTTTTAAATAGAAAATTGATATAGGACCAAAATGGCAGTTAAAAGAAAAGGCAAAGAGGGAATTAAGTGGCCTGAGATAATTTATTTGGCTTGGTTTGCTGTAATGGCAATTTCTGTAACAGTAAGGATGAACATGGAAGTACAAAAAGCCATCTATGATTAATAGAATAAGCAACATAAAAGACAATGGGTGATTGCAAAGGTTACAAGATGGTTAATAAGATTATTAAAGTTGTTAATAAAGGAAGAGTGTGGAAAAGGTCATAATAAAGAGTGAGAGTATTAAATTACTAGAGGAAGCCCTGGTCAGTGAAGGAAATGATGTAGCTCTGGAAGTGGCAAGAATTATTTAAAGCCTATAAAATATTGCTTCAAAAAAAATCGAATTATTTGACTCTGAGCTTTTCTAGTGCTTTGGGGACGAAGGTGACTGTGGAAATAGTTTCTTGGAAGAAGAAGCAATATAAAGAAAGAAAGATGCTTCTATATTATAGGCTAGCTTAATATGAATCAATTTGCATTTACAAGTTGGTATTTACCTTGTGCAGGGATGTGGGTGGTGCTGTGGTCTAATCCACGGAACCTCTTGGGCTTGCCGATCAGAAGGTTGGCAGTTCGAATCCCCATGATGGGTGAGCTCCCGTTGCTTGGTCCCAGCGCCTGCCAACCTAGCAGTTCGAAAGCACGCCAAAAGTGCAAGTAGATAAATAGGTACCTCTGGTACCCTCTGGTGGGAAGGTAAACGGCGTTTCTGTGTACTGCTCTGGTTTGGTGTTCCATTGCGCCAGAAGTGGCTTAGTCATGCTGGCCACATGACCCGGAAAAACTGTCTGCAGACAAATGCCGGCTCCCTAAGCCTGTAAAGTAGATGAGTCCTGCAACTCCTGTTGTCCACGACTGGACTTAACTGTCAGGGGTCCTCTACCTTTTTATTTACCTTGTGCAAGAAAAGGGATCATGTTACAACAGCTGTGGCACTGGATCACAAAATATAGGTTGGCTGCACAGGTTTTTTCAAAGCACTGGTTTAAGAAGCCAGAAGTGGATTTGGAGGCCAAGGGAACTCTGGATTCATACCAGCCTCACCTTCCATTGCATGTTATTTTCATCATGAAGCCAGCACTCCCTTTTACATCTGAACACATTAACGTCACTTAGAAAACAGGAAATTAGGCCAGGCTCATATTTTGAACCAGACCAATGTTAATACAACAAAAGAAAGTATCAAACTCTGGCAAAACTGAGGGCAATTTACATTAAGCTTACAAGACGGATCGTTTTTATCGATATTAAGTTTGTAGTGATTAATGATGCTCCCATGAATAACAAATTAATTTAATAACTATTGATTCTGTACTGTTAATACATTGAACTGTTGTGTGCACTCAGCCCTCCCCCAGGTTGGATTTATTAGTCATCTTTTCCAAAGCCAGGGTAAAGTTTATATAGCTTTCAATCCAAAGTATACAGTTGGACACAAAGAACTGTGAATGATGGCAATAGCCACAAGTGCTGGTGCAAGAAAACTTAAGAGTTAACAGAGTGCTGTATGTCACAGGCTTCTCTTCTTAGGCAAAAAGCTTTTGACAATTTGTCTCATTAGTTTTTATTCTACCTTACGATTTTTTTAAATTATTATTTTTTAATTAATTTTCAGAAAATAACACCTAAAGTCATAATATTTCCATCTATACCGGCTTAATCCCTGACTGGCCCGTATTGAGTGGGAAGGTCTGAATGGAGCTTGCAGGCACATTTGGTTCAGGGTTCCTAACTGCAGGGAGCGTTTTAAGTATGTTCATCTGAACATGCTTACAAACCCTTTCCCAACATTCCTACTCAATGTGAGACAATTGCTGGTGGTGGAAGCTGGAGCAGGGACAATGAAGAAAGGGCTGGTGCATCCCTGCACACTTTATGCTCTCTCACACATGGGACGGCCCCTGACAGGACTGCTGTTTATTGTGGGTAATTTGTATTGAGCTACAAAGCTATGAACAGCTTATGCATTCCTCCTCTTGGTATGATTTCTAGAGATATTACTATTGCACCCTGAAAATCAGAAACACAATCTGCTTCACTGCCTCACTTGCAGTGTCTGAAACGACTGTGTAACTGTTTTGTAATGTTCGTAGTTGCATGCATCATAGCGTATAGAGCTGTTATTAGCTGTGTGTTTGCAGACATTTAGAAGATCAAAAAAGTCACCTGTACAGTATAGCATTGGGTTCCCATGAACATGAGGTGTGCTATAAGCAACAGACGGCCTTGTGCTGAGAGCTGACTTTCAGTTGATCGCAGGAAGGCGTCTCTGCTGCTCCATATAAAGACCTGACCCAGAAGCCTGTTTGTGGTGAATCCAGTGCTGGTAAATTACCAGCTTCTGGGTGAGAGTTTTGTACATAGCAGAGCAGCTGTGATCTATTGAAAGTCAGCCCTGGACAATATAGTGTGTAAACATTACAAGCACATTTGATATTACATAGTACCTGACATCCCTCTTGCCATGAAGAGCAGTGCAGCATACAAACAAACCTCAAAGAATGTTTTAATATTTCAGTTATAGTATTTGCTTTCTAGTGGTCTGATTAATGTACACAGTGAGGAAAAAGCGGGGCAGTGAATAAGCTCGTCATCTGTAAAAAAAAGTTTTGGTTGTAGAGGAGAGCATCCATCATGATAAGAGTCAGTTTGCACTGAATGAAAAGTGAAACCTTTGAGAAAGGTTGGTATCAAAGGAACTGCTGCTGTTGATGCTGGACTCCTTGAAGAAATAATGCGTACTTGGCAATCTGAAGACAAGTGGAGGATAATGAGGTGGTTGCTGCCATTTTATATTCCCAATGAAAATACTTTGTGGTAATTAAAGAAAGTAGTGATGGTTACAGCCTCCTCACCCTTCCCTTCTTTTTTTTAGCACCTGGTTTCATGGCAATGTCTACCCATAGTGTACTTTCAGGGTGACAAGGGGTTCCAGGAGCCCTGGAAGGAGGGAATGACCCCCAGAGGGCACCCTGTCCAGGGCCCATTCAAATGGAATGTATCTGCCTTATTATGGTTCTTAAAGCTCCCATGCAAATACATGTAATTCATTTATTACATTTTTATCTCACTTTCCCCTCCAAGAGGAGTAATTATGAAATACTTATAAAAAGCTAAAGGTAAAGGACCCCTGGACCAGTCAAAGGCAACTATGGGGTTGCTGTGCTCATCTCTCTTTCAGGCCGAGGGAGCTGGCGTTTGTCCACAGACAGCTTTCCAGGTCGTGGGCAGCATAACTAAACCGCTTCTGGCACAACGGAACACCGTGACAGAAACCAGAGTGCACGGAAACACCGTTTCCTTTCCTGCTGCAGCGGGACCTATTTATCTACTTGCACTGGCGTGCTTTCAAACTGCTAGGTTGGCAGGAGCTGGGGCAGAGCAACGGGAGCTCACCCCGTTGCACTGATTCGAACTACCAACCTTCTGATCGGCAAGCCCAAGAGGCTCATTGGTTTAGACCACAGCTATGAAATACTTGTAAGCCATCCTGAGAACTGCATCACCAAGTGAAGGGTAAAGTATCAATTTCAATAAATAATTAAATAAAACCTCCATATAAAAATACTTAACATTAAAACAACGTAAAAACTAATTAAACACAGATTGCAGTTCATTAAATTAAATTGTAACAGCCAACAAAGACAACAAATAAAAAAATAGTTTATTCCAGGAAATGTTCATCTGAAGGCATCCTCACACAGAGGGCAAATAGGCTGGAACTGGCTGAAGCTCCCTCATAAGAAGTTCCAGAACTGAGCCCTGATAGCTGAAATAGGTTTGAAAAGTGCTCACCCATTCTGCTTCAGCTGAGTCTGAGGCACGTAACAGGGCCTCCCCAACTACTGATGTAAGTAGTTTTACAGGAGGAGCTGTATGAATGTGCCTGTGAATTAGTTGGTTGTCTTCATTCTTGAATTTTGCATCTGAAACAGGCACAACTGCTTTAACCACATACCTGGTCTACTTTTTTTTTAGACCTTGAAGTGAGTTAGGAAGCTATCAGGAGATAAGTGTTGTGGAAGAGAAAGACATGTCAGTCCATCAGAGTAGACATGGGTGTGGGGCCACTCAATCTCCTCTTGTATTATTTTGCATACACATACCTTCTCTTTTTTCTTAATGTGTGGTTCCACTTGTGTCATGGGGATTGCCTCAAATTTTTACATGTAAATTTGTGCATGAATGTGTACATGGACTGGAGACCTCACCAGAAGATATCCTGTTACAAGGCTACTTTAAGCACACTCCTTTGGGACAAAGAATATACCTAATTAAGCGTATATAATTTATTCTGCCATTAACATTGTCATAGCTTTGATAAACCACGTCTTCACTGTCTGCTTAATACCTTCTTCACACCAATAACTCTGGAATTGAGAACCTTGTTTTAATGAGTTGAGAGCATGATTTGGCTTCCACACGTAATATTTCTCTCTGTTTGGGGTTATTTAATCCAGATGTTTTGCAATAAATAATTTACAAGATGTTACATTACACAGGCATGAAAGGAATCTCTGGGGTAAAATACTGTCAGTAGCATAAACCTGCATGATCAGACAATGGAGGAGGAAAAACATTAGTGACTAAATGTGTTTTCAGTGGATTTTATTGACTGCAAACGTAGAAGCCGCTCTTAGATACTTTTGAAGACTTGGGAGTTATAATTCAACTTGCATGTAGCATTTCTTCTTTTGCAACATTCGTTTCAATGGATTTTTGCATTGTAGTATAGATTGTAGCTGAGTATAGAATGGCCAAGACAAGCAAAAGTTCTGGTTTGTTATTTTGAATACAAAAAGAGAATTGGATGGTACAAAAAGAAGCAAAGAGGAACAACACTGTGTTTGTTTATTTAGTGGCACTGAACCAGTAAAGGCTTTAAGAATATTTTTTTTTTATTTTGCAAAATCTAAACCTAAATCCAGGACTAATTTGAGGAAAGCAGGCATTGATAAAGACTAATGAATAAGCATTTGAAATAAGCATTTTGAAGAAATCTGAGTACTAGATCTAAAAACCTACTTGAGATTCTTTTTTTATGAGTGTTGCCATTTTCCTTGCTCAGTACATGTGTGATCTATAAGTGATAAATGCAAATAAACTCCATATTTCAGGGTGCAGTCCTAACTCGGCTTACTTGAGAGTATGTCCTATTGAATTCAATAGGACTTACTTCTGAGTAGACATGGTTAAGATTGTTCTGTTAGCCTAGATATTTTTTTCTAGATGTCTATGAAGACAGAGGCTAAATATTTGGTGTGGAGGGGGTTTGTGTCTAAGAACAAATGATGTTATTTACCCTTTCCAGCAGGGAGAAATTTGCATCAATCCTTTGATTAGTGCAAGAGTGCTACTTAGAATAATAGAATTGTAAGGGAGCCTGATCCAGCAATGCGGGAATCACAGCTAAAGAAACCCTGACCTATGATCATCCAACCTCTGTTTAAAAGCCTTCAGTAAAGAGAGTCTGCCACATTCCAAGCTAGTCCATTCTGCTGTTGTACTGCTCTTACTGTCAGAAAATTCTTCCTAATATTTAGTTGGGATTTCCTTTATTAGAATTTGAATCCACTGGCTTGGGTCATATCCTGTGAAGCAGCAGAAAGGAAGCTTGCTCCCTTCTCCATGTGACAGCCCTTCAGTTATTTGAAGATGGCTTTCATATCACCAGCTCCTTCAACCATTCCTCATACGGATTGGGTTCCAGGCTCTTTATCATCTTGGCCACCCTTCTCCACACTGTTCCACCTTGTCAGTATCCTTCTTAAACTGTGGTGCCCAGAATTGGGTACTGTACTTCAAGTGAGGTCTGACCAAGGCAGAAGTACTTCAGAGAAGACTTCTCTCCCCTCTTCACCAGCCCAACCTACCCATGGAAGGGAGTAAGTATGCAATAGATCATTTTTATCCCACCAGTACATCATTCCTGCCTCTGCCAGTGCTGCCTGAAGACACAGCAACGGATTGAGCTATTGCTGGCTAAAGGCATAGAAACTCTGTCAATCACCCAGTTTGTATGTTTGTATGTGGCAATTTGTCTGACAATTTGTCTCTGTGTGTATAGGGGGGAGTGGCATGCATCTCTCTTTCTCATGATGAAGGCTGAGTTGAAAGGCATTTTCAAAAACACCCCCGTCCTTTAAAAAATACTACTGTACAAGTTTCAGGGAAAAGATTAGAAGAGATGGCAAGGATTAAAAAAACCTAAGTGAGAGAGGGGAAAGGAGTTTTTTTTTAAAAAAAATAAAAAATAAAAGACTTGAATGAAAATGTTTCCCATGCTTCAAATTAAGACTTTCCATATGCATATCCAAGATCAAGACCTTGATTGGTTTTGATAAAATGGAAAACTGCAATTACTTGCAGCTGTCTTCTCACATAAAATTCAAAACTAACAGAGCCAGTAAATAAAACAGGATTATGAAGCAATGGCCAGGATATGTTTATGCCCTATCAGAAATGGATGTTTACTATATGATTGAAGGAAATAGCCGACGTTCATGTTTTTTTAATCATGTATGAGCTTGGGTAACAAGAGGGCAATATTCCTGTTCCTTCAGGAGTTGGATAGAAGAAGGACTTTTGGTAGGTGCAACAATTTGTCACAGCCCAGTGTGGCAAGGATGAGAACAACTGATCCTAGGCTTAGATTTGGGTGCATGTTGTCACAATTCCATTGCTATTAAGAATTCTTTGTGGTCTTCCACGTGAAGAGCCAAGCTCTTGATGGTGTTGCAGATAGCTTTTTTCCTTTTTCTAAAGTTTGTGTGTGTCACTACCCAGAAGCATGTATTTAAAATGTTTTGAAATCTCAGCATGGATCCAGAACCACAGATTTCATTGGCACTTTTCCATATCAAAGGGAAAGGGGAAAGTGGCCCTTGCATCAGGAGCATGGCATGGAGGAAGGTGACTGCTGGAAGATTCAGAACAAAAGTACAAAAGAAAGTGCTTCACATAGCATGTAGTTCAATGTGGAATTTGCTCTCCAAAGCAGTATGGATGGCCATCAAAGCAGGATGAGCCCGGCTTCGGCTGGGGAGGGCGGGATATAAATAAAATTTATTATTATTATTATTATTATTATTATTATTATTATTATTATTATCAACTTAGATGGTTTAAAAGAGGATTAGACAAAATTCAGGGGAGATAAGACTATCAGTAACTACTAGCCATTATGTCTGTGTTCTCCCTCCACTGTTGGAGGCAGTATTCTTTTGAATACCAGTTTCTGGCAACTGCAGGAGGGGAGAGAGCAGTTATTATCAGATTTTGCTTGCGGGCTTCCCACAGGCACCCGGTTATCCACTGTGAGAACTGATTGCTGGGCTAGATGGGCCTTTGGACCCATCTAGCTTTTTCTTATGTTCTTAGAAAGTTGTGAAAGAACCAGAAATGGGAAGCCCTCTGTTCTCCTGGCAGCTCCAAATGTCTGTAGTTGGTTTCACTTTTGGCAGGACCTTTTATGTAGGCCCCCACCCCCACACAAAGGGGGGTCTCTGTGTGTGTCTGCATGAATTATTTTTAAAACTTAACTGCTCAAATACTTAACAATGAAGCTGCATTCTCAGGTCCCTTGCAACATTGCAGAGGAAGCAGCAGCACAACTATTGGACTGCACATGGCTGCCAGAACTTCTGGTCTGCTTCTTATTTCTTATTTGATTACAGAGCTAGGAAAAATCTAAAATGGGCAACCAAAGTGGAGTTGGAGCAATGTCCCTATAAGGAGATGTTGGTTTTTAGTTCATAAGAAAGGCAAGTAAGGGAGGGACATGATAGAGGTATATAATATTATGCATGGGGTGGACAGGGAGAAGTTTTATCTCTCTCTCAAAGTATCAGAACTTGGGGACATCTAGCGAAGCTGAATGTAGGAAGATTTAGGATGGACAAAAGTTATTTGCACTGCACATAGTTGAACCGTGAAATTTGCTCTCAGAAGAGACAGTGATGGCCACCATTCTGGATGGCCTTAAAAAAGTCTTATCCACCATTACTTTGTCTAATCCCATCAGTAGTTACTACACGCAATGGCTATGTTTGACCTTCAATACTGGACATGCTATGCCCCTGAACCTAAGTGTTGTACTTAGGTTCTGCTTAGGCATCTGGTTGTCCACAGTTAGAACAGGATGCTGTTCTAGATAGGTCTTTAATCTGATCCAGTACAGCTCTCTTTGTATTCTTTGGAGCTTTGAAGTGAAAGGTACCTTTCTGTTAAGGAGGTGGGTGGCTATGTGATTATATATATATATATATGTGTGTATATATATGTGTGTGTGTGTGTATATATATATATATATATATATATATATATATTGGCCATTTCCCACTTTCCTAAGGAGATGGATTTATAATTCCTTTGGAATATATAGTCATGTCACTTGCCGATATCTCGCAGGGCTATTTTCTTGTCTTTCTGTGTCTGAATGATAACTATTTCTAACTCGTCATCTGCCTGTCCTTTGGATCCTGCATGTTCTGCCAGATGGTTTCTGTACAGTGACTCCTGTCTTGGAGAGAACTGAGCCTCCTGCATCCACTGAATATCTGTTCCAAAGCTCTTCAGAACCCTTTGGAACAGCATGCAAGGTGGTGTGTATGGGTGAAGGGGGAATCGGTGAAAACAAACTTGCTCCCCTTCTGTTTGCAGGACCTTCTGCTGGACTGAAGATCTGTACATTCATGGAAGGTCTCCTTCTGTGAACAGAGATGCACCTTTGGATCGGTCCATCGTAGATGCTTACATATATGAGAGAGAGAGAAATACATTGCACAGTTGTCTGGATTTGGGGTGTAAATAAATATTGTGCAATGAATTTATGAAATTCACTGCCAACTAACGAAGTGATGGTGACTGGCTTAGATGGTCTTGAAAGAGGCTTAGACTAATTCATGGAGGATAAGTGGCTATTAGTCATGGCAGCAGTATGCCCCTGAAAGCCAGTTGGTGAGGGTGGGTGTGGGAGAAGCAAACCTATTTGCTTTCATGCCCTGCTGGTGGTCTTTTCAGAAGTATTTGGCTGGCCACCAATGGACCTAGAATGCTGGACTAGATGGCTCCTTGGTCTGATCAGCAGAGCTCTTGTAGCAACTGCATAACAGCTCAGAACATTTGTCATTTGTGTTGTCATTCCTACAAGCTCAGTTTATATCAGAGCCCCTGATCTCATTGCAGTTGAGACATTAGCCTCCATTTGTCATCCTTGAAAGTTTAAATGTGGGTGTAATCAGATTCTTTAGTACTGAAACACACAGTCTCTCTTATCGCAATAGCTTCATGACAAGATTAATCTTAGGTGGTGGATAAGATGCAGCTGGTATGGGGACAGCCTATCATAAGGGAAGTCTATAGTGGACCCCTCCATAGTATTTGTGTCAGGTGCTGTGAGCCTCAAAGGCACTGGTTTCTTACTCCCTGTGGTAGGGGCACAGCTGCTCAGAAGAGGAAATTGTAAGCCAAAAGCTGTGTTCTGAAAAGAGGGAGCTGAGTATTCAGAGTGAGGAACATCTCCCCTCTCAGGCATGCCTTTCTCTGGCATATGTTAAGAGTGCTGTGCTGAAACTGGTCCTCCAGTTTCTCAAAAGGTTTCTTCCCCTGTGAAAGAAACTTCCATTTTTATTCTTGAGGGCACTTTAGAAATTATGTAGAATTTCATTGTGTACAGGGCTTTAAGTTTTCTTTATCGTTGCAAGGTAACTGGAGTTGATATGTTGATATGTGTCCCATCTCCCCTTCCCAGTAAACATTTCTCTAGGGCTCTGCAGCCTCCCTGGCTGCCTGTACTTTCTAAACGTAAAAGGGTCCTTGGGAGAAATTACCTTATTATGGTCTTCCGCTGGGCTTTAATTGTAGCACAGGCCCCTGGGAAGGCTGCAGAGCATAGGCCACTGATATAATAACTTGAAGAAAGAAAGAAAGAAAGAAAGAAAGAAAGAAAGAAAGAAAGAGAAATAAAACTTTCTATCGCAAAAAGATATTTCCCCATTGATGCAATTTCTTTTCTCATGAATTGATAGAGAATGGTTGAAAAAAATAGTGGGCAAAATTTCCAGGTTGGAACTGATCTGTTACTTCCTCCTACTGTCTATAGCCTGAGCTACATGCTACCTGGTCTGGAGCTATTGTGTTGCAGTGTCTATTCCTCCTGTAGCTTTTCTGATCCCTCATAGACTTGTTGCTGCTTGCTTGCATCTCCTAAGCCCTTCTCTTTCTTCCTCAGTCTCAACAATACCTGATTCTAACCCATTGCCTGCCTGTCCCTTAGATCCTGTGTTGTTTTCCAGATGGCGTTCAACACAGTGACTCCTGGCTTAGAGAGAACCAAGTCCCAGGGCACCTGGACAGGTTCATTATCTATTTTAATGTTTTTTTCTGGCCCCTGTTTTGAACACTACACGATTTCCAAGTAAGATAACAGTAGGCGAATGCTAGAAGCAAATGCCTTACAGAACAGCATTCCTCTTTCGCCTACATTTTGCAAATGTTTTTCTTTCAACCGCTGCTGTTTTTTACTCTGTACATCTTTCGATGGTACAGGAAATGCAACTCCCAGGCAGTGTAAAACTATTGTCCTGAAATTGTCATTGAAATCAATAGCAAAACAGTGTGTGCTGAAGAAATGAAACACCCAGGCTGCTGCTTGCAATCTTTTATTCTGCTCTGTCTAAATGGTGCTCCTTTGTTGAACATGATTAAATGTACATCAAATACATATGGAAAACATGATATTCTGGGTCTTGTCCTATCTCCCTTACAATACATCTATAGGCCTTTGTGCCTTTTTACCTCACCTTAACACAAGTCGTAGCACGGGTAGGAATAAAGCTGAAGTGCTGAAATAATGCAAGTTATTTTCAGTGAAAGGGATCAGCATTCACTTTGAAGACGCTGAGAGCTTCTTACCACTTGCTGGAGAAACTTGCTTTTCAGTCTAAGAGGGAGAGGAATTATCACCGCAAGGTCACCCATGCACTGACCTTGTCTCCACAGGATTTATCCTATTAGTCAGCCTGCAAAATAGAAAAGCACTTAAAGAAAGAAAGAAACTGTAGAAGCATTTAAAGCACCAGAAAAACTCTTCAGAGAAAACTTCTAGAGTAGCTTGGTTTTGTTTGTTTGCTTGTTTGTTGTGTGAAATCTTGAAATAATTTGAAGCCTGGAGTTAGCTGTGTGGGCCACAGGTGGCAAGTGAAAGTTTTAATGATAGGCTGGTCCAGGCCTTGAGGTAAATTATGCATAATTATTCATAACTGCTATTTTTGGCTTGCCTGCATTTGTCCTAGACCTCTGCCGGAGGAAACAATTTGAAATAATTAGTGGGCTAGTGCGTTGACAATGATGAATGAATCAAACATGTCTGGTGCCAAACATGGAGCTCGATAAGAAGCAGATAACTTGGGTAACTGCAGACTTCTTGGTTTAGACTCTCCAAGACTGGAAGCATTTAGCACATTGTAGTGGGTGGGCGAAGCTCAACCTACAGACCTAAATTAAAAAATCCAGTGTGCTAGCATCTGTTATCAGAATATCAATAATTTGTAATACATTGCATTGTACGCAGGCATTTTTATATTGTGTTTTCAAATATTGTGTCAGAAATGTATTTTCTCCTTACTTCAGTGCAGTATTATTAAATGCTGCTAAGCCACTTCAGGAAACTCCATATGCATGGCGTTTGATGTGGGTAATTTATTGGAACACCAAATATGTAAAATAAGAATGGCACATATGCGTTCTTAAACAAGGCTCCTTAGGTTTGATAAGGACATGTGGCTTTTCTCTCTCTTTTTTTCTCCGCCTAATGTCTCAACAAATGAAACGGATTTGTAAAAATGTTACATGGAAAAAATATGAGAGACATTACACTTACTTCTGTAAAACAAGAAAATCTTTAATAAAAATTTAAAAAATAAAAATAAGGACATGTGGCTGTTATACACATGTTCCTTGTTTGCTGTGCAGAGCACCATGCCTATGTTAGTACTGGGCCAAACATACAAAAAGCCAAAAATTCAGCCTGCATGTGGATGGGCATTTCACTGTGTCCAGGCTTCTAGCTGTTGAAGAACAAGAACTCAAATATTCTTTCCAAAGACTTTAATGGTTAGATTGGTGTGATACATATGCAAATCACTGATCCAAGACACAGCAGGCAATATACATTGTCAATCCAAGGCTCAGATACACAAAGGTAGGTGATCTTACAACTCAAAACTTAGACATTGATCTGACTGATATGCCCCTTGATATCCTTTGTAAAGCAATAGAGTGAGCTCATCTTAGTGCATCAAGCAGTTTTGCTCCTTAGCAAGCAAACCTAGCATTCTGCGTTGAAGGTGGGATCTCCTCCATCTGTTCACACCTCTTATTTCTCTGGGATCTATGTGATGGAGGGTGTGTGTGTCTTCCCCCTCTGGAGAGGCACAGCTAGACTCAGCATCTGAAGGCTCCATGATGGGCTGCATGAAAGGTGGTGTCAAAGATAGGCTCTGGCAACTGTGGAGAGGAAAGTGGGAATGGAGAGTTTGGGCACACAGCTCTCACTTCTGGTGAAATATGAGGTGAAATAACAGGTTGAGGCTCATGGAGGCTTATGATACATACCTCCTCACTTAGTGTTTCACCGCCTTGGACAACGGAGGGTTAATGTTTTATGGCAAAGACATTTCGGTACTTTCTTTCAATGAATCTCCGCAATTTTGTTTGATGTAGTTCATTGTAATTATCACATAATTCCACTTTCAGGAATTTCCAGTTTAGGTGTGATAAAATCCCTGATGTGATCTTTCAGACTCCTGTAGTGTGACATAGTATAGTGAAGAATTCGTTTTTAACATTTTGATTTTGCTACATTTTGTAAACTGGGCTCAAGAACATAGAATTCAGAAAGCAATTCTGTTGAAGCATGTTGAGATACCATATATCCAGCTTGAAGTAAAAAAAAATCACGATTTCTACATGGTCAAGTTCAGGATATAATAGTTGTGGTCAGAAGAGAGATGGGGAACATGTGGCACTTCAGATGTTGTTGGACTCCAACTCCCATCAACCCCAGCCAGCTTGGCCATCTGAAGGGCCACAGGTTCTCCATCCCTGGTCAAGGAAGTGAGGCACATGCTCAATCCAGTTCATATCAGATGATTGGCTGAAGAGTAGCCGAAAGCTCCTCCCACACATCAGTAAAGAGCTTGGTTGATTCTTAGGCCAGTTCAGATGTAGTGCACTATAACCCACAGATTTATCCAGTTTCCATTATGTCCAACCCATCCTCCAATTTCCAAAAGTCCATCTGTCTTCCCTCTCTCCCCACTTAGTGGGTTGGAATGATAAATAGATAGAATACTGTTAGTTCAGGGACAGCCTGAGATGGAGCTGAATTCTTCTTCAGATTGGATTAAAATCCAAGTCAGAGAAGAATGGGTGGTTAATTCATGCTTCCAAGTTGAAGTAAACATTATGAGCCCCGAGCCAGCTTAGCCCAGTGGTTCCATCGCCCAATGCATTTCTTGGAACCCCCAATCGCCTCCAGCGGTTTGAGACCCACGAGCGCTGCCTGGCTTTTTAAAAAGGAAAAGGGGGAATAACATTATGAGCCCCTGTGAGTGTCACTGATATCACTAACCACAACCATGAGTGAGCTGGAAGACAATGGCTTGGAGAGAGGCAGTGCTGCCATTTGTGTGTGCCAGAACCTTTGGCACATTTATTGATGGTCTGTAGTGATGAGTTTCTCAATTATTTACTTAATTGCACACAGTAAGATAACTTAGTGTGTTTCTTCAAAATAATTCAAAATAATTTCTTCAAAATAATGCATCCAATTTAATGGTGAGTTATATCTATCTGTATATGCAATCACACATACATGCTTAAATAGGGTGGTGTGTTTTTTTAGTACAAGGCTTTACGGAGTTGAACTCTTTGTTCTGTTCTCAGCAGAACCCTCTCCTGTAAAATTAGGGGAACCTACAGACTTCTGCCCTCCTCAACTCTGGAAACAGCCTTGGGTCACTCAGGTCATTACTTCTGGTGTGGAGTAAACCCCCACCAGTTAACACATAGGCAGGTGTTTTATCCCAGCTGCCTTTGATGTTACAATTATGGCATTTTCCACACAAATTCTTTCTAGATGTCCATTGTAGGTCCATGCAAGACAAAACACAGTATTTTGTGTTGATTGTTTTTAAGGTCACTTCCTGGTGGTTGAGATTAAAGCCCGTTGGCAATGTCAAATGCCTGTTGTCTTGACCAATCTATTTTTGCAGGTAGATCCCCAGCAGCTTTGATTTCGTGGTGTCACTATATAAATGCAGACATCAGTGGAAACAGAAGCAACTGTCAAAAATGATCAAGTACCGCTAATCAGAATTAATGATGGGTTTTGAGTGTCAAAAGTAATGAGCACTGCTGTGCAGACTGGAAAGCAGGGTGTTTTCTTTTTCAACTGTTGTAATAAGGCTGCACTAATTGGCACTTAGTTCTTAAGGAATTTTACTAAATTTTTGATATCCAAAGAGGTTACCTATGATGCATTTTGAGCTGTCTCGTTTCTGTCAAGATTGTTGTTGCTTTTTAAGTTGGGAAAACAGAGAGGAAGGGGGGAGGGAACACACAATTTCGTGAAGGAAAAACACTAACACATATCAAATGTTGGATTAAGTCACATAGTAAAGTCAGCAGACCATCATGGATGTAAACAGTGTAGTAATGAAGAGATAATCAATTGAAAGTTGAATTTAAAACTAACCAGCTCTTCTACTGGACTGGAAAGTAGCATAAATATTCCAATCTTTGCACAACCTATTCCTCCTATGTGATCACAAAAAATTGCATATACAATCCTGCCATTTGGATCTACCCATTTTCTCTTGTTGGGAGGGACATGCACCTGTGATTCTGGAAACACACAGTTTCTAGGGCTGCTATGCCACATGTTCACCTCTTACTGTGATCTGCTACAAGCCTCATGATTATGGTTGAAATTTTCAGTGTTGGAATTCATGCCAGAACTTTCCAACTCCCTCCATTCACAGAAAGGCTACTTCCAATCTAGAGGAGGCTTCTGCTGTATTTCAGGACAACATTTTCCATTGATCTCCTGTTCTGCCTACAGCTTTTCATGCTGCTCTGGAGAGTCCACCAACCAATCTTCCAGAATGGCAAAGAAGCTACAGGGCAAGGGGGGATTATACATACATACATATATATATAAAATTGCTGTTCCCCTATGCTAGTGGAAGCATCCTGTGAACAGGACTTTGCTTACAAAACATCCTTGCTAGCAGAACCTTAACTAAGATCTCAGCCTTTGTCTTTATTTATTGCTTCAAAATGCATATGATACCTTTAATTCCTACAAGGCTTCAATACTGTATCTTTTAACCCATCATCTTTTATTTCATTTCTTCAAAGCTCACAATTTCCAGCTCTCGGTACAAACAAAAACAAACAAGCAAACATGAATTGAATAGCTCTCTGTCAGGACAATGCAGTCATTTTGCAGTGAAAGCTCCACTTTTGCAGCTCCCCACAAACTGAGTAATTGATATATCAAACACAAAGTTCCTAGTTAACACCTCAAAATCCAACAGTATCCAAATCAGTTCAAACCAGTGTGGGGGTGCTGCAAAACGTGTGGTTTTGCACTGCAAAAATTTGGCACAAGTTTGGAGGGGGATCTCAAATTTGGGGGTTCATAGTTCATAAGCCTGTTTTCTAGACAGTTTGTGGTCTCTCAACGTGTAGTGAAGTGTAGTGAAGTTGCTAGTGAAGCTGCTAGAGACTTCACTTATAGACAGTAAAGCCAGTGGGACATTATTGGCTCTGCTGATCATCTGATCCTGCTGTACTTCTTTTTCCAGCCATCTGTAGTGGAAGTGATGCAGAACAGCAGAGATGAAATCAACAGTTCCCTTTGCCTGCTAGCCAGCCCAGAAAACTGGACTCCACTGGCCAGATCCCAGCTTCTGGTTGCTAACAGCTTCCATGGAGCACAGTTCTGTTATTTACTATGGACAGAAGCTCTTCCCTTTACTGATGAGTAACTACCTACTCTGACTGCCCCACCACTCACATTTCCTTCCATTTAAAACAATGTGAAGCCTCTAGATTCTTGACCCAGCGGGCACCATCTAGTACAATAGAACCAGAGAGCAACCAAGTTCCTAGGGTGATTGGAAGAAAGGAGGGTACTTGTTAAAATAGGACTAAAGAATGTGTTGTGTATGTGTGCGCGCCAATCAGTGTTTGAGGCCTGACATCCAGTGCTATCCTTCCCATGGATTGCACTATTGTTATTTCCTTGTCGGAGGAAAAGGGTGGAATACGAAACCCTAATGAATGAATAAATTTCCAGTTTGTGATCTAATGCAGACAGACCTCTATAATAAGCATGCATAGCATTATGGCAGTGCACAGAGCAAAAGCAAACAATGGGATGGGTCTGTCCATCATTTATTCCTCAGATAGAAAGCGGGTAGGGAGAAGCAAAGCCTTGCCTGCTCTGTGATTGATACAATTTCACATAACCCCGCCATCCCCTGTTTAAACTCCCCAAGTCCATTTGCAATCAGTGGTGTGGCTTAATAGCTAGCTTGAAGGTCATTAGCATCTTGTTATAAATGTTAATGGCCACAATGATGTGGGGGATGGCTCTTTGTTGCTGCTAACATCATGACTAAATGGGAAAAATCTCCCTATTCATCCCGTAGCCCCTCTTCTTTTATTCGGTTGTCAGGGGCCTATTGTGGAACCAAACACTATCAGACGTTACTCCTTGCTTAATGGCAGCAGCTTGTCATTGACGGCTGGGAAGTGGGAGGGGAACGGTACTGGCACCAGTCACCAGGTGGTGGCCAACTGGCCAGCAACTCTCACAGATCTGAACCTAGCACAAGTTGCATCAGGGCTGGCTACAAAAGGCACACATGTGTCTTCTGCAGGCTTCATTAACTCCTTTGAAAGAGCCGAGTACCTTTCTGACATATTAATTAGTTGCTGTGCCTTCTTTACTCCCCAAGTTTAACCTTTTTTTGCAGTGGTCACTTGATTCAAATTACTAATAATTGCAAGGCTGTTAGAGCCCTATTTATGCAAAGTGCCTCAAAAGCCTTCCCATGTGGAATGAGGAGGTGGATGTTTCATATCCTTGTAAAATTGAAGGGGGGCGGCGGGTACGGGACAAGAAGAAACAAAGGGAGGGGGGGGGACAGATTAAGGTTACCGTTTTAAAAACCAGTACACTTTAAATGTAGCAAGGCATCTAGAAGCCAGTACTTTGCATTAAATCCATGCAAATATTTTTTTTAAGTATTTTGATTTGAAAGTGACTTTTTAAAAAAATTAAAAATAAAAACACATATTCACCATGCTGACACCCCCATATATCAGCTCTGTTTACATGCATATAGCTCTTCTTAATGTATGAAGAATCCATGCAGCCATCCTATAAGTTGCATGGATCAATAATCATTACACCCATCTTGCATGGAGCATATGTATTATTTATCATATATACAGCTGAGAAAAAGCTGAGGCTGAAGAGAGAGAGCTCATGGCAGTGGCAAGATTTGTACTGATAACCCCCTGGTTTCACAATTCATTTTCTAAGCCACTACTCTGCACTAAACTTGCTTGCTGCTGTCTTGTTCATCTATGAGCATATTCTAATATTCTAAGATCTGCTGGTGGTGGGGACCTCCTGCAACTTGGAAATGGGCCTTTCTGTATTGGTAACCAAGATATGAAATGCTAGTAATCTCTTTATGCAATTTTTACTACCACTATGAGCGTGTTTTTCACAGATTTGTATTGGCATTTGCCTTTGGCACAGCACTGTGATTTTTTTTAATTCCCTCTCAGTTATGGATTTTTTTGGGGGGAGGGGGGATGGGACCTGCAACAAAATGTTGCAGTGTCAAGTGCTCTTGTTCAACATTTGAGCCAGTCAGCAAAGCCCTTTTTCAGCCATGCTCATTCCTTTCCTCCTAGCCCATGCTTTGTACAGAGGATACTTTAGTTTTATAAGATCCTAATAAGAATGATAGTCACTTTTTTTGTTTTCATTTTGGTCTTCTTCTGAAAAGGTAGTGTTAGACAATCTAGGCTTAAGTTCATAAATATACAGAGAAACCAAATTAGTTCTGAAACCCATTGTCAGTTTATGCCAGCAAAATGGATAAGTCATTGATGCCATTGACAAAATTTTCCATTCCTAACCTTGTATGCTTTAAATAGGCACAACTGCACTGTGAATACTTATTGCTGTACTGGGTGTCTTGAAAATGGGTCAGTTTGAAAGCTTACTCATATATTCTGCCTCCAATTATAGATAGATAGATGATAGATAGATAGATAGATAGAATAAAATCATTAAATCATTTTCATGCATGGACCAACACCTAGTATAAGAATATTATATTTGAAACGAATAACAATTGATACTCTATGAACTATTTGATGTCAAAGACAAAAAGAGATAATACTCCTAATTCTACCATCTTGGATGGTAGGAACCCCATGATAACACACTTAATATTTTCTACTAAGACACCCAATACTCACCTTTTTTGGGTGGGGAAGGGGGAGTTTAGAAATTCAAGATGACCACTGCCATCCAAAGATACTGTCTTACTCATTAATGCAATTTGTAAAATACTTGAATTGTTCTGAAAGTAAATCTTGTGAAGCATATGAGTTGGAGAATGTGGCACAAGCTCTAGTAGAGATTACCGATACCTCTTAAGTTTGGACTTATTTTCACTTGACATTCTGTAATTGGGCAGGATTGTGTCTATTTTTTATTTTTTAAAACTCAAACTCCAAGTCAGCTGTCAGAAACAGATTGGAGTCTTGCTTCCAACTCTTT
Organism: Podarcis tiliguerta; assembly: GCF_965153285.1. NCBI lineage: Eukaryota > Metazoa > Chordata > Lepidosauria > Squamata > Lacertidae > Podarcis > Podarcis tiliguerta. The sequence goes on from NC_139537.1 coordinate 37,425,231, forward strand.
AAAGAGATCACATGCTTAATTCTATGCAGGCATGTCCTTCACGCTTGATGGAGCAGGCATGTGTATTGTACTTGGGTATGCATCCTGAGTACAGCTAGAATCAGCCCTTAATAGTTTGTGTGCTGGGGGCTTGCATGGGACCATGTGATAGAAAATGAATGAAACTGGTTAACTGGCTTTTTGAGAGTGCACAGGGATGGAATTACAAGGTCATCTAGAAAGTAAAAAAAACAACTCCCACCTCCAAACTATGCATCCCAATCACACTACCTAACAGAATTGGACAGTCCCCTTGGTAGATGATGCTTCTGGGAATTTAGGGCAAGAATAGAGTGGAGGTGCTTGGAACTTTACAGGCACTAAGCTGGTAATGAGATGCATTTCATTTGGTCCTTTTGTCTTGGTGAGCCTAGTGTGAAAATCTTGCAGACCATTTTGCAAAAAGCAGTGAATGCAACCTTTGGTGTGAACTGCACTGTATTGTCTCACTCTGAGAGGTGAATGTAGGAATGGTTCTTTGAATCAGACTCTTGAAACCTACCCCAAATCTGTCACGTGACCTTCCAACAGGCTCTTTTCTACCTTTTATTTGAATGTTCATGGTGATGACCAATCAGAGCAGTTGCTAAGCCAAACAATGCTTAATTAACGTGACAGCTGGAGCTACTTCTTGTGATTTCCCCCTGTATACTGACAAACAGGCTGTGTGACTGTGTGCTGTCACCTTGCATCCCCCACCCAGTAAACACTAAGGCATCACACACTTGTTACATGACAAAGAAGGAGGTGATGGATGACCCCGGACTGAAACCCAGTAAATGAGAAATCCCAACGGAGTGGTTTTTGTGAAGCTTTTGCAAAAGGGGCAGCATCTTAAAAACACATGCTGCAATGATATTTGCAATTTTCCTGTTATGAGAACCTGGTGGTATCTAGTGACCTGGCTTATGTCCTTACAAATATCATCTCACTAGTTTCTCTCAGTGTTGGGCCATAGAAGAGTACAGTTCTAGTAGGGTTGGGTCTGGAATTGGGCTGCTGGGACAGAACCCCAAGGAACATAAAAACAGATCTTAAAACTGACCATCTTTGTAAAACAGTCACATAGTGATGTGTGAGCTAGTTGAGCATCTATAATTTGCAGGCATATTCTCAGGAAAGTGTGCATGTTGCCACTTCAGGCATTTCCCAGAAGTAAGGAAAGAGGATGATCAAGGTAACTTAAGGGCCAGTTTGGTTCAACTTTCTGCAATCCAGTTTTGATGCTTCATTACTAAGCAACAAGTCCATATAAGCAGAGGTCCCACATAGACTGAACACAGGAGTCACATAGCTCTCAGGGATAAGAGAAACTATATCTGATTCCCACATGAATGTCTTTTGTGCCAAGTCGAGAGACGTATGCGAAGGTTTTCTTGAACCATGAGTGGAAAAGTTCTTTGAGGGCTTGGTAAAGAACACCTCAAAGGAAATTAGCTTTGCAAGCCTCCACATGCTTCTCTGGTTCTGATTAAAATCTGAGCCAAAGAAGAACTGCCAGCTTCCCTGGCCTTCCAGTTTCCTCCTTGTGATGTTGCTCCATTGCATTCTATAGGAGGAAATTAAGATGTTGTAGGGGCAAAAACCATGAAATGGACCCATATTCAGTAGGGGAAAAATTAGCTGACTTTTCCCCTACTTGGTAATTTTTCTGTGCCATGGATTGGCTTGGGGGATTTATCCAAGATCTTCCCAATTTTTAGGAAAGTCTCAGATTTATTTCTGAGTTAATCTGAGCCTTGGCGAGCTCAGGCATCTCAACTCAAGACAGAGATACATTCAAAGTGCCCTTTCCCTTACCCACACTTGAAATTTGCCAAGAATGTGATTGCTTTGCCACGGTAGATCATTCTACTACTCAGAATGCCGTTCAGTATTTTAAATGTCCCAGTAATAGCATTGTGTGATAAAAAGCTACAGGGTGAACATAGATTGGTTAAATCTAGAATTCAGTAGCCAGAGGGCTCTCTTGAGCCAAAGGAAGCAATTAAGGCCGTATTATCTATCAACTGCTTGAATTCTTTCTAACCACACACACCTTTTTACACTTTTTTAAAAACCCTATATTTAGAATGGCTTTTATGTTACAGTGGCCAGGGAAGCCCGGCTAATGTCTCTTGCTAGATGCCAGCTTCATTCTTTGCTGATCAGGCCCTATATTTAATTAATCTCTATTAGTTTATTTTATATTTTATTTTTAAAAATCTAGTTTTTCTTTCAGAGAAAACACACCAGGAGCTTTGCTGGTAAGGCAAGCAATAAGATTAACAGAAATTGGGAATGAGGCTTATATTCTAAGGAGCAGAGAATTCTGTTTTAACCTAATAGGCAAACCACATAAGTTACATGGCAGCCAATGCAGATTTGTAGTGTTGTAATGGCATGCAAGTTTGTAGCAGTAACTCAGCAGCCATTTCACCACTGCAAAACATCATCATGGGCTGCTTTGCAACAAGCAGAAAAGGGGATACATTATCTTTCCTTAGCCAGGTGCTTTTCCCTTTTGAAACATCTCCTCTGCTCCGCTGTTACTTTTTTTTAGCCCTACCAGTTTTCTACACCAATATTTGCTTTCATACATATAGGTCTAGAATCCCCTGGGGGGAAAACAGCTGGAAGGGGTCAAGTTTCAGGGGAAAGGTTGACATCAAGGGGAAGAGTCAAACATACTAAGATTGGAGGAGAATTTTGTTGGGTCATATCCTTAGTCTGGTCACCAGTGGATTTAGAGGGATCTGATGGTTTGGACTGGCTGTAAGTGGTACCCCTGTAAAGCTGGGGGACCCATTCAGATGCTCTGGCCTGGCTGAGGGAATTGGAGGGAGTCCTGAACGCTCTGGGAATCTTCCAGGTGACCTGTTTACAAATAAACATGTTGAGGAAGTTCAGAATAAAAATCAAGAATGAAATTCAACATAGTGCTAAGTTGGGTATGCATGCAGGAAGCAAGGTCTGCTTGCATAACTAGACTTCCCTCTTCTCTCCCCCCCCCCCCCAGCACCCCATAAACTTGTTCTAGGAGTTGTATCCTGCCCCAAATAATAACAACATACCCTGTGGCATTTCCCCCTTTTCTTGTGCTTAGTGTCCTTCTCAAGGGATTGTGATACAATCCAAGTTAGGTGCTATAGAGAAAGATTTGGGATCTTATACAAGCTTTTTGAGAAAGGGTTCTGATCAGTGACAGACTGTAGCTCAGGGTTTTTTTTATCAACAAACAAATGCAATAAGAATTTTTGACAATTTGAAATGCAGACTCTTGGCATGTGTCCTCAAGCTATAGGTATTGTTTAAGGAGAGCAAGTGATTTATGCTGCCATTTCAGACAGGCAGAGAAAGAAAGGGAAAATATATGCAATAGCCACTATGCATTAAAAAAGCATTCCTTATCTTACAGTATATGGGGCTAGCTTCTGACATCTGAGACTTTAATTCAAGTCAAATGAGTTTGGTGGTCTTGTCTCAAGCCCCTGAGATTGAGTCGTCTTTATCAGAAAAACAAATAATTTGACATGTAGTAACTCAGAGGCTAACCTTTGGCTGGGGTGATCCCAAGGGACTGAACTAGTCTGAAGGTTAAACCACCTCCTATCCTTGGAGGAGGATTCTTGGTCTGCCGCTGAGGTCATAAGCAGGGCACGAGGGAAGATTGTATGGTTACCTACAAGAGGTCTGACCGGTGTGCAAATAGAGACTTTCATTATCGTCTCATGATGTCTGTAGTTTTGCCACGGAGGCACGATTCATCAAAAAGGCAAACAATGAAATCGTTGTGTGAGTCCCCCCACCTTCTGCAGGCTCAAACACAGGGGAAAGAAGTTAAACACACTTGTAGAAACATGCTCCCAGCAGGGCTACATTTTTTGTTTAGAGCTATACTGGGGGGGGGGGGGGAGAATCTCTGGTGCTTAGCTAATTTGTTTTTGACCTTGATGCAATCTGTAATCAGCTTCTTAGTGAGAGTTGATTAGATTTTTTTTTATCCTGTGAAATCCAGTATATAGATAACTTGAAAAAACAGATACCAAAACAAACAACCCACTAGCTTGTACTTTGAACTCGTACATTAAGTTTTGTGATCATGGAGCAGCAACAATAGCATTGATCAGGATTCTGTTGCTTTGCTTCACAATGTGCAGCTGAACAGGGAAGCGCTTTTTGTCTTTTTGAATATTATTATTATTATTATTATTATTATTATTATTATTATTATTATTATATTATTTATACCCCGCCCATCTGGCTGGGCTTCCCCAGCCACTCTGGGCAGCTTCCAGCAAAACATTAAAATACAGTAATGCATCAAACATTAAAAGCTTCCCTAAACAGGGCTGCCTTCAGATGTCTGTCCTCTATCTCAAAAGCTTTCGAAAACCTCTAGTTTTCCACTAATTTTTCTTCCCCAAAGTTCCAATGTCTGCCCATTTTCAACCTATTCTTGCTTCTAACTCCTGTTTTCCTCACCACTTAGTAATAAGAACTTTCCCTCTTCTTTCTGTCCTTACTTAGTATAGATTTCTAATTAGTCATCCCAAACAATTTAAAACTCTCTTCCCAACCTGAAATCAGTTTGTGATTTGAAGTATAGCCAGCAATTTTCCCCTAACTGCAACTGTCCTTTTTGAGGCTCCTCCTTTATAAACAGATGCACACAACTGGGAGATTTCAGCTGCCCCAGCTGCAACAAGACATGTCTCTCCTGCATGGTCTCTGCAGCCACAGCCGGCATTGCAACTTTACATCAGCCTAACCTCACCTCCATAGGCACATCTCTCCAATGTCTCCCAAGGCAGATGGATGACAATATTTATAAACAAACAAACCAATAATGGCTTAAGCTTGAAGACAGGGGTAGCTATCCTTTGGTCCTCCAGATTTTGTCGAACTACACAATTCCAAACATTCTTGGCCACTGATTAGCTAGGGCTAATGGGAATTGGTATCCAACAACCAGGGTTTTACTTCAGCCAGAACTTGACAGAATTCAGTTCTGGCACCTCTCCGGTGGGCACCATTGCCATTACTAAAGAACAAGGGAGGTGTTCATTGTGAGTTCTGGCACCTCTTTTTCTAGAAAAATAGCACTGCCAACAACTAATGGAGGACCTTAGGTTAGCCCCCCCTGCTATAAAGCATACATTAGACCAGAGCGTATCATCCTCCTTTTCCTATCCCAATTCAGTTGAGAATATGAAAATGTTTATGTTCAAATGAGTGTGGAAGTCATTTGGTAATGTCTTGTGAGCCATGTCATGCAGACAGTAATGGAAGTTTTCAGGCTGCTTTGGGAGCCGGTGGGGGTGTTGTTTTAATGAGCAAGTACTTGGTTTTGTAACTGGAATCACTTCTTGATAGTTTGCTGAAACTGATAGATAACCTTCTTTGTCTCTTATAGGCAGTACAATAAATGAATCCACTTCATTCTTTGTGTTATAGATATATAGAAGGCTTAGTTTTGCAACTGAAAATATCAAATGCATAGATTTGTATGTCTTACTCATGTTTATCAACTGTGTGTGTGTGTGTGTGTGTGTACACACACACCCCTTCAGACATTGTGAAATTTGTAGTTAGTATGGATTTTCAAGCATATTTGTGTTTGCGGTTTTTTAGTCATAGGAGTGCTGATTATATTTATTAGCTCTAAATATTAAACAGCCGGCAGAATTCCATTGTATATAAATAAGACATTTGAGACTTGGAGGCAAGCCATTACTGATATAGCCAGCTGGTGCTTTTTAACAGTTTTATTTTAGTGTAGCATTAAGGAATCTCACTGTACATTTGATGGTATTTAAAATGACAATAGGATAATATGTATTCATTTGAGAGTTCCATTGTGTATATTCAGATTGAAAAGCAGGGTAGACTAAAGAAATGATATATTGTGCACCTGTTTGATGAAACCACACTCTTTGTTTCAGGCAGTAAGAATGTAAAAATCTAAGGTCCCTCCCCCATGTTAAGTTTACAATGACCCTGAATTTCAAGTATTTTTTGATGATGTCCTTCAGTCCTTTCATACTCACATGTGTTTCTCACTTTTGTTCCCCACTGATCAATGTGTTTCCTTAGAAATATTTGAATTTTTATTAAGTGTAGGATGTATCAAATCTGAAATTGTAGTTGTCCCCCCTTTTTTTTTACATTTCACCATTCCAAAAGAAGGATTGTAACCTACTTCAGAAAACTGAGGCATGAGGAAATACTTGGTCAGGATCTAGCCAGCCCCGCAGCCCCGTACCCTCCTGTTTCATATGTGTGTGTGTGGGGGGGGGGGAGAATCCTTCTGTGCAGAAATTTACAAATAGCTGGATGTTACTTTGATGGTCTGTTCAGAAGGCTGCGTCTCCAAAAGGCTTCTGAAAAGTCCCAGTACACAAACAAAAACACTGCACATGGTGTTTTGAATCGGGGAGGAAATTTTTTCTAGCAGAAAAAAGGCCATGCGGGTTAGAATCTCTTAGGTTTGTGCCTCTCATGAAAGCCACAAAGACCTCCATTTCTCCACTAAGCCAAACGAAACCAGTCCATCTGTTCTTGATCTTGGTTTGAGGTGCCCACCTGTTGTCTTCACCTCTGACCCTGACATCATGCATTCATTAGATCCTAGGGCTGCATTGTCTCTGGTATTCATTGCAGGCTGCCTGGCAGCTCATCCACAAGGTTTTTGCACCCCGCTGGTGGGTCCTGACACAACATTTGGGAGTCACGGCATTAAAGGGTTCTGTCCTTTTTGTTTACCATTTGTTAGGGCAATTGCTTGGCAACCACAAAGTGATATGAACAATCCCCTTGTATTCACCCAGAAAATGCATACTGTTCTCATGCAGGGCATCTGTAACGTGAGAGTTCCTCAGCCATTGTGAGTTTATAAGGTGATGTAAAGTAATTACACTGACAACAAGAATGCCATGCAATTTTTCTTCTTCATATTGCCTATTTGGATGATATATTCCAACAGCATATCTGGAGCTTGTTAGTACATGTAGCAATCTTCATATTATATCAATATCTTCCCATCTAATTGTCATTTTTCTTCTGATTCCCCCCGCCCCCCTGAGCCGCATGTTTGCAGTATGTTTTCTGTGAACACGTCAGGTTCAGTTTAGTTCAGTCTATATTTTGTCACCAACTGCTATCCGAACATAAGTCTGACATGAGTATGGAAATAATTGGAGGTACTCATGCTGTCAACTCATGGCAAATGTACAATCCTGTACAAAGGATTATATGTTTCAAATTGTGAAAGCAGTTAAATCTTTCAGTGTGGAAAAAGACATCTCCAAACCAACTGTTTTTATTAAATCTCAATGGGAGTTGTGCCTTCCTCCTATCAAAATCCCGAGAGTATTTTAAATAGTTGTGATAGCTGCTAATGTTAAACATTTCTGTTGATCTACCTACAACAGAGATTGGCCTCCAAATATTGTTGGACCGCAACTCCAGTTGTTTTTTTACCATTGGCCAGCCTAATGGGCTGATGAAAATTTATATTTTGATGGGGGAGATATTCTTTGTCTAGAGCTTGGTGCTGGGTTTGATCCCTGTGTGGGCCACCTGCTTATTCCTGAATTGCAGGGAGTTGGACTAGATGTTCCTCAGGATCACTTCCAACACCACAACTCTACAATTCTGTGAAAAGGACTGGACAGATTAATTGAGGAAAGGGCTATTGATGACATTGGTTACTAACCATGATGACTATGCTCTATCTACACAGTTGGAAGCAGCAAAGTTCCTGAATACCAGTTGCTGAAAACCCGTGCTTTTTTGTCATATTCTGCTCCCTAGTTTCCCATAGGCATCTGGTTGGCCAGTATGAGAAGAGGATGCTGGACTAGATGGGTCTTTGGTTTGTTCCAGTGACTCTTCTTATTTTCTTATGAACAGATCCAAGAATTCCTGGCAGGAATTCTGTAGTTTTGAATGGCTTGCATATAATAATATACAAGCAACATTTGCTGATTCTTAAATGGTTCCTGACTTATCGTGTCTCAAGTTGAGAGGTCATACATGATTGCTATGATGGTGGGGCAGTTAAACACTAGAGTCTCTCAAGTGCATGAGCCCAATTGATCAAGCGGTCTCCATTGTGTACCAGGAGGGAACATGATTGAAAGTGCTGCTAGGGCATGAAGTCTCATAAAAAATCCCTATCAATAATGAATGAATGTCTCCACATAATAAGATAGGAATACACAAGGCTATAAGTCAATTTCAGCATTAAGAACAGCAGGGTCATTAACAGTTTTTAAAATGCTTAAAAGCTCTTTTAGGGATTGCAAAATTATTTGTGTTGCACCATCAGGAAACGAGTGCAAATAATATCTATCTATTACAGATAAGATTGGAACCTGATGTTGTGTTGAGCAATGCTTCAGTGTTAACTGCTAGTTTGGGTGTTTTGCTATCTGTGCAAATGGCCTGAAATCTCATTCTTCTATAATTTTACAGGCAATTTGGTCTTCATTACAAATTAATGCAGTGATAATAGCTCAATGCAACCCTTTGTGCAGAAGGTATATACTGGTGATACTTGGTTTGTCATGCAATTTAGACCTCCGTATTCACCCCCTGGTGTCAGCGTGGCAAAATGAAAAATGTTGAACATGTTGAAGGTCTAAGAAATGCACTCAAAGGTGTATATTGTATTTCACTGCATGCCACTCACATTTTTAATGATGTAATGATAAAATAATTCTAAATCAAACTTAGTTATTATTAGAAAGCTAAATTTAGATGGCTGTTTTGATTTCTGTTAATACATAATTGCTCTCTGAAAACAGATTGTCTTCAAGATGCAGACAAATGATGCACAGATGTGTTGATATAAAGATATACTGACAAACTGCAGAATCGTTAAAAACACCCAAAATTACTCAAAGGGAAAAAAGGCTGTTTAGGAATGAATGAATGGCTGCTTTAGAATAGGAGGGTGGAATCTGTGCCCTCAATACGTTTCTGGGCTCTAACTTGCAACCAGAACTGGAAGTGGATCCATTTGCATGTATGTGCATCTTATATGTGAATTCACTAAAAGGGTGATTTGGGGAAAATTAGAAATACTGCTGTTGGGGGGCATGCTGGCATAAAGCACAAGGAGATGGCATTAAAGCAAGCTGGTATAAATTAAGTGAGTGCAAAGTTACACCAGATCCAAACTTCATTCAGCTGGGGCTACTGCTGCTGTGCTTTGTAATAGGCATAAAGGGTAAAGGGACCCCTGACCGTTAAGTCCAGTCACGGACGACTCTGGGGTTGCTGCACTCATCTCTCTTTACTGGCTGAGGGAGCCGGCATTTGTCTGCAGACAGTTTTCAGGTCATGTGGCCAGCATGACTTAAGCTGCTTCTGGCGAACCAGAGCAGCGCATGGAAATGCCATTTACCTTCCTGCCGGAGCAGTACCTATTTATCTACTTGCACTTTGATGTGCTTTCAAAATGCTAGGTTGGCAGGAGCTGGGACTGAACAGTTCACTCCGTCGTGGGGATTCAAACCACCAACCTTCTGATAGGCAAGCCCTAGGCTCTGTGGTTTAGACCACAGCGCCACCCGTGTTCCTCTGTGTAATAGGCATAGCAAGCCTTTAAAAATACTGTTCTGTGCTGGGTTGCCAAGTAATTGAATAGGCCTAGGATCCAGCCAAAGTCCCTACTCTCTTGTCCAGTTCCCATTCCACCCCCATCAGCTGAGCTGGGCTGAGAAAGTTATGCTGATGTATCTTTGGCTGAGACAGGGTTGGGTATCTTGTCCATATCTAATAATGTACCCAATGCCAATCTATAGCTTTGTTATATAACCACGTCACCCAAAAGGATTCCAGATCTACAAAGATAGGTGAGATACAGCTGGGTCAAATTACCCTTTAAATTGAACTCCCCTGAAAACATAAACGTGGCAGTTATCAAGAATTATGTACCTTCACGAAAAGCTGAAGGAATTTAAACTTCTACCAGGTTAGTGCCTCCATAAATCTACCATCAACATGAGGAGCCCAGTAAACATTAATTTCACACTGCATCTTTCAACCAGTGGCCTCAGAATTTAGACATGCCTAATCTTGACTCCAAATCACAGTTCCCCATTAATCCCAAGGATTTCACTCATGAATGAATTGCATGGTTTTTGCTCCTGCTTGCATGTTAGTAAGTAGGGACAAAAGTGCATTCCCATTCATTTAATATAATAATTTGTTCTCTGCAGTTAGAGAAGTAAATGATTAGCTTTTCAAATAAAACACATATGCAAAGTATGTCACAAAATAGACTTTCTATATCTAAAACAGGTGCAATTAGTCCAGAGCCAAGTGTCCTGAATTACCTATTGTCACGCAGGCAATGCATATGGATATATTTTTACAGAAAGAAGCAGATGGCACAAATGCTTGTGCTGCTCTAAATTAGAAAGCCAAAAGTCCGACAACGAATTAAGTGCATTTACATCCATAAATCTCAGAGGTTTTAAGTTTGCTTAATGCGGTGTTGGGCTATGGCCTTAGAAGTGTATTCACTTACACAAAACATTGAAGGGCCACCAGGATCATGTACCAGCAACACATGAACAGTCTTCAGGCGTCTTCCTTTTATTGAAATGCAGCAGAAGGAAGATGCTAATTTAAAGCTGGGGAGTGCTTAGCTCTTCATCTGCAGGTTATTTTCCAGCTGAAAATAACTTCACTTGTTGTTTTACCATTACAATCCTCATACCCTTTATCATTAACTTTTTCTTTTCAGTATTTTCTTTTAAGTAGGTAATGGTAAATCTAATTGTACAGCTGCATCTGTTGCTTCCAAATTGTTTTATGGTGGCATGTTATTTTCTTTAAAACTTTGCTGCGTTATAAATAAAAATATTATTATATATTATTATATTATATTATATTATATTATATTATATTATATTATATTATATTATTATATTAAATAAATATTTTGCAGCTGTGGTGTGCTTGATTGTTGGGTCTCCAGAGCAAGGTTGCTAAGATTGGTCTGCACCCAATTCCCCCAAAATGTTTCAAAATGTTCAGAAAAAGGTAATGCTGTGCTCTTGAGACTATATTACTTCAGAATGTTGGTAGAAAACAATGTGATAGACATCTCCTCTATACAAACATTACCCAGCCTGCTATGGAGAATTATTCTATCCCTGCCGCCTTCTGGGCATGCTTAAGTGCCCAAATTTTGGTACAGTCATGTTATTTTTTTGTGTGCATTGCAAACCTGCAAGGTCCTACCCACATTCCACGTATTGTGAGACATTTTGAAGAGAGTTGTGTCATCTGCTTTTTCTAAAAATATACTTTGACTAAGACTTTTCTCTAACTTTTAATTGAAAAGGGGATATCAGATCATTGCTTGGTAAATTATCTGTGAGCTTTCTGTTATAACTATTTTTCTCCAGTAACTATCCTTTTATTTATGTTTTCAGTGGGAAGAAATAAGTGGTGTTGATGAGAACTATACGCCAATCAGGACGTATCAGGTTTGCAACGTTATGGACCACAGTCAGAACAATTGGTTGAGGACAAACTGGATAGCACGTAACTCAGCTCAGAAGATCTATGTGGAACTCAAATTTACCCTGAGGGACTGTAACAGCATCCCACTAGTTCTGGGCACTTGCAAGGAAACTTTTAACCTGTATTATATGGAGTCTGATGATGACCATTCCGTCAAGTTTAGAGAACATCAGTTTACAAAGATTGATACCATTGCTGCCGATGAGAGCTTCACTCAGATGGATCTTGGGGATCGGATTCTTAAACTCAACACAGAGGTCCGTGAAGTGGGACCTGTTAGCAGGAAAGGGTTTTACTTGGCTTTTCAAGATGTGGGTGCGTGCGTTGCCTTAGTGTCGGTGCGAGTGTACTTCAAGAAGTGCCCTTTCACTGTAAAGAACCTGGCCATGTTTCCAGATACAGTCCCTATGGATTCCCAGTCACTGGTGGAAGTGCGAGGTTCTTGTGTTAATCATTCCAAAGAGGAAGACCCACCCAAGATGTACTGCAGTACAGAAGGAGAATGGCTCGTTCCCATTGGAAAGTGCTTGTGTAACGCTGGCTATGAAGAAAGGGGATACGCCTGCCAAGGTAATCTGTTTGATAGTTTCTACATTTTTGCTGTAGGTGAATTGCTTTCCTTTCCTTTATAAAGTGTTCCAGCAAGTAAGTAAGGTTAAAGAGAAAAGTAATCTTTTAGCATGCCTTTTTTCTTTAGTATACAAAATGCATTCACTTTTTCATTTCCTGCAGTTGTACTTGCTGTTTTTAATTCTATTGGCTACGCTGAATACTTGATATGTAAGCTCATTGGCTTGCACACAAAGCTTTGTATAACAGGGCTTCCACTACCACTATCTACTACAGCCTCTTGCACTGCCAAAAAGGTCTCTTTTGGAATGGTTTACAAACCAGCTCAAGTGGCTGCTGGTGGAGGGAAATTGCAGAAATTGGAGACACCATGAGACCCATAGCTGGGTCTCATAGGATCCCAGCTATGGTATTATAACCTGCAGTTGCCTTCATTTTGTTAAGTGCATCCTAGATATCAAAAGGATGTTGGGTGTTCTCCTTTTCAAGCTGCATGATGCAATGCACTTGTGCACTTTTAAAAAAAAAATCAGCTGCTTCCTGAACCACCAAATCACTAGAACCTTGTAAGAGAGGCAGATAACCTTGAGTTATGCCTACCTGTGGACTATGCATGAAAGGACAAGTCTGCAGGCCCTTTCTTTCGGAACAGAGCAGTGTGATCCCTAATGAGATATACCTGCAATCAATTTCATTTGAAATTCACATATTCCAAAGTTTTAGGCAGGATTATTTCTTTGTTCTGTCTGGAGGTTCCACAGATTGAACCTATGGCGTTCATGTATGATCTGGTGCCAGGCTATGGCGCTTGCCCTTTTTAATCTCTTGTCATGTCTTTTACTCCTGCTCTTTGTAGAGACTCTGCCAGCCAATTGAGATCAAGGTTCTTGATTTTGTCTGCTGATAAGTTGCTCAATGAACTCTGTGTATGTCTCTTTCAAAGTGCAGACAGAGGCGCGCTCTCCTCCAGGCATGTTGATTGTTGCTATGTTGTGAGTACTGACCTCAGCAGAGGCAAAGATACCTTGGACAGTTCCATGCAGGTATCAGGCTGGAGACTTCATGAGAGCAGAACTCAGATGTTGATTCAGATGCAGTTCTTCCTTCACATGGAAGAGTCTTTTCATTTAAAGAGGCCCAGCCAGCTTTATTAGTCATAGCCTCTGATGGAGCAAGTCTGGTGTCCTCTGAATCAAAGGAGGACAAAACAATGTTCTTAGGCCAGAAAACTGGCACTACAAGTACTTCTAGCTGGCTATATGCCTCAGGGGTTGTCCCTGAAGGAAATTATCTCTCCTGCTTTAAATTCCTGGCCTCTGCCCCTGAAGAGGAGATGTCTGACCCCCTGAATCACAGCAATTGCTGAGTCAGTCACATGTGCAACTTTGCCACACCAAGCAGTTGCCTAGTTTGTTTCTCTGGTTAGATTGGTGCTGTCCTCTCCTCAAAAGACAGAGCAAGGTTCACCTGGCTATTAGTCCAAACTCTTTTAATGAAGCTAGTGTTCTAAGATGGTGAGTGTGAGAAGGAACTAGGAGGACAGAAGGTGATTCAGGTTTACCCTTTCAAAAAAGAATGTAAATAAATGTATGTTATTTTTGCTTATTCACAGATATATACTGAAAGGATTGCAATATAGGAATGTGATTTAAGAAAGTAGTTATTGAATTTTACATGTGTTTTTAAGGTTTTCTGAAATCAGAAATTATTTGTTTTTCAGAGGTTTTAAGTTCATACCTTCTTCAGCTCTGAGTTTCTGAACGTTTGTATGAAAAGAATAATAGATTAATTCCATTTTAGGGGGTAGTGTAGATCCAACCAGGCAAGGCTAAATTTATTGCTCAAGCTTTAATCTGTTAAAAGTGTCAGCATGGCACTTGGGGACAAGCACACGTATCGCTAAATGTTTATACCACTGGATGAAGCCTGTTTTCAGACACTGCATATATGAGAAAAGCCTGCTGACTTCAGTCAGCAAGAGATTACTTGTGCCCATGAATGCAAAATATAAGAAGCAGACTCTGATCCTGCAATCAAGTCCTGGCATCCAGTGGAGCTGGCCTGCTTTCTTGATTTCCATTCCATTTGTTCATCAAGAGAGCTTTGTATGAGCAGGCCATTAACAAAAGTGACAGGGCGTTCTGGCCTGCTCTGGTTTTACATACTACGCCCTGCTGTCCTGACAGCTTTTATCAAGGCCCAAATTTGTCAAATATTTTCACCAGGGTGTGATTTAAGTGGCACTTTAAAAGCAGTTGGTAACCCAATCCCCTCCTGCTGTTGACGTCAGTAACGCAGCAGGAATCGGAAGGCTTAGAACCAAGTTAAGTTTTTCGCATACTTCTTAATGGACTAGTTGTGGCTCAGCAGTGTTCTTCCCATGCTGTCCCCCACCCCAAGTTAAGATGATTAAAATAGTACTTTTCTAGACAGAGCAGGCAAGAAACAGGCATGCAATCAGTGCATTTAATGATGGAGGGGGATCATGTGTAAGTAATACTACGTAGCCCAGGTAGTCAATGAGAATTGTTGGCAGAAGAAACCATTGAAACAGGTGTGTTTGTTTATTTGCATCTTCACATCTCACTTCTTTGAGAAGGAAGGGAACTCTAGCTGGTTTCTGTGAATATCATTTCTTTGTACCAGGGCAGCATTTATCAGATTCTGAATTTTCCAAAACCTATCTTTATAGTGATTGCACCACAAATTGTCCAATATAAACCAATTAACATTAGAGCAAGTGATAGGAAAATTATCATAGAATGTGAAAGAAGCAAAGTTGGTGATAATCAGATCAACAGCATGACATGAGCTTTCCCAACCCTTTTTGAGAATTAGGCGTTGTGATTAGTCCAAGCTGAGGGCAGTGAATGAAAGTTCACATTCGTTTTGAAAGAGTGGCATAACCACAAGCATGATTAATATAACCTATATAGCTGTTAAGGGACGCGGGTGGTGCTGTGGGTTAAAGCCTCAGCGCCTAGGACTTGCCGATCACATGGTCGGTGGTTCGAATCCCTGCAGCGGGGTGCGCTCCCGTCGTTCAGTCCCAGCGCCTGCCAACCTAGCAGTTCGAAAGCACCCTCGGGTGCAAGTAGATAAATAGGGACCGCTTACCAGCGGGAAGGTAAACGGCGTTCCGTGTGCTGCGCTGGCTCGCCAGATGCAGCTTGTCACGCTGGCCATGTGACCCGGAAGTGTCTGCGGACAACGCTGGCTCCCGGCTTATAGAGTGAGATGAGCGCACAACCCTAGAGTCTGGCAAGACTGGCCCGAACCGGCAGGGGTACCTTTACCTTTATATAGCTGTTAATTTTTTGGGAGGGGGGGTTCAGGAACATTTGATCCTGTATTGATGTCACTAGTGTTTTACCTTTTAAACTGTGTGGTATTCGCTCTCTCCCTCCCCATCAATCTGTACTAATAGCAATTTTATTCTGAGTAGGGGAAAAAATGGAAATAAAGATAGGTTTTGGGGAAAATTTGTCCAAACTATTGTTAATAGTTTGCCTCAAAGCCACCTCCATCTTAAGCTAATGGAAGTCATTTCACTACTTCATATATTTATGTTTCAAAATATTTTATAATGTGCAGACTGATCATGTCTCTTTATAGCTAGTTGTACAGGATTCATCTTACTCCTTTGTAAAAATCTTGCAAGGTTTGTAGGTTATTCTCTGGTGGCATGTGTTCCCTGCTTAGCACAACTTGAATGCACTTAACATTTTCGCAAAAATTTTATAAAATTATAAATCATGGAAAATAATATTAATACATTCAACTCCTGCTATGTTTAGTACGCTATAAAGCATATCAGTTTGTTTGGCCATTTATTCTCTTCTCTAAAGTCTGTTTATCAGATTGTTTTCAAAGATCAGAATGAATAAGTAGCATTTTTCTGTGAAGTTGAATAAACCAAGATACTGTTATGTAGCAAGACAGACAGACAGACAGACAGACAGACAGACAGACAGAGTACCAGACTTGGATTCAAGATGAAAACCATCATGTTTCCAAGCAAGGCACATTTCCCCCCTTCATTAATTCTTTTAATGTTTTCTTACTTCAAATAATGTTTTTCCTGAACACTATGAAGACTACTAGTATTTGGTTAAAACAATCTGCACAGTTGTACACCAGAGGTAGGGGCCATGTGGCTGTTCAGATGTTGCTGGACTACAACTCCCATCATCCTTGGCCATTGGCCATATTGGCAGGGGCCATGTTTGCCTGGTGCCTAAAAAATAGATAAAGATGATGTCAGGCATTTTTCCCTGGAGAGAACATTCCACAAGCAAGGAGCCACTATTGAGAAGATCTGCTGTTGTGCTGCCAGATCCCAAACTTCCTATGATGATGTTTGCAGGCTCTGGGGCAGTTCATGTGGGTTATAATTCATATCTGCCTCATCCCTGAAGGGCTTAACAATATTAAAGTATTTTAGAAATAAAACATAGAATATTGTGCCCAGTTATTTTGATTTTTTTTTAACCTGTTGATTTCATTAGAATCATAGTGGTTCATAATCTATACAAAAGTATTTTTAGGAATGGAGTTAAATCAGATCATTATTTGGTAACGATTTTTCAGTCATAGTTTTTAAATATTATTTTAAAGGAAGCTTGACTAGGATTTTAAATAATTCTATATATGGTTTCTATTAGCATTTGGTTATATACAAAGAAGCAACCCTAAACCAGTTAGGAATAAAGAGCTGATGTTTCTGTTTTTACTCATTTCTAATTTTAATAACTTCAGTTTTTATCATGCTGATATCTCCCAAATATACATGAATGAGCTGTGATTATGAACTGTTATATTCTTTTTCTCAGAAGATACATTTACACAACCTAGATTGATGATTGGCTAGGATATGTGGTTTGCTCTTGCTGTGAAATACTGGAATGCATTATCCAAAAACCTGGTGCATGACCAGTAAGTTTTGTCATAGTTTATCCAGTAGATAAATGGACAAAGACATGCTAATTTTTTCTTGGAAGAGGCAACAAAAGTGGGTTATATCAGCTTCTACTTGCTCATTCCCATCCTATTTGGAATTAAACATTTTGGAACTGAATATATTGTCATAGTGGCTATTTTGTGAAGAATTCTATTCAAGAATATTTGACCCATTTGCATAATAAATACACTTTAGAGGACTTGCTGGCATATCTTTCCCTCTTTTTCTTAAAAAAGATTTTGTCTTTTAACAGCACAATGCTGTGCATATCTACTCAAACATAAGCACAATTGAGTACCATGAGATTTGCTCTCAGGCAAATGAGTATAGGATTGCAGAAAATTAAGCTCTTTTAAATTTTGAAAATACCTTGACCACATTGGCTAACAAACAATGAGACTGAAGATAAAGACATGAGATTAAATTCACAGCTACATTAAGGTTGTATTGAGTCATATATCAATGCACACTTCCCCTTCTGAGTAGGCTCTTCCTCAATTGTGCCTATGTTTAGTTATCAGATGGTCCCTCATTAGTTCCAGAGGGGAATGTGTAAGAACTAACAAGGGTTTGCATTACAACACTGACAGCTGTTACAAGACTTTGATAGAGAGCAATTGTTGTGAGCACTGTACATTTTGATAATTGATTAAAATGCTCACACAGATTGAGTTGTCTTGAATGATCAGCACAAGTAGGCAAGGTACCTAACTTCTGCTTCTCTCTTGAAGTAACATTGTTGCTCAGATATGTTACCACACCTCTAAATAACCACTAATGAAGTGGTTATTATAGCAAAACAAAATGTCCATATATGATTCAGGGAAATTCATACAGTTGACTTACTTCATGAGAAATCAGGCTTAGAACCATAGTCATTACATGTTCCCTTCCATTAAGTCATACTCTTCTTTTGACAGTCTGTCTGCTTTAGCAAAATAATCTGGTCACATAATAACTGATCAAAATATCCATTTTTTTTAATAGTATGGAAGGATTAGGAGGAGATGTCCAAGATTTTATTTGTAGTTCCACCATTAAACGCTGATAAGCACCACCTGATTACAAAACAGTTGGTCTGCAGCAGAATGAAGAAGAAAACTTCTCTCAAGCAAAAAAAAATACTACAGATCCTTTTGAGGCAAGGAAGACAACAGAGCAAAGTATCTTATTGACAAACATCTATGGGTTCGGTGGTTGACTACTGTAAGGTTAAAGTCTGATGTGATTACTTAGAGCAGCTGCTCTTTGACAGGAAGTTTTGCTTTCCACAAAGGAAGGGAAAGCCATATGGTGAAGCTGAGCATGACCATGAGGGGCGAATCCCATCAGTGATGTGGATGTGGAGATTCACCCTTTAATTGTCGCTTTGTTTTTCAGATTTTTGTGTTACTAATCCTGGTGGGATGTCTAGAGTGCTTTGATTGTTTGTTAAGGGCACAGGAAGGTAGATAACCTCCTGGTTCTCTCAAAATAAATTCGAAAATGGGTAAGGCATAGAGGAGTTCACACCTTCCCTAGGTATTGCATTGTTTGTACCTTAGTAGGTAAGCCTGTCATTTCACATATTTGGAACCCTTGGGGGGGGGGGGCTGAGGACTTTACAAGTAAAAAATTAAATTAATACACTTAGAATAAACACAGCTTAGCTGGAAACATAAATTAAAGTTTCTAGAAAATATGATATATTATCATAATCTCCAATTCAAAATAAAATACAAATCTTTCCAATTAGGCACTCTCTTTTATAACTTTTGTTTTGTTTTTCCAGGCTTTTCATTCTTAAATGTTTTAATCTGGAGTTTGATTTGTTCTACCTGTTTCTTTCATTCTTTAGTTTATTTATTTATGTTGTTTTTAGTGTATACATTCATAAAATAGTTTGATCAAGCGATCTTTTATATCTCCCATGGGGATTTTCAAAGGCATTATGCATAATAATAATAATCTCCATCAGCTCGTATCAGAGAAAGTAGCCCTTTTTATAAGAGGTTTTATCCATCTTAACTCAGAAGCAAAGTACACTGATTTTTGAATTGGAACCAGATGTCCTGTCATAGACCGACTGAAATCAATGAGACTTAAGTTAGCCTTACTGGAGAGAATTGTAGCCTTGGAGATCATTAAATGCATCTAAGCAGAACCTTTGGCTGATATTTTTATTTTAGTTATATAATTAGGATTTATATACCTACCTGAGATGAAGTTTGAAGTTTATCAGCATGGGGGAGGTTGGCTCATATGTTGCCACATTAAAAATAGGACATAAAAATGGATGTCCATTCACATAGGGAATTGTTGTAATGATTCTTGCCAACTACATTCACCAATTCCTTGTAATCAGATATATTGTATGTCTGGACAATAATCATTTCTGAAGGGTCAGTGTGACACTGCTTCGGTTGCCTCCTTAATGCTAGGCATGTCAGCCGTCCAAATTCTTTTATAATTAGGGATTACTGCATAGCACATCAGTTACCCATCTGTCAGGAAACCTGCCATCTTATTTAAGAAATTGTTACAAACTCTTGACAGTAAAGATTTAATGAAGTTAAAGCAGGAGGGGGGGGGAATCCTCCAGGCTGAAATCAGCTCCATATTGTATACCCCAAATTAAAATCATGCATACTTTCTTTACATGTGTTTTGTCTGTCGCTCGATAAAGAAGCAAACTGTGACTATATTGCCTATTATGCCAAATCCATTCTGTCTCCCATTTCTTATTCTTCCTGATTATATTTACTGCAAATAGAAGATTATTAGGCTGAGATCTGATATAATGCAAGAGGGTGTCTGCTTGTCCAATGGGACTTCATTTCCCTCTCCTCCTCCTGCAGGCCATTGTGTCTCCCCCCAAAAAATCTGTTCCAGAGGGTTGGGGGCTAAAGGGTGAAAATTTCAGGAGAACACAATGGGACTGAGGGGGCAGGGAGAGAAACTGAAAACCCCATTGCACATGCAGATTTCTTAACATCATAGGCTGTTGCCCTCACACTGGCAGCACCAGGGGAAAAAAATGGAGGCTGGAGTGCAGGAGGGGCAAAGTATGTATATCAGGGTCTGCCTTCATTCCTCCTTCATGTTAGCTTTCCTAGTTCAGAGAGTACATGATAGTGCCTTTAGGGGGACTTTCTACCTGTGCTCAGCATCTGAATTCTCTCTGACAGGCAATAGTAACAATACTAGAAACTCTTTTGTCTCCCTGTTATAGATTACCTCAGAACTCATTCCAGGTGAGGAATGAGCTTTACCCTGGCCCTGTCACTCAGATACATATCTATGTCTTGGATTCTAGAAACCATTCATAAAAGACAAGGAGTAATCCCTCTTTTTTTGTAAATATTTTTTTTTTAGTTTTTCACAGTTACATTTTCACAAATAAGAACAGTAATTAACTCACATTTCTACCAGATCTGAATTTATACAAATACCTTTTCACAAACCTTCTCTTTGAGATTCTTTAAATCTCTGGACTTTCCTCCATACCCGCTTCTGGTTCCTTATATTAACTAAATTAACTAAATTCTTCTGCATATCCATTCTTAAACTTTTTCAATTATTATTTCCCCTTAATTTTATCTAATTTGCTGTTGGTTGCAAGCATTTACTTAAAAACCTGCCAATGTATCAACCTGTTTACAGTATTTTTGCACATAAACAATAAATGATTCCTACTCTTTTTTAAACTTCTCGTTGTCATAGTCTCTGAGCTTTGCCATTAATTTTGCCATTTCTGCATAGTCCATTTGCCATTCTTCTTTCATCAGTATCTTTTCTTCCTTCCATCTTTGGGCTAACAATATTCAGGCAGCTGTTGTAGCATACATAAATATTTTCTTTTGTTCTTTGGGGAGTTCAGTTCCTATCAATCCTAGTAAAAAAAAGCTTCTTTTTTTAACAAAAGTTATTTTAAACATTTTCTTCAGTTCATTATAGATCATTTCTGGGGAAGGAGTAATCCCTCTTGAGTTTGACATGATGCGTGGGCTATTTGTTTAGATGTAAATCCTACACTTTGCTTTCTCTTAGGTTGGTAGCTGAAAGTTTTCATTATTGTTTTTAGTACTGGCCTCAGAATAACAGGCGAATGTGGGTTACAGTCATTCCTGTTTTATATATAGGTAGATGAAACAATCAAAAGTTGGGTTTAGCTGACACAGGATTTAGTAAAGATTAGATGACTGCAGCCAAGCTTGCATAGGACTTGGGGGAATTTACAGTTGCTGTCAAGGTCAAAAGCCTTGTGTAGTGTGGTGTGTGTGTTTTAAAGCAATTCCCACATGCAGAAAAATGCTGTATAGACAAGAGATTGTGATGTGACACAAACTGTGCAGCGTTCACATTTATTAATTTTTTTATTTTGTTTTGGAAAAGAGAAAGATGATTGACAATAGAAGATAGAGATTCTGTGGTGTTTGCTTTTAATTTAGCTACCGTCCAGAGGTTCATTTTAAAGATTCATGGATGAGAGGGCTTTCCCCCACTCCTGGCATCTTAGCAAGTGAGGTATGTTTACTCAATCTGTTTGTAAGAAACTATTTGCCAGACAGCCGAAACATAACCCTGACATTGATGTGAGACACCGTGAAGGCCGTTGCTTAGTGAGCTGCTTCCCCTTGAATGATTTAAAGCTGGTTTTTCAACTGAGTCAAGTGAAATAAGGGACTTTAAAAGGGTTTAGAAAAGAACCCAGGATGTTTCCTCTTTCATACTATTTCATATGGCTTTCTTCTTTGCTTTAGAGACAAACTGAATGAATGTTAACTGCTTAGATGTTATAGTTGAATAAGTGGTATAGAAATTCTGTTAAATAAATACATAAACACTATAGGCAAACATTACATACATTAGTATGTACTGATTAATGTGCAGCCCTACGTTTGTTGCTGAGATATGCAGAACAGCTGAAGTAATTCCAATTGAGGTTAATGGGACTTACTCCCAAGGGTGCATATTCATTTATGTGTTTTTAAAACCTCTCTGGTGCTCTTCATCTGGAAGGTTCTCAGGGTGGTATACAATAATAACAAAGTACAAAAAATGCTGTTTTATACATCTATATCTATAAAATGGGAAGCAGCTCACTAAGCAATGGCCTTCACGGTGTCTCACATCAATGTCAGGGTTATGTTTTGGCTGTCCGGCAAATAGTTTCTTAGAAACAGATTGAGTAAACATACCTCACTTGCTAAAAGCTAAAACCAAGGAACAGGCCACAGACAAATGAACCCCCCTTAACACTCCCGGGTAAATGGAAAGGCTTACTCTGGCAACGAACATAGTGTAATGTAGATCGTCATGGAGGCTTTCTAGAATGGAAGTACCCAAGTCAGGGTGCCATCCTTGCAGAGGGTTTTAGCCTTCAAGCACGAACTAAGTTGGAATAGGGAGTCTGAGGGCCACATTCCTTTGTTGGGATTCCTCAGGGGGATTGCATGCCAGTGATGAGTGAGGCCAGAGGCAAAAGTGTGCAAAACAGTGGGTATGATTCTCACCTTTGTGCAGTCGAGTCCCGCAAAAGTCAGACGTTTCTAGAAGCACCTACTTATCTCAGTTTAAAGAAACATTCCAGTGAGGAAAATGAACTCAGGTAGGATGTGAAGAAGGGCCAGTGAGGGATGTGGGTTTGAGTAGTGGGTAGCCTGGGAAAATAACTAAGGAAAGTGCTACTCCAGGGGTCGGGAAAGTTTTTGTGGCTTGGGCAGGTTCATGGTCCCGCAGATGCTGTGGTGAGCCGGAGTGTGTGTGTGAGCAAACGCTATTTCTGGCACTCCTTCCGGCATGGAGAAGGTGTGCACAGCTTCCCATTGGCTACAGGAGCTTCCTGCAGCCAATGGGAAGCCGGCCAGCATCGCGGAAGGCAGTCCCCGCTCTGCTCCACGCCAGTTTACTGTGGCACACGGGAGCCGACCGAGAGGCGGCAGGGGTCCCTGGATGGGCAGTGGGGGTCCATGGGCCCGTCAAATGACCCCCATGGGCCTCTTGTAGCCCATGGGCCTTAGGTTGCCGACCCCTGTGCTACTCTTTTGAATGCCCTGTAAGAAAGACAGGACACAACTGCAACAAGAGTTTTTTAAAAAATAACTTTTAATTCAATCTTTTGCTGCTGCTACTACTGCTCTGCAAGGCAAGCCTGCACAACCTTATCATTAAACACAATCTGAAACCTCCTTCAAGGCCAAGCTAAATGAAAATGATGAATAAAAAATAGTGGTAAAAAGCGACAAATAATATAAGAAACAGATTAAAAGTGATGGAAATTAATTGTGATTAGAAGCGTGGGTGCGTATGATGGGCATCTCTTGGCATCTAAAAGATAGTAAAAAGGGAACCTAATAAATGTATTTTGGGAGGCAGTTACACCACAAAGGTCCATATAGTTAAAGCTATGGTTTTCCAAGTAGTGATGTATGGAAGTGAGAGCTGGACCATAAAGAAGGCTGATCGCCAAAGAATTGATGCTTTTGAATTATGGTGCTGGAGGAGACTCTTGAGAGTCCCATGGACTGCAAGAAGATCAAACGTATCCATTCTTCAGGAAATCAGCCCTGAGTGCTCACTGGAAGGACAGATCGTGAAGCTGAGGCTCCAATACTTCGGCTACATCATGAGAAGAGAAGACTCCCTGGAAAAGACCCTGATGTTGGGAAAGATTGAGGGCACAAGGAGAAGGGGACGACAGAGGACGAGATGGTTGGACAGTGTTCTCGAAGCTACCAACATGAGTTTGACCAAACTGCGGGAGGCAGTGGAAGATAGGAGTGCCTGGCGTGCTCTGGTCTATGGGGTCACAAAGAGTCGGACACGAATAATCGACTAAACAACAACAGCTACACCACAGCTGTGTTAGCATTAGGCAGAGAGAGGCAGCCGCCTCAGGTGCAGGTGCTGGTGTGTAGACAGGGAGTGTCATTATGGTACTGGAGGGCAGAATCCTCAGCAGACTCAGCTTAAGATGTGGTGTGGCCCGACCCAAGTGCTGAAGTAAGATGCAATGGGTGGGGAGCAATCGTCTGCTTCATCTCAGGCAGCAAAATGTCTTTGGCCAGCCATGTACAGAAGCCAGCCTATCTGACTCTCTTTCAGCAATGGCAAAGGGACAGCATCTGTCACCATACATGAGGGCAGCATTCTGGTAAAACGGTCAGAGAGCAGACTCTGTCACACAAAACATCTCCCTACTCCCCTCTGTGGCCTGGAGGAGGCTGCCTCACATTGCCTATGTGGATTTGAAGCTTCCCCAAGTGTCAATGTCTGTGTTGGGTACCTGCTGTGTTGGGACATTGATCAGGACTTAGGTGCCACTGTCCTCAGTACTTACTTATCTTATAGCTAAAGGGAAGGGGGCACAGAGCAAGGCATCTAAAGAAGTCAAGCAGGTTCAAGTACAATCCTGCATAATCTAGTACTTTATTAAGACTTATAATGACATTGCAATTCACACGCAAAATGATAGACTTCTTCTGCATAATTTCTACGGCTATAGGCATGTTGGCATAAAGGATTCTGTACCAACTAAGCTGTGCACTGTGAGCGGGAGGGGGGAGGAAACAACAGGATCTGGACTTCTTTAAAATTGGGGGGGGTGTTTTAAAAGGGGTAAAAGAAAAGATGGCAAAATTGCTGAAATGCTGCACTCACTCCAATTCCGTTCATTGGATGAGGTCTTGTTTCATTCAGCTGAAATCCTATTTTTGTGTTGTCTTTGTTTCTGTTTTAAATGGGGAGGATGTTCTGCTGTGGTCAGTGTGTCTCTTCATGAGATCAAAGCATTTTTTCTGTGCTTTGTTGCTGTTGACATGACTTCTTACTTCACCTTCCCCTGCTGTTATGGACCTTTGGACCTTGTACAAGCTGCTATTTTTTCTCAGTCACCATGATGCTGCGTGGTATGACACGAGGAAAGGGCATGGTGGGAGGCAGTGAGAAGCCGAAGTTTTTCTTTCCTGATAGCTGTTTCTGGCAAGGAATTTTGCTTAGGATTGATGTTCAGTGTTGGGGGGGGGGGGGCGGAGTTGGAGGGCCACAGCATGAACAAGATAAATTACTGCAGGTTAAAGTCTGTCAGCAGGCAAGGACTATGAACTAAGGTATAGTGTTTTCCTCATGGCCTGACTTCCATTCACATTCTCCGAAATGGGGGTTGGGGGGGGGAAGATGCAAAATTTCATTTCCAAAAATTGCTTTTCAAAGGCTACACTGAAGATCATCAACCATTCTGATTAAAGACTGAGCTGCTTTTTAAAAAAATATTGTAATGGCAAACACTTGTAGCAGATTTAATGAATGGTTTCCCAACAGCCACAAACATTTACAAAATAAGTTACTAAATAAGAACTTTGTTTTAGTGTTCAAGTGTTGTGGGCCTTCATGCAAGATACAGTGAATTTTGTATGGATAATGATCCAGGTAATGGAGGTTCTAATGTATTAACCTTTCGAAATAGGATAGCAGCTGTATGCAACTAACACTGAGGAAAAATCCATTTGCATAGGATAATTCCTGCTTCTTGGCTTTTTAAAATAAAGATTTACTGATCAGTCTTCAGTACAATAATGTTTCATCTGCTTATCCTGGAAGCGTAGTATCACACTATATTCCATTTATAATTTGAGAACGAAATTAATTGAAAATTGGAACAAGTTCTATTTCAGGATAATAAAACTAGCCCTTTAGTCTGAAGTAATAGAGGAAAGTCCAATTTAAATATAAAACATGTAGCTATTAAGGGGCACATAGGGCAGAAAGATGGGAAATCAATATTATTCTTATTTTTAAAAATCTGTTTTATGAAGCACAGAAAAATCTTCTCGTTTTCTGCAAATAATGTTTGTGTTTACCTTGACCCTGATTTAAACTAGGACTCAATTGTGTTTTCTCCAGAGCAGTCATTTTTCAGCCCATTTTATCCTGATGATGGTTTGAAATACCAATAACCATTCCCACGGTATTTTAAATTATCACCATTTAAAGCTTTTGTTAAGGCTTGAGTTTGTATGGTATTCCTCTTCTTTCACAAGTTGAATGTTCTTTGTTTGCAACATTTAAAAACAATGTGTCAACATCTTTCTTTGGTCCAGTGGGAAGTATTCCATTTATTTGATGGTTTTTGAGAAGACTGTTTGGCTTTCAAAATACCTGGGAAGTATCAGGATGATTCTAAGATGGCAGCACACCAGTGTGTAATGGTGGCATATCATTGCCCACACTCCACAAGATGTGGGGATGGACACCATTTATCCAGTCTTTAACTCTGTCTAGTTGTGTACACAATAAGTGGCTAAAGGAGTAGTATTAAAGACATCTACACAATATTGAGTACACATTCAAGTAGGGGTGGCTGAGAATTTCAAACCAGGCCACACCCCTTTTATCCCATAGAACCATTTTTGAGTGAAAAACAAACCTGGGGCTTGATCTGCAGATCTACAAACCTTTCTGAGGGCTGTTTAGACTATTGTACTTGCAAGGTGTACTGTGGGTTGTTTTGTGTTTTTCCTTGCTTTTAACAACATGAGCTTCTACTGCACAGGGTAAAAATGCTTTTGCAGATGGTGGAGGAAGCAGCCACACATCACTTCCTGTGCAATCAGATGCACAAATGACCATTGAATGTACAACAAAACAATTGTCCCATCTGTACAACTTATACAAAAGAACTGCCCTTGGTGCTCTTCCTAAGTAATCCTCAGTTTGGTGGGAGTGTGTGGTTTATATTTGGATTTGGTTGACTGTTTTTATCTGCAGATTTATTTATTTATTTCATTCTCTGGAATTATCCTAAAAATCTCTGGAATTTCCCTGGAAGGGATGGACATACTTTAAGATGTCCACAGACTGAAACAGTCATTCCTAGTGTCCAGTAAGCTAAGTGGAAGTAATTATTCCATACTCCAAATACTGCAGGGCTAACACTGTTCTTTATAATACTGCATTACTACTTTAATTAGTGCCATTTGAGTACCTGAGGGAAACAATTTCACGCAAATTGCTCTGTAGCCGAAACGTTGTTTCTGAGCCACAAATGACATGCTAAACAAATTACATGAAGGGGTGTCTTGTGCAACTTTGATACAGCTAAAAAAACTTTGCAACCTTCCAGTCACATCTGGCCCAATGATGTCATTTCTGGGCTTAGAGAGATAGCCATTAACTATGATATACTTTACTTATAAACATAGGGCTTCCTTTCTTGGAATCATGTGAATGCTTTATGTATAATTGTGCAATTAACTTTATATAAGACAGACATCTTCCAGGCCCCCCACATTGATGCATAGCATAGACTATAGCATAACCAGTGCTTTAACATCACAGATTGAATGATTGCAAGGGAAAGTAGGGAATTCACTTTCACTAAAAACACAACAAAACTATGGCTAATGAATCTATATTACCAGGTGCCTAAAGTTATATTTTTCAGAACCAAAGACCTGCAGTAAGACACTACGCATGCACTATTTTCAACATTCTGGTTATAACCACCTCCCCCCCCCCCCAAGAATTTAGACACTTTCTGAATGTCTTGAATGACAATACTCTCGAATCTGGGGGCTCTGGAATTTCTTGAGAGTGTAATACAAAATCATACACTTAGTGTTTCAAAAACCAAATAAGGCTCATTTCTATTGTTTTGAGTGCCCCCTCCAAGACCACAATAAATACAAATAAGATGCTAAAGAGCTGACATTTTCTTTGAAGTTTGCACCTCACAATGAAGAGAAACTCTCCCCCCCCCCATTGTCAGCCATGAAAATGAATAAAGGTAAAGGTAAAGGTACCCCTGCCCGTACGGGCCAGTCTTGACAGACTCTAGGGTTGTGTGCCCATCTCACTCAAGAGGCCGGGGGCCAGCGCTGTCCGGAGACACTTCCGGGTCACGTGGCCAGCGTGACAACGCTGCTCTGGCGAGCCAGAGCCGCACACGGAAACGCCGTTTACCTTCCCGCTAGTAAGCGGTCCCTATTTATCTACTTGCACCCGAGAGTGCTTTCTAACTGCTAGGTTGGCAGGCACTGGGACCGAACAACGGGAGCGCACCCCGCCGCGGGGATTTGAACCGCTGACCTTTCGATCAGCAAGCCCTAGGCACTGAGGCTTTAACCCACACCGCCACCCGCGTCCCATGAAAATGAATAGGACAAGCTAATAGCAACCTTGTTCTTATTGAAAACAATGGGCCTTAAGTTCAACTACTTTTGCCAGGATTCAACCCTATGTTTAAATGTAGCACAGGGCTCCACAGAGCCATCAGGCTGGTTTGATTGCAGTGCTAGTTCACAAAGAATAAACAAAGCCCAACAGTGGTCAATGCAACAAAGTTTGAGAACCAGAGATCTATAAATTGTGGGGATATGTAGAAATTATATTGCAGTGAAAGTGCTTTTTGGCATAATTTTAAAACAAATATAAGATCAAAGATTTGTCTTCCTTGTGCTTTCTCCAGTTTCTTGCTGTTCTCGATCCCAGCAGTTTTGCCTCAGATGAATATGTTTTATTGATGTGGTGCTCTTGCAGAATGCCAAATTGGTGTGTTGCATTAATCTACAGCTTACAAACTCTATATATCTTAGGTTTTA
Organism: Podarcis tiliguerta; assembly: GCF_965153285.1. NCBI lineage: Eukaryota > Metazoa > Chordata > Lepidosauria > Squamata > Lacertidae > Podarcis > Podarcis tiliguerta. The sequence goes on from NC_139537.1 coordinate 37,453,902, forward strand.
TATCATCTTTAAAACTAGCCAAATATGTGTAAAAACTGAACATCTGGATCTGTAAACCTCAGGGCCGAATTCCAGTTTGATATCAACATGAAACTCCAATGACCTGGGTTGATTTATGAGTATTTAAACCAGGTGTCATTTTGGAACTCATAGTTTAGCCACCCACTACTAGTAAATCTTCAACCCCAAAATGCTATCCATTTGGTATTCGCAAGAGCCATAAATAAGGCTCCACCATCAAATGTTACTAACTTAATAACTGGGAATAGTATTTCAATATGGATTTCATTCTTTGAGTAATTCAATTATAAGCAATGGTTAAAAAAAAAAAGGACCTATCAAGTGTTTAAGAAGAAGTAAACTAAGTTAGGCAATTGCCTATCCTAAATTTAAGACTTTTTCTTGCATCAAGTTAGTATATAGGGTAGGCCAAAATACAATCTGCAATCATACAGTGATCTTCAATGCTGGATAAGTGGGCTCATGACTGTTGTAATATGCTTTCCTGCTTAGTGACCTTTCAGGCGCAACAATAATTAATTAAGACGGTGTTTTCCAATCACAATATCTATATGGAGTAATTTCCCTTTTGTGTTCTCAACGGCACGACAGATTGCTGAACCTGAGCCTCAGATCAGGCGCCTCGTAGCCAGACAGTTTTCATATTTCCTGCAAGCCTTTCTCTGGCCAGCCTGGCTTGATTTATAATAGCTGAGATAAGGCAAAATTAAAAATTAATTAATTTGTATGAATGTGTAATCAGGTGGACTGGACCGAGCCATAGAGATGCTAATTAGTCTATTCCCCAGCTCTCTCTGACCAGCTGATCCTCTGGAATATGCGACAGCTACAGCATCCATAGCTGACAAGTGAACATAGTCAGGGCGAAGGGTCAACAGTTTTTCTTCTAACCCCAGTGGGGCCAAGGAAAAGAGCTGCTTAGCTTGGCATTTAAGTTCAGGGAGGGAAGACCTTTCAGACTGCTAAAACAATATGTTAGTGTGACATTCATTGCGGGGTAGGTGGGGGATAAACCCTACATAGAGTCTTTCTCGGGTTTTTGGCTATGTTGAAATATTTCCTCCTTGAACACTCACATTATTGTTAATGTTTTGAGGTATTGTGCTCTGTGGTGCACAGTCTTCTATGATTTTTTAAAAATTAGAACATTTTAGCATATTGAGATAAAGCATGCAAGTGACACAGAACATTTTAGAGGTTCTATTTTTTTTGGGGGGGGGGTTACACGTTCTGCACAAATCTACGGCCAGCAAGGAATTGAGCTCATATTGTGTGAACCATAACCTCTCCCCTGCCGAACAGGTCGAGCCAAAGTTGCAATGAAATGTGCCACAAATGCTCTGCACTAAATACTGCATTAGCTCTTTCTGTGTCTCTTTAAATGGCTTAGTAATGGGAAATGATTCTGTTAGCAAGAGAGCAAAGTAAGTCCTTTTAAACATATATAGTGGTACCTCGGGTTAAGAACTTAATTTGTTCTGGAGGTCCGTTCTTAACCTGAAACTGTTCTTAACCTGAAGCACCACTTTAGCTAATGGGGCCTCCCGCTGCTGCTGCACCGCTGCTGCACGATTTTCTGTTCTCATCCTGAAGCAAAGTTCTTAACCCGAGGTACTATTTCTGGGATAGTGGAGTCTGTAACCTGAAGCGTCTGTAACCCGAGGTACTATTGTAGGTCAATAGTCAGACAAATAATAAAGCCTTCCCCTTAGCATGCAATTGTTTTGTCCAACCTGATTATCCGCTTTGTAGATAAGCAGTACTGGGTAGAATGCCTACATATGCAACTTGAAAAATAAGTTTTAAAAAGAATTTTATTCTGTTGCAGGAGCTGCAGCCTTCTCACTCTTTTAAAAAGTAATAGGTATTGTGGGGCAGATGAAGGGGGCCTCTCAAAAGTGTAACAATTTGTTAAAGACAAACCATAAAATAATCAGAGATAACAACTCTGCCAAACAATGTTGCACGTAATAAAGTGCTTACTCTTAGACCAAATCAAGCAAACATCTGTTATAAGAAAAGCTATAGCTTTGATAGCAGGTATTTTGCTGAAATTTCACATAAGTTCTCATTCTTGCCCAGAGTCAAATGCAGTGATCAGGTCTGGTGTCAGTACCTAGAATAGGAGGACAAATGCTTAGATCTTTGAGCTTGGGCAGGGCCACTGGACCCAAAGCTGGTTGCTGCTACCAGTCTTCCTTTTTTCACTTATCTCTAACTAGGGCAATGGTGTTCAGAAGAAGAGCACTGGCTGTGTTTGCAGCCACTGTCTTCTTTTTCTCAGAATGCCTCATTATTACACCAATCAGCATAATAAAGTGTGGAGGAACCCCGATATGTTTGTAATAGAGCATCATTGATTGGGAATCAAGTAAGTTTCATTCAGCGTCGACCCACTGAAATCGATGAACATGACTAAGTTAGGTGCATTAATTTCAATGGTTCTACTCTGAGTAGTTTAGTTGACTACCACCTATAATATTCATTCTAGTCAATTGTGTCTAAGTTTTTATGAATCACCCAAAATTCTGAGCTAAATGCAATATAAAATAATGAAAAAGAACAATACAGGTTTTAAAAAGTTTTTACAACAGAATAAAAGTCATTGCAACAGAATAAAAACATTATGAGAACAAAACCAAACAGTGGAATTTAAACCCATCAAAAGCCAAACAAAAGTGAAACAGAAGCAAAATGAAGAAAATTGGGAGACAACACTGGGAATACATTTATCTTAATCTAGAAATTGCCTGTGTGTATATTCGCAGCGGGATAAAGAACTGCATATGCAAATGGGCCCTGATTCAGTCCAACTGCAAGAGCAATGCACACATAGTTTTAGTCTGGAAGTTGATGTGCCGTGTCTGTGTGTGTGCGGGATTTTGTTCTGTGCATTCCCCCCTCTTCCCTGAAAATGTGCTCAGGAGACATTCACATCTAGCCCACACTACCGCACACACATTTAGTTGAACCAAAGCAAAAGACTTTGTTAACTTGGTTCCAAAAGATGTAATGGGAAAACTGAGGTATTTGAAGAAGTGTGCATGCACACAGAAGCTTATACCAGAACAAACTTAATTGGTCTATAAGGTGCTACTGGACAATTTTTTATTTTTTATTTATTTTTATTTTGACTGTGTCAGACCAACAGGGTTACCTACCTGAATATGGAAAAACTAAAATACTGATTGGTTGGTTGGTTGGTTGGTTGGTTGGTTGGTTGATTGATTTGTTTGTTTGTTTTAAAAAGACAACAACTCTAATTTGCAAGTTTCTTGACAGCTACCATGTAATTTATGTCTATGTAACCCTGTAAGGTGCTGCATACATATACGACTGGTAATCTTGTTAACTCACAGATTCTCCGTATCAGTCATATCCCTATTATATTTTCTTTTGGTCTGTTAGAATGACCTATCTCAGACGATGAGCACTGGGAAGTAGCAGCACCTTGAACTACCATGGGTATTTACCGGTATTCATTGAATTTGTACCCTGACTGTCCTCCCAAAGGAGCGAGTCCAGGGAGGCTGACACATCCAAAATTTGGGTTGTATCATTCTAACCAGTAACAGACAGCAACTGTTTGTAAGGGCATTCATTGTTTAAAAAGAAAAGCTTTTATTATAAAGGAAGTTTATAGCAATAGCTAAAGAGACAGGCTGAACACTACAGAACTGGGAGAAACAAATAATGATATGCTGCCTAGCCCCTTTTTCTATTACTCTTCTAGTACTCTTCACAGTCTTTTGACAAAATTTGAGATTATAATGAAGTATGACATCCACAAATCAAATTATTTCACTCCCATTTTGTTTCATTCCCCATAAATCCAATCAAATCTATTAACTGAGAATTCTAAATATTGAGAGAGGCCTACACTCTTTTTGATGCAGAAGTAGAGGTCACCCCACAGTGGACTGATAAGCCTTTTGTTTTTGCAGGTCTGTCTTAGAGTGCAATTCACTAAGAGGCATTCACTTTGATGGGAGACAGGCCTTAATTAGACTATAAATGTGAATTCTGCAAGTACAGTTGTGGAAAGAGGTTCTTATAGCCCCACACACCCAGAAAGAAGGCAGGTCCACCCCCTCCCATTGGTCACACCTCCCTATGTGACCCTGACCCCTCTCCCTGGGGGACACCAACTTGAGACTCTTCCCAGTTGGAGTGGGGAGGCAAATTGGCTCTTGCTAAGAGCAAGAACGTCATTCACATGGTACTTAAAACTTCAGACAGTGCAAGTGATAAATTCTTCCTTAACTTTGCCCTTCACATACAATTATTTGCATTGGCAGATACACATTAATGAAAAAACGTATGATAAAAATGGCTCCTTGTGGTGTGCTGAGAGCCAACAGCAATTTCTCATGTTACATTTAGGAGATTAAAATGCATGAAAGACAGTAGAAAGAGCACCTCACTTGTGTTTTTAAATACAGCTCTTTTTCAGTATTAAAGTTATGCTGATGTCCAAGAACAACTTGTTTGCCTGGCTAGGAGTAATACTGCTTTAATCATTAACATTTGAGTGCATATATTCTCTCTTAGAGTTATGTGAAAACCTGTTAAAGCAATGTGTCCTATTTGTTTCACTCACTAGGGCCCATTAGAAATATCACAAGCCAAAGGTATCCTGGCTTGTCTTATGTGAAAGCTTTTTGTTGGACTCCGTGCAGTCCTCTGTGACTATTGCTGTTGTTGTTGTTGTTGTTATTACCATGGGACTGGGATGCTCAGCTACCCTGGGCGGCTTCCAACAAATTATAAAGCCACAGTAAAGCATTAAACAGTAAAAACTTCCCTATACAAGGCTGCATTCAGATGCATTCTAAAAGCCAGATAGTTCTTTATTTCCTTGACATCTGATGGGATAGGCATGGCTACTGAGAAGGCCCTCTGCCTGGTTCCCTGTAACCTCACTTCTTGCAATGAGGGAACCACCAGAAGGCCCTTGGAGCTGGATCTCAGTGTCCAGGCTAAACGATGGAGGTGGAGAGGCTCCTTCTGGTATATAAAAATCCTTATGTTTACAAATGTTCTCTTTTCATTGTTTTCAAGCAGTTTCAGCATGGGATGAGGTTTCCCCATGTGATGGAAACAGTTTTCTAAAACTTAAGTACATTGTCTTCACCGATACAAATTTCAGTGGGCTATCTTGCCTTAGGAATGCTCACAGCCTAATGTAAAACACTGCCTGAACTGAGTACATCAACTCACTTTTCAAGCGGCATTTCCTCTTGAGCTCCCTCCCATCTACCTCTAGTCTTGCTTTCCCCAGGTGCCACTGGGGTATTTCTTGTGATAGCGTAAGATTTATGTGTTGACAAGTGGCGAGGTGAAGCAGTGGTTAAAGTAGAGCTGCAAGTGATACTCCTGATCTCAGCAGGAGTTGCTGGCAATCTTCCTTCTCCCCACCTCCCTCTGCTAAGTTTTCCCTTGTGAGTAACTATAAATTACTTTCTTGAGAATCTTTAATGGAAGCTAATATCACCTCCATTTAGACCTGTAGATTCCTGAGGTGCGCAGTAAAGTCTAATCCCAGAACATGTATTCTTAATGAACCCTGTGGTGTTTTAGCATTATACAATTCCCAAGCCTGAACAGTGCCACTATTTATACTAAAAATCCATAATCACGGGCAACATTTTCCTTATTTTTTTGTCCTTTTTCTCACATGTTGTTTTTCTTTTCTTTTACAAATGAATAACCAGCAAAAGTTAGGCATTAGTTGTCAATACTTAGCTACAGTTAAATTAAACAATTATGCGAACACATACAGGAGGCTAGCTATTAATGGCATTTTAATGTATTATGGGAAGAGATAAGGACCTGGTTTCACAGGTTATTAAAAATATAGGCTCTTGCATGTCAAGAAAGGAGAGAGGGATTTCAGGGAGATTACAGAGCAACTTCTCTGTAAACATTCACCTTGATTAGTGAAGGCCACTATGCGTCTCCAAAGAATTGTGGTTTTGAAGTAGTTCCAGTGATTTAATGATAACAAGAAGATAGGGAGATTCTTAGATGGAAAAGCCAAGTACAGTCTTGGAGCAGGGAGGAGAGGATGTAGGAGCTTATACAGTAAGTAAACTTTATGTGAATTTCCTCTCAGTGAATAACACTAACTTTTGAACAAGAATAATGGAATGTTCTAATCAGTTAGTAGCTACTAAATTTCATTTAGCACATTAGCATGGAGACTGGAGTTCGGACAGAGAAGAGGCCAGTCCAATTAATCCGTGACTGAACAAAGGTTTGGCTATATTGCCTCATGTCCAAAGGAACATACTCAAATACAGGTAAAAGTCAGTTAGGGGATCCTAAATAATTGGATTTAATTTGAATTGAATTGAATATATAACCAAATGCAATTAACCTTCAAAATTTGCACTGCTCTGAATTTTGTGGTATAATTGTCCAGCAAAAAATAAATAAAACTATATAAATAAAATATATAAATAAAAAAACAAAAAACATACAAAATATGTAAATTAGGGAAAAGTGCATACAAAAGGCATATCAATTAGGGAAAATAACATAAAAATCAGTTTATCCATATCTATTGTCTCACAATGGCAATTTGGACCACAGCTCCTGTAGGTGTGCACAATTTCTGATCTATTCACTTCTCACTGAGGGACTCAGAATGAGCAAAATGGAGCAATTCTGTTCTCTAATTGTGTTAAGATTCTGGCACCAGATTTGTTATCACCCCAGTTTCATTCCAGTCAGAATTCCAATTCTGGAAGGCAACTGGAGGAATTCTGCATATGTTACATTTATGTAAAAGTGGGAAAAGTTACTTTTTAAATTGTAGTATGTTGTAATTAGAAAAGAACCACAATTTCACAATGATGAAATTTTAAATAAACAAAACTTTAAAACAATATTTTGTTTTCCCACACCTTTTACTTGCAAAATTGTGCAGCAGTGCAGCAGTACAGTGATGAAATAGTCAAATTCTACCATTTCACCACCGCACAATTATGCATTAAGAAAGAAACAAAGAAAGAATTTATTTCCAAATGAACCCAGTTCAATTTTTCCTCTGTAACTATTCTTAAATATTCATCTGGAAACCAAATGGATTCTAAAATACTGAGTTCCAATCCGGAAATCATTCTATAAGAACAAAATTGCAAACCTGAGGCAGAATCCAGTTGAGGCAAAAACCATTGCTAGCTATTCTTACCATAGCTGATTTGCATTGCAGCTTACTTACACTTCTAAATGTAGAACCATAGAATTGTAGAGATGGGACTTTATATTCTATGAACAGAAATATCCCACAGGTACACTAGTAACATACTTCACTTTTAATTACCCTCACTGCTCTGTCAGCAGCAGTTGAATTTGTGTTCTATAGTTTTTTATGAATTACGGTATATTACATAGGGAAGTAAATGCTATTTTCCCCATACAACATGGCCAACCATCTTGCTGTTTCTTTCCAAAACAATCTCATAGCTCCATTAGTTTGGACCAGTAATTACCCTGACACTGCAGACAAGCTTATACTTTGAACTGAAAATTAAATAAACAACGTTGACAGATGTTGGCAAAATATAAGTAAGGTCACAGGAGTAGAAGCTCAAAAGTAATTTAACTGAAACTCATCAGAAATCTGTGTTTGGTTTATGGAATACTATTTTGCACACATTTATCTGAAGAAGTATTCCTTTCATTTTCCAATTAGGTGTCAGCATGCATTTTCAAATAAATGTTGCATTCTCACACTACAGTTTGAAGTCATCCTTTATTTCCTGCTAGGACCAGAAGCCTCAACACAACTACGTGGCAATAACAGCAGTACCCCACATATGCCATACTTATTCCCAGAAAACTGAGTATAGTGTTACAGCCAATGGACTTACTTCTGAGCAGAAATGCATGGGAGGTTCAGTGGTGAATGTCATAGATTAAAGGCTTTTATTCAGCTGGAACTCTCAGGTGAACCTCTCAGGTGGGCGCCATTGCATTGCATTCCAAGAGAACAGGGGAGGTGTTCATGGTGAGTTCTAGCACTTCTTTTTTTAGGAAAATAGCACTGAATAGATTTGTGTTGGAATCGGTCAGATCTTGAGTGCTGTTTCTAAAGAGCTACCCATTTACGTGTTCATTAAAATCAATGAGAGGCAAAATCCAATTCCCATTTTATAGAAAGGTAAGCTTGTGGGATGCGGGTGGCGTTGTGGGTAAAACCTCAGCACCTAGGACTTGCCGATCGCATGGTCGGCGGTTCGAATCCCCGCGGCGGGGTGAGCTCCCATCGTTCGGTCCCAGCTCCTGCCCACCTAGCAGTTCGAAAGCACCTTTAAGTGCAAGTAGATAAATAGGTACCGCTTTATAGCGGGAAGGTAAACGGCGTTTCCGTGTGCTGCGCTGGTGCTGGCTCTCCAGAGCAGCTTCGTCACGCTGGCCACGTGACCCAGAAGTGTCTCCGGACAGCGCTGGCCCCGGCCTCTAGAGCGAGATAGGGGCGCAACCCCAGAGTTGGACACGACTGGCCCGTACGGGCAGGGGTACCTTTACCTTTTTTAAGCTTGTGACTTGTTTGCTTTACTCTCTCCATAACAACCCTCAAATCTTAGCACATGATTTACATTATGAAACTAAAAGTCGGGGGGGGGGGGATGACGACGGGACTTGAGGGTTTTTAAAGTTTTTTTGTTTTTGTTTTTAAATACATATGTATGGGAGTACTATATGCCAAGCAATAAAACAGTGGATTAAATAAAATAACTGAGTTTGTAAATTGTCAGATAAACCATGCATAAGTTCTCGGCAACTTTTCTTGTGATACATTCTGTTTCATGCAGACATTTATTCAAGTTTTCAAGTCCTTTATGGGTAGCTGACCATTTACACAATTATTTTAAATATGCATACCTTATCAGATTTTTAGAATGAAATTCATCTCCCTTTACAGTTCTTAATCTTTGCCTACCACTTTGAAATATCCGTGTCCTTTTGCCATAACAGATAAAACATCTAATACTACCCCCCTGTCGCCAATTCCGCAACAGGTTTGAAATGAAACCAAATCAAACATGTAGCAGAAAATTAGTGAGAACCAAACTGGACGGGGTTGGGGCGCTGGGGGAATGTAACCTAATATCTTGAAAGCTGAAATGTGAATGTTACAGCAAATATTACAAGTAACTTAACCAACTGGTAACTAGTGTTCCTGTTTGTTTTATAAATGGATTTGGAAAGAAACTGGCTCAGTCTTGTGATATAGCATCTCGCAGTTTTAACAGACATTATTCCATGCATTTCTAAAAGCATATAATTTAATTATCTTTGGCTAAATTGCACTGCAACTTATTTTGATGCTGTGAGCCAGGCAGACTGAAAAGCACCATATAATGTTATACAGTTCTGTAATACTAGGGAGGATGGACTAGAGGGCTCCAATAGGTCTTTTCTGCTTTCTATTATTATATGAAACCATTGTATGAACTTTGATTGATCACAGAACATTGAAGAGCAAAGGATATTGTTTCTTGGTAAACAAACTCACAAGAGGGGTAAATGAGAGTTGGAAATACTGATGTGAGTTGCCATTATGCATTTGAGCTATCTTTATGCATTTGAGCTATCTTTGCAGGAAGCAAAACACATGAAGGCATTGTCAGGAAATTATTACTTTCCTTCTAGTGTCATTTTAAAAGTCAACTTTTTGAGCACTCAGGCCTTCACTTTTTGATTAAGTCACACCTTCTCAAAGGGTATCCAATGTGGGGTACCTTACATTATTACAGAAGCCTACTTTAGCTAGGTAAAGGTACTTAAATAAGATTGATGTAGCTAAAAATAAGGTACCCCTATGTCCCATCTCCCAGGGTTGTTACATCTCTTGAAAAAGCTGGAAACTAAGTAACCATTGCAAAAGTGGTGGGCTTTCCCCATTGATACACTTCCTTGAGTCACCTGCATTTGGCTGAACTTGTGAGTGTACTATCTGGAGAAATTGTATAGTCAGTGGTCTTGTGCTGCAATTTTGAACTTACAATAAAATATATGATAGAGATCTGGAAAGTTTCATTTACAATGCAGATGTTGTAGTTTTGCCAAAGTTACCTTCTGTCTGATTATAATTTACTTTCCCCCCCTTTGGGGAAAATAAATTGTTAGTGCTTGGATACATAAACCGCTTGATGGTGGTGGTTAGAAACAGAGCTAAGCTTTCAGATGTGCATCCCATAGAAAGCAATGTCCAACATGTGGAAGTGCATTCAGAAGCCTACTAGACAGCCAGAGTTCCAAAAAGAAAGAATATCTGAATGCAGCCCACAGAATTATTTTGCATATCATAGAACAGAAAAGTTAAATACTTCATAGAAAGAAAGAAATGTTTTCACATGAGTTCAACATATACATGTTGTTCTACACTGAGATAATCACCACACAGGAAAAATATAACACACAAGTTGACCTTTAGAAGAAAAACAGATGGCTTTGAGGATGGAGACATAAGGTCCAACACACCTTTCATGGTGTGAGGTTTCATTTCAGACCACTGTCAGGTTGGTGGGCTTGAATTTCAAGCCTTTTTTTTGGCTGCATATAGTTTCCAGCCTCCCAGATTGTCAAACTGTTAAATTTCACCCTTGCCTTTTAATTATAAGTAATAGCTCTGCATGTTTGCATTTGAAGACCTTGCATGATTTTACTGCCATAATAACATTTCACTTGGAGTAACCATTTTCACAGAACCAGTTTTTTTTGCACATCTTATATCTAAACTCTTTTGCTGCCTCCTTTCAACATTTTTCAGATATTTCACCCAATAAAACACATTCAAATTCAGGGGTGTGGGGAGCCCTCACAAGAAATTTTGCAAGTCCCTAATTTGAAGAAAGGCTTTGATAAACACCACTACCTAATATGTCCCTGATTTATCTATGAAGTAGAACCCTACCACACTATATAAAAATCAAAAGCTTTACCTTTTGCTAATTTAAATTGGTAAGCCATTTTTTCTGTCATGTCTATTTGCCATATAGCTCACTATATCCAAAAATGTAATGTCAACAGTTAAATTGTTTTCCATTTTTTAATTATTACCCTGTGAGCAGCCATCAACATAAATATTATTGGTTCCATAGGTGCCATTTCTCAATTTGTTCCTTTCAAATTGTTAAAAGAGATAATTCTGGTTCCTTTACACTAGATGGAGGTTACCAAGTAGAAAGAGCTGTCAAAGCAGTACTGTTCTAGGATTTTTGTATAGCTTTCTTAGTAAATGTAGCCATTCCAAACCTCTGGTAGCATTATATGGATGCTTGTAATAGTCAAGACATGGAAGGCATGGAAGCTATTCCTATATATAAGGGCTGAAGAACCTATGGCCTTCCAGTTGTTGCTGGTCTCCAACTTCACCAACCCCAGTCAATATGGCCATTGGTCAGAGACAATGAGGGTTGTAGTCCAGCAGTATCTGGTTCCCCCCACCTGCAATATATGATTGTTTATGTTGATGCATACCATTGATCCATCTGTCTAACTACTGGATACTGTCTGATAGGTGTTCTTCAAGGTCTCAGGCAGATGTCTTTTCTAGCTACTGGAGATGTAAATGATTTGAATGTGGGAAGTTTTGCACTTACAGTAGTGCTCTGCTACAGCGTTATGGCCCCTCTCTGATCTGTCAGAATCATCAGAACCACTGCTGGTCATATCTGTGGTGACCCAGCCCACATGTTATGTTTGTTCATGTGGCCACCTTCTTAAAGTCTGCTGAAACTTCATACAAAACATGGTATTGTATGAATCAGCCCAAGGACAAATTGAAGCTGGTGCAGTAATGCATGCTATTCTCATTCTTTCTCCCATGTTTAATCGAGCAGTGTTCAGTGTGCGTATAAATTAAAGCACACAGGAGCCAAAAGCAGCAGAAGAATTAATATAGCACCACTTCGCGTTCTTGGATGTTGTTTGAAAAAGGCATCATGAAAACGTTTGATTAAGTGAGAGAGTCTACGTTTTACGAAGCTTTCTATGTTGCGGATGAAGATTTATGACACTATGCAGAATGGCTCTCTCAGGAAGCCAAGGTTCCCACCGAATCCAGGAAATGATGTATTTTTCTTTTGCACTAAAGAGCACATTATGTATTAAAGGAGGATATCGGAAAGTCAGTGTTCTTTTGAGTTAATGCAGCTGCAGTGTTAGCTAAAATAGATCGCAGCAATTCTGTGAATCTTAAGTTGAACAGAGGCTGAAAAAAAAATTTCTTGCAAAATATATTCACTTTAATTGAGCTACCAATTTGATGGTCATTACCTTTGATTTCTTTCTGAAAGGAGTTTTTTAAAAAACACCACTGAGCAGGAGGCCTAGGTTTCTAGAGAGGCCTGGTGTTGGAAACTTCAAAGGCCACTATAGTGCTCTTAGCACCACACAACAAGCTTTTATGCTCCATGAATACCTGAAGAATGTGAAATTACATGCTCGTTTTCAGAAATGCCTTGTGCTTTTGCTTAATACATTAATCTTTCCATCTTGTGGGTTTAGTATGGAATTGTAATAGATTACTCCAGAGCCAAGGTTTAAGTAGGCCCCAGTTCTTAAGAGAAGGTTTCAGCTTTGACATTTGTAAGATTTACTAGTTCCAAAGCTTGCTTTTGTAATAAAACCTCCTGCTTCTTTCATTTGTTTTTTACTCCATCCAAAAGTTGAACGTAACATACAAAATGTAATATTTTGGATGCATACCTATGGATTTTACCTAGATTTCAAGGGATTTAAATTGCTTAGATTTAAGGCTATGCTTTAGTGAAATTAGGAGATTCTATCCACCCATTCATCTATTAGTCTATGAAGTAACTGATGGCAAACAAAATCTGCAGGTTTGCGGCACATAACAATGTATTGTGTAGTGTCAGGTTTTTATTTCATGTGAAATCGAGCACTGAAAAGAAAGAAGGACTCAACTAAACTATAGTAGGAGGTGTCTTAAAAAGGTAAAGGTGCCCCTGATCATTAGGTCCAGTCACGGATGACTCTGGGGTTGCGGCGCTCATCTCACTCTATAGGCCAAGGGAGCTGACGTTTGTCCACAGACAGCTTCTGGGTCATGTGGCCATCATGACTAAGCCGCTTCTGGCGAACCAGAGCAGTGCACGGAAACGCCATTTACCTTTCCGCCAGAGTGGTACCTGTTTATCTACTTGCACTTTGACGTGCTTTCAAACTGCTAGGTTGGCAAGAGCTGGGACCAAGCAACGGGAGCTCACCCCGTCACAGGGATTCGAACCGCCGACCTTCTGATCAGCAAGCCCTAGGCTCAGTGGTTTATACCACGGCGCCACCCGCGTCCCTAGGAGGTGCCTTACTGCTGATCAAATCTACCCAGCCATGACCCGGAACCTATACGCCGTCTCCCTCAGCCAATAAAGCGAGATGAGCACCACAACCCCAGAGTCGGTCATGACTGGACCTAATGGTCGGTGTCCCTTTACCTTTACTTTATATCACTTAGTTCTAGCAGATGAGAGAACTGAGGTGAGGCATATTGTACCCATGCCTCCTCCATTTCCATATGTTGGCAATGTGTTTAGAAATTGCAAGCTAAAGATTCATTCTTTCCTGGGACTAAGCTCATTATACTTCCGTGTGAACATACTTAGGATTTCTTTGTAAGGCCCAAAGTAAACTGCACGTGTGAGTAATGACAGCAGAGACAAGATACTTAGATGTTCTCCTCTGTCTGTTTTTATTTCCAAGCCATCTCCCTGGTTGTTTATCAACCCACAGAGGAGAAGATACGGATTCTACTACAAGATTGTAGGAATAGTCCTAATATATCAATTGAATGTAACAACCATGTGTATCCTGCCTTAGTTCAAAAACCAGGACCAACCACATTAACTTTAGTCAGATTGAGAAGCAGCAAATACTAAACTGTGAGGGGGGAACTGTGTGAGAGACATGACCTGGCCTGCTCCCCCTAAGCTAGCTTGCTGCCTGCAATTTTGGTGGAGATTGCTGTCCAATCACCAGTGTGATGGAAGTCTTTACTACCAGTCTAGTCAATTTCTATATGTGGAATGGGGCTGCCATCTTGCTGTCCACTTCAGGCAGTAGAACGTCTTGGGCCAGGCAAAAATGTAAAGTACAGTAAACATCGCTTTCTCACAAAGTGTCTACTGTCATAGGCTACTATTAACAGACTATTCTCTTTTGGTGATTTAGAAAGGAAAATCTTTGTGTCAGAATGAATGTCTTCAATTTAGCTCAGTTCAGTATTTTATTATTTTTATTTTATTTTATTATTTTATTGCAAAACAGTTTACATAAAACAGCACAGACAAATAAGAAAAGAACAGTACGTCAATAACAACTACACATACACACACACAAACAACAAATCTTCTAGCTTCACACACACTTTTGACTTCCAATTTACCTTATTGTGCTTTCTACATATTCTTAGTTTATACATACTTCCTGTTATATCTATTGCATATCATGAATATTTTTTTAAGTTTCTAGCATTCCTTAATATATGATTCAATCTAAACCTGTCAGGAGATCTGCATTTTCACAATATTGTTTTATATATTTGTCAGGGGTTCAGGAGCAGAGGCACAGGAAAGGGAGGAAATGGAGAGCGAGGGGGAGGAGTCCGAAGGAAATGTCAGTGATGACAGCGGTCCGAGGTCTCTGAGTCTTTCCAGTGAATCGGATGATTCACAGAAAGGGGCTCCCATGGTCAGGGCAAGGGGGGTGCCAAGGGGGACACCCCAGGAAGAAGGGGCCAGAGGGGACTCAGAGAGCAGCAGTTGGAAATCCGGACCAGCGTCCACACCAGAGTGCAGTAGGGGGGAGGAGTCCCAGGCATCGGGATCAGGCGGCGCGCTGCCAGCGGGAGAACATGAGGCAGGATTGACCACGCCTCCGTCGGGGAGCGAGGAAACGGTCAAGAGGAAGGTTGAAGGCTGCGCGCGCGCGCCAAGTTCAAATGTACAGGAGGGCGGCACAGTTGGCAGCCCGGATAGGGAGCCAGGTCCTAAAGCCCGCCGAAGAGAGCGGGAGGAGTCAGGGGGGTCAACGTCTGCGTCGGAAGAGTCCAGGAAGTAAGGGACCCCGGGGGGTAGCAGGACCCAGAGGAGGAAGGAGAGACGGAAGAGGTGGAGTAAGGCTAGAGTCTTAAACTGGTGTACAGGGGGCGGAGATTCAGATGGAGCTTCGCCGGTCTAAACCCTAGACGTAGAGCTGGGGCGCTGCGGCTTGGAAATGGAAACTGTACTTCAATAAAGACTTTTGTACATTACTACCGGCTAGCGTTGGTCCTCTGTGAGCTGGGACCAGGAACCAGCTCTGACAATATTCTTTAAATATTATCTGTTTTTTACTTACTTTCTGATTTATTCTTACTTGTCTCAGGTTTAGTTAATTCATATTACTAAAAATCTGTTTGAATCAGAGGTGCCTATCCTCTGATTAGTTCTGTTTCTGATCCCAGCCAGTGATCCCAGCCAGTGCAAGCCTGTGCTTGTTTACTCATAAGTAAGTCCCATTGTATTCAGTGGGGCTCACTCTAGGTAAGTGTGCATAGGATTGTACTGTATTTATCCCACTGAATCGTAGAATTGTATAGTTGGAAGGAACCACGAGGGTCATCTAGTCCACCCCCCTTCAATGCAGGATTCAGTCAAATGTTAGTGAAACTTTTTCTA
This sequence comes from Podarcis tiliguerta, assembly GCF_965153285.1. Classification (NCBI taxonomy): domain Eukaryota; kingdom Metazoa; phylum Chordata; class Lepidosauria; order Squamata; family Lacertidae; genus Podarcis; species Podarcis tiliguerta. The sequence goes on from NC_139537.1 coordinate 37,469,612, forward strand.
GGTCAAAATATACAAAAGGCTATAGAACTGTAAATCAGTTTAGCCTCTTTCTGTTGTTTCTTTACCATTAACACTACTAATACTTTCTTTGTTTTATAGTTGTCTTAGACAAGACAAAAACCTTAATGCAGAAAAGACTTTGAGCCTTTGGTTAAGTCCTGCCAACGTTAATCACATATTTTAAAAGTATGAGTCACAAAATCCATAGCTAGGCTTTGCAAATTGCCATCATTTTTTTCTTCCTTTTTTCATTGCGGTTGAAAGGAATGTATAAGCAAAGATTCCTTAATGTTACAGGATGACATCAAATACAGAGACAATAAGGAAGGAAAAAGCAACTCAGGGAAAGAAAAAAGGTGCAGCCTGTACTTTCAAAATGTATTTATAGTCTCTTTTTTCCAGGCTTTAAAAACATATGCTTATCTTGAAAATCAGATTATTTTAATAGGAGGGAGAGAAAGAAAACTCACACACCTGAGAATCGGTTTTTGCTCGGTCTATAAAACAACTTGTCACACTCTGACACCAAGAAACAGAGCAAACCCTCTCTTTTTGTTCTTCTAACTCTATTTCAGACCTATATTTTTTAATATCCAAGGAGTAAATCAAAGCTTTGATTCCTGAAGGTTTCCACGACATTGCGGTTATGGCTCATTTTACTACAGGGTTAATCACATGCCATCTTGTAGCCAAAAGTTTGACTGCAGCTGCTTTTTCAGAGAAAGTTCATGAGTTTCCCCTTGATCGTATTTCAGTTTTTCTCTGACAATGATCTTTGCTTTTGCAGGCTGCATGATGACTTCATACAATTTTATATACTTTATACAAATTGCTTATCAAAAGACATGGTTTATAATATCCCTGAGAAGCCCTTTAAAAATGGATTTGAAATGTTTTTTCTGTTAGATGAGAATTATTTGGAAAGCTTGAGGTGCAAGGGGGAGGGTTTGTAATTGTTCGTGTTCACTATTTGCTTTTGAAAGCCTTAAGCATACTAAACTATTGGCCAGATTAGCAGGACTAATTCATTTTCTTCCGTGTAGGCATTATATTGGTAGGTTATAGGAAGGTGCTTCCTTTGAAGGAAGGCATCACCAAACATGTGGTTGTACTGCAGGTAGTTATAGGCTTAGGAAGCCCAGTTCTTCCTGGTAGGAATACCACTTGCCAGGCTGAGGAATGAATACACAGTTGGAACAGTAAATTCATAAAGTGAAACTCTATGTAGATACAATCCTTCTGGTTAATATGCTACTATGGTGACATCCCAGGTGGTTGCAATGTGTGCGAATGGTGCACTGACATGAATTTGGAGCTGTTAATTAGGAGGATATGCTGATCATGTGTGGGAGATGCACCCAAGTGGTCCTGTCCATAGGATTATAGCTTGCACATGAAATGGAACAGGATGACCCTTAGGGATTTTGCATGCCCCAGAGCAGTTTCAAAGGGAAATGGCAGCACTGTTGCAACATCTGGAACGAGTATCTGTTTACGTGCCTGAAGTTTTAGGACGTGGTCTTACTGAGGAAGTACACAGTGAGAGACTGAACAAAATCTGAGCAACTGTTTAAGCTGCACTGAATGGTAGTGCCTCCTACACCAGAATCTCATGTATCACATAGACAAATATGGTGTGAGCACTGATCCTAAGAAAGTGGAAGCTATTTCAGAGATTAGCTCATAGATTCCATTGTGGAGCTGAAAAGGTTCTTGGGCATGGTACAGTACTTGGAAAGATTTATGCCAAAGTTGGCATGGGTACTTTACTCCTTAAATAAGGTGTTGAAGGCAAATACCACTTGGTTTGGGGGTCCAAAACAATACGAAACCTCCATGAGGGTAAAACAGCTTGACTTGCATTATATGATATCAACCATTGTACCACTGCAAGGACTGACACAAACAGCTATGAGTTATTCCTCTGCACATAGTTATTCTTGCTTTCCCTGGAATGAAAGAGACTTACAGAGTCAAAGCAGTTAGTCATTATGGGGATAGAATTGCCATTCTAGCTGAGATGAGACAAGGTATCCTAGTGAAATAAAATGCCCTGGTGAAGTTCACCAGGGTACAGTCAACTGAAAATTGTGATTTCTGCCAGAAGAATATACTCTCTATGCAAAAGGACCACAAATTTGCACCAGGCAGACTTTTCCATGTATCTAGAAATAGCTCACACAATAGATCTTAGGAGTTCTACCACCTGTTTAAAGGATATATTAGCAAAGTTAAAGTGTCCCAACAAACATGTAATAGTTAAGGCACCACAATTTGCAAAATAAATTTTGCACCCAGCTTGCTAAATGAATGAATGAATGCCCATATTACAACCAGACTCTGCTACCCACCAGCCAATAGGTAGGAAGAGAAAACAGTCTAAACTGCAAGGTGAATCCTGAAGCAAGAATTTCATATTCCGGCTTACTGAATGTTAGAGTGACTCTGATTAATACAACGAAGCCCAGCCCAACCAAAACAAAAGAGAAGTTCCCAAGAGTATCAAAACCACAGGTATGGTCATAGGAACCCCAACAAACAATGAAATTGGTATAAGAGGTGATGAATGAATGGACAAAACAAGACTGCATGTAAAATGAACTATATGTGTATATATGAACATGAGCAATAGCCGCTGTTGTGCAGCAATTACAACAATTTCTCCAGATACCTAAAATGGTTAGACAAGATCTCCTGGATTGCACCCCATTTGATACTGCATTAGAACAGAAAAGGAGAATTCCTCACAGATGGCAGCTGCTATAAGCTCCTCTTATAGCCTCTCCTTTGATTTTTCAAATTTATGTTGTTCTGCTTCCTCTAAAATATATATGTGTACAATATACTAGATAACGACATTCATCTGAATGGAATTAAAAATTTATTAAATAGTAAAGTACCATTAAGGGACGCAGGTGGCGCTGTGGGTAAAACCTCAGCGCCTAGGACTTGCCGATCGCATGGTCGGCGGTTCGAATCCCTGCGGCGGGGTGAGCTCCTGTCGTTCGGTCCCAGCTCCTGCCCACCTAGCAGTTCGAAAGCACCCTTAAGTACAAGTAGATAAATAGGTACCACTTTATAGCGGGGAGGTAAACGGCGTTTCCATGTGCTGCTCTGGTGCCGGTTCGCCGGAGCAGCTTCGTCACGCTGGCCACGTGACCCGGAAGTGTCTTCGGACAGTGCTGGCTCCCGGCCTCTAGAGTGAGATGAGCGCACAACCCTAGAGTCTGTCAAGACTGGCCCGTACGGGCAGGGGTACCGTTACCTTTTAAAGTACCATTATTTATTGAATACCCAGTGTAGTCTTCCAAAAGAGCTTAATCAGTGGATCTATTCCACAAGGTGCCTGTTGCTCCTGAAGACCAATTTAAAAGGATGGGCCGAAATAATCCCCAGATGCTATTAGAGGTGACTCATCATCTCAAGGGGAGGAAGTTGTTTAGGGGTATCCTTAGGATTTGCTGGTCAGCTCAGATTTGGGTTTCAGGATTGCTTAGAACTCAAAAGAGGGGAAATGGGATGAAACATGGTCCTGAATAGAAAGGCGGTTCTTTATATACTATGGCATGAAATGTGGAACTAAAACAGAAGGCTGGGAGCACAGGAAAGTCTGTGTTAGTGAGTTTGCTGTTTATACAATAAAAGGGTTACCACTAGTCTTCTGTAGTCTCTGACATTCACTGTGGAGGTCAGATGCATGTTATATAGCTTCTCCACATCCATCCAAGCATTCATATAACATCTGAAAGTGTGTGTGTGTGTGTGTGTACCTAAAGACAGAGAATGAGAAAAAGAACACTTTTTTGCTGCATGGGCTATCAATTCAACATTTTTAAAGAAATGTGTTTGAATGTGGAGCCCTGGAAAATATTCCTGTGTTCAGCATCTCTGCCTCTCCCACCCTCTCTCCCTGTGCTATCATATTTACAGTTAAAATTCTGGATAAGAGCTCATTTATAAAAGAGGCTTTCTGAGCTATCTGCGATTAATTAATGTCATTCTTGCCTTTTATTTAGCTGTCTGGAGATAATTGGTTAAGGTCTTAAAGATTTGTTTAATAAATGCCTAAGGTAAATGGAGCTGAAAATTCAGAGAAATGGCTCAATTTGCTTAGTATTCAGCGAAGTAGGCTGGACTGTCACCCATTCATACATGGAAGCTTTTTGGTTAATTGATTACAAGTGACATCCCACTGTTTCTTAAATGGGGCAATTCATCTTGAAGAGACTTTTCTTAATATGTATACTTGGTACAACATACGGGTGCAAGTAAGTAGAGTAATTGCGCATTGTCTCCTCTACTTTTAATACCTAATAAGGAGCCAGCTTGTCAGTGATAACTAATGACAGTAAAAAGAATACATTTAAGAAATCCCTGATATAATTACAAAACCAAATTGCAAAACAAATGCATTTGAATCCATTTTGTAAAGTGTTGTACAGGAAAACTATACTTGCTGGCATATGCTACAAATTGCTTAATCATAGATAAATCAATAATATTACTGTTCTCTCAACGTTAACTGTGTTCCAAGATGTGAATTGCAAGTAGCCTGTTCCATTTCTAGTGGCTGTATTGGAAATGTAAAATCAATGAAAATGGTGTTTCTTAACCCTGTGAAGGCTTGCTTTTCAAACACATTGCATGGAGTTAATAAAAGGCAAAGGAGAAATAGACTGGGATATTCAGAATCCAGGCAGGAAAACAGAGAGCGGTGCAAATGTTGAGTGTGACATTAAGAAGAGTGAGTTTCAGTCCTGAGGAATTCAAAAGCATGCCATTTTCCATAAGGAACTCTGACTAGTGTGCTACAAAGATGCTAAAAACAATGGGTCAAAGGGGAAAGTATCCATCTATTTTCACAGACTGAGGGCAAGTGTTGGGATAGACAGTCTGTCTGAATCTCAGTGACAGTGGCAAAGAGAGAAAGCTTCTCACATTTAACGCTGGATCGATAGGAAGACTGCCAAGGAATGGCAAAGACAACCAGGGGGCATATTGTCGTCTTGTCTCTACTGCCTATTGTACTGATCATACAAATCAAAGTGCCTCAGCAGTGACAAGTGATGCTTTTATTCCCATTGGTCAGGGACAGAGGAGTCACCCCAGAGGGTATAGCTGCTTTTCAAGTGGGCGAAAATCTCATTTCGGATGTGTTAAAAGATCTCTTAGTAATTACCAATGATATGGGCCATAGTTCTTGTAGATACATACTCAGAAACACACATTAAGTGGGTGAGACACAGGTTAACAAAATCAGAACCCAGTCCTTAGCGAGTTATTATTATTATTATTATTATTATTATTATTATTATTATTATTATTATTATTTACTGTTTGCATGTCAAAATGGCTTCTAAGCCATTTACAAATAAATAATAATAATCATAATAATAATTATAATTTATTTGTACCCCTCCCATCTGGCAGGGTCTCTCCAGCCACTCTGGGCAGCTTCCAACAAAGAATAAAAATGCATTAAAATGTTACACATTAAAAACTTCCCTAAACAGGTCTGCCTTCAGATGTCTTCTAAATGTCAGGTTGTTGTTTATCTCTTTGACATCTGTTGGGAGGGCATTCCACAGGGCGGGTGCCACTACCGAGAAGGCCCTCTGCCTGGTTCCCTGTAGCTTTGCTTCTCGCAGTGAGGGAACCGCCAGAAGGCCCTCGGAGCTGGATCTCAGTGTCCGGACAGAATAATGAATTGGAGATGCTCCTTCAGGTATACTGGGCTGAGGCCCACAATAAATACACAATAAGAGATTCCATCAAAACCCCGTAATGAAAATAGATACAGTAAAGCAAACCCTTTAAAAAGCATAACAATTAAATAGCAGTTAAACAATTAGAGCAAGAACGTCAAGTTTAGGGGGATGCTGGTTTAAACAGGTGGCCTGTGAATTAAATGGCCTCTTAACTTTTTTATGTTCCCTGTGTAGAATTTCTGTGTCCCAAATTGTCAGTGGATTCCTGCCCCCCTTCCTGTAGACATTGAGGTGACTGATCTTTGGCCTTCCAGAAGATATTAAACTACAGCTCCCATAATTCCTGACTACTATGTGCTGGCTAGAAGTTAGAGTTCAACAGCATTGATAAGGTTTCCCATTTCTGCTACAAACCTAAGCATCTTCTAGTTTTGATTTTTTGTAATTGATACGCCTCTATGCATTGACTCAGTATCAGCCCTAGGATAATTTCATTGCTAGATTTTTAACAAACTTCATGCTGGATGAAAAAGGCAATTCTCCCTGCACTGAACTTTTCCAAGGCCAGATGGCCTGAACTGAGATAAGCACAAGGAACTGACTTAAAAATAGGAAGCCTGCTGGAGCAATTGACAGGGGAAAAGGCAAATACAGATTGCTTATTGGTAGATAAAGCCACAATTTTATTACCAGGGACTGCAGCAGGCAAGAGGGGCTAGGATGGGAAAGCATACAATATTACAAAATAAAATGTAAACTCAGAAGCTGGATAGCAGAATATCATAACAATAGAGCAGTTGTCTTCATAAAATTAAGCTTAACAATTTATTACCCAATGGACACATCTTGAAATTTACACAGGACCAACGGATTCATACAGGGAGGTATATATATCACTAAATTTAATCCACAATATGAAAATTTACCTGCGAATCTGTGCATACCTTACAGCCGGTACATCCAGGAAGCTGTCACCATCATCATCCTTTTTCACCCCACCCCCCTGGATGTAATGAAGCTCAGACTATATTTCCACGTGTATCCTGCCCAAAGAGCTACATTGACACAAAGAGCTACATAGACATACATTCCCATGGAATTCTTAGGATTGCTTTTCAGGATCAGAAAGTACAAAGATGGCAAAGTGTGGAAGGAAAAACAAAAACTTTCTTGTCAGTAGGCATCCAAGGGAGGGAGAGATTCCCTCACATCCAACAGGTATTCACCATGGAGGAACTCCAACCCTGCTCTGCAACAGCATGGAACAACTTGTTTCAGGCTACACTTTGTGGGGGACAAATGAAGGCAATAACTGGTAATCTAAATGTCTCAGTGTTGGTTTTCATGTGTGTGGAAAAATGTCTAACACTCAAACCAAGTCTAATATCTCATGGCATTGGACCAAGTCTCATGGCAGAACTATGGCACTTTTCACCCCAGATAGGTGTGTGTTTGCAATGTCACTGAAGGAAAACAGTGGGTTTCAATGGGAAAGGATACTGAGGAAGAGATAAGCACCCCCATTCTTTCTATGATATGCAGAAGGATGAGATGCTTAGTGCCACCCTGTTCTGTCAGACTGTCTGTCCTGCAGAAGGTCTTATCTGTTTCCATAAGCTGTTGCTCTTATATATACTTCTGTGGTCTCAGGGGCTTCTGAATGACAGCCCAGTACCACCTGTAAACCAATCAGAGGCAAACAAGATTTTAATCAATCCTATTTATTCTTAATGACACTCTTGTGCCTGCCCCCTATAATTTCCCATTCCCATGTGTGTGTTTCAAAACGGAGCTTTTTTATTTTTATTTTTATTTTAAGGAATGAAATATCATGCCGAGAATGTTGGATACACTTGTCAGAAATGATCACATTATGCAGGGGGGTGGGTTGGTAGTGAAAAATAAAATAAACTGACAGATTAATATACTAAGAACTTTCATGGAAACAGAAGTTGTGTTTTTGATTGACACTTTTCTTTCTCAGCCTTCTGGAATGGAAATACATTAGAGGCTGCTGAAGTCTGAGGCATGTAATGACATCTGTCACAGTACATTTATTTTTGAGCAAACAATCTGTGCACAAAAATATGCAGAATCCCATCAAAATATATTTTCTATAAACTGCACTATGTCCAAAGTATTCTCAGTGTACTTGGGGGGGGGGGGGGAGAGAAGTAGACTGAACTGTTCACATGAGAATTATTTCACAATTGTGATTTCAATTTCCCAAAGTTAATATCCCAACTATTACCCCCAAAACAGACTAAGGGTGGGGGGTGGGGTTGTTCAAAAATGGTGCAATAAGAGAGTACCGGTACATCTTTTAAATCCATGTTTACTTTTTTCCAAGATCAATTTATGACAATTCAAAGAAGTTCAAGGGAGTTTATGTGTATTGTAAAACTTACCTGATAATTGTAACTATTGTAATAGGGTGTTAGGGAAATAGGATACTTTGTGATTCTATGATTCCCACTAGGTCAGTTTGACCTTCCTTTTGCAATATGTGACATGACTCACTTCCCCAGCCTTTCCCAACCTGGTGCCCTCCAGTTGTTTTGGAATTGAACTCCCATCATTGACTGAATGAAGCTGGTGGGAGTTGTAGTCCATAACATGCAGAGGGCAAAATGTTAAAATAATAATAATAATAATAATAATAATAATAATAATAATAATAATAATAATACTTTTTATTTATACCCCACCCTCCTCGGCCAAGACCAGGCTCAGGGCGGCTAACATCAGGTATAAAAACAATTGATTAAAATACGACTTAAAAACAGGATTTAAATACAACTTAAAATGCAGCCTCATTTCAGTGGAAGCCCAGATCAAAAACTGTTTGGGGGGAGAAAATGTCAAATCTTCACCAATGCCAACTATCCAGACTGGTCCTACATGGGCCAGAAAAAAACCAGGGTAGTCCCCAAATAGGGGTTCCATCACAGAAGGAATAGGAAAGAGGAGGAAAGAAATCAGAAAGGTGGGAGAATGATGCACTTGTGTAAGCCACCAAACTGCATTTTGCTTGTTCGTACATTATTGATGGGTCTGGTGAGCTCTCTACTTTCTCTCTACTACATGGTTTTCTTTCCATTGCAATCTGGGGGCATAGAACAAGGAGAAATGAACAGGTGATAGGATGGTTTTCAAACAAGTTTTACTTAGAGAAAACCCATTAAAATTAATGAACATGACTGTGGGCTCGTCCACACTTCCACTTGTACCATGCCTAGAAAGCGTGTCAAGCAGGAAACCATACTTTCTGAGCAGTTTGCCTCTTGCCCCATTCCTTTCCAAGGGAAAACTCATTCTTTAGTGAAAGATCGGAACAAATGCCAATGGGAGGGGAGAACTGAGTTGTTGTTTGTTCCAATTGAGTACTAAAGAGCAGTTTCCCCTGTTGGATAGCAGCAGGACAAGAGGAAATGTAAATATGCCCTCAGTTAGGTCCATTAAGTTCAATGAGTCTGTCCTGAGTACAGCCTTGTTGCATACTATCCATTTAGTCCACCTCCTTCCCAAAGACCTTGTAATCAATAGCTTCCTCCAGGAAGGTAGATTTAGTAGCACTCAAAATGTGTTTGGCTCATTGTTCAATTGTTCATACAGCTTGAACATTATGTTGATTGTTTAAACTAAAACTTTCACGTAATTATTTAAACCTGTTGCATTTGCCTTAGTGTTACTAAGAAAATTGATGGAAGTGGTGTTCGTGTGCAGCAGCTATGTTTACACTGCAGTCTGTAACTGTAGCAACATTATTATTAGTCCCAATACAGTGCATCATTTCCTTTAATATATACTTGGAGAACACTTTTCATCTATGTTAGCTGGTCTCTGCATTTTATGCAGGTTCCATTTCTGCAGAGACTTTGTAGTTTCCTGAATTTCTCCCAATGCATGAAGTACAGAGATATACTTCTGACTAGCTTCCTCTTAATTGCTCCCAAGCAAAAGAAAATCACAAATTTTGCCACTCCCCACCCCGATGAAAAAAAGAGAACCAAACTACGTAGCCAATACTGCTTTTATTCATTCAGCTCACCCATCACAAGCCAAGCATTCTCTTTATATCACAGCTGGACTTCAGGCCAGCCAGACGGGCGACAGCTTTCTTTTTAGACCTTTTCTTCAGCTTCTTCAAGACACAGGCAATGCTACTTCCTTGATGCTGTTTTCTCAAATACAGATCAGAAAATACATCATAGAATCATAGAATCATAGAGTTGGAAGAGACCACAAGGGCCATCGAGTCCAACCCCCTGCCAAGCAGGAAACACCATCAGAGCACTCCTGACATATGGTTGTCCAGCCTCTGCTTAAAGACCTCCAAAGAAGGAGACTCCACCACACTCCTTGGCAGCAAATTCCACTGTCGAACAGCTCTTACTGTCAGGAAGTTCTTCCTAATGTTTAGGTGGAATCTTGTTTCTTGTAGTTTGGATCCATTGCTCCGTATCTGCTTCTCTGGAGCAGCAGAAAACAACCTTTCTCCCTCCTCTATATGACATCCTTTTATATATTTGAACATGGCTATCATATCACCCCTTAACCTCCTCTTCTCCAGGCTAAACATGCCCAGCTCCCTTAGCCGTTCCTCATAAGGCATCGTTTCCAGGCCTTTGACCATTTTGGTTGCCCTCCTCTGGACACGTTCCAGTTTGTCAGTGTCCTTCTTGAACTGTGGTGCCCAGAACTGGACACAGTACTCCAGGTGAGGTCTGACCAGAGCAGAATACAGTGGCACTATAACTTCCCTTGATCTAGATGCTATACTCCTATTGATGCAGCCCAGAATTGCATTGGCTTTTTTAGCTGCCGCGTCACACTGTTGGCTCATGTCAAGTTTGTGCAATAGCCTGGGCTGTTTTCAATAGCCTGGCTACAGACCAGGAATGTCGAGTGTCCTCCATGGTCTAAGTCCAGGCACCTCCCACCAGAACCAGTTCTGTGCTCTGTCTGTCTGGCTGCTCCCGGTGGCCTTTCTGAGCCACAATGATGGAACGTTCAATGCTATTTCCTGGTGACCACCGTACCTATGGCACAAACAGGGTTTGCCAAAACAAAATGAGAAAATTCCTTCCAGTAGCACCTTAGAGACCAACAAAGTATGAGCTTTTGTGTGCATGCACACTTCTTCAGAAGGGCTTGCCAGATATTATTGGACATTTGTTCTGATTGGTTTCTGGAGAGGTTAAATGAGAATGAGCATTCTGTCAGAATCTCCACTCGACCCAGCCGATAAAGCTCATCCTCCTCCGGCCGAGTCCTCCGGAATCGTCTCCGACATGACTGATGACCTGAGCCTCTGATAAGGCTCCAGGCACATCCCCCATTCAGCAGAGTTTCCAGCAGCATGTGGAAGGATGAGATAGTATGAGCCACATGCTAGGAGTTTTATTACTAACTACGCAGACAGCAAAGAAAAAATACATCCTCTCTCTGTGAAAGACAGAGAGCAACCGGACAACAAAGGAACAGGAAACCAGTAAACATCACATCCGTCTCCTGTCTTCCGTGAGACTTCCAACAGCCTGGAATGTCTCTGGAATGTAAACAGAGTCCTGTGACTCCAAGAGCACTGCACAGTGGCAACACACAGAAACTAACACATTCATCCTGATTTGACTCCACTGAAGTTATATGGCTTCTCATCAGTCAATTGTTACTTTGCACATTTTAGTGCATTTCCCCCATACTTCCCTAACCCCAATAAGTCCATTTTAAAAAGAAAGAAAGAAAAGAATATCTGTTAAACCAGAGCTCTTTAATCTACTTTAATAATGCAGACCTAAACTTCTGTTATACAGTTGAATCGTTCCTACAAAAGATTGACAGTCTGGAGGTGACCCTTGCCCACAATCCAATCACCAGCTAGCTATCTACCCATAAAGCCCCTCTGAAAGCGATGGGATTTAATTGTAGGTACAGAAGTACATTGTTAATTGGTTCGCTGAAAAATTATAATCACCCATCGATCTGTTTTGATGGTATGGATCCCGATTTAACTGATTGGAAACTAATCTCACGAAAATGAATGTTGGTCTCTGAGCAACTATACCATATAATTATATGTGCTCATATACCAAAGACTTGCCATGGACTGGTAAATGCATGTTCAGGTGGTTGCTGGTTTCATTCTGTCATTTGTTCAGAAAAGCCTTTGCTCAGATTTGATGCTAATATATAATGTGCGATAGCATGATCAACTGTCTGCACTCTGACTGCTTTATAAGATTTCAAAGTTTTGCTGGAAGAAGATACTGGTAATAAAACCATTTATGTCATAGCTGAGTACAACAAAGAAGTTCTTCCAAAAGACTGAATTGATTATAATTAAATATTCTTTCTGGGTGACAATATTCTCTCATCATCTCCTGGGACGAAAGTAAGCTTTTTATGCATATATTGATTAGTTTGTCTCAAAGCTACCACCCTCATCCAAAAATGGGGTTCTTTTTCACTAGTTCTTTTTCACTAATTTTGAGATTTGCATTGTGAAAAATAAAACAATATTCAGGAACTTAAGCATGATTGTCCAATCTGGTGCCATATGGTTTCTGCTTAAGTCTCTAAGGATATCCCACTAAAACTCCTAACTGTAATCAGGAATGGGGCTGCAACTTAGTGAGAAGTCAATGGAAAGTGCCTTATCTAATAAATCCAGAGTGATTAACAGTGAGCATTTGGAATACTAGCTATTTCTTTAGGGTGCCATTAGTAATATGTGCACAAGGCTCAGACGGACAGTGATGAATGAATAATTTTGCAGGATTGTATTTCTGTGGGTTAAATATGATTTGCAATTTTGTTCCCATATTAAATCATACAGTTGAGGTTTTGAATGCATAGATTTGGAGTGTCAAGATTGCTTGCTTTTTCTCTGCCTCAACTCCCCATCTGTTAAAAATTACTGTTGTTGATGTGTGCTCTGATGTAACATAATTAAAATTCTGTATTAGGAGAAGCAGCATTTAGTCTTGTTTTATTTTGTGATGTTCAGTATGGTGGATGTGTTAGGCAAGCGATGTACAGAAGCTGCTGTCATTATGAGCATTTGCCATGCAAATATTTGTAGCATTTTTCTTATGATAGCTAATTATATGAGATAAAAAATGTATTGCTGATTACTCTACCCCAGATAAAATGTACTGCATTCATTACTAGCAGTTAGTGTGAACTCTATAACTGGTGCAACTGATGCCTTCCAGCCAAATTGCTGTACCATCTGGGGTGTTGGGGACAAAACATTTCTCTTTGATTGGAACTGAAATACGTTATGGATTTTCAAACTGTTCTTGCATGGTTTCCCATGAAGCACCATTATGTGTTTGTTCAAGTCAGTCTTAATAGTGATCATAGTCAATGCAGGTTAGATGTGTGCTCTTATGATACCCGAAAGCTTTATTTTGTGACCAAGTTTCCTCATTCTTCAGTTTATACTTTCAGTGCTATAGCAGAGACAGGAAAAATCTCTCTCTTCCATTTCCCCCCTCTCTCACACACACATAGAGAGGGAGGGAGGGGAGGAAGGAGATTACAGCCATAATCAATACAAGAAGATAGCTTTTCCAGAGGAAAGAATCAGGTCTGAAAGTTACAGAACTGGTAATTGTTCAGAAGATTTCCATGATCTCCATGCTTAGGTGAACGGTCTGTTGTGAACAGTTATTCTGAACCTGTTATAGATAGTAGTGAAATATTATTTACTATCAATAAGAAAGTTAACGTATTACACTCTTTAGCTCGCAGAACTTGCAAAGTGTCATATATCAATAAGAGATGCATTGTAATAATTACATAAGGCTCAGGTGGAGAGGTATACTTTATGGATCACCTCTCCCTACATGAACCTACCCAGATCTTGGTGTTCATCATCTGAGGCCCTTCGTCATGTGCCCCCTCCAAGGCTAGCACAAAGGCTGGCAACATGAGAAGAGGTCTTTTTAGTGGTTCCTCCTTGGCTGTGGAATGTTTTCTTTCAGGAGGTGCTGGCACCTCATTCTCAACATCTAGGTTTTTTGAACTGTAAGTTGCTGCAGGACAGTTTAAGTAAAGGTAAAGGTACCCCTGCCCGTATGGGCCAGTCTTGACAGACTCTAGGGTTGTGCGCCCATCTCACTCAAAGAGGCCAAGGGCCAGCGCTGTCCGAAGACACTTCCGGGTCACCTGGCCAGCGTGACATCGCTGCTCTGGCGAGCCAGAGCCGCACACGGAAACGCCGTTTACCTTCCCGCTGGTAAGCGGTCCCTATTTATCTACTTGCACCCGGGGGTGCTTTCGAACTGCTAGGTTGGCAGGCGCTGGGACCGAACAGCGGGAGCGCGCCCCGCCGCGGGGATTCAAACCGCTGACCTGATGATCGGCAAGCCCTAGGCACTGAGGCTTTAACCCACAGCGCCACCCGCGTCCCTGCAGGACAGTTTATGTAGTAATAAATAATATTGATGAAGCACACCTTCAGGTGCCCAGATCTCAACTCATTCAGGCTTTACACAGTAAATATGGCAACCTGAATCAGGTCCAGTGGCTTTTGGCAGTCGGTACAGCACTTTCAACTTTGGAATGATATGATCCTGTCAAGCTGCACTCTGTGGCAACGAGGCTGCAGCATTCTGCGCCAGTTGCATCTTCCTGACTAACTTTAAGAGAAGCCCACACTCAGAGCTGACTTGAGCTGACACTGTGTCAATGACAAAAGTTACTTTAATCCTGTTTCTAAACTTCCTGCATGTGAGAATTTAAATGTGTTTTCCACAGGGCCAGGCACTTAAAATTTGATGCTGCCATCTAGGAATCCAACATGTATTTCCACACCTACATGGCTGCGAACTTTCTATATCTGTATTAACAGTCTGGAGAAACAGAAGTATTTGAAACCAATCCGATTTACTTCCAATGTTGATTGGCTAATTAGAACAGTAATGAATCATCTGGAGGCAGTAGCTTGGAACCAAATTGTTGTTCTGGGATGTCAACATTGGCATGAGAAGATTGATGTTGGGTGGGACCAAAGTTACTGAAATGTGTTGGAGGAGACGAAAGTTTACCACTTTCCCTATCCCTGTTGGCAGAGGGTTATCTAATGTCAAGGCTAGCAAGGGTGATGTGTGTTTGTTCAATTCTCATCCTATGTTACTCTGTACTGGGAAGATGCAGAGTTAATTATGTTCATCTGAAAAATTGTCAGGAGAAAAACAGAGGGCAGCAGGAGGAAGCCTATATATGCCCACCAAAGTGACTGGATTCTTGTCAAGTATTAGATTTTCTCCCTATCACCAATTTTTGAGAATACAGTCTCCCCCCGATCCTAGGCAAACCCTTGGTGTGTTTATTTTGACTCTGAATGCTATCCCTCCATTCAAAGCAGAGAGAAGGGGCTGCAAAATGACAAGGATAATATCAATGGAGGGTCAATGGCAATAGGTGACATTCAATCAAATCATAGTGTATTTCTTTATTTTATTTAACATAATTTATGCACTACTTCATCACCAAAAGTGGTTTACATAAAATCTAAAACACACATTCAAATTACAAATAAAATCAAATGTGATAAACAATTTAGCTTAACATTTTTCAATGTAAAATCAACAGTTTACTATTAATAATAACCATGCACATATTAAAATATATGTCAGATTTACATGTTACATTAGGTTTGCTTAAACAAAAAAGTTTTTAGCAGGTGCCGAAAATAGTACAGTGAAAAATATCTTCCTGATGTCAATGGCCAGGGAATTCCAAAGTTTAGGTGCTGACACATTGGGGAGCTGGTTCCTTGCAATTGCAGAATGAACATTATGTGGCATTTGTAAAAGCCATTTGATTTCGAAAGGTCTATTCTGACTAAATCTTGGATATCACCCAGTATATACAAGCAATAGAAAGCAGTCAAGCTTAACAGCAATTTAAATAACTTGGGGAGGGTGGTTGAAAACCTGATTAAGAAGAAAAGTATTATGAGATTGCAGATAATTAGTTCTAGCTGTCTACTCTAAACTACCCTCAGATGGCTCTTCAAGGTCTCAGGATGTGTTTAGCCTTGTATCTGAGGTCGAAATATTCTCTCTCTCTCTATACACACACACACACACACACACACACACACACACATATATATATATATATGTGTGTGTGTGTGTGTGTGCGTGTGAAATTTGAACCAGGGTTCTTCTGTATGCAAAGCATGAGCTCAGCCAAAGAGCTGCTTCCTCAAGTGCTTAGCTCCCAGGAAGAGCCTAGGACCTTCCAGTTTTCATCGTTCCCATTGTGCTGCTTTTTATGCCAAGAGAGACTGAAGTTCCCTTAACTGTCACTTCCATTTCCTTGGCGATTTGTCAGGGCTTTGGAAGTAAATATTCAGCTAAGTGAGCAACCAAATGAGACACTCAATTCCCATTACACACTAGAGGACACAACCATTATGTCCGTAATGTTCATTTACTGGGCATGTCTCATTTAAGTTAAAATAAGCTTTTCTTTCTTTATAGCGTGGCATTTAACTTCTACCAGTGTCCTTGATGAACAAAGTTATGAGAACCATTCTGCTAAGCTTTCACAAAGTATGCTTAAGCTAGAAGAAAAATGGCAGCATTTGAGAACTGAGAACCTAATTACGTAAAGCAGTTCAAAGCAGTTTGATGTATATGCCAAGATGCTTAAAGACAGTAATGAATGCAGTTCTACTTAATTTACTCTTGAGGAAAGGCAAACTGGCTGGGGATGGGACTTGAGGGGGGGGGAGAGTGAGCGAGAGTTATTTACAGAGTATTTGAA
The DNA here is from genome assembly GCF_965153285.1 of Podarcis tiliguerta. Classification (NCBI taxonomy): domain Eukaryota; kingdom Metazoa; phylum Chordata; class Lepidosauria; order Squamata; family Lacertidae; genus Podarcis; species Podarcis tiliguerta. The sequence continues at coordinate 37,486,105 of NC_139537.1, forward strand.
TAATAAGATCAATAAGAGATTGCACATCTAAGATGCCTTATAGGCAATTTAGGTACTTAAGTTTGAAGAATTATCATTAAGTCCCTAACTGAGGACCTTGAAGTGCACTGTTGCATGAGATTATGTGCAGGGATCATTTACTCCACTTTATAACTCTGTCACTTACTGACAGGAAGAGGAGCAAAACTTTCCGTTTTGCATGGTGAAAAGTTTGGGCTGATTTATGCGGCGCAAATGCCAGTCTGGCGTGATGTATGAAAATGTCTCTTCTCTTGATGAACCAGTTCGTGTTCCAGATGAGGTTCGATGTGTTTTGGGCAGGTTTACACTGTGCCTTATGACAGCTTCGGTACCCAGTCAGTAGAGATAAATGGGAGGTGGCTGGCAGTCAAATTCTAACAAATGTGCTGACATCCAAGCTGAGCCACAGGCATCTTGTGTGATTGATTTTGTCGTCCTTTGTGAACAGGAAAACTTGCTGTCACTGGAGGTTCCACTGTCCTGTAAATCTCCTGAGACAAATTCTGTTGTTTTGATTTATGACCAAGAAAATGGCATTGTATTCAAAAGCAGCTATCTTTCTGTAGAGAATACATGATGACTGTTCTTTCTTCTCCCTTAAGCATATAACTTCTGTACATAGTTCAGCATAACCTGATTGTCTTTGCATCGAACAGGAGATGTTATTGTAGGATCACTCAACTCCTAAATGATGGTTCATGGGACTCTGGTGTGTTCTTATATTGGCTGCTTGGAATGTGCAAAGTCCTTTTTCATTTATTTCTGTTGACATTTCTATCTTTCTGTATACTGGCATCACAGATTTAGGCTACTTCTTTGCAAAATTAGTATGTCCCTTTCCCGTAAGAAATGCTCGTTGCACCTTAAATGCACCTCACATTTGGTTTTATTGTATCATGCTCCCTTCTCTAAAACACAGAATCTCTCCAAATGGTAACATCTGGAACAGAGCATTGTTGATTATCACAACTGCAACTGGCTTAATTATTTGACAGCTTGTGAATCCCCCCCCCACACACTTCTAACAGTAATATTCTCAAACCTGCTCTCTGTTCAAGATACTCAACTGCGACAGCAGTGGTTTCAGATTGACAAAGGAAAGTCACAGTTATCCTGGATGTCTATTGGGAACATTTTGTATTGGTGACAATATGTCATGGTTGGCCTGTTTGCAGTGACTTCTAGGCCTGGTGATAAAACCCAAATTTGGCTGATGAAATAAGGCCAATGCTTTGTTGCTGTTAAACTCACAGTCAGGACAATGCACAATACTCTAATGTCACAATGAAACAAATGTTATGGGAGAAGAGGGGAAGAACTCAAGGAATGGTGCAGTTTCCAATGATAGCCTCCTATCATATGTAATTTTTTTCCTTAAATAAACATTTTCAATGCATATGATAGTGTTTGAAAAAGAAAGACCATAATGCTAAAGTTTCCTGTTTATCCCCATGTTGCTGACAATGCTTTCTTTGGAGGAAAAGGTCTAGGTTAGATTAAGTGTCCAGGTAATTACAGGATGATAATCAGCTAAAGCTCAGGATGTCATGTGCCTTTTTCCTGGCACCAGGTGGGGATATGAGTTCTTAATCAGCTTCTCTGGCAGGAGTTTGGCTCTCCAGTGCCAGATCTGCAGAAAGCTGCCTTGATCTAACTGTGAGATGTCAGTAGAATAGATCATAGCAGCAGCGACATCCTATCAGTGGAACATCATTTCACATTAGGTATGATTTAATATGATACTTCACTAATGCATTATGACAGTGTCTAATAGCAAAGGTAGCTTTCGCTTCTCTATTGTAATTGCTTATTCTGCACTGATGAAGACATGTTCTTTTCTCCGGCTCAGACTGTCACTATTTCAGAGTGTAACGTTTTATTTAAAGGAATCAAGTCTTAGGTTTTCATTGTTAACCTGTTTATGAAATGCTTACATTATCAGGAATATATCTACATGCAAGGAACATTAGTAGTAGCTGGAAGGAACATTCGCTGTATGGGTGTATGGTTGTTGTTGCTGAAGATCCATTGGAGCAGCAACATCTTTTGCCCAGCAAGATTATGCCATTAAAAAAAGAATAGCATTTTAAAAATGACAGTAACAATCTGTGCGCATATGTCTTCGGTTTCAAGCCAAAATAAAACCCAGTGATTCATTGTTTTTTTTAATCTAGGCCTCATGTCAGCATAAACAAGGGTTTTCAAGATGGCAATATAAAAGTTGTGGTACTTGTAACTTTAACAAATGGCGTATAATCTAAATGTCTAGGAGCAATTCTAGCATAGGAACATAGAAGTTGCCTTATATCGAGTCATATCATTGGCCCATCTAGCTCAGTATTGTCTATCCTGGCTTCCAGTGGCTGTCCAAGGTTTCAGTCAGTGTTTCCCAGCCCTACCTGGAGTGGCCAGGGATTGAACCGGCAACCTTTTGCATGTAGAGCATGTGTTTTACCATTGGGCTATGGCTTCTGGGCTGGCAGGAGTTGTAGGCAGGTTTATGTCCAAAGCATGCATCAGATTACAGTGTTTAGGCTGCATCCTATAGATGCTTACCTGGGGGTAGGGATGCCGGAGAATTCCGAGAAAATGGAAGCGGAAATTGCAGGTGTTCGCTTATTCATTCCATGTCCATAACTGAAATCAATCCCACAAAAATAATCGGTATTTGCTGCTGTTGCTGCTGTCAGTCCTCAAACAATACATCATTGATCCTATCACCATGCCTTACACTGTGTTTCCTTTGCCTTGAAATGAATGGGGCAGATAACATAATGAAAATGTAGTCATGCAATTTATATAATTTATGTAAGTTATATCATTTTGCCACAGTGGTCAGTGAGACAAATAATGTAGTATTTGGCATAAGACGAACTGCAGTTGAGCAGAAACAGTGCTGCAGGTGACAGACACAGGGCAGAATGAAAACAATGTTTTCTTGCATCCCTATCTAGGAGTCAGTGGCATTGAACTAAGTGTAGCTTCTGAATCGATTTGACTAGAATTGCACTGTCAACCCATTACTAACTTACCTCATTAATTGCAATGAGACTTAAGTCCAACTAACTTTAAAAAAAATGTAAAGGACCCCTGACAGTTAAGTCCAGTTGTGAACGACTTTGGGGTTGCAGCACTCATCTTGCTTTACTGGCCAAGGGAGCCGACGTTTGTCTGCAGACCGTTTTTCCAGGCCATGTGGCCAGCATGACTAAGCCGCTTCTGGTGCAACAAAACACCGAGACCAGAGCAGTGCATGGAAATGCCGTTTACCTTCCTGCCGGAGCGGTACCTATTTATCTACTTGCACTTTGACATGCTTTTGAACTGCTAGGTTGGCAGAAGCTGGGACTGAGCAATGGGAGCTCACCCCATCGCAGGGATTTGAACTGCTGACCTTCCAATCAGCAAGCCCTAGGTTCAGTGGTTTAGATCACAGCGCCACCCGAGTCCCTCCAACTAACTTAGCCTGGAACTAATATTTGTAACTGTTCCAGTCTAGCAAACAACACTACAGAGAACCTGTTCTTCTGAAATTTTAAATACTTTTAGTAGCAGCATTTCATTTAAAAACACATGGCATTTTTTTTAAAAGATCACATTAAATTAAGAATATTACTTCTTTTATAGTCAAATAAAAATGTTCCTGTACTCAAACGACATGCTATATTTTGCTGAGGGTTAACTGTACTGGCAAGGCAGTAATTTCTCGTAATTTCCTGCATTTGACATACTTCAATATTACTCTATATCATATACAACCCCTATGCCTCAGAGTGTCCTGACCCCATCAGATTCAATCTGAGCAATATCCACTTATATAACTTATTTTAATATAGCATTTTGGCATTAGATTTTATGAGGTGACCTAGTCGCAAAGAACACAATAATTATAGCAGGTAAAACAGAAGCTGTACTTCTCACAAAGGAACGTTATGCCAATTTGAGGTAGTCCTCTAATAATAAGTGTGAACAATTGGTAGAACAGGCACTTGCAAGTCCTTTCCATGAAAAAAAAATACTTGTGGGACATAAAGGCTTACTATCTGGTGCCTCCAGACAACTCAGTAAACCACATTAAACTACACATGAGCACAAACTCACCTAGACTTGTAACTGAATCAAGTTTGGGTAAACTTTGGGTTCATGAGCTCGATCCTTCCCTGTCTTACTGTGGCAAAGATGTGAGGATGAATTTGGAAGCTGTGAATGAACTCAGTTTGGGGGGCACCCCAGAAACAGTGGAGTGGAATGGAAGCATGAAACTCTGGTTCATGACTGAAAGAGGGTCAAATGCCTACTTTGAGGACAGAAATATTTTTCAGTCTGGAGGAGTGTATGAAAAGTAAAAATGCTGATGGAACTTTAGTTGAGCTAAAGACCAATGTCCCAGTGAGAAGAAGGTACAAGATCTTTTACTCTATGCTGTTAGGAGTGTTGGGTGGAATTCATGAGTTTGTCTATAGCCCAATAAGACTTAGGCTCATGTTGACACCTAAAACAATGAAAAACAGAATCTGCAGGTGTTTACACTGTGACCTATCATTTACCAATACAAAACAAAGTTTATTTGTGAGCAAGGGTGAAATAAAAATAAATCCATCAGTGTGCCGGAAAAGGTTTCTGGGATGTTAGAGAGAACTGACTCCTTCTTCACTGGACTTCATTTTAGTTTCATGTCTTTTCTACACAAGCTGGTTTTCTTTTCCTGAATTTTTTTTTTTTTTTTTTGCGATGTACCTCTAGAATCCTGTTTGGTCACCACCATCAGACCAGTAGGGGCAATTTAAGAAGCTTTTAAAAAAATTAACCATAGCTTGTTGTGTCACCCAAACCACCAACAACGTGATTAACCATGGTTTGTTTGAAACAATTATACTTTAAACCATAGTTTATAAAGCTGATTAATTTTCATTAACCACAATTAAGATTAATCACAGTTTATGGGTTGGGAGAAGAATCAGAAGTGAAAGCTTCCAATATGGCTCCCCCCGCCTCCCTCTTCCTCTCTTTCCCTCCCTCCCCCCCTCCGAGTGTGTGTGTGTGTGTGTGTGTGTGTGTGTGGCCATGCCAATGTGAGGATCACCTAGTCTTGTTTCTGTCATGGTCAAACATAATTTATTGTGACATCCAAAGCCATGCTCAGAACTCTGAGAGTCAGTCAGTGAAACTAATTTCCCAATAGTTTAATGTCTAATGAAAGGAATTCATTTTACATGCAAATAGACTTGGATTTCTACAGTTTAACCTATTGCATCACTAGCTCTCTGTGATGATAGGCCTTATGTTTTCCTTGCTGATGTACTGATGTATCACCTTTTAAAACTGTATTATTATCCATTGTTACTGTGGTAATCCACTTTATAAAAAGAGATAGAAAAACCCGGATAACTATAATGGGAAGCTATTATGGAATACAGCTGAAAAGGTACACCGTTGTTCCCCTGGGATGAAACTATCTCTTATGTACATATAATTAATATGTCTGCCAGAAACAGTTATTAAACAATGGGGAAGGATTGTTTCTGTTGAATAATTTGACCTGGGACTCCAGCCAATGTAAAAGGTATCTGATTAAAATGTTAAGGTCACAGATCAGTGTGAAATATAAAATGTGGGAAGTAAATGGGTAAGATTACTCATGGGTAAGATTAAGAACATCCATTTGCTAACATCAATTTTCAAATGTATCATATGCAGTGCTATGTGACTGTGTAAAAGTGTTAATCTTTTTTATCATAGAATGCTGAAATGCCACACTATGTATAGACTGTGTTGAATATTTATACTATACAGAGCAGACCATATGATCATTATAGGACCAACCCTATCATTGGACAGGGTGGGGCAGCCCATCTCTGGTGATGGCTTAACGGATACCATGTTGTGAATTATTTAATTGTTGTTTTTTTCTACTCTGGAGCTACCTGTCTGGAATTAGTTCTGCCATAGGGTGATAGCCAACTAAATTACATTCAGTGCAGACCCACTGAAATCATTTATTTCAGTGGCTCTGCTCAGAACAGGACTCTGTTGACTATCACTCATAATCTTTAATTATTTACTTTCGGTAGTGGTGATGTCCCTGGCCAGGAGTGGGGAACCAAAGGCCTGGGGGCCAAATGCAGTCCTTCGGTCCTCTCTGGTCCTCGGGACTCTTCCTAGACCACACTTCCTCTGCAGCCAGACCCACCCCACCCCCCATTTCACATGTCCCTAGTGCTTTGACTGACTGAAAAGCACCCCAGAACTCAGATGATGCCTCTTGCTTACCTGGATAGAGGAGAAAAGCTTGGTCAGAAGGGAATGTTGCCCTTGGTCTGACTGATTCCTAACCCTTTCTAGGTACTGTACACAGCACTATTTTTTCTAGAAAACGAGGTGCCAGAACTCAGCATGAATGCCTCCTCTGTTCTCTTGGAACGACAATGGTGCCCACTGAGTTCTGGTGAGTTCTGGCTGGGGAAAAAAAGCCCTGAGTGTACAGAAAACAGATCTTGAGCACTGGTTAAACCCAATGCAACAAAGAACCATGAATATCTTATTCCTTATATTGACTATGAAGCCAAGAATTTTCAGAACCCTTTACTCCTTTGCATAGAAAATCGATTAAATCTAGACTGAACTTGTTTAATGCTGTGGAAAATGAAACTGAACAGTCTCTGCTTCGTTTTGTTAGAAACTTTCTCTGAAAAGGGAACATGCTGCAGCAGCCCTTGTGCTGTGCCCTTGGCCTTCCTGGTTGCCAAAGCCAAGTCGGAAATGTTAAGTCCACTATTTATTGAGGTGTGAAATGTTTCCTTACCAGGCAACGGGTTGGGGGGGGGGGAGGGAGACTGTTGGTGGCTTAGAAAGAAAAGACTTCAGGTCAGTGTGCATCTGCTGTTCAGTAGGTTGTGACTTTTATGTAGCAAGCACAATGAGGTCTGTTGGAGAGTGTGTTGCAGCAAGGAAATGGTTTGCTGAAAATCTGCTTTATAAGACATTCCTGCTGGGAAAGATGCCTTAGTTGGAAAGAAAGGACTAAAGAACTTTGCAGTGCAGTGATGCTAATGCAGTGCTAATGCATGAAAGGCTTCCTGTGGTCAGTACCTTTAAGTTTGTTTTTGTATCTGCTGACCTTGCCAATGTCATGTGGATCTGCACATTCTTATCATCACTTTGGGAGGTTTCATTGCAGGTATAGCAAATAGGAACTTGCCCTCAGTTTGTGGGTTTTGTTGTTGATCCATTCTTGCCTTTCAAAAAACAAACCCTTTATTAGTACAGTGGTACCTCGGGTTAAGAACTTAATTCGTTCTGGAGGTATGTTCTTAACCTGAAACTGTTCTTAACCTGAGGAACCACTATAGCTAATGGGGCCTCCCGCTGCCGCTGTGCTGCCGCCGCACAATTTCTGTCCTCACCCTGAAGCAAAGTTTTTAACCTGAGGTACTATTTCTGAGTTAGCAGAGTCTGTAACCTGAAGCGTCTGTAACCTGAAGCATATGTAACCTGAGGTACTACTGTACCATCAGTTAGGATTAGTTATCTCTCACTTTAATATTGGTCATCAAAAACTGAATTCAAATTAGCACAAACACACAGTATTTCAATATGAGTAGGAAAATGAGAGTACCCCTGAACATTTTTTTAAAGAAAAAAAGCACTGGAGATACATTTAAAAGTCAGATTGTGTGCAGGGGACTATTATGCATCTCTTTTAAATGCATTATTTCATTGCAGAAGGAAGCACATTTTTTGGAAGTCAGCATTTTATTAGCTGTAGAATATTTCACAAATTATTTGAACAAGTTGAACTATAAATTCTTTCTACTTGCTATCCTGCAACACACAATCCATAACATTGTTGGTTCTTTGTTAGATACAGTGGTACCTTGGGTTAAGAACTTAATTCGTTCTGGAAGTCCACTCTTAACCTGAAACTGTTCTTAACCTGAGGTACCACTTTAGCTAGTGGGTCTCCTGCTGCCGCCATGCCACCACTGCACGATTTCTGTTCTCATCCTGAAGCAAAGGTCTGTAGCCTGAAGCATCTGTAACCCGAGGTACCACTGTGTAGTATAGGAGTCCTTGCTACTGGAAAGATGAGCACATTGCCACATAAGCACTAATGCAAGATGTGTGTGAACCTTTCACCAGCAGCAGAGTATATGGCCACGCTGCCCAGGGTGGGCGCACTCCCGAGGGGTGAGGAGGGTGCCCTCCTACGTGCCACAGTTCAGAGTAGGAGAGGGGCAGGGAAGCTGCTGCTCACTCTCCTGCTCTCTGCCGCCAGGTCAGAAGAGCTGCTGCTGCCGGGCGCGAGATGTGCCGCCCATTTGCCTGCCATTTTATCACCCCCTCAGTCATGACAGTCGGGGCGGACCGCACCTACCGCATCCCCCTTCCTACGCCTCTGTCTTTCACACCCTCACCACCCTCTCATGGCAAGCTGCTGTTAAATCAAGATGTATATATTTAGCCATAGTTTTTCATTTCATCAGAACTGGGGAACCAATGGTTAGAGATTTTCTGTTTTAATTGTGGCTCACATCAGAACAGGAAGTTGTTCAAGCAAAAGGCTTGTGCATATATTGGTTTAAGAAGCTCAGATATAATTGAAGTGGGCCAGAAGAAGATGGAACCGTTTTATCCTTAGCATAATTGGCGCACTTTGATATTCTATGTATAGAACAAAGATGTGTGTGAAGTATATTCTTGGGTTGTTGACACCTTGTCTTGTTAAAGCATGCAGGAGCTGATACCTGTATGAGTCATGCTGGTTTATTTCCGCTTATTTTCTACGGAGCTTTATATTAGCAGAGGGGTGTTTCCACCCAAAACCTCTACTTTTAATTGAGCAGTAGGGAACAACAGAAGGACATGTAGGGTCACTGCTGCCCATTGCCTGCTCAGCTGAGTGACTGCACATATTCAGTTCCAGTGTATTGAAATGCTGCAGACTTTGACTCAAAGTATTGTGCTTCTGTCCAGAACTTAAAGAATGGAGTTCCTGTTGGATCATACAGTATGACTCTCTTCACAAATAAACTGTTGTTTTGACCTTGCACAGACAAGTGGGCCTAGAAAAGCCAATCCAGGAAACAACCTCCTTCAACATATTCTACATGGCATTATACTTTGTATTTCCAGTTGATATTGCTCTTTGTATAAAGGGCCAACATCTAAAAAGGACTTCCCTGCACCAACTGATGCAATCCAGAGAAAATAGAAATAAATGAGACTTTGATGCTTACTGTCAACCTTACGAATGCTACTGAATCAGACAAAGGGATTATCTAGTCAAGCATCCTGTTTGCCTCAGTAGCCAAGTAAGCCAAGTAGATGCTCATAGTAAGTCCACAAGCAGGAAATGAGGCCAATAACTCTTGCTGTTGTTCCCTAGGGACTGGTAGTCATAAGTGTGCTGTCTCTAATCTCAGAGTAGGCATAGCATCACCATGATGGGTAGCCACTGATATTTGCAGCCTCCACGAATTTGTCTGATTCCTTTGTGGAGTCATATCATTTATTGGCTAACGCAGCCCTTAAAAAAAAATGCATATAACTGAATAATCTTTTAACTGAGCAGATCATTTCTACCTAACCCATGTCCTTTCCCCCTCTCCTCAGCATTAGAAGCAAAACCTGCCTATAGAAAATGAAAGGGAAATCCAAGATTTTGGTGCAGCTTTTGGCAGCAAGATGACCTTCTTCCAAACAAAAAATAGCAGCAAAGACGATAATTCTGTAGTTAGCCTTCATTATGTACCTCTGGAGGTTCTCTTTCTAGGCAATGGAGCCTGTTACTCTAATATGTCCTTCCTTTATAGACTCAGCTGCAACCAACATTTCCTAAGTCCTGGAAGTTCAGAGGTTCTTGTCAAGTCTCTCTCTCTCTCTCTCTCTCTCTCTCTCTCTCTCTCTCTCTCTCTGTGTGTGTGTGTGTGTTTCTGTGTATTTATTTGCTTTCTTTGTTCCTTTTTAAAGAATTTAGAAGCCACTCTTCTGTTTTTGGATCCTTCCATCCCAAGTCATTTCCAAACTGATAAGCAATCAATCACCCCAAATTGTTATTGGAGGGTATGTTATGCAGTGGCGTAGCGTGGGGGGTGCAGGGGGGCCGGCCGCACCGGGCGCAACATCTGGGGGTTAGGGTAAGGGGCGCAAATCCATGGGTTAGGGGTGCAAATTACTTGCCTTTCCCCAGGTGCTGACAACCCACCCTACGCCACTGATGATATGTTATGGAGGTGAGAGCTAAGGCAGCATAGAATCATCCAGAAATCAGTGCCAGAAATTAGTGTCTTTTTGCCTCCTGTTTACTTATCCATGTGTTCATTAAAACGCCAGGGTTTGTACTTGTAAATCACCCCAGTGTGTTTGCACTGATTGGCCATAACATTTAAATATAGGAGCTCCAATAAAAATGAAGCTTAGAGGTGCTCTGTGCTTGTGGCAGAAAGCCTGCCTGTATTTATGACATGTTTGTGTCACTCATCACAATGGCACAAGTTTGTAGCCAAAAGTGTGCAGGCTTCCTTGCCAATAAATCCCACCCACATCGCGCTACCTAATTGTATCATATATTACACTGGCAGAGTTACTGGCTGGGATACTATGAGTGATGGAGTTTGGGCTGTGAGTTTATCAGATATCTAACCCCTTGCTGCTTGTGTGTCACTTTGTAGGTTAGGCAGGAAGGATGTTTCCGACACTGGTGTTGCATTAGTTGCATTTATAAGCTTATGAATAAAAATGTTGCTCATATCTCACATTTAGGTTTGTCTTTTTCAAAGTGCCTATTATCTGACAAAATCAAATGTGGCTCTTCCAGCCCTATATATGTGCCTGCCCCTGAAAAATAAATATCAGTTGAAATGAAGGCTGCAATTCTTTCTCCCATCTTCTTATGTCAAAGATAATAAAATTGGTGTGACCACCTTTTCGTGCCGTACTGTTTCCAAGTTTTTAATTTACACTGTAATTGCCTACTTAATTTTTTTTCCCTGAGGGCTGTGGCACTGAATAATCTTAGCTTCGGTTGACACACAAAGATAGAAGAAGTGCAAGAGAGCCTGAGGTGAAGGTACAAATCAGAATCCTCCCACTAGGACATGCTGGGCTGTAACTAGCTCATTTCCCTCGTAACTGCTATCTTCACAGCACTGTAGCGGAGCCATGAGGAAAACGCCAGTTTCTGGTGAAGTTTCTGCCTCTAGAGACAATAAACAGATTCAGCTGGCTTTGTTGTGATATTTTCCTGTGGTGTTCTGCTTCAGTTTTTCCTGCCTTTTATTAAGTGAGGTCTGTGGGCAGGTCTGTCATTTTTTTTTCCTTCTGTGGACCCCTACATAAACACATTGATATCATATATATCAAAAAGCATTTTATACCATTTATTTGTTGTAGTGTTTTAACATGTTGTGGTTCACCCACACCCACCCCTCTCAAGGCATTTTAGAATACTAAAATAACCATATGCTATAGGTTGTGCAGCAGGCCCAATGTTGTCTTTGTCCACATTCACACCATAAATTTAAAGCACTACAGTATGATACCATTTTAAACAGTTGTGGCTTCCTCCAAAGAATTATGGGAACTGCAGTTTATTGAGGGTGCTGAGAGTTGTTAGGATACCCCATTCCCCTCCCAGAGATTCCGTGGCTATAGCAGTTTCGCGTCAATCCCACTTCCCAGGGAACTCTGATAATTGTAGCTTGGTGGGGGAATTACTCCTTTCCTTGTGATTCACCACACAGGTGGTCCATTGTTCCTTCAAACCTGCCACTTTAAATGGCAGTCGGGGGTGTGTACTGTACTCATAAATCTGTTGACAGGTAAGTACACCAGCCTGCTGCAGGTTTTTATATACAGATGTGGAGATCTTGGAAGCAACCTACCAAGACTGCAATCCTAAATACACTATGCTAGGCAATAAATGCATTGAAAACTGTGGGGCTTACTTAGTGGTGTAGGAGAGGTAGAGGAATGCATCTCTGGGACCTTTTCAGAGCAAAAGCAATGTTCTCATTGGCTAGACTTCCAGGGGAATTGAGGGACACTTCTTGCGCACATTCATCAAAAGGCAGTATAACTGTATCTAATAAAGTCTATCTAATAAAGTGAAGTTTACAGAATAAGATGAAACCATGGCAGAGTTTCATTCACAGTGTCCTTTTGTCCACCCTCTTGTCTAATTGGTTATACTGAATTTAGATGCAGTTGCTGTAAAGTCATGCACGCTTTTTGCTATGTTTTAACTTCATGTGTGTGGTACTGACTGAGTCTGAGCAACGAGAAAGACTAGAGGAATGTACCAATATTAATGAAATGCCACCACCTGGAGTTTGTCCCAAGCAGATTATACAACCAGAAGCATCTTTCCTAACAGTCATGTTTAACAAAAGAAACAGTTATAGCTTATATCAATAGAGAGTTTCTTTTTATCCGAAGAAGCTCTGTGTTGTTGTTTTCCTTCTGCAAATTTTCAGGTGGGATGAGCATTGCACTGTTTACATTTTCTTTAGTAATTTTGTGTGGTAAGCTTTGTTGTGCTGAAGAGATCAAACAAACATAAAGTTTGATCATCCTCAAACCCAAACCTTTTGCAAAGAAAGCACAGAGTCAAATTCATGATTCGGTGTGGCACGGAATAGAATTGGAGACTTATCTGAAAATGCATTATTGGCAGCTTTCTCTTAATGTGAATTCAGTTGTCAGGTTTTAGAGATTATTCAGAGCTTGCAAGTCCTGTGATCTCTGGCTGCATGTAACATCCTTGTTCTCCACACTTACTACACTCTTCTGCTTCCTCACATATGTTAATTTCCCTTTCCCCAAAGTAGAAATTGGCAGTAAGGGATGCTAGAATTTCCAAGCTGAAGATTTCAAAAACCTATTGAGGCTTTTCAAGTGCTTGGCTTGAGCACTTCAACATCCCAATTTGATTAGTCTATTGACCTACTCAAGATAATCACCCACAGCTATTAGGTTCCATGGACTTTAAACTGGAAACTTGGATCAGACATTGGATCTATGTTCTTTTTGCTATTGTAGTTGGTTGCCATTCACACAGCAGTAGCTAGGACTTCACACAGCAATCCATTTTCCTTGGGAAGTCAAGCAGCACTGGAGGTCCAGTACAGTGGTACCTCGGGTTAAGTACTTAATTCGTTCCAGTGGTCTGTTCTTCACCTGAAGCCTTTAGCTAATGGGGCCTCCCCCTGCTGCCACACTGCCGCTGCACAATTTCTGTTCTCATCTTGAAGCAAAGTTCTTAACCCGAGGTAATATTTCTGGGTTACCAGATTCCGTAACCTGAAGCGTATGTAACCTGAAGCGTATGTAACCCGAGGTACCACTGTACTGCCCATTTGGATTTTCCCAAACACTACCTACCTGCCTGTTGCTCAAGGTGCTTTGTACCTGAGTGCCTGACATTACTTAAGAAAAAAAGGAGAAATATTAAAGCTAAGACAATCATTTTTGTTGGATGGACTACTGTGATCTTAGTTTAGAAACAACACACTTTTTAAAAAGAGTTACAGCAAGCCCTAAACTGTAGCATGCTTCTCCAGAATGTCTTGTCTTTCCATATGAACTTTAAATTCCCTATAGAGGAACATAGGAAATGGTCTTATACAAAGTCTGACCAATGGTCCATCTAGCTCAGTATTAACTATACCCACTGACTGCAGTGCTCCATGGTTTCAGATAGGAGTCTCTCCCAGCTCTGCCTGGAAATGCTAGGGATTGAACCTGAGACCTTCCACATGCAAGCAGATGTTATACCATTGAACCAATGGAAACCATTCCAAAATCACTCCAAAAGAGGAGAAAATAAGGATGAAAGAAGCCCATTCAAATCATACTTAATTTTGGCTTAATTTTGGTAGAGGAACTAGTAGTCATCCTTCCCTTGGTTATCACTCCTCTTCAGCAAAGAATGATAGAACAATGTTATATGAGAGATTTTAACCAACTACTGTTCTTTTACAGCTTGCCGACCAGGATTTTACAAAGCCTTTGCTGGTAATGTTAAGTGTGCCAAATGCCCGCCTCACAGTTCTACAAATGTGGAAGGCTCTACGAACTGCAAGTGTGAAAAGAATTACTTTCGCTCTGAGAGAGACCCTCCATCTATGGCTTGCACAAGTGAGTAACCTCAGGATAATAAAAAAGGATGCTTGTGTTTCAGTCTCTCCTGTAAATATAGGAGTAGGAGTATTTATTACAATTTGTATACTGCCCTATATCCATAGATCTCAGGGCAGTTCACAACATAAAATTACAATATAAAAAACACAAAATGCATAATAAAAATAAGAACAAAGACAACCCATTAATCCCCTGTTCTGCAACACATTTTAAAGGGCATCAGATGTCTATCAGCGAAAGGCCTAGTTAAAGAAGAATGTTTGTGTTTAGCACCTAAAGGTGCATAATGAAAGAAAGAAAGAAAGAAAGAAAGATCTATCTTTTGAAAATAAAACTTTGTATACTGTTGCACTGTAGTTGCTGATAAGATTCTCTCATTATGTTTGTGCATTTTGATTCTTGAACCAAATAGGTATCTTTATTAATAGCTGCAGTTGTATTAATTAATACAACTTTACATCCTAATCCACTTTAAGCTTGGTTTCTGTCTTTTTTGCTTATCTAACACTGCAGTGTGCCATCTACATAAGATTTTAACGAAGGAGGAGGAGGAGCAACAAAGCTTGATTCCTGTAATTTGTGTTGGAAAACTGATGATACTCCAGGCCATAATAATCCTTAAGTCATTGTTGTACTTCTTCAGACATACAACTTGGGGATAACTAACTCAAGTGTGGATTTCCTTGTGCCCCTGTAACTAAGGGCCACACAGAAACCCATACTTGAATATTTGTACAACCAATACTAGACTTCCCAGGCAGATGTTTCACAAAAGTGATTATGATCAGTAGCAAATGGTTTTAAATGCCTTTATAAAAGCAGTCCTAGTTTGTTAGTACAAGAGACCATTAAAAGAAAAATATCTCTATGAAACGTCTTTGGAGAAATGAGGCAGATCATTAAAAAACACGACACCTACCATTATCAAATGCATATTTGAGTAGCTTTATTGTCTTTGAATTCAAACAGATGAAACAATCATCATTTTCTTCCCGTTACGTCTGTAGGACCACCTTCTGCTCCCAGAAATGTTATCTCCAACATCAATGAAACATCAGTCATCCTAGATTGGAGCTGGCCTTTGGACACTGGGGGCAGGAAAGATGTCACTTTCAACGTTGTCTGCAAGAAATGTGGAGGAACAGCAAAGCTGTGTGATCCGTGTAGTACTAATGTGAGATTCCTTCCACGTCAGATTGGCCTCACCAACACCACTGTGACTGTGGTGGACCTCCTGGCTCACACAAATTACACCTTTGAGATAGATGCAGTTAATGGTGTGTCAGATTTGAGCACCTTTGCAAGGCAATTTGCTGCAGTCATCATTACGACCAATCAAGCTGGTGAGTACCATTTTTTTCATTGTTCTTCTGCTGTCTGAACCTGAGAAGTTTCTAGGCCTCATTCTCCACATCCTCATCATCTTTCCTCCCTCAGAGCATCCCTCACCTTACTTACCAGCAGGTAGAACTAGTGGCTGTAGTGATGGCAGGGAGAAGGAAGGGATTTCTTCTTCTTCCCATTGTCCCTGCTACCTCTCCATTGGTATGGTATGCCACAGAGTATCTGCAGTGCATCAGGGTATATGCACTTTCCATTCTGCTTTCTGCTGCTGCTGCTCCCACCCTCATTTCTACTTGCTAGTAAATAAGTTTATTGGAAGAGGGCCAATAGAATGAAAAAGGAGCTCTGGCAAGTGGAGGCCTTGTACATTTCTCTATTCTGGAAGTTGGCTTTTGTCTTTTTCTGTGTGGGGCTTCACATCCTCTGAAGGAACAGATTTGTGTTCTGGGGTTACTTATTGATTCATCTTTTGTCAAGTGGATTCAGCAGCTTGTAAGAGGTTCTACCAGATTCAACAGAATGCCAACTCCAGCTGTTCATGAACAACAGTAATCTGAGCACAGTGGCCAAGCACTGAGAACCTCAAGGCTTGGCTACCACAGTGTTGTTTAGTCGTTTAGTCATGTCCGACTCTTTGTGACCCCATGGACCAGATCACGCCAGGCACTTCTGTCTTCCACTGCCTCCCGCAGTTTGGTCTACCACAGTAGATCCCATATAGTTCTCCATGAGGTTAGTCCATAAGCTATGTGCCTTGGGTCTGCCAATAGTAGGTCTTTCAGTGTTGTGTCCACCTTAATGCAGAATTCATAACTTTGAAATAGGGCATTGGCCAACAATCTATTCTTTTAGATGCATTTTCAAAACTTTTTTTATTTACCAACACGTTTTCTGAATACAATTCTTAGTTATTGTCTGCTGATTGTCTACTAATGTAGTGCTGTTATTTTAACTGTATCACTTTTGGTTTCCTGTACACCATGCCACTATAATGTGCATTGTTTATAAATCTTTTAAAAATCTTTCAAATCTTCTTTAAAACTAATTTTAAATTATAAACCTTTTGAAATTAATAAATAAAGGGAAGCCTAGGGAGGATGTTTTGGGCAGTGGTCAGCTGCCAAGGAGGAAGGGGCTCCTTTTGTTTTTGTTAAATTTATGTCACTGGCTCTGAAAATGAACTGAAACTGTTTCCAATTTTTGAGTAAAGAATTAAATTTGTTTCCAGGTCAGTCCAATGAGTTCTGCAGATGTTTGCCCTTCCCTAGTTACAACTGCTGTTCTTACCTTTTAGCTTTGATATTTGTTTGGAGTGTGTTTGTGTGTGTATTTTCTGTCTGTCTTTATAAGAAGTGGGTCCACATGTCCGTAATGTTTGGGTGTTTTTGTGGTCAAACAACAATTTGTTTTCACCGGGACATAATCCTGCCCCAGGGAGTGGGATCTTATAGAAACGCAGCATGAGGTCAGGGACAAGCAGAACCTCCCCTGTTGTTAGTTGATGAGAGGTAGTGGAGCCATGTACCCTTTTTCTGTCTCTGCTGAGCTGTTGAAATTCCAATCACCTGGCAGGCATAGAGGCAAATTTCAGCCCCTCCATCATCACTGTATCCATCTGAGAGCCAACAAGAGGTGAAGAAGGCATGTGGGCTTTCTTTGCCAAGCAGCTAGAGCCAACTATCTGGTGTGAGGTAGTGTTTTCTCTTTTCCTGCATCACAAGTACTAGGGACACTGTCTTCATTAGTTTAGCTTCGGTAGCATAAGGGGAGATGCTATGAATATACTGTAGTGAAAGCAAACAGAAACAGATTTCCAATTGTTGGGTGGTTTTATTATCAAGGGATTTGGCAGAATTACTATTAGGATTAACTCCCAATCTCCAGTCAGCAGTGTCAAATAACACTTTAGTCTGTTGTCACAGAAAGAATGTGCTTTATTAATAAAATCAGATTTTAATGAAAGACTCAAAGCAGTAATCTCCAATATAAATTACAGTGGTCATGTAAGTGATTAATTTTGATATAATAGAAGTGGAGGAAATTAAGTGCTTTGATGTTAGACATATAAAATACTAACACTGGCACTACAAAGATTTAATAATATTATGGATTATATTTTCTGTTCCTCCATGTTTCCTGCTCTCCCCAAATCCTGATCACCAGCAGCTTCACATGAATATTGCTTTAAAGTGCTGGTGCTGTGATTTATGGCATTCAGCTGGCCTTAGAGAGGCCCATTCATGCCTATGGGATTTTCTGTACACGAACAATGAATGAATGAGAGTGTAATTTTCACTGTGGAAAGTTTTGCTTGCAATAGATAGGTCTCTAGTAAGTATTGTTTGTTCAAGTACAGAAGACTATACTTGAAATTACTTTGGTTTTTTTAAAAAAATTCACAATTATCTTGGTGGTAAGTGGAGGAATCTCAACTTTCTGTACAGCCACCATGTTGTTCATTCTCTACTTTCTTCAGAATGAGCCTTAGATGCTTTCTTTATGGAGATATTCAGTTACAATGTGTTGGTTAATTAATATTTCTCATCTGCCTTTTTGACAAGTTGTGTGGTGGAATAATACCAATAAAGAAAAGCCAGAACAATACCTAATTATTTATTGTGACCACCCTTGTGCATACTCCTCTGTGCAGTATGCTGCTTCTATGGATAGTTTGTGTATGAGCAGTTTTGCCTAGTGGCAATAGATGAAGGAGGGAAGGAAGGAGGAGTTGAGAGGTGACTTTTTCCGCAGCAATGCACATGAGTCAGTGAAGGGAGACCTGAGCTTCCTTCATGTTCCTATCCTACAGTTAACATGGAAAGTTGTATATGCTAGTGGAGCACATGCTACCATGTTTCCGTTTTTCAATTTGCACTGGCACATATGCAATTATAAAAGTACAGTGTTTTGTAAATGAACTCCATCTTCTGACTGTAATGAAAGACATTTGGGGACACGGGTGGGGCTGTGGGTTAAACCACAGAGACTAGGACTTGCCGATTGGAAGGTTGGTGGTTCAAATCCCCGCAATGGGGTGAGCTCCCGTTGTTCTCCTGCCAACCTAGCAGTTCAGAAGCACATCAAAGTGCAAGTATATAAATAGGTACCGCTCTGGCGGGAAGGTAAACCACGTTTCCGTTCGCCAGAAGCAGCTTAGTCATGCTGGCCACATGACCCGGAAGCTGTACGCTGGCTCCCTCAGCCAATAAAGCGAGATGAGCACCGCGACCCCAGAGTCGGCCACGACTGGACCTAATGGTCAGGGGTCCCTTTACCTTTACCTATATACTACTTAAGGCTAACTCAGATGTACTTCTCTACCCAAAGCAGTGGCAGTTTTTTTGTTTTGATGTCTGCGTTGATGTGCAGCCATGGAGAGAAAACACAGAACGGTTGGATGACGTGGTTACTTCTTTTTCAGGCTTGTCAGCTTCTGGGGATGGGTATTGGACCCAGTGCCAGATTTACATATAAGCTATAGCTTGTTTAGCTATATAAAAAACTGAAAGGGAAAAAAACTGGATTTACATTTCCAAAATGTAAGATAAAAAATCTTATAAAATAAAACCTACATACAGCCACAGTATTTTGTGTTGTGTATGGACCTATTAGGTCCATAAATTACTATACAGCATATATTCAACACACACACACAAAAAAAAAAAACCAGTGACAATTTGTTGTTGACAAAGGACAGCTGGACATATAAAGGGCTCCATTACCTTCAGTAGCTTGGGGCCTCATCAAACCTAAATCCAGCCCTGGTATTGGACTGGTGTGGGGAGTAACCATGGCATTCTCTGACATGGTTCCACATTTCAAACATTGTCCAAGCAAAGCAGGACACAAAGAAGCAGAATAAATTCAGAAAGCTATGTTCTTAATCCATCATTTTATTTCTTGGATCACATGTGCTCGTTGACATAGAGTCCAGGACAGTTTGCCTTGGACAACTGCAGTATTGCAATACTTTTAGGTGGGTTTTGTTGTCAACTGCCTCATGGAAAGAGCAACACGCTCTGCTTCTATTAGCTCACATAATCAGGCTTCTGCCACTATATTATAATGCTAAGGCCCAGACTTATAACGGTAGTTATCAGCCATGCTAAAGGGAACAAGACTTCATCTCAACTCACAATAATATGTTTTCACACAGATGTTATCTAATAACACCAATCAACCCTGCTTAGGACGGGTCACTGACTGCCACAGGAGAATTATATGAAATCCACAATCCCCTGAGGCAAGGTGCTAATTATGAATGTGTCATGGAGAGAGATGGACAGCTGTGCCACTCTGACAAGCTGATATGCAGATTTATCTAGTCTGCTTGGTCAATGTTTAGTTCACAGATAGGTTTTCAGATCAGATTTTGGGTTCTTTTTTATTTTAAGAACCTTAACTTATTTAATTGGCTGTATTTTGGTTGCGTGTTGAGGTCCCCAGGTCCACCCCAATAACTCACACATTACACAGGAATTTTTGTTTAAGATTTTTGGCATAATTTTGGCCACAACTTTATTAAAATACAAATTTGTGAGTGGTTGCTTAGGCATTGGTTGCGACTATCTGCTCCCACCATGGGGGACAGACTGACATTCAAAGCACAAATAAGATATAAGGGGTGTGCAGTGACCACAAGATTTGTCTTGCATCTGTAGCATTTGGAAGCAGCCCAGTCTGTTTCAGATATGCTCTGTGTCATTCCAATTTCATTCATTATTTGGGTCTGAATCTGATCTGTTAAAAATCCAAAGCTTTGTTTCAACTCCATTTACTGTAATGGGGAATCTGAAAACAACTCTTGCATTTTTTCACTTTCTACAAAAATGGGTTAAAATCTTTAGGCGAAGAAGCCCCTCAAGAATGGCTTAAGCCTGCCCAATTTCAGGCAGATGCTTTCATTTAATGTTTTGTTTATTAAAAAAGAAAAAGACTATATAGTTCCAGGGGATTTCATGCTAGGTGATTTTTACTTTCATTAGGGAAAACTATTTTTTCTTTCTTTTAAACTGTTTTTTTAGGGGAAAGAATTATGCCACCGAATAATCTAATTCCACTTCTTTACACCCTGCTCTCAGAGCCAAAACTCAGAGAAGAATGATAACCCATGAGAAGAACAACTCTGTTTATTTAGATCAACATCCCTGCTCCAAATCACTGCGATAGGAGTAGCCTCAGAAAATAATTCAGTGTGATTAAGAGCTAGCCTTGTCCATCAAGACCCAAAGTTTCCCATTCATCACTCCACTTCCTCTCCTCTCGTCTTCACCTGCTCTCCTCTTGAGCTCTAAATGTTTCCTTAGACTGCTTGGTTTCATTTTTCAGAAAAGAAAAGGGGGCATTTAACTTTGTGCTGGTGAAGGTTGAAAGGGTGAGAAATAGAACAGTAGGAAGAGCAGTGTGTGCTTGGAAAGGAATTTGAGACAGAAACAGGTAGTTTGTTGCTTGAATCAAAGTCCAAATTGTGCCTCTCATGCTCCCCACTAGGGTCAACCCTTTAAGAAAGCTTACTGTAGCATTCAGACATCAATTCCTTCCATAAACGATCACCCACGTGAAGCAGCCTGACCCTGGAAGCATGAATAAGACTGTCCCAGTTGTGGAGAACTGAAGTGGTTTGGGATTGGGGAGGCGAGAGATGAGAATGAGTGAAGAAGAGTGTGTGGCAGGTCCTTAAACACAATTATCTTAATTTTTTAATATGCCTGCCTAGTGTTAATTTTGTGATGGGGGGTTATATTGTATACCGTACTTTTTGCTCTATAAGACTCACTTTTTCCTTCCTAAAAAGTAAGGGGAAATGTGTGTGCGTCTTATGGAGCGAATGCAGGCTGCGCAGCTATCCCAGAAACCAGAACAGCAAGAGGGATTGCTGCTTTGACTGCGCAGGATCCCTCTTGCTGTTCTCTCTTCTGAGATTCAGAACATTTTTTTGTTTCTTGTTTTCCTCCTCCAAAAACTAGGTGCGTCTTGTGATCTGGTGCGTCTTATAGAGCGAAAAATACGGTATTTGATTTTAGTTGACTCTAAATTTCTGAGATTTGATGAGCTACAAAGGAAGGAAGGATAAAATTTGTAAATACCTTTCAATAGCCAGTTCATCTGTGATTGTCTCCTTGTAATCTGGATTTTGTAGGCTGATTTAAGAGTGGGAATTGACCAAGGCCTCTTTCAACTCAGGGGTTGGGAATCTGTATCCCTCCAGATGTGGTTGGGCTGCAGTTCCCTTCATCCCTAGCCATTAGCTAGGATGGCTGGGGCTGATCTGAGATTGAGCCCCTCAACATCTGGAGGGCCACAAGTTCCCCACTCTTGATTTATGAACTCAGCTCTGATTAAATTTGTAATTTCTCATCACTTGATGACAAACAGCTTATTTGTGAGCTGTAATCACTGAACGGCAATGGTGTTTGAGGGAATATGAAAGTCCTGCCTGTGACCTATTCACACATGCAAGCCATTAGTTGATATTCCTTCCCTCATGCATACTTGAAACAGCACGTCTATTATTTAAATTGCAGCCAAATTTCAAATAAATTATAATTAGTTGGACTTAAGCTCACTTAAATTTATCTGGATTGTACCCATTGCCTAAAATAAGACCCCCATTCAACCTGAATCAACTGGAATTAATAATGTATGCACAAATGGGGCTGTTTTCTTTGGTTTTGTCTTCAACAGCTCCCCTGCCCTTTAGCCATAAACTGATCTTAAAATGTTGACAAGTCACCATCCCATACTGGTATTATAGCTGCATAAAATCAAAAGCACAGTGGCATTGTTCTGTGTAGTGAACTAGATGCATTGCCTTCAGATTCCCACATAGCTGAGAGCTTTCAACTACCAGGAAGTTCCTTATTCTGAAAGATATCCAGCAGCTGGATGTATAATAAGCTTCACAAGAGCAGTGCTGTGAACCACCCTAGATAAGATTTAGGCACCTGCTGAAGCAAAGATCTCAGTGCATAATCCTTACACTCCAAACAAGGGTGATCACACTGTCTTTCACCATTGATCTTTAAGATGTCAGAAGCTGACTCTGGATTTTAGAGAAGGTGAAGTTAAGAAGGCTGGCAGGGGAGGAGAATAATTTAACTGTACAGTATTCATACAGCTGGCATCAGAATCTCTCCATCAACCACCGTGAGGCTTTCTCAACAGGAATGACAAAGCAGCATAAAAGCTTCTATTTTGTGCATGAAACTGAAAAACTGAACATGTTTACTCCAGAAAAACCATTACAAAAGCATACGTGATTTTTACCTCTCCATCTGGGAAAGCCACAGCCCTGTGATTTGTGGTTCCTGAAGTGAATATCTTGTGCAGCCTGTTACTTTTCAAGTGGACTTGGCATATCCTTGATTTATCACACACATGTTAAACATATGAGGAACACGTTAGTTTCGCTCACTTTGTATCTCTCTCTATTAAAAGGAGACGGACAGACAACAGCACATGAAAGAGTGAAACAAGCCAAAGTTTAATATGCATTTTAACAGTACCAGTGAAAAATAACCGCCACTGATTGTTCTTACAGAGAAAGTTGTTAGATAGGAATAGTTTGTCTGTGACGTGAAAGTTAGGGGCATTTTGTGTTCCTTGCTGTCTTTTCTGCCTTGCTTTCTTTTATCCCCTTTTATGTTTGCAGACCCTGTAGACAGGATCTTCAACCCAATAAATTTTAGGGCATATGTTCCATGCACCTAATGCACACATTAAGAACCAGGGCAGGCCTTGTCTTAAGTATTAAATCTTAAAATGCTTGAAATCGTGCTTCGTAAAACTGTTGTCTAAACAAAGCTCTTCAATAGGATAGGTACTAACGTTAGTTTTATTTTGGCAAATTCCACTTGCTGTCCATTTGATATTTCCACCAAATGAGTTCAACAGTCATGCTCATTGCTGTAGAATCATAATGCATTTCATAATTCTTCAGCTCATTCACACAGTTTTCTGTTTCTGAGAAAATGCAATTAAATAATAATAATAATAATAATAATAATAATAATAATAATAATTTTATTTATATCCCACCCATCTGGCTGGAATTCCCCAGCCAGCTTACAGCATATATAAAAATATAAAACTTATATAAATATAAAAAACTTACACCATATATAAAAATACAACAAAACATCAAACATTAAAAAACACAATATCCTACGCAGTGGTACCTTGGGTAACAGACGCGTCTGGTTACAGACGTGCCGAAACCTGGAAGTACTGGAACGGGTTACTTCTGGGTTTCGACACTCACGCATGCACAGAAGACCAAATCGCATCATGCGCGTGTGCAAACACAGCGCTGCAGGTTGCGAACGCTGTGGGTTGCGAATGTGCCTCCCGCACGGTTCACGTTCGCAACCCAAGGTTCCACTGTACAGGCAAAAACAAACCAATAAATCAATAGAAAGCAATAATAACAACAACAATAAACAGTTTTAAGTTATACCCAACATTATTCTTTCTATAACAAAGCCTGACCCTCATCTCCCCTTCTTCCAGTATAGCATGGATTCTGGGGAAAGAAGCAGTCAAGAAAAAACTGCACCAGTTCTTAATGAGAGGATGTTTATAGAAATCGTTGGGCCAGATGTTCCACCTGTGCCATTTCACTTGTCAGATAAACAAATAGGAAACTGGTGGATAGTGGCCAAAATTGTATGAGCTCAATTGCAAAATGTCTCCTTGTTATAAAAGGAAAGGTTTGTCTTTTGAGAAAAGTCATTGTTTCTGAAAGGTGTTTGACTGAGATAAAGAGAATATAATCATCTATTTGTTCACAAAGAAATAGCAGCAAGACAAGTTTCATCCAAAATCCCCATCCTTCAGGCATGTCTTATATAATCTACAGGGACCACCACATAAAGGTGAGAATGTAGACTGTTCTTCATGACTTGCCCTCTTCAGTGATGTTCCCAATAGGGAACCTATCAGAGTTAGTTAACATTGTAATTATTTTGCTTGTGCTATCAGTCATCTGCGAACCGAGCTGTGAGACATCACTTCCCAAGATGTTTCATACTGGTCACTGAAGACTTGCCAAAAAGCAGTAGCTTTTGACAGTGTTTTTCCAACCAAACAAAAGCAGGCATACTGAAGTAGAATAGTCAAATTTTCACAGATTTCCCTCAGCAAAATAACTTTAAGATTGTAAGAATACTGTAATTTAAATGTACATTTGCATGATAAACTGCAGTATTGTTCATTCAAAGGTTACATACAATAGTTCTAGAAAATGTGGAGGCCCAGTGGAATAGGGCATAAGTCTGTGTGTAAAGGGCATTTAGAGTATCCATACAAGGCCATTATGTGTGCTCTGGCACTCGTCAGGATGTCCTGTTGAGCCAGAAGCGGTTTAGTCATGTGGACAAACAGGAAAGCTGTCTGTGGACAAATACCAGCTCCCTCAGCCTGAAGCGAGATGAACACCACACCCCATACTCACCTTTGACTGGACTTAACAGTCCATGGGTCCTTTACCTTTTACCTTACCTACAAGAAAATACATAATTAGTGAGGTCACCAGTTTAGAAGTCTTTTGAAAACTAAAAGTTCTTTTGCTTTAAAGCCTTGTGAAAGAGTTGTGATAGTTTTTATTTTAAATACTGTTATATTTTATTCATTCATATGGAATTTAACAGCAGTTTATGCATTCAGAAACAGAGAGTTGGATCCAGACAAAGGTTGCATTCAGACATAAGGATCATTGCTTTAGTTTTCCTGGTTCTGTCCCAGTTTCTAACATTCCTTTTACACCACAGCACCTGTTGCATTATGGAGATGCAGGCAGGTCCCCCCAAAGCAGCTCCCTCTTTTGGTGGTTTACTTTTACTGACTTCCTGCAAAGGGGGCAATGCCTAAGCCAATACTGCTCACATTTGCTGTAATCAATAAAGTTGTGGCCTAAATTTTGCCAATTAACTTTAAACCAAAATTCTGCATCAGTGTTACAGATACTTCAGGTTACAGACACTTCAGGTTAGAGACTCCGCTAACCCAGAAATAGTGCCTCGGGTTAAGAACTGCTTCAGGATGAGAACAGAAATCATGCTTCGGCGGTGCAGCAGCAGCAGGAGGCCCCATTAACTAAAGTGGTGTTTCAGGTTAAGAACAGTTTCAGGTTGAGAACGGACCTCTAGAACGAATTAAGTACTTAACCCGAGGTACCACTGTATTCCTAATGGGGGGTTGGCTTGAGGATCTTGACACGCAATGAGCAGGGCTTCATCCAAAGCACACAAATGCTGAGGGGAGACAAGAGCACAAACTGGTCAGCTGCAATCCTGAGGCCCCAGAATGAAGCTTCAACGCATCTTCCTCAATTCTTCTAACTCTTCTACCTCATTTCTTTGGGCTTCAGTGATAGGGGATCTGAATTCAGAAATCAGTTTCCCACTATTGCATGTCTTTTACATTTCATGGCACCGCTAGGGAGCAAACTTTCTCCCTAGATATGAGTTGCATTCTGCTATGCTTTAGATAAAACTGCAGTGGTAAGATGGTCATGGAGTCCACCTAGTCCTCCAAGAAAGCTAAACAGGTTCGTGGACACTACACTCCAGCCTATCTAAATATTTGAAGCCCATACTGGATGTTAACCACCATAGTACGCTGCAGGGATGAAAATTTTGGGTTCTACCATGGTGGTGAGAAAGAAACCAAACAGGTTTTTCATGTGCCACTTTGTACCTGGTTTTAGATACTCTCCTCATATCCAATTTAATAGTCCAGAATCATTCTGAGATCATTGACCAGCTGCATGCATATGAATCTTTGTAATCCCTATAGAGAGTCTACCGTCTCAACAGAACAGTTAGTAACCGTTAGGAAGCCGTAACTACTGAGTGCAATGTATGCACATTGCAGGCATGGCTTTCCTCATGTGTTCACCTGGAGCCCAGTTATTCGTGTAACAAATACAAACACAGCACATGGAGTTTAAATCAATAAGGAAATTTATGTCTAGCTGCTACTAAGCTAAAGGAAGATGCATGATATGCTTAGGGATTATTTTCTCTAGCAAATCAATTTTAGCAAGGTAAATCTAAAATTATTGTCAGGAGTTTAAGAAGCTTCATGCTCTTTATGTTTTGCATCTTAAACACTTACAAGAATGAGCTTTTTCACTCCCAGACTTGCTTTCATTGCCTCCAAAATCTATGTAACAGATAAAGAATATTTATTTATTTATCCTTTAACAGTTTGGTGTCGCTTAAGAGTTTCCCATGTTGGAACAATCAAGCCTTTGGCTTTTATATTCAGTGAAGGTTTTGCTGCTATTTCTTCGGATACTGCTGGTTTATATGTTTTAATGTTTGACTGTTTATGGTTTTGGATTAGTTATTATATACAGAATGATGTTATTGACTGACTGAATAAATTTCATAGTAATATTAATGTCTGCTTAAGACTTTTAGGCATCTCTTAAATATATATCTTTAAGCTGATAGCCCTATGCAGTTGTTTAAAATGTTTCTTGAGTAGGGTTGGTGGAGAAATTCCATTCATGTATCATTTGAAGCCAAAACTATCAATTCATACTTTTGCAAAAAAATAAAATAAAAATAAATCGTGAACCACAACACAGGTGACCTTTGAAATTAGCACTTGTCCGAATTCTTCTATGTAGTTCATGAACCAGTCTCTACGAAATTGCATCTGTTCAGAAAAGTGTCCATAAAAATGAGTATACTGATGGAAATAATGAAAAAATGCATTACTTTAGAGAAAGCTGCTTTCAAAAATGTGCACATTAATCAAAACTACATATAAAAATGTGTTTATTATGGGAAATGCTGATAGATTTTTAAGAGAATAATAATAATAATAAAATCACACAGTTCAGCAAAGTATGGAGAACTGAATTGAAGACTGGAAAAATGAGAAACTGAGAGAACAAAATCCCTATCCTTTTTAATGATTGCTTCAAATTTGTTTATGTTGATATTTTGCTAGAGGGCAGTATATAAATACTTATATGTATAAACAACAAGTGAATCTCCTATACGTCAGTACCCACAGCAGATATGCAGGGTTATCGGGTCTTGAAATTAAAATTTCTGATGCTTGGATAGTGTGGGAGGCAACTCAGTAGCAGAATCTAGTGGTTTCTAGTGGGTCCTGGAAAAGATCTGAGTGTATAAAGTATATGGTCACACAAATAGTTCTGCTATTGCAGAGGTGGGGTCTGATTAATAAAGGTGAGCATGTTTACTGTAATCAAGATTTCACTGTTCCATTGACATGGTGTGGCATATATCAACAATGTGCAATGTTGTGGCTTCAGTAACTGGAGGAGCTGTTGGGGGGGTCAAAAACTGTTATATTTCTGAAAAATTCACAATCAACCTACTAACATTATTTGTGACTCATAGAGAGAAGCATATAAGTAAACTGGAACTACTGTAAAAAGTGATTACAACAATTTGGGAGCAATCACTGTCATCAGGATTGTTAGCCTTGTCTCATCAACACTATATTGATTGACTTTATAGTATTATTAGTGGTGGTGGGAAATCATAACTTTTAACGATTTGTTAATTACTCATAAATATGGATGGCACCTATCTTAGCATAAGCTTGTTGTGCTTGGAAAATGCAAACTAAAGTGTTAAAGGGTACAAATTAGAAGAATGTAAAGATGAACTAGTAGGAAGTTATGCATGACTTAGGTCTCTGCATTTCAAAACAGCCTGACTATTATTATATCTATCTTTTAACAGCAGCCTGTACTTCTGATTGTGCAATTACTAGTGAGTAGATGTTATAATCCAGATCCATTTGTGTTGCTTAATGCTTGTCAGTTATTATAATCCTTGTATTTCGAGCTATGCACGAAATTCTTGGACCAGTCCTTGCTGGTCTTGCCACAGTTGAATTGTAAATGTGGTCCTTTTTCAGTCATAGGGACTGTTACTGAAAGATCAGCAAGGAAGGCTTCAGTTATGTGAAGTTACTTCTCCTAGATGCATGGTTCCCCTTGGGGACATAGAGGCCAGTAAGACCTCTCACGAAATTTAGTAGTTGTATAGGTCGAAGCTGGAGCTGCTTGCATAATGCTGAACTTCTACTGGTGTGTGTGTGTGTGTGTGTGTGTGTGTGCATGTGTGCGTGCATGTTCTGTTGTGTTTGTCGGAAGTGCCCAGATTAAGAGCAGCTTTATCCATTCAGGCAACAACAGAGCTGCTGTCAAAATCCATTTCAAGCAATAGAAGCTGCTGCGCCATATGTTCATCCTGCATCACTCCACTAATGCCAGAGCACCTGAACCATGTAGGAGGAGCACATGCTGTGAGTGATGTTTGCTGGCAAAGTCCCTTTAAAAACACTGATGAAGAGAAAATAAAGCCTAATAACACTTTTCTGAGGAAAACAGAGCAGAACGCAGAATGTAATTTGAGGAGAATGGAACAGAGGTTCAGGAATGCATAGCAAGGAGATATTCAACCAAATATTCAGGAGAGAACTCTCTCAGAAGTACATAGCCAATCACAGCACATGTTGCGTCAGCAAGCTTTCTACAACTTTGCCTGGTTGCTAAGCAACATCTGCACCACTTCTACCTTCTTGGTTAGCTGACTTACTGATGACATAATTCACCCTCAAGTTACAAACTAAATTATTTCTACTGTTGCACATCCAACAATGCTGTCATAGAAATGAGCTACAGTAGGGGCTCCTCCTATAGATATTCATTACCTTGGTGTGCACAAACAAGAACCTTCAGGCCCCTGTGTCTTGTGACAGACATTCCAACTGCATGAAAACATTTTTGGGCAGCAACTATGCCACTACTTATATGCATGAAGCTGAACTTAATCTGGATGCACCCTCACATTTCTCTGGTTTCAATGAATCTCGAATCAGCTAGATTAATTCAAATCGCCTAATTAAGGGTTGACCATGTTTATGACTAAAACCTGTATTTGAAAATGATGGTGGTGATTTTATAATGATGAATTCCCAGAAAGCTGTAATTTGAAAAAATTCTATGGTTTTTAGGGTCAATAAAATTATATGAGCCGAGCTAAATTAGGGGAAAAGAAGTCTCAATGAAATCAATGGAGTAACTTTGTCATAACTTGAGTTCCAGTTGATGTCTATGAGAACTTCATTCAAGTAATCTGGACTGTTTCTAACCCATTATGACTATTCAGTTGTATTATAAACAATTCAGCTACCATTTGTTTGAGCAGATTTGGAATAAAATCCCAAGCCGATCTTCTAATAAATGTGAATATTCACCTTATCTGCTATTTTCATATGAAAGCTAGCATGCATTTACTTCTTACATGTCATCTTCATCAGATTATTTGTCTTCCATTTTTCTAGTGTCCTGCCATATTACCAGGATACCCAGCATGAACCATGGGCTCACTGAATGATCTGTTTAAACATCTAGTAGAACATTTAACTTTATAGTTAAAGGTCACCAACCTTTTTGGGCCAGTGGGCTTATTTACTATTTAAAGAAAACGCCATGGATGCCAGTCACAAAATGGCTGCCATGAGGGCATGGCATACAAAAAAACTGATGCTGATGGTCAGGGATGGGAATATCACAAAGTGGCTGTTATGAGGTGTGGCATGACACAAAATGGCTACTATTGGGACATAGCATAATGACTTCAATGTATTAGAGACTGACCCAGTGCTAACAGAATATCAGTGGAATTGCAAAAAGTATGTTATGTATTCTTGATTTGTGAAGGGATATTTATTGGGACCCTTCTCTTGCATGAGAGCCTCTGGGTGTCACATTTGTGATCCCTGTCCTGATGGGGCCATAAGAAGGAGAGAACTTGAATATGAACAATAAAATGTTTCACCACGTTGCATTTTGGTACTTGTGTTTCTTCATTATGTCAGCAAAATTACCTGTGCCTTGATAAATGAATTGTGCTTTAGTGGTGTCTTTTTTTTAAAAAAAAGCTAATGTTTGCTTAAGCTCTGTAGAAAATTGTTAAGGATGTGGGAGAAATTTGAAGTGGACTGCGATAGGGGAACCACAGAGAATGTCACAGAAAAGTGTATGTTCAACAGTATACCTATGATTATTATTATTAGCATTGGACCTCTTGGGATTCCTTGCCCATAATTTACTCCAGTTCTGTCATATGCCTGGAATATGAAAAAATTATCAATGAGCTGCAGAATCTGGTACTAATAACACCGCAACATCATAATAAATAGGCTGAGCACTTTTTTTTGCTTCACTTTTTAATATATCAAATGTATTTCATTGCTTACATTATAGTAGCAGATTAGAAACATCTGCTCATTTGCCACCAGTCTTCTAGCAATAGAAAGCCTAACTCGTTTTCCTTCAGGCTATCCTGCTTCAAGGCTTGGGTAAGAAGTCTATAATCCAGCTGTTGAGTGTTGATACGGATCCAGGTTTATACTCAGGAGCCCTTCAAATGGAAACACCACCTCCTTGCCAAGGATTAGAACAGTGATAAACTCCATTTGCTTTCTTTTTCTTCTTCCCCACTCTAGCTCCATCCCCTATTACTATAATTAGAAAAGACCGGACATCCAGGAACAGTGTCTCTCTCTCTTGGCAAGAGCCTGAACATCCTAATGGGATCATCTTGGACTATGAAGTCAAGTACTACGAAAAGGTGGGAAAGCACAGCAAAGATGGCAGGGGGTGGGCTTGGCCCATTCAGTTGGGTTATGGGAAGGGTAAGATAAGAAACTGAAAAGAAGTTGAAAGCTGTGTAAAAATGCTCTTTCACATTCATATCCAAATTCTTCAAAATAAGCTTAGCTGTCCGAACCATGAACAAAAATACAGAACAACATTTACATTCTGTTGATGTATCATATTAATGTTAATGCTTTCGGTGGCTGCATTTAATATTAGATCGGATTATTATTATTTAATTAGGCTTTTTTGTATAAATGCATAGACTAAATCACTATAAGAAGGTTACATAAGCATCTCAACTGTCCTTTAAAATTCCACTTACACAGTACGTTTAAGAAATGGAATTCTTGTTTGTTTTATACACTTGTGATATCAATGTAAAATAATTGAATTTGCGTGAGTTTCAATATTTTTCCAAAAAGATATTATATCACTCAACTTAGCAATTAACTTTCCAGGTAAAGTCATGTAAGCAGTAATTTCTAAGGCCTGTTTAGATACTATAATTTCCCATGTTCCAGGATACAGAAAAAGACAAGTTTCTTAGAAGGTGTTTTAACCTTTTCTATTGGGGAAGGGAGCGAAAGTTGCTTAATTTCCCATATATCAGATCTTCCTCATCATTTGTTTTTAAAAAAACAAAAACCTGCAAGTTAGAAATGAAAACCAGGAATAAAACCAAAACCACAGGATTTAGTACGGAAAAATTAAAATCAAGGAATTATTGTCCCAACTATGTTTGGTCGACATACTTTATCATCTATTCTACTTTCCCCTCATTTACCCACTGAAACTTATTAATTAATTTGCTACTATTGTTAGGATGCCCCATGACAAATAAATAGAAAACAGCAATAATATATAACACACCATAAAGCTGGCAACAGAGGATAATATCAATAAAGCAAACTCACAACAGCACCAAGAATTTCACAGATCTTCAAGTCCAATAAATATCTATAATCATTAAAAGATTTTTTTAAAAAAAATTAAAAACCAGTGAAAATAAAAAGATCACAATGTGGTCTCCAAGTGAGCTTCTCGGAGAAGCACATTTCATAACTCAGATGTGACCACAGAAAAGGGTCCTACCATAGTAGATACCCATCACATTTTAATTAGCAGGGCACCAGGAGAAAGGCCTGAGGTATATTTAGGAGTATAATTGTGTGCCAGGGGTGCAGCATGACATAAAGGTAAAGGTAAATGTTTTTGAATTCTGGCTCCCATCAGTCCCTGCCAGCAAGGTCAATGATGATGGTAGTTCATAGAATCATAGAATCATAGAGTTGGAAGAGACCACAAGGGCCATCGAGTCCAACCCCCTGCCAAGCAGGAAACACCATCAGAGCACTCCTGACATATGGTTGTCAAGCCTCTGCTTAAAGACCTCCAAAGAAGGAGACTCCACCACACTCCTTGGCAGCAAATTCCACTGTCGAACAGCTCTTACTGTCAGGAAGTTCTTCCTAATGTTTAGGTGGAATCTTCTTTCTTGTAGTTTGGATCCATTGCTCCGTGTCTACTTCTCTGGAGCAGCAGAAAACAACCTTTCTCCCTCCTCTATGTGACATCCTTTTATATATTTGAACATGGCTATCATATCACCCCTTAACCTCCTCTTCTCCAGGCTAAACATGCCCAGCTCCCTTAGCCGTTCCTCATAAGGCATCGTTTCCAGGCCTTTGACCATTTTGGTTGCCCTCCTCTGGACACGTTCCAGTTTGTCAGTGTCCTTCTTGAACTGTGGTGCCCAGAACTGGACACAGTACTCTAGGTGAGGTCTGACCAGAGCAGAATACAGTGGCACTATTGGTCAGACTAGTTAGACTACTAGTTGTAGTCTAACAACATATGAAGAGTGTCAGATTGGAACAGCGCCTCTTAGACTTTTACGGTGTGCCACTGAGGAATATCTGTATATTAACAGTAATTCCCCATAATTTAAAATTTAGCTATTTTATTTGGCTCTTGCCTTAAGTTGGGCATTGGATCTAACAACATTTGAAAAGCCACAAGTTCCCCATCCTGAATTAACTAGAACATTTTTGTTGCATGAGATGCATTAATGGCAGAATTTCTCGCTATGAAATATAGAATTGACTATCCTCTGAGAAATATTCTCTGGTAGATTATTTTATTGGTAATGTGTTGGTTTTGTGATCCATCCAGTTCTGCTTTGTGGGGGAAATGGGCAGTAATGCTTAGAAAGGGAAAAAAAACAAGCCTTTTTTCAAAGAAATCACTGACATGTTGGGTGTTTAATCAGAGGGATTCGTTCTTTTATTAAAATAAAAAAGAATGTTAATGATAAAGTACAGCATTTTCTGAATTTCTGTTTCTCTTCTGTGAAAAAATAAACCTAGAGGCTGTTGTACAGTGAAAATCTGATGATCATTAACACAAAACAGAAATTACCATATTATTAAAGATACATTGCCATTCATCTCATCATATATATATTTTAAGAAACCTTGCCGAGCAACTTAACAATGCAATCCTATATTGTCCACTCAGAAAAAATTCTCACTGATTTCAGTGGAGCTTACTCTCAGTTGAGTGGGTATAGGATGCAGATTTATTTTTATAATAAGAAATGTGACCTTTCCATGACCACAAAATCTCCTCTTTTGCATATTTATTAAAAAGAAGGAACTACCCTGACTATGCAAACATAGCCTCAGAAATTCCACTTAAGCAGCCATTCAGATTCATAAAATGATGACATTTATACTGGCAAACCTATTCCTTTTGGGCTATTAAAATAGTTACCTGGGTGGCAATCTTGGACACACTTGCTAGGAAGGGAGTTCCATTCAATGCAGTGAGGCTTATGTCTAAGTAAACATGTTTCGGTTTGGCTGTCTGCGACATAGCGATGAATGCAAATTAAGGGACACTATCCAATGCATGGCAAGCCCTGTTTCCTTTCCCCCTCCACTATCTATGTGCATGTACTTCTTACTTTGTTGCAGGTTATTCATACTCTGAAGCTTGAGTAACTTGCACTGAGCAGAGTGGTGCTTGGATGTGGATATGGGACCTGTGCAGATAATTTTTTCTGCTCCTGAATGACGTTTTGCACTTACAGAGGAGGGGAAAGAAAGACTCTGTTAAGCTACCCTATGGGAATTCCCCACTTTAGATTGTGCCCTCTGTTTTATCTTGCAACCTCCTTAAATCACAAAAAAACGTAGTTTATAAATATGCTTATCCATGTATTTTTATATTTCTACATTTGCAAAATATATTCTATTAATCCTATGTTTCTTGAATCCATTATTTTTATTAGTCTGAAACGGGAGGGTTTGCATAAGGGCATCTTCTGGATGTCTTGCCGTGTTAAAGGGCCTTGATTTCAATCGGATGCCTGTGTCAAGCTGGTAAAAAAAAAAAGTATTGAAAGGGGGGAAAAGAAAGGCAAAACACTTTCACACATGATTAATCAGCCTAAAATCATAACACACTGTGACTCTATTTTTGATCTACAATAATAGACCATCAGTAATCATAAGTCCACTAAAATCTTGGCTAGGGGTAGTGCAATTTCACCCATTTTTCCAAATTACACCAACAAGGACAAAGGGCTGTGGAGGGTCAAGACATTTCTGCACCCTCCAATCTGTTTCATCATTCTGGTACAGGAAGATAACACACATGTGAATACAATTAACTCTCCTTCTAAATGCTGTTTACACAGCCAGCATAAGATGGGAGAAAATGTCAATATGCCACCCTATCTTGGGTTTTAATGTGGCCATTTCTTTCTCTTTTTTTCTGAAGCAGGAGCAAGAGACAAGTTACACCATTCTAAGAGCAAGAAGCACCAATGTTACCATCAGTGGCCTCAAACCAGACACCACTTATGTTTTCCAAATCAGAGCACGGACGGCTGCAGGATATGGAACCAACAGCCGCAAGTTTGAGTTTGAAACCAGCCCGGATTGTATGTATTTGTAAAAAATTGATTTTGTCTGTTTTCCTGCGCAAAATTATATGGCTGGCTAGCTTTATTCCCTCTCTAGTACAGCAAATGTGATTCTATATTTATGATCTGCCTTTCCGGCTAACATGCCTATAAATTTTTACATTTTGTCATTATTTTAAAACATGCTATGAGAAGTATACTATAAAATAATGCAGGTGGTATTCCTACTTTCTCCTGCCATATCTTATTTATGTTGCCAGAATTAAATGAATCCTGTGCTAGGCAGCAGCTCCTGCCGGGAAAGAAATTTAAAAGTTCCACAGTGTCATAATATTCTGACATTGTTGTTTAAACTTATGGACTCCTAAACTTCTGAACTCCTAAAGAACTGCAGTCACTTCAAACCACCACCACCCCGCCGATTTCCAAGTACATAGAGTTGTGCTTTCATTAACTTAACTTCAGGCAAGCTTCCCTGCTTTCCCCTGTAGGTGGGTGTTGGTTTGTTAGGAAGGGAATCCTAACTTTTCATGCAAATTACAGTCAAAGCAAAAGTTGATGCCAGTGAATTGCCATTTTGTATTATATTGCTTGGCTTTCTTCCACACTAAGCCCCAATGCATTGCTTTTCTCAAAGTGGCATTAAAATCAGGACCAGAGCTTGCCAGAACTCCGTTCCGGCACCTCTCAGGTAGGCGCCATTGCCATTGTAAGAGAATGAGAGAGACATTCAAGGTGAATTCTGGCACCTCTTTTTCTAGAAAAATAGCACTGATTCAAATAAATGTTTCA
Source organism: Podarcis tiliguerta (assembly GCF_965153285.1). Classification (NCBI taxonomy): domain Eukaryota; kingdom Metazoa; phylum Chordata; class Lepidosauria; order Squamata; family Lacertidae; genus Podarcis; species Podarcis tiliguerta. Next base: position 37,521,987 of record NC_139537.1, read on the forward strand.
CATGGGACTTAATAAAGTGCTATATTATCTGCTAATACATATCCCTATGGACTCTGGAAAAGAATAGAAAGTGGTACAAGGTTGGAACATGTCCTCTCCTCTTCCATTAGCAAAGGCCTTCAGCTAGAATAGATCATAGACTCCAAATGGAAAGACTCCATCTGTACATGGAAGGACACAATTTGATGCAACCTACAATAAACTAACGGGGGACGTGGGTGGCGCTGAGCCTGGGGCTTGCCGATTGAAAGGTCAGCAGTTCGAATCCCCATGACGGGGTGAGCTCCTGTTGCTCGGTCCCTGCTCCTGCCAATCTAGCAGTTCGAAAGCACGTCAAAGCGCAAGTAGATAAATAGGTACCACTCCGGTGGGAGGTAAACGGTGTTTCCGTGCACTGCTCTGGTTTCACCAAAAGCGGCTTAGTTATGCTGGCCACATGACCCGGAAAAACTGTCTGTGGACAAACGTCGGCTCCATCGGCTTATAGAGCGAGATGAGAGCCGCAACCCCAGAGTCGTTCGTGACTGAACTTAACTGTCATGGGTCCTCTACCTTTACCATTTTACAATAAGCTAAACTTTTCAATAGTTCATGAAACTCATTACAGTGGTACCTCGGGTTACAAACACCTCGGGTTACAAACACTTCAGGTTACAAACTCCGCTAACCCGGACGTAGTACTCCAGGATGAGAACAGAAATTGTGTGGCGGCTGCGCAGCGGCAGCAGGAGGCCCCATTAGTTAAAGTGTTGCTTCAGGTAAGAACAGTTTGGGGTTAAGAACAGACCTCCGGTTCGTAACCTGAGGTACCACTGTACAACATTACATGCTCATTATTAGTCCTTGGTACAACAACCAAAGCCAACTCAAGTCATCAGACCATTTGAAATGTACACAATGTAATTCTATATTTTAAAACACAAATGCTTATCTTTTGACTCCCCTAATTAACCACTGGGTCTGAGAATCACCTCCCTTGATAGCATTTATGAAAATATTTGAGTGAGTTAATATTCAACATGTCCATCTCAATTACAGTGTGCACTACCAGTCAGCAATAATATCACCATCTAGTAGTTGGTCCTGATTAATTTGTCAGACATCGGAGATTGGAGGAAGGTGGGAGGAATTCCAAAGTTATAGCATAACACAGATTATACCACAGATACAGTGGCAGCAACTTTTCTGACAGACTTCTCATAAGACCTGAGTGTCTGGAGTGTTTGGAGAGTATAAGGTCTCAAAAATAAACAGAGAAAATTTAGCAGCAAGCCAAGCAATCTTGTTTGAATTTTTGAGATTTGTGAGCTTTTGAAATTCCAGCTCTTTCTGGAAAGTAGCTGAGCTCCTGATTTTAGCAAACTAATGACTTATTATGGTGACCTTCAGTCTATGGAATAAATTGTATGATGCATAGAGAATATAAAACCATTTAGGGTATGATATATGGGAATAGATGGCAAAGAAATATGTTTTTGTGTTGTCTTAACTCGAACCAAGATCCATGTGGATGCCTCTGGCAAATGCACAGAATGTAGGTGATAAAAAGCTTTGCAGAACAGATGGAAGACTTGTTGTTCCTTATTATCATGATACTATTTTGGTGGATATTCTAATTGGTTACTTAAAAATAATGACTTGGATTTCAATAGTCTTACTATGTTTTAAGTACTTTTTTGCATAGAATTTGAAACTTTGGACTTGATCCATTGACTTTAAAACAAGCATTTTTAAAGAACAAGTTCATTGATACATTAGCTCTCTATCTATGCTCTTAAGTGCAGTGCGTTATTTTACAAAACTTCCCAGTTTTGTTTATTTATTCATTAAATTTGTGTAAAAAGCAAACAGCAAAAACCCATATTTAAGGGATACAAAGCTAATGTATGGTCTAGTTTGGCCCTTTAGAGGTTATTGTGATGGAGAGCTGGAATGAGACCTGAAGGAGTAGCTGGTGTCAATTTTTCATTTTCCATTCATATTAGGAGCTCATTTTAAACAGAGCTGATTTAAGCCTCTTTTGTAAAAAATACATTTCAAGCTACATACTTTACTAAGGAAAATTGCACATAAAATGTTCAGCAGTTCAATCTATCATGCTTGACTTGTATACTCAAAAAAGATCCTACTTTAATTATATAATTTTATAAATCATCCTTAAAATCATCATTATCAGTGGCATGGATCCAAAAGTGTCTTGAGCCAGCAGAAATGTGCTTCTGCTTGTAGAAAGATGACTTCTTCAATTCTGCTGATTCTCCTATCTGAATCCCACACAGTTCCAGAGAGTTCTTCACTCCTCAAAATAAGGTTTTTTTAGGATGAAGGAGACTACCATAGGGAGGAAGGGCTGAAAAAGCCATGTTGTGTGTGTGGAGTCATGCTACCACTTCTCTGGCTCCAACCTGATATATTTTTACTTTGCTTAGCCTTTGCATGTTGTTCATGTTTCAAATTGGTAAAGAGTAAATAGATATTTAGCTTAGAAATTGGGCTGCAAGTCATTTCTAAGCAATGCTGGTAATGATTTCACTTATCTGCTACCTGCATTTGTCGGTGGTGATATATTTAATGTTCCGAGGGTTTTTAAACTAAAAGAAAACCTCATGTTTATTTCCTTGTAACTTCCAGCTTTCTCAATCTCCAGCGAGAACAGCCAGGTTGTAATGATTGCTGTTTCGGCTGCAGTAGCAATTATTCTCCTCACCATTGTGGTTTACATCTTGATCGGGAGGTTAGTTCATCATTTCTTTTACACATTTATTTCCATCCCTTCAGTGCTGCATTTGAATGATAAGCGCTGTCAAGGAGACACCCTCCTGAACAATAATCACCAGGATTCATCCGGAAAGCCACCCCCACCCCCGGTTTGTTGACCAGGAAGTCACAGCAGAGTTATAAGCCTTAATGAGGCTGCAAACAATAGCAGGCTCAGGCACTACAGAACTTGTTAAAAATAGCTATAAACACATTCTCAAGCAATTGTAAAACTAAACTGGAGGGGTCAAAAATCAACAGATTGTCTCATTAGTCAATTTCCTCAAATTCCCTCAGAACGTATCTATGCTCTGTAGGATACAGAGAATGTAAACAGTACTAAAGTTCTTAATAGGAACTTAACTGTTGTGTTCTGTTTTTTATATTCAAGCAGCGTATAAAAAGTTGGTTTTCTTATGTTTTTGCCTTTTATTGCTTGTAGATTCTGCGGGCATAGTAAATCGAAACATGGAATTGATGAGAAGAGGCTGTATTTTGGGAATGGACATTGTAAGTTTTTTGTCGTCTCCTCCTCCCTCCCCCCCCCCCAGTACATTATGCCATTTATTGCACTCAGCAAAATTCTATGTGCTCATATGATACAGATGCAACTTTGTCTCCTTTATTTTTCTTTCCCTCACAACGCAAATACAAGTTTTTTTTAGTGCAATTCTATATGTGCTTCCTCAGAAGAAAGTGTCACTGTGTCTTCTCTTCCTAGATGAGAAATCAATCCCAGAAAAGAAATGTGTCTGTGATATGTGGTTTCTTTTCATATATGCAAGCAGAGCATATTAGAAACAAATCAATGTTCCTGCAGGATAGAGCAAAATCCTGAACTCTAAGAGGCTTCAAAGGTAGCCTAGTCTACCTGTCTTATTCTCTCTAAATTGAAATGGCAAGCTGGCCTGCAAATGTGTTTTTCCCTGCTCCATTCCATGATGGGTGTAAAATTCATTATGTTGGAATAATCAAGGAACATTGAGGTGCTTTCTCAAATCCAGTATCCTGGTGTAGGATGCTGTAGTTTTGTATCTCTCTGGTTAGTGTTAGACTACAACTCCCATCAGCCTCAGCCAGCATGGCCAGTGGTCAGGGATAATAGGTATTTTTATACCACTCTTCTCTACTGCAGCCACATGGTGCTGTGCAACAAAATAAAAGACAACAAAACATAATACATAATAAAATCACTAAATCCATTCGACCTAAAATACCTACATAAGCATCTATATATATAAGCATCAGTGTCATACTTAAAACTGACTTCACCTACCACACCTGTCCACCTCTGAAAGCCTGATGAAACAGGTACAGCTTCAACAAATGCATAGCACAAGTAAGACACATCTCAGAGTGGAGATTGTAGCCACAGAGCCATCACTAAAAAGGCTTCCTACAGGGCCCCACACTTTTCATCTCATTCAGAGCAGGAACTACCACAAGAGCCTTACCTGCTGATCGTAATGAATGATCAAGTTGATATGGAGAAAGCATCTCCTCAGGTGATTCACACAGTTTTGCAAGCAATTTTCCCCAATTTAATGCCTTTGTTCATGTTCTTTTCATTAATAGATGCTTTTTTGTGTACACTTTCCCTGCAAATTTTGTGTGCTTTTGGGGTTGCAGAACTGCTTTGCAAAATTCGTGCAAATTTCAAATGATAGTTGTGTTTCAGTTCCTGTATTGTTTCAAGAAGTGCAAATTAGGTAGGATTGCATGAAAATGTGAACAGAAGCAAAGTTCTGCCTCATCCCAGCTTGGGATCACATGGAATTTGGGTGAAATGCTTAGAAGGGCCCAATTCATTTTTGGATCAAGGAATGGGAGACTTCTTGTTTTCTTTTTTCTTCACATAGTCAAATCCCTATTTATTAGATGCAGATATTTTATTTACAATTTAAGTCAGTCAGAATTGCCAGTTTCTTTTATGCGGTTTGCATATGGTTGCAGAAATTAAAACCTCTGGCTAATTACAACTGTGTTGAAGCAATTTAATGTCAAATTGTTTTTCTCTAGAGCCTTTCCCCTCAGGAGCAAGTTGGTACTTTATTGCCAACATGCAAGCTGTGATATCCAGCTACTTAAGGCTGCACAATAACAGTTAACACACTGGGCTTCAGCTCCCCATTTAGTAATATGTGGCCCACAGCATTTTAATTAGATTATAAAACAGAAACAACCATTAAAAAAGTGTCATGGACAAGTAACAGGTCAAAAGTTGCTCTCTCAATTCTTGTTCAGTGGAATGTCACAACCACTTTTTCTAAATGAATCACAGTAGTTAAAATTCCTGTGGATTCAACCACTTCGATTATTGTGCTTTGGCGTTCCAAGCCATGTCCATGCTGCAATATGAAGGGAAAGTCTAAATATTGTTGGTTCTCTGACAATCCATCCTAGAGAGGGAGAGAGAGAGAGAGAGAGAGAGAGAGAGAGAGAGAGAGCTGTAGATTGTTGGGGGGGGGGTTGCTATCAGTATATTTATCAAACTGGGTCTGGAAAACTATATTGCCCTGATGTCAGATGTGCTGTGTCTAGATTGGATTATTAAATGATGATATGAAAATATTCAGAGGCAGTCCTCTTTATTATTTCTGAACATTTTCATGGGCAAACTTCGGTCATTCAAAACAGGTCTCACAACCAAACACTGGTGACTCCTGCTTCAAATTAAATCTTCGGCTTCCTTACAGGGGGAGGCATATTTTGAAAATGTTTATGAGAAGGTGACTGTACCCAGATATATTAATTCTGGCAAGCTTCAGTGCTTCAGTTGTATACCCCATAGCTATTTACAATGCTCTATTAGTGGCATTTTGTTGAATATACAGAACTACTACTGAGCGCTCCCCCTTCCCAAAAGCTAAGCATTCATCTGAACCCCCAGTTGCTACTGGGGAAATATAAACCCAGTCACTCTTCTGGAGTCTGTTGGAGGCAAATACCGGAATGAAAATTCTCCTGGGTTCGTTTCAATAGGATAAAACAACTTCTGTGGCTATAATAAACTTTCTGCACTTTAGACCATAGCAGATGGTTTATTTCAGCCACTTGCTTGTGAATTGCCTAAGAAAAAGCCTCACCCATGAAATGTTCCCTGCGGCCTTATTTCCAATCCTGTAATACCACTTCAAAGGAGCAGAAATGCATTTGACCTTCTCAGATCATCCCGGTTTGCCCATGTCTGGCCAAGCACTTTCTACTCCTTTGCTACCTGTAAGACAATTCATGCTGGTAAAAAAAAATAAAAATGGAAATGATGCCACTGGCACAGAAGGAGCTGTAAAGTCCTGCAGCTTAACACGAGTACATGTGTTTATTATCTACTGCTCATGACAGAATCATCATTATATGGACTGCTCTTTAGTAATTGGTGCGAAGGAATTATTCTCCCTGCAATCTCCAGTCACCTGATAACACAAACCCTCAGGGGTCAGCATTAAAAAAAAAAAAAATCAGGAACAGAAGTCCCCACTGCTCAGAGGTTTTTAAATTGCTGGATTTCTTTTTATTAGGGACAGGAGGGAGTCTGTAATATGCAGGCAGTATGGATGGCAGGGAACATTTACGAGACCTTTAACCTGTAGCAATATGCTGCCAGTAGGGGGGTGAGTGTGTGTTTTAATTGCTGCTGTTGTTCAGGAGGTTTTATTGTGAGCGATAGTTTTACCAACCACGGTCTTGTACGAAACAATTTCAGCATGTCGTATTGGGCAAAACACAGCTTCACTGTTCTTCATGTGATGCTTAAATTGTGTTGGAGGCAGTTAACACTAGAGCTTAAAGAGGGAAGCTTTCAAGATTTGATTACACTCTTGCAGCAATTGTGTTGGTAGGTAAAGGGAAAGTAGGAGAAAAGAACCCTGCTGAACCAGACCAAAGATCAGTCCAGTCCAGCAACTTCTTTCCAACAGTGGCCAACTAGGTGCTACTAGTCACAATGGCTATATAACTACCTCTGGGGTCAGAAGTGCCATGCCTCTGAATACTCGTCATTAGGAAACACCAGGGATGTTATTTCACTCATGTTCTGCTTGTGGACATCCCAGAGGTATCTAGTTGGCCTGAAGGAAAGAGGATGCTGGACTAGATTGAGATTTGATCCGATACAGCAGGACTCTTTTTATGTACCTATATGCTTTCAGGAAGTGTACAAGAATCATATGAATGCTTTATCCTGTTCTTCATCTCTTAGCAATTTATGCTCAGCAGTACATTGCTTTTGAACCTGGATGTTCCATTCATCTACCATGCTTAATACCGTCTGTTAAATCATTCCTCTACAAATTTATCTGATATCCCTTAAAAGTCACCTTTTATAAAATGTTATTACCACATCTTATGATAATGAATTGCATAGATTTTATGCATTGTATGGAAGAAGTGCTATTTGGTCCGTCATGAATCTACTGACAATCAATGTCAATGGTTGATGCTGGTTTCTAGTACAGTGGTACCTCAGTTTAAGAACAGCCCTGTTTACAAACTATTTGGTTTACGAACTCTGCAAAACCGGTAGTGTCCCGGTTTGTGAACTTCACCTTGGTCTAAGAATGGAAGCCGAACAGTGGAAGGGGACCAGTGGCGGTAGGCCTCATTAGGGAAAGTGTGCCTCAGTTTAAGAATGGTTTCGGTTCAAGAACGGACTTCCGGAATGGATTAAGTTTGTAAACCAAGGTACCACTGTATAAGGAGAAGAAAAAGCCGTACTGATTTCCTTTGCTTCTGTTATGTAGCTTCTTAGGGCCAAAGATCCATGATAAGATTTCCTGAAATTTCTATTTTCAGTGAACAGCAGCTGTACAGTGGGGCTGGATTATTTGGAACACTGGGAGATCTAGAGGAAAATTTGTTGTTTAGTCATTTAGTCGTGTCCGACTCTTCGTGACCCCATGGACCAGAGCACGCCAGCCACTTCTGTCTTCCGCTGTCTCCCGCAGTTTGGCCAGACTCATGTTTGTAGCTTCAAGAACACTGTCCAACCATCTCGTCCTCTGTCATCCCCTTCTCCTTGTGCCCTCAATCTTTCCCAACATCAGGGTCTTTTCCAGGGAGTCTTCTCTTCTCATGAGGTGGCCAAAGTATTGGAGCCTCAGCTTCAGGATCTGTCCTTCCAGTGAGCACTCAGGGCTAATTTCCTTAAGAATGGATGCGTTTGATCTTCTTGCAGTCCATGGGACTCTCAAGAGTCTCCTCCAGCACCATAATTCAAAAGCATCAATTATTCGGCGATCAGCCTTCTTTATGGTCCAGCTCTCACTTCCATACAACACTACTGGGAAAACCATGGCTTTAACTATACGGACCTTTGTTGGCAAGGTGATGTCTCTGTTTTTTAAGATGCTGTCTAGGTTAGCCATCGCCTTTCTCCCAAGGAGCAGGCGTCTTTTAATTTCGTGACTGCTGTCACCATCTGCAATGATCATGGAGCCCAAGAAAGTAAAATCTCTCACTGCCTCCATTTCGTTCCCTTCTATTTGCCAGGGTTTTTGTGTGTTGGTTATTATTACTGAACATATGCTTCTCTCTCTGAATTTCTTTTTAAACAGTAAAGCTCCCAGGCCTTAGAACCTATGTGGATCCACATACATATGAAGATCCTACTCAAGCTGTTCATGAATTTGCCAAGGAGCTAGATTCTGCTAGCATAGCCATCGACAAAGTTGTTGGGGCAGGTAAGGCTTCTTACAGTGTCCTCTCTCGTGAGAATAACTGTGCCATTTCAGTCTGCCTAATACAGCTGGACCATTCAGATGCAGGCAAGTTGGTGGATAAAACTTTCTGTGCAGATGCAAAGGAAATAATTGTTTGAAGGTTTCTGCATTTGTATTCTGAATTTTTCACAACCGTCATGACTGACAGATCCAGCTGCTTCTTCTGCACTGAAAATGTTTATCAGCCTTTCTTTTGCCCTTTGTTCTTAATATTGCTGCCCGTAAAAGGTTTGATGTTGAAGATTTGTTGGTCTACCAGAATCTGAGCTAAAACCTCAGACTTTTATTTCATATAGGTTATCAAACAGCCATCAGACTGCAGTGACCTTTGTTCAGTGGATTGATTTTTGAACATCACCATTTGGAGTTACTCATTTAAGAGCAAACTGCTTCTTGACATATTATTAATCACCAGAGCTATAAAGATACCCCTGAATGCAAGCTTGTTGCAAACCCACCGGTTTCCACAAAACCAGTGTATGCAGGATCTTTGCACAGCAGGAGAGGTTTGTGAATTGTATCCAAATGCCTCAGTGCTTCAAACATGTAGCAATCAGAGATGTTACTGAAGAATAAGTACAGAATGAAAACATTCCAGAAGACTAGGAGTTGTTGCATAACAGCAGTTATTTGCCTCTTAAAGGCTTTCAAATTTATTTTGGCAGAATAGTGCTTTTGTACTTACTTACTTAATTCATTCATTTATTTTACCCATAGCCCACACCTCTGTCCAAAGAGCTTAGAGTGGCTTACATGTGGTTCCCGGACAGTATAATAGTAGCATACCTGCTTAGCTTCAGCTGAAGAACTGAATCACACACCTCCAGGCTGTGTGCTTAGACTCACATGTATTTGTGTGCATGTAGTTGCAGAAGGAGACAATCTGTCTTACAACATATAAGGTAGAGGAAGGCCTTACCACACATTACTCCGTGAGTTAATGTGAACAATTGCTCTGACTGCAATGGGTTCAGATAATCATTTCCCACCAAGAATACCTAAAGCTAAGCCGCTACCAGCTCCTTGCCCCAAATGAGGCTGGAAACCAAAACTCTCAGGACACTGAAATGCAAAAGCAGTCAAAGGGATGGGAAGGCATTGCTTCCCCGGCTTCCCAACAAAGAGCTTGCAGCAATGGGAATGTTGGTGGTGGTGCAGGTGCAGGTGCAGCAGCAGAGCTAACCCAAAATTTCCATTGTTGTGCTTGCAATAGTGACCCCACTCCCCCTGTCTCCCTCTTGGTTCCTAGCAGTGACTCTATGTTGGGAAGCCAGTAAGCAATGCCACCCTACCAGTCACTACTACTGAAATGTTGAGCTGCTTCTGCTCTTGTGCTGCCATTTAAGCATACAGTTTATGACCTTTTGCCATAAACTGGCCTGAAAGTGTAGGAGAGTATTGCTGTCAGATTCAAGAACTTGCAAATGCAAGAGCTCTTTATGTTTTCTAGTCCTCAATTAGCTGGCAGTCTTGCCCAAGTTGATGCTGGTGAATTTAGGGATGGAGGAGAAATTTGATTCAGTTTGCATTTAAATGCAAATCTGTCAAATTCACATGCTCTGAAACATTATGAAAACTCAAATACAGGCATCCTTTGAAATTCACACATATGCTTGTTTTGTGATGCAGTTCTCCAACCAACTAGCTGTTAACAAAAATATGTATATTAGGAGAAAATGCACGTTAAAGTGAATATATTAGTGAGAACAACATTTGAAAATTACTTGCAAAAATGTGTACATTAGTGTACACAAATGTGTTTATCAGGAAAGTTTCACAACAAAATGCCGGGGGGGGGGTATTTTTTTAAACTGTAAATTGCTGCAGAAATGTGGAGAATGTGGAGTTTAAGATTGGAAAAATGAGAACCCAAGAGAACAAAACTTAGCAGATCCTTCCATCTCTCCTGGTGATGCTTTATTTGCTCAAGCCTGAGATCATAGGCATTCCCACAGTTAGCGGCAAACTCTAAACTCAAATAACTACACCAAATCAACAGTGAGCCACCAAAGCAGCACACAGACCTAGGAAGGAATAACAAACAAACAGTCCAGAAAAAGGGAGTTAACTCTTTAGTTTACATTTCTTTAATATCCCGAAAGAATAAATAATTGTTAAAAAAAATGTGTACCATGAAAGATGTGTAAGGTTTTTTTGTATTTTAAAACAGCTAACAGGAAATCAATGTACTTTGTTAAATATTATGGGGGGTGAGAGAAAAGTCAAATTATGTTACAGAATTATGGTGATTTATTTATTTTTTCATTTTGCCCCACAAGAGTGCAGTGTTCTCCATCCTGTTATATCCAGGCTAGCAGTGGCATATGTGTTATGGCCACGGTTGTTTTTAACTAGAAAAGAGATTGATAACATATTTGTAAGACTGCTGGTAGCTTCCCCTGAATGTCTTGTTCCTTGCTGATAAAGTTCACAGGTATAGTGTAAACTCCTTAGTTCAGACTATTTTCTGCAAGAGATTCTTGTCCGATACTCAAAGAATCTCTTCTAACCATCCTCGTCAATTCCATCTGCCTCTGCTAACTAGTACCACTTCTCAGGGTCCTGATAAGGATTACAACAGCTGTTTGTAATTCTTAGCAGTTAATTATACAGCAGTAAATGCTAAAACCATTTCATCCTAAAAGCTTTAAAATGTTTTTAAAGCATTTAAAATGAATTAAAATGATACTTTAATGAGTGCTTAACAATGGGTGCTATGGGTCATTTTTACAACTGACAATCAAATCAGCAAAGTAAACTGCTGTGCAATCTCTAATTAAAATGAGGGCAGACATACCTTGTAATCTGTGTTTATACGGTTTGGATTTACAACAGGGATTCCATTTCCCCCACTCCGAGGCATTCCACTCCCTAGTGCTCAAGACATGAAAAGGTGCTTTTAAAGTGTTTTATGGTTCAGGTGCTTTTCAAAGTAACCCCATGAACGCAAACCATGGAAACGTGAGAGGGCATACAAAGCATTTCCATCACTGTTTTAAAGGACACCATATCACTGGAAAATACATTTTATTTCAAGTGCCTAATTTCCACCCATTATTTCTGATTTTTAATCTGGAACGTTGTACACGGAGTTCGCTGCATCATGCACTTTTAGAACCTAGGAGGCAGAGCTTTCGTTTTTCTAAATCAAATTCCTAATGTGTGTCTGCCCTTGTTGTCAAAGGGAGAGTTGGGAATTGCCAAGCAAGGCATGTGTATCTCGCTCTGCTCCTCCTCCAATTCCAGTTTTCTTTCTGCACATATTTATTAGGACAGGAAGTCCGTTCGACTTCCAAAATATTTGGAAAGCAAGGTGTGGCCTCTGATTGGCTGCAGGAAGGTCCTACAGCCAATTGGAAGCAGCGGAAACACCATCAGATGTTCGGCTTCCAAAAGTAGTTCGCAAATCTGAACAGTCACTTCTGGGTTTGCGATGTTCGGGAGCCAAAATGTTCGGGAACTAAGCTGTTCAACTTCCAAGGTATGACCGTACTGTCTTTTCATTCATCATCAACCCTTATCAGTTCCATATAAGTGAACATCAGGCTTCCTGTGGCTTATGAATACCATGGGACTAACTCTATTGTGAGGATAAAAAGACGAGAAGAAAGAAATGCATTGCGTTGCTCTGAGCTTATTGGAGGATATACAGAACAAAATATGCCTCAACTGTCCCAATTTAAGTGGGACACCCTGTTTTTAGGGGCTGTGCTCTCACACAAGTCACCTGGCTCCTGTAAGGTCGCATCCCCAAAAGATGCACGTTTGGAGGGCTGTGCTGCCACATGAGTCACTTGACTCACATAGGAGTGCAGCCCCGAAAGATGGGCATTCTGGTTTTACTCTGGTGCATGTTGGAGGGTATCGAATATAGATATAAATATAGATATGAGTTTAAACAATGTGTTTTAAAAGACAAACGTTCATTATATAGTTGGATATGTGTCAGATAGACACATTTGGAAAATATCTTGGCCTAGGTTCTTAAAAGTGAGTGATGGTCCACAAGGAGTCATAATTTGGCATGATGTGTTTGGTGCCTCATATTATCTGTCAGGTACTGCCTTCTTCATGAATTAGCATGTCCTGTAAAATAGCATCTTATGCTTATACAGTCGTACCTTGATTATACAGTCGTACCTTGGGAGTTGAACGTTTTGGCTCCCAAATAATCAAAAACCAGAAGTGCGTGTTTCAGTTTTCAAACATTCTTTAGGAAGCCGAACGTCCAGCAGGACTTCTGCAGCTTCCAATTGGCTGCAGGAACTTCCTGCAGCCAATCAGAAGCCGCACTTTGGAAGTCAAGCAGTTCAGAAGTCGAACAGACTTCCGGAACGGATTATGTTCAGCTTCTGAGGTACAACTGTATAGTCCTTTAAATAGCTAGTCCTAACCAATGCTTCCTTGAATACTGTTCTGAATTAAGGCTTAACAGTCTGAGCTCCAGAGCTATTGAGCCTAGCGGGGATGAATTACCTGGCTCTCATTAATGAGGGCTTCAGCACAAAATGTTTAAGCTTACATGAGACATTTGTCTTATCTGAATAGGAAATGGAATGTCATGGAGGGCCCTGTGCAGAGCAGAGTTATGATTTAGAGCATACCTAACTAAGAGGAGGAAACAATTGCATCTACAACTCATCTGTTTGCAAATTCTCAACAAAATGCAATTGATTGAGGCAGCAAGTGCCTAAATTAATAGAAATGTCCAGTGTCCCCTGAGTAGATTTAAATCATGTAAAGCTGTTCCAGTAATATCTATCTGTATCCTTCTATTTCCAGACAGTCCAAATTGAAAACAAAGTTCAACCCCTGCTGTGCATGTGATTTGAAATGAAATTAAAGCCTTGTGGTTTTTTCCTCAAGGAAATCCATTGTAAGCTATCAGAAGTGAACAACATGCCTGTTTGAATGGTTGAGTAATAATAATAATAATAATAATAATAATAATAATAATAATAATAATTACAATTATTACATCTTGTTATAGAACGTACTATGCCCAAAGCAGCAATAAAATACAGATGATTTTCTTTTGTCACCTAACTTCACAACAGCTTGGTAGTACCATAATTCTCATCCACAAATGAAGACCTGAGCTTGACAGAGAGCAGACTGCATCAGATTATACACTTACCTGATCACAAACCTTTCCTGCCATTCATCTGGTGCATTTTCCCACCTCTGATGCCCCTGACAGCCGTGTGTGAGCATGCCATCCCAGTTGTGTGTACATGTATAAAATCCAATGCACTATGCCCAGGTCACGTCAATCTCCAGATTTTGTATGGCATATCAGTTACTAAGTTCAAGCTTAAGTGGCTTGTGTTTTAAACATGTATGTCATATTCAAATGAGATGTCTGAGACAACTGGAAGTGTAAAAGGCATGCCAGATAGGTAGAAATGTAAGTCTCTCACTCCCGCACAGCACAACTGACTAAATGTATTATTATTATTAATAATAATAATAATAATAATAATAATGTGTGGTTCTATCCAAATCAGCAATTTCCCCAGCTCTTGGCTGAGATCTCCCAACATTCAATCAACTGAACAACGCTGGGTTTATCTCTGCTCTTCTTCCTCCATATCTTAATCTTGCTACGCACATGTTTTACTATGAACATGGCATACTGGCTTATTTTAGGACTCCATTAATCCCTCTTCACCTAATTATAGCTTGAATTGCTTACACAATTGCAGTATGCAGGGTTTGAATTCATCAACCATTTGGTAAGAGGACCTGAACATCAAGGCATCGAGGTACCACTGTATAGCTTGGAGCATGTTGTTATTATTCAGGGCAATCTATATTCTACATAAGCTGCAAAACAGCATAGGGGGAATGTAACAAAAACACAACATTTCTCCCTGAAAATCAGACTATATGTACATACACCCACCCACCTGCCAGTGGACACTTCTGACTGTGTTCTCAGGCAAAGAATTCATAGATAGGTTTAATAGCCGCATTTGCTCAAATGATAAATAAAAATTCCTCTGGCTGTCACACAATGTAGGTGTAAGAGATCAGCAGCTTATAGCTGTTACGACCATTAAGATACATAGGGAGAGAAAGAAAGGAGAGAGAAAGCTAAAGAAAATACAGCATCAAGCCTCCACAAGATTTATTGCAAAGTGGGTTTTTTGCCCCTCTGGTGTCATGCTTTGATTTTCTGCTCTCATGGTGTCCTAACAGTATCGACCTAATGCTAATATTTGAATAGAACTGCTGTTTGCCTTGAGTAAAGCATGCTGGCAGATGTGGATTCTTGTAGAGGTCAGATTTTTATTCATCAGAATCCTTGTTACAGCCTGTATAGCTTCTTGAATGCATGTTTGGATCTCTAAATAGTCAGTTTAACAAAAATCCCCAAAAGCTCATTTTCAAGCTGAATGGCCCCTTTTGACCTACAACGAATCAAAAAGAAAATATAATGCAATGCAGTGTATGCTAGGCTCTTCTATACCACTTTAATGCCAGCCCATGTTATCGCTTCTTAGCAATGTCAGCAGTAGGCTATAGCAGAGATGCTGGCTTTTGAAGACAATTGTTAAAATTCTATGTGAATTTGTCAAGATGAAAAATCGTCACACTGTCACATGGTCCGTGTTCTTCTTGACCTATGTGCCTAAATTAGTCACATATAGATATTTACAGCATACAGTACAACAGAAATCTCATCTGTTGCTGACACTTCCTGTAGAGGGATGTAGCGATGGGTGAAGAATTACTGGTCTTTGGCTGTAGATTTCGTTCCTATATAGAAAGCACAGCACTGACTGAATTGTAACTAAACTATGGAAGCACTGGCTGCTTTTTATTTGGGGGATGGAATGGTTTCACTTCCTTGAGTTGTTGGCCAAGATTGTGAGGTCTTTATCAAATGGCTATCAATTCCTAACCTGGAATTAAGACAAGTTGTGCCATAGGACAAAGTGTCTATTGCTTCATCTATTGCATAATGTCATTTGTCACTTGGCATAATCATTGTGAAATGAAACTGTCACAAAACTTTAGCAAAATGACCGTACTATGAGAACTGTGTGAAAATTCTGTTTTTGCTGAAGAACATTACTGTAAGGCAGTTTAGTTGTCGGTGCCATAGTTTTGAAGAATCAGAACTGAACAATGTGAAACGGTCAAGCTCATTCTGAAAAAGGCTTGCTAAAGTTGCCTTGTTGTTGAAACAGTCTCAGGGTGATTATCTGAAGGCGAATGAGGCCACCACACTGCTGAAGTAAAGACAGTTTCACTCTTGTTAGTGCTTGGAGGAGTGACTGGTTGGGAACCACATGTTATGGGATCCATGATGGTAAAAATGTCAGTTTTTCAGTGCCAATTAAAGTGCAGTTTTCTAAGTTAGTTTTGTCGTGAGCTATGAAATGAAAAAAAGTGTTTCCCTTATATTTTGCTTTTATTGACAGGCGAGTTTGGAGAAGTATGCAGCGGTCGTCTAAAACTTCCTTCTAAAAAAGAAATCTCAGTGGCAATCAAAACTCTGAAGGTTGGTTACACGGATAAGCAGAGAAGAGATTTTCTTGGAGAGGCAAGCATCATGGGACAGTTTGATCACCCCAACATCATCCGATTAGAAGGAGTTGTCACTAAAAGTAAGAACTGTTGTCTACTATAGAAATTGGGAATCTCAGGCACCGGTGCAAAGTGCTGCCATTCAGCCCTCTCTTTCTATCTGGCTCATGGGACTCTCCCGAGGTCATGACACACACACACCCAACCTAATCTTCCACCAGACCACCCCTCTCACCAGCCTGCTGTGCCTGCTCCTGGCATAAATGTGTCCTTGAATTGTTTTAATGCTTCTTGCTTGCCTGGACAAAGGATAGAAAGACATGTATAACTTTTGTGCGCTAGAATATGCAAAGGAAATAACCATACCCATTGATTTGCCAATATTTGCCTCTGGCCATGCCTATCCCAAAGGCTCTGCACAAGGCAGTGTGGCCCACATGCTGAAAAGGGCAACCTACTCCTAGTCTAAACAGATGTAACTGAGAATGAATCAATTGAGTTTCTGTATTTGAAGAAAATGCTTTGGGTGATATGAAGTAGGAAGAAACTTGTAGAAATACTTAAAGTCGGCTTGTGTATGTTGTAGCACATTGCAGATAGTGTATAGAAAACTGTATGGAAGACTCTTAAAGCCCTCCTCCCGTGACTGTCATGGAAAGGGTTTGCCTTAATATGCCTCAAAAGAAGTTGATCTTTGAATCAAGTGGTGGAAAATCACATTCATAAGCTGCAAATGTCATCTGTCTGTGGCCAATGACTTTTCATTAAAACTCTCAGAAACTGCTCATCTGATTTGCACCCACAGGGAGTAATTCGAAAATCCATGGTCTGTAGGCAAGGTATGAAAGGTTTATGAGAAATGTAGTTCCTAAGATATCCAGAATTCTCTTAGCTGCCTAGTCCTAGGTAGGGGTGGACGATAAATTGATATTTTGACTCTTACCAGGATGAACGCCAGACCGCGATAAAAGTTTCATATTTTTTCACCCTGTAATATATCGAGAATGCACCGCCCAGCTGGCCTTACAGACCTTTGCACTTACAGTAATACCTCTGGTTATGAAACGTCCTCCTTGCAAATGCTTTGGGTTACGAGCTTTACTAACCCAGAAGTAGGTGCTCCTGGTTGCGAACTTTGCCCTGGGTTGTGAGCGAAAATTACGCACTGGAGGCACGCAGCAGGAGGCCCCATTAGTGAAAGCACGCTTCAGGATAAGAACGGTTATGAACAAACTTCCGGAATGAATTAAGTTCGTAACCAGAGGTACCACTGTACTGCAAAGTAAATGGCCGTTTCCTGCCTGCCCTATTTGCAAAGCAAAAGCCCCGGCCGCCTCTCAGCTGAAGTTGCAGACTAAAGGACTTTACTTTGCATTAAAAGCTGCTTTCTGCCTGCACAATTTGCGAGGCCCTCATGGAGGCAGCATGTTTTCTCCTGCTCTGGTGGGGGCAGGACCCGAATGAATGGCTTCAAGCAACAAGCAAGGACTAAACAACAGGAAGAACGTTCTGACAGTAAGAGCTGTTTTGACAGTGGAAAGGACACCCTTGGTAGGTGTACATTCTTCTTCTTTGGAGGAAAAGCAGAGGTCGGATGACTGTCTGTAACCTAGTTTTCAGGAGCCATGTGGCACCTAGACTTTCTACCTGACTTTCTAACAAGGTGTTACCATGGGTATATAAAGCCCTTAACAGAACAGTAATATATTCTCCAGAAATCTTTAATAGTTTAGTTAAGCATGAGTAAATTTTCATTTAATTATACACATCAAATTTAGATTTTTCTTTTGAAAAACATTTCCCGAGATTATTATAAGCTCCAGCCTTATTTCAGACATATATCGAGATACTGCAATGTTTCGCTGGCGATATATCGTGATAATACCAGATATCACCCAGTCCTAGGCAGTCTAGTCCCTATGTGACCTCCCTTCTTTTGGCCACTGCCAGCCAAAGAGAACTTGACACTATGTTGCTAGACAGTATTGATAATCCTTGAGCTGTGACTTATAGGATGCTTATAAGTTACAATGACTCCTAAACACCGAGGCAGTTACTTAATGTAGAAGCAGTATTTTACATCTTAAGGGGCTACGCAACCGTCTTTAAACTTCTGAAATAGTTAAATATATGCTACAGGAACCCACAGTCTTGCATTCTCTTATGGTTTTGGAGAATTCTGTGTGCTATACACCCTCCTGTGGTGATAATGATGATAATGCTTTACAGTTGTCATTCAAGATTAGAAAATACCGGGATCTGTGCTGAGAGTGATTGCTCTTAAACAGCTGCAGGCATTCTGGCTGCACTTACAAAACCATACTGCACATTACCTCATGGTGTCAGCATCTGGCAGATATTTGGATAGCCACAATTAGGCAGCAAAAAACCATGTGGCAATAATTGGTCCATGTAAAAGCTTAATTTCATTATTTATTGCATGGTATTTCATATGTATTTTAGGAGTCATAAGAACAGTACAAAGTGGGCAAATATTAGTTCCTGCCTTGCAAATGGCCAAGAATAGCACTGATAAATTGATTAGCATAAAATCGAATCCCGTATAGATATTGCTATCACAATGTAGATGACAATTTCATTTTTTAAAAAAGAAAGAAAAGGGGAAATTCAAAAGTTTTAAAAACTTTTTATGCTTACCCTATTCAAATTGGATGTTTACACTAGATATGCTAAGAACACCTTTGCTTAGTCTGGAATGCATTAAACATCAGGAGGAACTTTCTGGCAATAAGAGTTGTTCGGCAGTGGAACAGACTTCCTCGGGAAGTTGTGGACACTCATTCCTTGGAGGTTTTTAAGCAGAGGTTGGAGGGCCATCTGTCATGGATGCTTAAGCTGAGATTCCTGAATTGCAGGGGATGCGACCAGATGACCCTCAGATTCTCTTCCAACTTGACAATTCTATCATACTATGATTCCTGATGAATGCAAGAAGTGGGACCTTGACCTTTTCATTCTTTACCTGTTCATTGTCATGCTCTATCAACACTGTGCTAGGGAGTTGAGGAAAGTAGGGGGTAATTAAAAGGAAACAAAATGTTGAAAAGGTCACACAAGACTCAATAACAGAAGAAACTATGTATTCTTGGGGTAAAGGGGGCTGAGCGGAAGGGCAAAAATGTTGCGTAGGGAGGCCAACTGAAGTAGGCGAAGGTAATAGTGGCTTGGAGGTCATAGAAAAGATGGGTGGTGAAGAACAATGGAAGAAGCTGCACCTAGTGCAACCACTTAATAAGAAAACAAATAAGACATTCATCAGAAATCATAGAGCTTATATATGTAGCTTAGTGTTGCAGAGCCCCAAGCTCGAGAAGAATTCCTTTTGTTTGATCTGCTCATTTACGGCCACAGGAGAGGAAGCCGATTCCCCAAAGCCTCACATCTTGTAGGGCATCTTGTCCAACCTACTGTACAATGCATGTCAGATGCAGGAGGCAGCTGCAGCATCCCTGACAAATGGCCACCCAATCTGCTTAAATATCTTGACTGAAGGAGTGCCCACCACCTCCCAAGGCAGACTGTTCCACTGACACTTCCATCCTTTGATTCTAGTCCTGCCTTCTGGAGCAGCAGAGAAGAGATCTGCTCCATCTTCTACATGGCAGTCCTTCAGATATTGGAAGAATGTATTGATGTTGAAGCATGACTTTTGCTTTTATGAGAGACATTGGAATGGAGCTTGGGGCAGAAAAGCCACTCCCACCAAAATTATAAGTAGGAAGAGATCCCGGGGGTTAAGAAACCAAAACAGCAGTCCACAGCCATGATGAAATAAAATCAATAGATTTCTTGTTTGGGTGTTGTCCCAGGAACTTATTTAAAAAAACAACTCTCTGGGCACTTTAACCTATAACGCCACATCAGTTTTTCCTGGTACCCCAACACATTACATTGGGAGCAACAAGACAAGAGCAACCCACATGTAAAATCAAGTTGATTTTCTTGGGATATTTCTTGTCCTATGAGCTTTTTGTTGACAGAAAGAACTGTAAATGGTAAGTGACTCAAATTTGTGGTCATTGTTTACTACCTTGTGGGTAACAATGTTCAACAGAGGAATAATAATAATAATAATTCTGTGCAAATTTTGCAATGAGAAATGCTGTGGTTGCGTAATTTGCCCCCAAAGGTCTGAGTTAGGACTAGATTTCCCCCTCAATCAAAGTGATTTTTCACTTGGACTTTTTTGCAAACATTCTATTATTCATAGTGTTCTTTCTTCCTCAGTTAGAATGTTTATGAGCACTCCATGACATCATGGCAGGCCAGCTAATCACCACCTGATGCTTCGCCACCACAAAAGGCCTTAGCACATTACAATTCAGAGTTGTTTAGAATATATATCAGCTAAGACATATAACACAAGACATTATTGAGGGGAAATGTTTTTGGCCATTGCTGACATTATTACTATAAATGTTCTTACTGCTTTCAAGAAGGCAATTCAGATACATGTTTTGCATTATCACTAAGATGGCAAATACTTAATAGATTATTTCTTCCTGCATCAATATGGTACAATGATAAATTCTCCAGTGCTTTTGAATTTTACTGGCAATTATGTAGAGCTTAAAGGCAAGCTGGACATAGTTCAAGAGAATAGTTCAAGTTTGTATATTATCCATGGGTGTTCTTTTTGAAAGGAGTCTGCCAAGCATACCTTCCAAAATATATAAAGCACATGATAAATAGGCATTGGGACCGTTACATGGCAAACCCAATTTTGATGGATGGCCCTTAGAAAGGAACTGACTGTTCATGCTGATAGGCTCATATGGACTAATTCTTGACCTCTTGCATGGCAAATGTCTGTAAGGAACCCTACTTGAACCCAGAGGCACACATTCACTGTTTAGGGACAGTGTCTCTTATTACTCACTAGAGATGCGATAAGGTGTATGGGTGAAATAAGACCTCCGACCATTCTTCCAGCACTGAATTATTCCCCTGTAACATATTTGTTTCTGGGCTGAACTTTCCTTCCACACTGGTCTCTAGGGTGTCCTATAGGCAGCAGCACTAATAGCCAACACACATGTTCTCCTTAGTTTACTAATAATTTACAGCAATTTGTAGCAGTTTAGTATAATAAATTTTAGAAACACTGTTGACACAAGTTGTTATCGTGTAAATGGCTGCATTTTGATAAATTAACACATAATGTTTCTTTTTTAAAAAAAACACATAGGTTTTCTTTGGAGCATATGTTTCCGATTGCACATACATTTCCAGCTCAGTGTTAGTGAGAATTTCTCTTCAGAACAGGATAAATAAGGCAGGAATTGTACGTCTAATGATTTCAAAGGCTTTTGCTTCTTTCCTAATTTTAGACTACTGGCACATTATCAATATGGAAACATTCAGATTGTAACCAGGCAACTTTGGCTTTTACTTGTTGCGTAAATTCATCTCATAAGCATTGCTTGCTACCAAATGTACAATGTTCCACTCAGTTTCTTTTTATTTAGAGTTTTGAAACATACTAAGGCATGTGGGACCTATAACAAAGTCTTGCTGTCTATAGCCATTCCCCTAGAGGAATATTCCAGACAGGAACATGGAATAGGAGCCTTGTTGTACTGTTTAAGCCTCTCAGTATGGGGGTAGATGAATGGGGTTTATGGGTGGAGAATGGATAAAGGACACTTTTTCCTCCTTCCCCTATATAAGTCTACTTGAAGTAAGCCCCATTGATTCTGTGTGGTTTATGCCCTTGGTGAGTACAGCATTAAACCCTTAGCCTCCCCTCTCCTCACCCACTCCCTCTCAACTGCCATCAAGACTTTGTATGTTCATTGCTTCATGTCAGTCAATATGGTTGAGTTTTCTTTCTTTCGTTTGATTCACAGTGATATGTACTTCTGCCTAGCAAGGGTGTCACCTCTGTATGTAGGTGGCCCTGTTTCATGTGCAAACTGATAGGCATTCAGTCCAAGGAATTGGCTATTCGAGGAAACAAGTATGGCACTGCAGCAAATGGTAGTGGTGTATCCTCACATCCTTTTAGGCATGGTCCTGTTCATTGGGGCTGCCAGCTAGTTATGCCTTCCATCTATCAGTGGCACTATCCTACTTCTTTCCCCTTCCGCCTATCAAACCACCTGTTCTTCCTTCCTCCCTCCCTTGATTTTTTTGCCACAGATAACAGCAGCTTTCTTCAGGCAGGTTTAAAATGGTAATTTGGTGACAAGTACATAGTTAAGTCTAGATTAAATGTAGTCAAGCTTTGTAGCTCAGATTTAGCAGATGTTCTCACATTTCTGGTTTGGTGGTGAAGAGCTGAGGAAAAGGCAAAAAAGGAGAGGATTTGCCTGGGCAGGTAAGAGAAGATATATGGCTATGCCTTCTCCCTGTCAGGGCACAGTGGGAGTGTCTTTAATGGAGTTCTCTCTAGAAAACTTAGAGGAAAATTCTGTGAGCTTCAGCTCCTAGCGTGTGCCTGTCTAACAAAACATGAATTGTTGGTTTGACTGCATTTTAAATATCACACAAAATTTCCTGAGCATGACATTGAAATCCTCTCTCTGATATTAATTATTTTATTAAAACATGAGATCCCATAAAAAATGATATGAAGTATGGCAATCTGTGGCTTCAATGCCTTTACAACACCTCTGAAAGGTGGTAAACATTGTTTTGTTCATATAGCATAGAATGTGCATGGCAATTTACAAGACAGTAGTTTAACTTTCGACTATAGGTCTGTATTAGTAGGGATACCTCAGACTAAATAGGTCCGTAGCCATGTATAAAATGGAAATTGTGCACCGCCAGCGTGGTCCTGTAATGCCGTACAAGTACATAATTCTGGTAGCTTGTGAATTATTTGCAGCTGTAATATGGTTATTAATAATTAACTGAATGAACATTATGCTGTATTATGCCATGTATTTATTGATTATGAATGGAAAGCCATGGAGGGGGGCGGCATTATCCCTAAGGAGTTAAAGCAGTTGCTAAGTGGATTATCTAGTGGGGCTTTTTCTGGTTCCCAAGCCATAACTCATGTCAGACCTGACCAGAAAGATCTGAAAGACTGAGCTTTGTAAAGATTCATTGGAGCATAAGCACGGCAGTGTTTCTTCACAAAGGACACATGAAAGAACTGTGTCCAATTGCCATTAGGCAGTGGAAAGGCTGTTAGGGTCCTGAGTAAGACCTGCTACTCCTGAACTACTTAAGGCTTGTGATAATTAAATGTAGTATATTTGCTATTAGCTAATTGTCCAGGCAAGCACATTATGTGACCCATGAGAGCAGCAAAATAACCAGAATGTAGAATGGTGATGGGATAAAATCAGGCCAAATCTTTATTGGCAGCAGCAGGAAGGGCAAGGGTTGGCATGGCATTGGGTCCCAGGATCATTCCACAAGCCCCATGTTGATGGGATGGATCTGCTGGGTTTGGATCACTCCAAACCTGTATGAGGGGAATCGGCCAGTGTTGAACCTTGCCGTTGTGCAAGCCAAGCAAGCAAGGTCTCACTGGGGGACCAGGGTGCAGATTCCAACCAATCAGATACCAAACCCATGCTTGGGTTTGCCGTGGTCAATTCTCCCCTCAGCTCCCTTACGCCCCCCCATACTATGTTGATCCTGACCAATGCCATTTCTGCCCTCATACAAACAATGTTCTTCTGCCTAACAAAGGAATGCCATAATTTCACTGAGGGAAAGACGAAAAAACCCCCAACAAAGTGCCAATCAGGTTGAGAGAGGGGAAAAAAATCCTGCCAGCCCTGTCAACCAACGACCCAAAATTGCCCAGTGAAGGCTCTAACCTGAGGGTGGGCAGGCGGGAAGCTCTCAAAGCAAAATGGCTGTGAGCTCCAGGGGGAGCAGCCTTATATAGGCTTTCCCCTCCCCTCTTCAGCAAGGGCTCGTGGGGCAGATTTTTCCTATGAGCCCATCACACAGAGAGAATACTGGGCAAAACCTTGCCCAGTATTTTGCTGCAATCTATGGACCACAGTGCCACTGGGCCAAAGCGTCCCGTGCTTATTGAGCACGGAATGAGGCTTAGTCACTGGGAAGCAGGATGGTATTCTGCCACCATACTCCCTTGTCCTTTTCTGTACAGGACACCTGCCCCCTTTGCCCAAAGAGTGAAGTATATGTTAGGGTTATATTCAGTGGGCTACTGATTGAAAAATATCCTATAGGAAATTTCAGCAGTGAAGTGGCAATTTCAGACTAAAACAAGCATGGAGAAATCTATAATTATGAGCAATGGTTGTGATTCATCCCCATCCATCTGTGTATTTCTTGTGTATGTTAATATACTGTCAAATATTCCCCTATTGTTTGCTCTCCTGCTGGTGTTGTCTGGCCTCTTGTCCCCCTGGCTCATTTTATGATCCTAAGCATTCTTAATTGGAAGTAAATTGTCTTGAAATCAATAGGATTCACTCCCAAGTAAATGTGTTTAGGATTAAGATGTTGGCCTTTGAGCCCTGTGGTGACAAGTTTGCTTTATCCCTGAATAATTGTGATGATTTGCACCGATCTCCTAGGACAGAAGATAAAATAGATTCATATAAATAAATAGTCCTTTGTTGTGATTAAAGAATTATCTTCTGAAATGCTAATATTATAGCTGCCTTCATGAGACCCAAAATGAAATGCAGCTGCATATAGTCTTGCTATAATGGGAGGTCAGAGTTGCCATATTGCTTCAGACCAATAGCTCACGTTAACCTAGCATTCTGTCACTGACAGAAGCAGCAGCTTCATAAAAAGTATAGGAGAAGTTGAACATGTTTGCAGCAAACCAGGCATGGGAACACCCCCCCCGCCCCCAACGAGAACATCTTTCCCATATGATTGATCTGCTGGGTGAAGTGGGGGGGGGGCGGTTCGTATGTCAACCGTCGGAGGGCAGGGCCAAAAGTGAATGGGTCACACCCCTCTTTCTGCCACCTTGCCTTCTTCCTTTCCTTCCAGGCTTTCTGCAGCTGAATGAAATTAGGCTGAGGGCTCCATGCCATCCTCAGGCCCACCCCTGTTCTAAATCATACAGATAGCCATGCAACCATTCCTGTTTATGCCCTTCTTCTGTTTGGAGAATGCTTTTAGGATGCTGATCAAACACCAAATGCTATTAGCCGTTTTACCATAATACAGCTCTCTGCATTTTGTAGAACTTAACTTTTCTCTTGTTAACCCTTTACTTTATGATGATGATGAATTGTTTTTTTATTAAAGATGTTATTGTGTTCCCAAATAGTGCAAGTTCCTAATTATTTCTATAGGAACACAAGAGTGGCTTCACATGGTAGGCTGAGGGGAACGATAGGCTTGACTTCATTCCATTCAAGTTGAAAGAGATAAACCTGGCAGGGCAGCTTGCTCTATGGGATTAACCCCTTCATGCATGCATTAATTAGTCTTAAGCATTTTGGTTATGAGGCTGCTTATCCTACAGAGTGATTGTGCTTAATATTTCCCCCCCAGGTAAACCTGTCATGATTGTTACTGAGTATATGGAAAATGGCTCTTTGGATAGCTTCCTGAGGGTAAGTACTTTGTTTATTCTGTGGTGATGCCCCGGCTTTATAAATCAGTGTGACTGTACCATTATTGGTAGAATTTCAGACTAATGGCTACCATAGTAAAGGTTGGTTGCAGATATGTAAAAATATCATAAGGATATGAGTCTACTGCTTGCCTCATAAGGAATTATAGGAACACAGGAACACCTTGTACTCAGTCAGGGTATTGTCTACACTGATTCGCAGCAGCTGTCCAGGATTTCAGGCAGGGGCCCCCATCCCGCAAGCCTGATGTATGATACCTGGGCAACAAGGAAATATATGCACCTACTGCATTTCACCAGAAGAAAAGAATGAAATTGTATTACACTGTGAAAAATAATATTGAGTCACAGATAGAATGTGCCCATTTGAATCCATTATATATGTTTATAATCATATTTTGTCTGCCTTCCTGTGTATCTGCTTAACTCGGAGTAGAGAATTAAGGTTTTCGGTGAAATTAGGCCCCCACAGTCAACTGGAGTGGGGGGAAATCAGCCCAAAGGGAGCTATATAGTCTGAACTCATATAAAAACTGTGCAATAATAAAAGGACAGATGAAATTACCCATGTCTCATCCGACAATGCCTGGGACAGGTTTATTTTCATTATAAGCACTGAGTTTTGGCAGAGCATTTTCACAAGGCAGGTTCCCAGTGACTTTGATAGAATGTGTGCGGATACAGGTCCTGGGTGCGCCGAAGATCTGAAAGGCTGTTGTAAATGTCTTACAGAAACATGATGCTCAGTTCACAGTCATCCAGCTAGTGGGAATGCTTCGAGGAATTGCATCTGGCATGAAGTACTTGTCAGATATGGGCTATGTCCATCGTGACCTGGCTGCCCGCAACATCCTCATCAACAGTAACCTGGTATGCAAGGTCTCAGATTTTGGCCTCTCCCGTGTTCTGGAGGATGATCCAGAAGCTGCCTACACAACAAGGGTGAGTCCGGTGATCTGTGAATGTTTACTATGAATCCTTAGGTGTTTGAGAGCCAAATATCACATACTGGCTCTTCAACAAGATCATTTATGTTAAAAGAGGGAGGGATCGCGGGTGGGCACACATACATGACCACAACAATTCTGTTCTGTCTAAGACAGTTCAGTATGCCTATACACTTCCTCCAATATTCTTACATTTCTGGCTTGGTGATGAAAAGTTGATGAAGAGATTTAAAAAGGCAAGGATCTGCCTAGGCAGGTAAGAAAATATATATGCTTTAATGTCGTTTAACCACCCTGCCAGCTTCACAAAAGCCAATGTTGAAGGTTTTAGAAACACATAATTCTGCTCCTTTGGGCCTTTACAATCTTCTTTCTTTCTTTCTTTCTTTCTTTCTTTCTTTCTTTCTTTCTTTCTTTCCTCCAAGAAGCTCAAGGCTGCATACATGCTTTCAGGAATGGCTTGCCTATGGGACAGTACTGCAAAATAGCCCCCCAGCAGCAGTGCTGGGATGCATTCAGTGCTTCCCCCTATGCATCTGCATGGCACCAACCTCGCTGCCACCTTGCCTCTTCCAGGAAGCAACAGGGATGCTGCTGACGGGAGGCTATTGCTACAGCTCTACCCTGCAGGGCGAGCCATGCTTGCATAGTTCTGTTCTCATGCTAAATGCCATCTGGTGAGATTTGGTTCAAAAATATGTATTCTGTAATCTAATCATGCTTAAGATTGGAATCCTCTGCATATCTATTCAGCGGTAAATCCAAGGTAAGTGTGTATACAATGGCAACCCATGTCTATCAAAATGGAGAGAAAATGTCAGCAGATCTAGAAAGACGCCCAAAGTAATAACAACAGTTTCTGTGTGGTTCTGTATATCATATTAGTGGCTGTTTTGTGACAGTCCTACACTGATTTATTTATTCGGTTATTTAAAGCAAAATGTGTATGCAGCCCCATAATGCATAGTTTCTGGGTTGCTTTACAATAAAAAGAAAAACAAATTAAATGCAAAATGAAAGCGTAAAATAGCTAAAAGTCAGCAACAGAGATTAAAATAAACTTAAAAGAGCACCATCTAAACCTGGCAAGTGAAATTGGGGTTTATGTGTTTTCCAATGGAATAAAGAACAATCAGATGTTGGTTTCCATACCATGTTCTTTTTCTGCCAGGAATCCCTGTGACATAAACAAGTAAACAGCATCAGGCAATGACATCAATTACATGAGGTTACTACAATAATTTAGTATTTGCCAGTGGGGTCCTGCTCCAAGTTATGGCCTCTAGGGAAATAAGGGCACCATTGCTTTTTCTAAGGTGGTCCTGGAGTTATGAAATGTGTTCCCCCAAGCAATCTTGACGTTTCTGATTTCTTTTAAGAAGCTGGAAGACTTTTTAGTTTTCTCAGGCATTTGGGAATTAGATAGATAGATTCCCTGTTGGTTTTATGTATTCTTTCATTGTTGCTACATGCATTTTCAACTGCATTTATTTTTGGAAAAAATATTTTTAAAAATTTGTGCAAACATTTGAAAATGTATTTGTTGTAAAACTGTCAAGAGACAGTGTAAATAAATAACAAGTTACTTACACCACTGTCAATTCTTCTTACAAGCTACACTCAAACTGGGTCCATTTCAGTTTTCAGGATGTTGAAACCATTCATAGAACGAGTTTTGCTCATAGTCATATCCTCCAACGATTTGTCTAATTTACTTTCGAAGCCTTCAGAATTGGTGGCTATTGCTACGTCTTGTGGTAGCAAATTCCATAACATAAATGTGCATCCTACTGCCTGAGTCATTATTGCTACTTTATACAATGTTTTGTGTTTGTAGGGAGGCAAAATTCCAATCCGATGGACATCTCCAGAAGCCATCGCTTACCGTAAATTCACATCAGCCAGTGACGCGTGGAGCTATGGGATTGTTCTTTGGGAGGTGATGTCCTATGGAGAAAGACCATACTGGGAGATGTCCAATCAGGATGTGAGTATACTGTGAGAGGAGGAAAAGCATAAGACAAGCTGGTGCCTATTTTTTAATTTTGGAAAACCAAATGTTTGAAAATCTTACTTTCTCTTGAAAAAATATGTGGCATTTCTATATAAAAAAGAACTTTTGAACTTACAGGATAAAGGAAGCAGGATGATTCAAGTTACTCTGAGAATAATCGACAAGTGCTTTTACATTAGTTAGAATGTTATACATCTTTTATAGAACTTTATTAAATGTCTCATGATCCCTTTTGGCTGTATCTCTGCTGAGCTTTTCTAGGAGTATACTGGGCCAATTAAACTGCCTAAGAAAGAGAGGAGGAAATTGTGTTTAAGATTTTAATGAGCAAATGCCTTCGGATGCAGTGAGCAGATAACATGAAGTGATGGTTTGATTTGTTTAGAAGTCTTTTACATAGAGGTTCATTTAGATAGCTTTAAATTTATTGCTGTCCAACTTCAGATAGTTAAATAGATCTGCCATCATTTTATGCTTCTTTGGAATATAGTATTTCCCAAAGCCATTTTAAAAAAACATACCATATTGTTCCCTTAATTTAGTCTTGATATGTTCCACATGACTCAATTAAAAGCTACCAATTCTGACCAGCTCTATACATATTTTACAAATATTATTGCATGGCTAATGCTGGCAAGTGAAGATAGGATGGAATTAACATGGTAGAAGGGACCCAGGCTACTAATTTATTAACAATAATCAATAGACTGGAAAATGTTTTATATTTGTATTAATAGACTGGAAAACTTGTTCAATAAAGAGTCATTTTAAAGCAATGAGCAACATGGGTTCACTACACTGTGATGCAGCCTGTGTGTGTGTGTGTGTGTGTGTGTGTGTGTGGCATGTGTATTCCACAATTATATCACCATTTGTTAGCTAAAAGGTGCCTGATTTAATTTGCTTTTACTATATGTTTGCTTAGCATTAGGGTAAGATATTATGCACAAAATTTATTCCCATTTGCACCAATGTTTTCCTTGGTTAGCTTTAAAATAAGAGTTTGAAATGGCTATGTAAACCATGATTAAAGGCAACTATGGTTATTATTAACATTAGTGTAAATGTAACACCTCACTGTGGCAGTTGTTATCTCTGAAAGGGGAGGGGAAGGGAATTTATTGTAGGTCAGGGAATGCTTTTAATTTCCTAGCTTACAGTTTATAAAAAGACCAAGAAATGTTATGTTTGCACTAGCCCCTAGTTATTCATATAACTATTGGCTGTTAGTTGTTCATATTGCCTGGATGAGTTAACCATATTGCTTAACTTGCTGGTTTAGAAATAAAGAATTGCTGCCCTGACAATGGAAATTAGAAAATGGAAGCTAATTTCCTAATTTGTTCCTCCTGAAATGTCAAGTAGGAAGCAGTTGTTTGTGATCTGCCACAGGGCGTTTGTTAAGCTGCCTGCTGCTCTTCAGTCATTTTCCTAAAATGATTATAGAAAGTCAAAATCTGGTTGATTTCTCACATGCAAACCACACAGCCACAACCTCTCAAGCCAAACCCCAACGTGGCTGGAAATATGCTTGTTAGGACAGTCATGGGTAATCTAGCTTTATTGCTACTCCACATCCTCGTTAGCCCCTTAACCCATCTGTCAACAGTAATCTAACTCTATCTGCCGTGCGATGCAGAAATATGGAAATGTCAGTAAAGCTGGATATTTCTGCAATTATGTGGCGTTAGCAACTGCCTGTGCAACTTTAAGTGCGTATTTGAATATCGCTTGCTTGTAGAGGCAAGGAGCACTCCCATTAAAAGGAGAAGAGATAACTTGTTGTGCTAAGCTACTAGCTTCCGATGTAGCCTTGATAGATGAATACTGCCCTCTTTCTGTGAAACAATTAATATATAGATATATTTATATATACTGATGTTCTCTCCCTATATAGAATTCTGTACCTATGAAATAGTCCCAGAGTTTGCATGCTTGTGTCTTTGTGTTAGTGAATATTATGTAAAACATCCTAGTTGATAATTAGATCTTAAAATGTAAGGCCTCTTTATTGGAGGGAGGGCTGTAGCTCAGAAAGAGAGTGCATGATTTGGATGCAGAATATCCTAAGTTCAGTCATTGGCATCTCCAGATAGGGCTGGATAGACTCCTGCCTGAAACCCATTGGAATTTCTGCCAGTGCTTGAAGGCAGTACTGAGTTATACAGACCAATAATTAGGCGCACTCTGAGGCAGCTTCCCATGTTCCTATGATCTCAAACAGCAATTCCTAAAAGGCTGTTGAGGAGGAGGGGGGGGATGAGTGGGTAGTGATCTTCCAGATGTTTTCTCTTTGGACCAATTAAGCCTGTATTGTAGGAAATGTATTAAGTTGACTTGCATTTGGTCTAATCAAAGCTGAGCACTGGACAAGACCAAATAGCACCTTCTTCAAAGAGCTACACATTATCCTCTGCTTCCTCTGTCACTTTTGCGTATCTCCGTTTTGTCAAGTGGCTTATTTTGCAAATAAAGAGGAAGAAGGACATGTCGGAACAATTGAAGAATGAATAGATTGGTTTTAAATACCGTGCGTCTGTGACAATGTAATGGAGATCCCTTGCAGAACCAAAGGGGGAAGCATCTCCTGATAATGTCTGCAATCTTTTTCTCCTTGTGCAGGTAATTAAAGCCGTGGAAGAAGGGTACCGCTTGCCACCACCCATGGACTGCCCAGCTGCCTTGTATCAGTTGATGCTGGACTGTTGGCAAAAAGACAGAAACAACAGACCGAAGTTTGAGCAGATTGTCAGCATCCTGGACAAGCTGATCCGTAATCCCAGCAGTCTAAAAATAATCACCAATGCAGCTGCAAGGTGACACAATACCTTCTACATCTTGCACACTGAGCATGAATGTGTTTGCTTTCTCTACCTCCAGTAATTACAATATATTTGCTTGGTCCACTACCTACCTCCATGTTTACAGCTATTTCTTATTAGTAGTGTAGTTTAAGTTGGGGGCTGGGGTGGGAGGAAGCTATCTATTTATCTTCTAGTAGGCAAACAGCATCCCTGACTGTTTGTTGTTGTCCAAAACCCAGTTTGCAAAGGAGGCAAAGGAACATCTAGTTTCAAAGTTCCTGCTGGTTGTGAATTCACAAGACCAGTTCAACAGAAAGCTGTAGGTGTGCAGCACCACAGGAATACTGTGATGAAAGCACACAGACATTATCAGGACAGGGCATTTTTTGCAACTGAATGGTCAGGCTGAACAGGTGCAGAAACTGTGAGAGATTTCATCCTTGGAATCTCAACTTGTGCTCTTTTTCAAAAATGCAGTTTTAGGCCTGAAGAAAATATGTCAGCAGTGTCTAGGGGAATTTCAGAAACTATGCCGTGCAGATGATGGTAGTGAAGGCAACCATCATTCCCACTGATTTAGAGACAACTGCATAGCTCTTTGCCCCTATCTAGGTGCAGAATAAATTACATCAAACTTTTTAAAATAACTCATATGAAAGCAAACCAAAGGGATTCCAGAGGAGGGCAGCAAAAATCACCGTGGTCAGGTTAAAGACCTACAAACAAACAAACAAACAAACAGGTGTTCAAGCAGCAGAAGAAAACTTGTAATTGGAAGGAAGGGAAGGGAAGGGAAGAGAGAGCTGAGAGTTGATTCCCCCTGGTCAGGAAGTTCCATATCTTGGCTCAACATTAAATAATACTTTCTCCTACTAGTTCAATGTTCATCAATTATGAAATCATTTTATGCTCTTCTTTCTCACTAGGCTGATTGGCACTTTTGTAATCAGTGTTTTTCAGGTACATGCAGACTTTGTGTTTTGGAATACAGTGTGAAAAGGCACAATTTCTGAAGTTTAGTTATAGTTTAGTTTGTGATTGTGCCAGAGCACTTGCACAATCTAATCATAACTTCTTTGATTTGTCTCTGCGGTTCTGTCTGGGTGTCTGAACATTGTTAACTTTTTCTCCGCTCTGATTTAATCTGTATAACATATAGGGGTGGGTGGGTGGGTGTTGGTATGGGTGTTTTAGGGCAAGTTGAGTTTTGATCACTTCCATTCTTTTTCCTGCTTCAGATTATTATTTCTTACCTTCGTGTGCACTGCTTTACAGTTGTGAATATGCACAGTAGCGGCTGATAGGATGGCATGGGTGGAGCTGTGTTGCTCTCCTGGCTTTCTAACACAATGGGTCTCTGTTGTGTTAAACTCCATGTTCAACCAAGCACCAAAATGCCAGGAAATTGCAGCTCCTTGGGACTACCGTATTTAGGCAATACGGATACTGTGTGGTATCCTATGTTGCAAGTTAATTCAAGCTTTATTGCCACTTTGGAGCTGGATGGCTGTGGATATGAATCCCAGATTTGTCTGTTCACTGCACTAGCCACATGGAGTGTGTGTAATTGAAGTTATAATGCAAATAACTGGATTAAAACCCAAGTTCTTAATGTAAGCTCCGCAAAAACTAGACGCTATAGAACTCTATAGAACTTGAGTTGGAAAAGCAAAAATACCCTACCCACAGGTTTCCAATATTATAATCATAGTAAATGAAGACCAGTCAGTGTGGTTGACATTTACAACAATTTGGGGGGCTTTCATTATCTGAAGGGGCACTTTGGGCATCTATTGGTGAGCAGTCCATAAATGGTTGTCCTTAGGCGAAGATGATGCCTTTGTTGCATGTCGAGGTCCCCAAGCCACCCCCCAAATAACTCACAATGCACACTTAATTTTTGTTTAAGGTTTTTGGCATAATTTTGGCCACAACTTTATTTAAATACAAAACTGCGAGTGGTTGTTTAGGCATTGGTTAAGACTATCTGTCCTCCCGCCTGGGGACAGAACTGACTTCCGGGCACCACCGAAAGACAGTGCGGGGAAAAGCAAGTCGGGGAGAAATGGAGCTGAGTCACAGACCCTCAATTCTCATCCGCATGCTCCCCGAAGGCTTGCCAGCCCTAGTCCCATTCCAGGGATTGGACGAAAAGATGGCAAGCCCCAGGATTCCTTTAACGGAATTCCCTTTCCGCAGCAACCATGGAGGGGCAGGCCCAGCCTATCCTAACCCCTCCTCCACCAATTTATAACCAATGCCTAACCGCAACCTTACAAGTTGTGACGATTTGCTACACAGTTGGCAAAAACCAAATGGCCCAGCCAATCAGCCAGATGGACAAAATTCCTACCAGGCCCCTGCCCCAAAGGCAGACGACCCCATGACAGGCATAGCAAGGTCAATGCAACAACCCCTTACTCAAGGGCGGGTGGGCGGGTGATCCGTTGCACGCAGGAAAGAGAAAGCTCCAGGCTGCGTGCAGAGTATTTAAACATTTTACCCCTCCCACCAAATTGCAACATAACTTTTACCCCAGCAACCCAGTGAACCAATCACTGCCCCAGGCCATCTTTAGAGACCCTGCCTCGTAACAGAGGGGTGGCTCAGCAGACCCCACCGCAACACGTGCTCTCCATGAAGGAGAACACGCTATGTCTGATTCACAAGTCTAGGTCTTTTTAGCTCAAGGACCAAATGCAGTAGCTATCTGATTATTACTGAACTGAGCAAACATGATATAAAGAAATATCAGGGGAAGTAAATGTGCCATAGCGGTAAGTCAATTTTATTTAAAGAACATAGTCATATTTTTTTACCTGAATGACACTTTAAAGCAGCATAAATGACTGTAAAGGCAAAGTTGTACTCCTTGTGGTACTGAGATAATTAAAGTCAACAACATGTCACCATGCCTCCTCAGTGTGGCATTTATTTTCTTATCTCCTGTTGGAAAGTGGCTATACCTGTGCTTTCCATCTGGCAGCAAATATTATATATATATATATATATATATATATATATATATATATGAATGAAAAAATCACACACACTTGTTCTTTTGTTGACCTTAAAATTAGTCTCAGATTCTGGTCCTTGGGGTCATTTATAAGCCATCAAAGTCATATTTCAGCTCACATAAATGTTCAGCAGCCTTTTACATAAGCAAAAATGCAAGATATTAAGAACTGCTCATTTGAAATAGATGCTCTCCCAGTCATGAGACACTCGAGTGCAGCAGAGGAGAGCTAGCTAAGAAGACAAGTAAAAATAGATGTGGAAACTTAGAGGGTAGAGTATGCAACATTTCTCTTAGTAACACACTGCTGCCTCTCAAATAGGAGTGCTTGATGGTAGTGGTTACAAATTGAGTTATATCTTTCCCCACTGGACAGCTGGCACGCTCAGAACAGCAATTTGTATCAGTAGGAGGTAGAGCTCCATTGCTATTTATATGTTTATTTCGAGACATGATGCGGTGCAACAGAAAATTCTTTGCAATGTGGCAACATCCATCTCAATGACAGCAAACCATGGCTTTCCAGGCTTGCATGCAAAAGAACAAGGTTAATTCCAGCTGTTAACATAATAGGTCAGTCCATAAAAGCCGACTGCAAGAGGCCATTGGTGGAATATATACTCTGGAATCTCACTGCTGAGTGGGTTGCTGTCCTTTTATTTATGACAGCCATATGCCAGCACACGCAGCCTTCCAACCATGCTCAGTGCCAGAATGAATAGCACCAAAGATTTCCCTCCCGCTTTGCCAGTACACAGAGAACAGTTTTGAAATGTTGCTAGTGGGAGTGGGAAGCGGCAGAAATGAAAGAGGCGGGGGGAGTTGTGTTTCAATTCCCCTGAGCAGACATGTAATTTCCATGATTTCTTTTTAATGATTGCAGTCTGACGCTAGTAGGACCTGATTTATGAAAAGCTGTGAAAGATCAGGTGGAACCCTGCAGGACGTCATTTACAGCTGCACGGATTGTAGCCCATCTAATTTGTCTAGTAAAAGTGTGAGCTTATGGTGCACATCACCCAGCCCATAAATTTCATGTTTAGACCTGCTGTCTAGGGGGCTGGGTCAAAGGGAGGGGGGGTGGAAGCCCATGGATGCAGATGCTCCAAAAGCTCGGCACTCCCTCGATGCGCATGAGGAGACATCACAGACTCTTCACAGCGAGAGACAAATTCCTGCTCATTGATAAACTGTCCAGATGTCCTCTCCAAGGAGGAAAGGAGCTTTTTTTGTGGGGAGGTGGGGGAATGCCCTCCCCACTTAGAATCCTGCGAGAAAAACGATACTTTACAATGCTAGTTATTCTGTGGTTACTTGAAATTAGTTCATATTTTTGTCTTCATTACACCTTGGTCCCGACAACAGACATAAAAGCTGCACTGGGATTGTCCAATTTGTAATCCTGCTGCTCTGCTTTTTCTCATGTTGTTTAACATTCCACATGCACACAAAAAGGGAGCAGCGACGCCAGTTCCCCCTTTTACTAGAATGAAACGGCATGTTCGATTGACCAGAGAGAAAAAGCAACTTCTCCATACTTCACATATACTTTAATAAATGCCCTGGGATCCTAGTAGCTATACAGAGAAAGCTATAAATAAAAGACGAGGACTTCATGAGACAAACAGAAGTTAGCTAGCTGTATCCAGTATAGTTAATTACATTTCCTTTGGATTTGTTTCTGAAATGGACATTTAGGGGAAATGGCTGAGCATCAAAGAAATCATACATACATATTAACAAGAACTGTATGCGTAGCGAAAGCAGGCAATTGATGCATCAGATAGCCTCTTTTTAATAGCCACATTAAGCAACTCAGCTCCTTTATAGCAATATCAGTCCTTCACCACAAGGGGTGCTGCGTTGCTGATAATAATCTGTCCAGCTGAAATGTGTTGACTAGTTTTGGAGATGGAGGGAAAGAGAGAAGGTTCATATACTAAGAAGCTACCACCAACTCTTTTGCGTATTGTTGAGTTTTGTTTTAGTTTTCTTTAATAAAAATCCATTTGGAGCAGAGACTAGGACTTTGGCCAACAATTAAGAACATTGTCCTCATTCTGCGATAGACAGGGGGATAATAGGACAGCTGGTGGAGAAAAGAAATCATGCTGTTGTGCCTGCTGGGGTGGTGAGACAGCATTTTTTGTCAGTGGGCACCCAGATTTTTGTTCTTTTATCTCTTCTAACAGTATTGGGCAGGTGGGGTTGATGTTCATCTCCCAGGTTTCTTCATAGCTCATAAATCAGACATCATCTTATCTGATAACATAAGATGGTAGAAAAGTGCCTTTGTTTGTTTGTTTGTTTGTTTGTTTGTTTGTTTGTTTGTTTCTCGAAAAATAAATCATTTGTCTCTGGTGTATCAAATTACATGGACAAACTGACACAGAGAATTCCAACTTCCCATGCACCAAAAAAGGATATTGTTTTTACTGCACGTACTCTAATTGTAGAAAGATGATTGAAAAGCTCACATTTAAGCATGACACATGTTGACTGACTGGCAGGGAAAATAGTAGCTTATTCCTCAAAGAAAAAATCCACTGAGTTATATTTTTATATTTAATATCAGCAACCAAAATAAAAGTGGAAAGGAATATCCAAATAGGTCAATTGTAGAAAACTATTTGTGATGGTTTACTTATTTGTTTTGCTCAGTCTCCACTATGTATTCCAAAGCCACAGGATAATTTAGCATATAGTTTGCTCATCACCTTAGGGATGCAATATCATGGAAGCTTAAGTTTTCAAACTTTGTTTTTATGAAGCAAACAAGCTTTCTATGTCTGTCTCTGCAGGCTCTAAAATGCAAAGATCTCTCAGGTTTCTTTTGATACTCCAGAACTGAAAACTGTTGTAGAAAATTTTAGGGAAGCATTTGGTGATTTCATTGCATTTGCTGTCTGTAATATTTTGCGCTGCCAATTCTGAACAAAGCCATCTAGAGATTTTCAGTCGTGCTGCAAAGCTCCAGATGGTCACATCCTCATATTTAAGCCACCAGTTCATAACGTGCTTAAAATCACACTGCATCAGTTGGTTTAATCTGAGATTAAGAGCGTTTATCACTGGATTGGCTTGGCTCTTATTTGAGGTATGTTTGTCAAGTTACACATACCTGAGCTAAATCAAGATGAGCTTCATGAAAGCTTCAATTCAAAAGAAGCGCCCTGACAATGCAATCATGAGCTTAAGACACAAGCTGAACAGCTGGTTCACTTAGGCACTGTGATTTCTCTGTTTTTCCCTAAAGCAATAGATTTCTGCAGGCATTAAATTCTGCACGCAACTTGCACCTCATCTGAAAGATTCTGCTAGGACTGGTTTTAAGTCCAGATACACAGGGAATCACAGTGTATTTCTGTTCTCTCACCACCATCACATTCATTTTATTCCAGGCCATCAAATCTCCTTCTGGACCAAAGCAATGTTGAAATCTCAGCCTTCCGCTCAACAGGTGACTGGCTCAATGGCATTCGGATAGGACAATGCAAGGACATATTCACAGGAGTAGAATACAGCTCGTGCGATACGATAGCCAAGATTTCCTCAGAGTAAGAGTCCATCTTAAAACTGTTTCTTTGGCTACTTTTGCATTTTGCATGCCACTTACCAAATTATGAGATTTCAATCTTGTGGGCAGTTCAATATCTAGGTTTCAGTGAAATTAATGCAACATATGAGCCCAGCACGCAGTCCAGAATACATGCTCCTTTAAAGTCAACTCAGGCTGCAGCCTTAACTGGGTGCAAGTCCCACTGAATTCAATGATACTTACCTCTTAGTAAACGTGGATAGGATTGCACTTCAAGAACACCTTGCTGAAATATACCACCCATGTGTTCAGTTACATATATGTCAATTCGAACAATAGAGTGTTCTTCATAGAATCATAGAGTTGGAAGGAAACATGAGGGTCATCTTTGCAATGCAGGGGTCTTTCACCCAATGTGGGGCTTAAACCCATGACCCTGAGATTAAGAGTCCCATGCTCTACCAGCCGAGCTGCCCCACATTTATTCTACTTCTTTGAAAGGCTGTTGTAAAATCAAAAATGGAAGATCTTCTTTTGAAAGCAACATGTGACTTTTTTGCTCCATCTGACTCGTGGCTGGGATTAGTTGAGAATTAGATGTGTCAATTTTTGATATAGATCAACAGTTCAGCATAATGAAATTTTTAGCTTCCATATTTTTGAAATGGAGCAGACGTTCTGATTTCTCAGGAAAATAGGGTGTTCTTTGTCCAGTATCAGTTATGCTGATGTGGTGGGGCTGGAAAAAAAGAAGGAGAGGGAGATCATTTTTGGCGTTCTGAAGATTTAACAGAGCCCAAAGGTTTCAAGGAGATATACACAACTTTTCCTCTCTGTTTTATCTTACATCCTATGACCCAGTATCACTCAACCTATATGGTGAATGTGGATTCGAACTGAGGTCTTTCTGGTCATAATAAATTCTCTCACCATGGCACTGTACTGCCCTCCAGGATAGATAAAATATTCAACTATCTGTCATTCCCAGTTTGTGAGCCAGGATCATTGGGGTTTATTTATTTTTAAAGCACTCAGCCACTTCCAATTCTGTTCACAGAAATCCTTCAAGCCCTAAAACTCAGACTCTTTGAATGAACCTTTTCCAACTTACCTACGACCCTGGATGCCATTGGTTACCATATGTGGAAATTCTATGAAGAAGCTATGTATGACAGTAGCCACTGGCATCCAAGATAGTGGTCTTCCATCAGTGGCATAGCATGGGTTGTTGGTGTTCGGGGCGAGGCAAGTTTTGCGCTCCCCTGGTGGACTGGGCAGTTGCTGCTGGTGGTTGCGGTGGCCGTGCGCCTTCTCAACTTAGCAGCTCTGCTGCCTCTCAGCTCAGCCATCCCTGGAGTGGGATTCATAGACATTGTGCCTGGTTGTGCCCCTCTCATAATTCTGTGCCCAAGGCCACCGCCCCTCTGCCCTCCTCCCTTCCCCGCTACACCACTGCTCCCTGTCTCCCACACACTTTTGTTTAAATCATCCAAAATCTGCAAGCTGCTGTACAGGTGCAACAATTTTTCTCACCCCCTGAGAATGTGTTTGTGTTGCTTCCTTAGGAGTGCTATTTTCTTAGATATCAGAAACACACTCCGCTGCCTTTGGCCCATCTGGAAACATTCAGGCCAGCTACCACTGTTTAGCAACATGCAAAGGAAGTTTCCTCATCGGCCTAACATTGTGGATTCTTTTGATGTGCAAAACACTTTCCAACTTCTCTGGAACTCATCAGGTGTGTTTTGTCTTTTCCAGCGACATGAAGAAGGTCGGTGTGACGATTGTGGGGCCACAGAAAAAGCTCATTAGCAGTATTAAATCTCTAGAAATGCATACAAAGAATGGCCCCGTTCCAGTGTAGGCTACCGAAACGTTGCCACTCAAGACACAACAAGAGGAAGCAAGAAGTTGCTGCAAAGGTCATGGTGATGAGTGAAAAAGTGCAAGACTGAAAAGGCACTCTTGTAGCATTGTTGGAAGCATGACATTTTGGGCCCGTTTCAAGCCCACTAAGAGACTCATACGTTGAGTTAAATTGCCTTAAAATAGGAATGAAAAACTTTTCTCTCTCTCTTATTCTTGAAGGGAGGGGGTGCCTTCCCCACCTTGTAATAATGGACTGCTCAAACATATACTGCATTTGAAAGAAAATGTTGGTTTCTTTGTTTTATTAAATCCTTCCATGTAACTTAGAGCCATTTCAATGCTGATGGACTGAATATCAAGAAAGGCAAACAACTAAACGGTGGATGTTATGCTAGGTTTTGACCAATTGTCAGCAGAAAGCAAGAGGGGGAAATACCCTTGCAGTATTTTTTTTATATGCAGAAAGGATAGGTGACTAGTATTTTATTTCTTTAAAATAATTGTAATGCTCTTTTGGGGATAATACCTCAGCTCTGTCTGGCCATATCTGCAAGGATATTCCTGCAACATTCTGTTTCGACGGTGGAAGGAAAACATGAATAATGTTGGGTATAAAATGAGGCAATAGTTCATGAATAATATTTGCTGTTGGGGCTGGTTTTGATGCATGTGTTCTTATAAAAAAAAAGTCTTAATTTTTCTTTTAAAAGGCATATTTATTTCCCTTTAAATGTTTTCTTATTGTTTATATTTATATATGTTTTGACTGGGTTTAATTACTACCAAGTGCCAAATCTTCCCAGACTTTGGCTGCAGCCCCAGACATTGGGAAGAAATTTCAGTATAAGTAGTGAGACATTACTTTTAAGAAAATAGGTCCCAATCTAGAGGATCTGAGGTAAGTGAAGAAAGAGGCCTACATGCCCACAAGTGAGTAAATTTTCATGCACCATGTTCTGGGTAGTATAATCCAATGAACCACACAATCATTTTTCTCCAAGGAAAACAGCCATAGTGAGCTGTTCGTTATTTTATTGACAACTTAACTCAAAGTTGCATAATTGCATGTACTTAACTGTTTGCAGTGTGCACAAAGTGTTGAATTGTGCCAGATTTTTTGATTTTTTTTAAAAAACACACACCCAATTTATACAATGCATTACTTGGTGATAAAATTATTTGCTTATAATACTCTGGGGTCCAAATAGGAAAAGATGAAAATCCCTTTTCTTAGTTCTTATATTAGAGAAGTAAGCTAGCATTGTTGGCATCCACTTAAGAGTAAATGATTACAGTATGTTTCTAAGGCTGCAGTCTTAAACACACTTACAAAGATGGGCTTGTAAATTGTACTATGTGAACAACGTGTATGGGACAATATCCAAATCAACACGTATCCTGTTTGTATTTTCTCTTGGCTACATTTGCCCTCACCACAGTACACGGCAGCTTTTAAGATGGATTCGAGTCATACAGTGGCCTGTTTGCAAGACATGTGAAGTCAAAACATGGCTTGGCATGAATACACAGGTCCTCAGAGTGGAGATTGCAGCTACTGCCCTCCTCCCCTAGTGCTGTTGCGCTGCTATGAGCTAAGCCATGGTTTGGCTTAGCTCGCCATCTGAATCTAGCCTCACGGTTTGTCACACTCCAGGCAAACAGTGAGCTGCAACCATGGTTTGCTCTTGGGTTTTACAGCTCATGGTTATCTAGAGGAGACATACCATGAGACCAGGTTCGGACAGTATGCTAAACCAAACCATGGTTTAGCTTACAGCATGCAGCAGCAGGATGACCAGGAAAGGAACACAGCGGCCATTGTCTTTTCTCAAGAACCCTCGTATTTGTGTTAAGCCATGGTTTGGTTTTGCATTATGTGCAAACATGCCCAGTAGGTGATCCGTTTTGTAAAAAGCATAAAATGACACTTCAAAATGCTGACACTCTGACTATACACAGAGCACTGGTGTACTTCCCTTGCACACCTTTGTAACTTGCATGCCCTTCCAATATGATGCCATGCTTTTTAAAGTTCTCTGCTCATAGCAGGATCTGGAAGTATACAATGCATCATCCTAAGCCCGTGTTCTGCAAGGATTCAGATCTGATTAATAATGTCAAATAATCACCTCCCTTCTCTTTAGATTTGATCTCCAGCCATAAATACACCATTCCTGCTAGCAGGAAGTTTTTGTATTGTTTTTAAAGCAAAACAATTCTATTGATGTTCTTGGAAGTGCTATCTAGAGCAAATTGTCCCCGAGGCAATTTTAAATGGCTGTGAAAGAAAGAAAAAAATGTGTATTAGCAGGTTTTCAAACTACATTTTAGTCTTACCTATCCTTAATTATCTTTCAATGTCTAGTAATACCACGGGACATAATTATGTGTGTGCTCAGTACTAAAGACTGATTTCATTGTTTGTTCAGGAGGAAATTCCTTTTTTGCAGAGGGTTTTAAAAGAACTTTTTGTCTTCTCTTTCTTACAATTTTTTGTACTGTTTGGTGGCCTCCGATAGCCCCCATTCCCCTTCTCCCCCTGTACATATGTAAACATAGCAGTGTACAATTCTTAACTGTGGAGTAGAAGAAATAGAAATTTTGTGGCCATCTTCCTGTACAGGACCTGCCTTTGATTATTATTTACATCAAACAAGCATTGCAAAGTCTTCACTAAGAATATGTACCATATTATTGTTTTTGTATCTTAAAAATATTGTTTTTACATATATTATTTATTTCTGTTAACATATAACATAGGGGTTTTGTTTTGTTTTGTTTTGTTTTGCTGTACTTTAGACTCCAATAAGCAATGTATAGATGTGATTTGAACTGGCAAATCCACATTTGCTTTTTAACCTTTATTTCAAAGCATTACTTACTCATTTAGTTAATTACGTTGTGCAATTGTAGATGGCCTGTTACTAATGTAAAATGATTTGTAGTGGAAACATTTATATTTTTATAATAAACATAATGAAAGTATTTTTTACATATTGGAATACACAGGTGATTGTTTTGAAGCCAAGGAAACTTATTGTTGGACAATCATTTTGTATTAAATCTCCAACAGTATCTGGAGCAAACTTCTCAAATTTAGGATACAGCTTCATCAGAATAGCTGGTCATGTTAAAAAACAGTCCTACCACAATCCAGCAAGGGGAAGTGTCTTTGCAGAAGTAGACTTCCATTCCACATGCCAAGCAGTGATGACAGCAGTATTTGTGCAGTGTCTCATAACACCTATTCTGTATGATCTTCACCTGCTGCCTACATCCCACTGGACCCAATACTTCAAGGTGTTAGTGCTGATATACAAAACCCTAAATGGCTTGAGCCCCAAATGCATGATCTAACACCACTCCCCATACTAGCCAACACAGGCCCTGAGATCAGCATATGACATCCTTCCAATTGTTCCACTGCTGGGGGTGGTTGCGCGTCAAAGCCCTCAAGCCAGCCCCCCAGAAGAAATAAATTTACACAAACACAGATTATGGTTTAAGGTTAATGGGCAAAATTTAGGCCACAACTTTATTGATTACAGCAAATGTGAGCGGTATTGGCTTAGGCATTGGCAATAAACCCTGACTCCTGCCCACCTTGCAGGGAGTCAGGAAGGGTAAACAACCAACGAGGAAGCCACGTTGGGGGAACCCGCCTGCAGCTCTCCTCCAGTGTTCCCAGAGGCCTGGCATGGCCCTAGCACCTCAAACAGACTTTGGACAGGATCCAGACCCCGGATTCCTTTAACGGAATACCCTTGAACATGGAGGGGCAGGCAACGGCTGACCTCCCCTCCCACACACATTAATAAGCCAGTGCCTAACCGCCAAACCTTACATAGTTGTGATGATTGCTAAGAGGTAAGTGAAAACCAAGTGGCCAGTGCCAATCTGCCAAATGGAAAAATTCTTACCCGGTCCCCGACCCAAGATGGGCAACCAACCAGTCCAAAGCAA
The DNA here is from genome assembly GCF_965153285.1 of Podarcis tiliguerta. Taxonomy (NCBI): domain Eukaryota; kingdom Metazoa; phylum Chordata; class Lepidosauria; order Squamata; family Lacertidae; genus Podarcis; species Podarcis tiliguerta. The sequence continues at coordinate 37,565,707 of NC_139537.1, forward strand.
GGCCAGAGGGCACCTAAAACAAAAGGGAGGGTGGGCAGGTGTTCGGCAGCACGAAGCAGGTGCTAAGCACATGTCACGCTGCCACTTTTATACCCCCCACGATCACCCCACTCAATTGTGATTGGCCAAAAGAGGTCTGGGGTGATTGTGGTGCCACCCTGCCGTAAAGGGCATCACTCCCCCCATGCCAGGGAGGGGGGAACTGTGTTATGGGCCCACCCACAACCAGGACCATCCTTTAAGATGATCCAATTGCACGATCAGGGTGGCCCAGGTGGGATAGAGCCATCTCTGTAATGGTACCCCAACTATGTAGTTATACCTCCTGGTGGCACAAATGGCTACTACATTACTGGGCTTTGAGTGCCAGGTTGAGGCACATTTGTTTAGCTAGGCCTTTGGTAAAATGCAATTCGATTGTCCAAGATTATTATTATTGACTGCTGCTGTTTTGTTGTTCAGGAGAGTTTTGTGGGGTTGTTGTTTAGGAAAGTTAGTTGTTTGTTGCAGGCTCAATCTGTGTATGATTTTGCAATTGGGAGCTGCAACACAGGCCTAATAGGTTTAATTATACCGATTAGCAATTAAATATGAAATGAATGAAAGGGGCGCTGCCGCAGAATCATAAGTTAGAATGAATCCCTTCCCCTCTCCCGACTGTATATATTCCACTTTCAGCTACCACTTAGTTCTTCACATGGTGGGTGTTGCAAAAAAAAAGATAACCAAAGAGAAAAAGTGGGGCAGTCACCTTCCAGTCAAGAGTTTGTGCTTGCCTTTGTTCTATGAGCATTCTAGGAATAAAAGACTAGGAAGAATTGGATCTGAAACTCATGAGAGAACGAGGAAATGAAATAATGGGCAAGAAAATGAAAGTCTTTGTTGAGTTCAAAGGCGCTGGAGCTCCTCTCATAATGCTAAGGCATCCAAACGCTGTAAAAATGCACTCTTCTTCAACCATATAAGCCAAGGTTTATTTATTGTGCTCCCCCCCCCCATCATTTCCCCACAATGTAAAAGCATCCTGTAATGCTCAGTTTCCTTTGGATGTTCATAGCAGGAGGGATAATTTATCATCTTCCCTCTGCCTTAAAGTTTTATGTGCCTTTCTAAAGCAAGGATCATTTTAAAACCAGTGTGTGGAATTGCTTTTGCATATTAAGTACTGTCTTGCAAGAAGAATTGGAGGACGGGGAAATGTTCTAATCCTATATTTAAAATTAACTGAGAATGATGAAAGACATCTTGCGGTATTATCATGCAGGGAACTGATGTGGTACATATATTTCCATTCACCTTCGATGACACTGTGCTAAGCAAGCTGTTTGGAAAGGGGAAAGGTAGTCAGGGAAAGGATTTCAAAATGGTACACATTAAGAACTTGCTCTGAATACTGGCAGCTCCAATGTTAGCACATGACATCCTCAGGCAGTTGCCAGGACCTCGGTGCCCCAATAGGCTTGGAGAAATATATATATTCCAGCACTACTTTTCCATACCTAGGGCCAGGGAATAAGCTCTTTTGCAACTTGGATGGTATGGGGGATTTTGTTCTGGTGCTAAAGGAACCCCTTTTCAAATGGTGAGAGTCAAAGGTAAGAGGTGGCAGCCAAACCAGGGCTTCCAGGATGAGGTCTGACAGTGGTGCTGCCTGTTGTACCCCTCTCAGGAATTGGCTATCAGAATCCAGCACTGCAGGACACTATGAGCAATGAAGACGCCAGCAAGGACTCTCTCAGACTTTTCTGCATTGAGGGATACTTTATGCTGGATGGCTGAGAGATGGAAGGTCATGTAAGACTCAAGGCTCCCACGTTAGCCATGACTGACTGATTGATTGATTGATTGATTGATTGAGTCTATTTCTCTTTTTATTCAAATAAATCCCAAAGTGGCTTACAAACAAAATATAAAAATAACATAATGGAACATCACGAATACAGCATAAATCATATAGAAAACAAATCATCAGTAAAACAATCACAAACAAAACAATTACCATCTATGTAACACTATTAACAAAACAACTAAAAATAAGCTAAACATCACAGTTACACCAAAAATCATATTATAGGATTCACAAAGTACCACAGCATTCACATCTATAAAACATTATTAACAGCATAAACAAAATAACAACAAAGCCCTGTTGAATTTGTACGCATGCTCCCCCTCTGCCACGACTCAAACTTTCATTCTATTCAATGCATCAAAAATGCACCTGCAATATAATGCTCCTGGCCACAATTCCCTTCTGAAGGATCCTTGCGGTGGAGGTGGTCGGCACAAAGACTCTCTCCCTCACATCCTTTCTGCCACCATGACACTTTCATTTTCATAACAGAAAAAATGGAATACCAGAATAAGACTAGGCTGCAATTTGGAGGTTAGGTGATACTCTGGCATGTGTTTAACTATGATTAAAAATACAGTGGTACCTCGGGTTACAGACGCTTCAGGTTACAGATGCTGCAGGTTACAGACTCCACTAACCCAGAAATAGTACCTCAGGTTAAGAACTTTGCTTCAGGATGAGAATATAAATGGCACGCCAGCGGCATGGCAGCAGCGGGAGGCCCCATTAGCTAAAGTGGTACCTCAGGTTAAGAACGGTTTCAGGTTAAGAACGGACCTCCAGAACAAATTAAGTTCTTAACCTGAGGTACCACTGTAGCATGATAGTGTGGTAGGTGGTACAAAATAAAAGGATAAGGGCATGTGTTTGGGGCTTTTGCATGTCCAAGAGCTCCTTAATGAGAAGTAGAAGGCTAGAATGCTTTCTTGTCCATATCGACAGAGAGCAATGATTTCACCAGAAAGCACACATCCCCTGTCAGGACTTGCCAGCCCTTGCTAATGTCTATAAACAAAATACAGCTTGAGAAACAAGATGACAGGTAGGGTGGTGGAGATAGGGGTAAGATACTGTTAACAGAAGAGAGACAGGTTTAAAAGCTCAAATTTCTTAACATCTGGGCTATGTTTCGTTCCTTCTGGGACTGATGCAAACCATCCTGGCACAGCACAGACACACACTTTGTAATACATTAAATATGGGGTTGCCTGGTGTGGGTCCTCAGCTGTTGAAGGTGTTGGCATAGCTAATTTTTCCTTGTCCATTGGCTGTGCTGCCTGGAGTCAATGGGAAGAAAATCGGGGGGGGGGTCACTGGTCACTGGTTTTGACATCTTTCCACAGGGCCTGTAAGACAAGTTGTTCTGTCAGGCCTTTGGTCAGGGCTCAACCTGACTCCCCTTCCCTTTTTGTATAAGAACTAGTACGAAAGAGGCCTCCCAGTATTCTCACAGGCCCATATAAGATCAGCGTACACAGTTGGGCCGGATGAGCATTTACTGTTCCCAACCCAAATTCTGCGGAAAGCCATCTAATTCAGACTTAAATTTTATCCTGACTTGTTTTTAAGAGGTATTTAATTATTGTTTGATTTTATATCAATGTTTATATTTGATGTTAGCCGCCCTGAGCCCGGTCTCAGCCGGGGAGGGCGGGATACAAATAAAAGTTGTTGTTGTTATGATGATGATGTTCCTGCATACTGGATTTCAGGAGAATCAACCAGTGGTGTCTGATATCCATTTGGACTGGTAGGGTGGAAGGCAAAGAGGTCAACAGTAGATGGAGCCAGAGCTGACCAACAGAGGCAACTAATTCTAGTTTTGCCCCTCCCACCCTCCTTCCTGCTGTGTTCTACAAGGGCAACCTTGAGACTCAAGAGGAAGAAGCTGGCAAACAGTTCCTTCCACTGAACTGGATCATGTAAAGAGGAAGGCAGACAGCAAGGGGATTTTGCACACAAATGCCCATAGCAGTGGCCTACTAGCAATCCTTTCCAAATCCAAAAAGTGGCTTCAGGATGTGGATAAGCAGTTGTGGGGGATCCTTTACCCATTCCTTCCAAACCCTGATTCCCAGTAATGTGTGTTTGTGTTTTCTTTCTTTTTTATTTAATATATTTACTATATGTATTTTCTTGTTAAATAAAAATTATTGAGAAGTTAAGAGCTTGGGAAGTGGTGAAGCAGAATAAGCAGTGCTAGTATGCCACTATTTGCTTAACCTGGGCCCAGGGCACACCAATGCTATTCAATGGCACCATCCAACGATGGTAGGGTTGCCATATTTTGAAGAGCAAAAATTGGACACATTTGCCAACTTCTACTTTTAACTATGGATCGCGATGTCGACTCCCATTTTACATACCTGATGTCAGGGATTGGACTCAAGAGGGTGAGATGGAGGAGAAAGAGAAATGGTGGAGATCATTTCACACACACACACGTTCTCCTGATGCTGCAGGAGAAGAGGGAGACAGCCTTGATTTACAGCGGGGCTTTGAGTGGTTTGAGGAAAGTCACAGCTCAGAGAGAGAATAACAGAAAATTTGGGAAGTGTTAGAACAAGGGGGGCGGGGACTGTGGCAGGGCAGCCAGATGACACATCATCACTGGAAAGTATTTCTGATCCCCCTTCTCCGAGAACGTGGTGTTCATTAAGAGTACAGGAACAAAGGACTCAAAGACATTTGACCACAAGTGGCCACCGTAAGGGAAGATGCTGTTGCTAAGGAGGAGGGAGAAGGAGCCCAGTTTGTTGAGACTGGTTGCGTTCTTTTGTCTCTCACTATTAGAATTGAATAAACCTCATTAAAAAAATGACTCTACCTTGTTTTCTCTGCTCTTGCTGCAACCGGGGTAGGAATAGCTTTCCCAAAGCCTTTACAGAGCCTTGACACCCATGAATATGCCAACCCTAAATGGCAGCAAAAAAAGCTTTCACACTGTGAGAGACAGTTTTACCTCACATGTTGACCTAGCTGTGAGGCGCCAAAGTCTCCACCCCCACCCCCCACCCTCAAAAAGCAGTGATCAACTAAGGGAAGGCATTTAACACACTCTTGCTCCTTCCCAAACGGCTGAGATGCACAATGGCATTTGGGGCAAGGGGAAAATTTTCTATACATGCAACTGGAGCTGTTGGATTCACAGCCTTTTTCTGTTGCTGGTGCTTGTCTCATGGAGGACACTTCCTGATGAAATACAAGACACCATCATCAGTACTGGCATTCTACTAGCTTTTGAAGATGCACCTGTTAACACAAGAATTCCTTTAATCTCTTGACCTGAGTCTCCCATTTCAGTGGCTGTGTTGTTTTAATTGGATTTTTTTTATTGCATGTTGTAATTATGGGTGTTTGTATTTTAAAGGTTGTATCATTGATTTTTATACTTGTAAACTGCTTAGCAGCCTATTTTGGCACTAAGCAGTATATAAATATAAGGAACAGCACACACTATACCCACTGGCATGCACAGATCCTTATCCTATTAGGGATTTGTTCACAACTGTGTGCATATAATTCTCAGATGAACTGGGCAAAGGCTCACTCCATATTTTAATGTATTTATCCCTGAGAGTTATACTGTTATTGGGATTCAAACATAGTATCAGATAAGCTTGCTATAAAATATCAAAAGCACAACAAAACATGTTCCATTAATACATGGAAATCAGCTTTAAAGGTATAATTCTATAGGAACAGCATGAAACATAATGCACGAGCCAGAATTAAATAAAACAGCGAAATATTGCAGTCTGTATGTTTATATAGCAGATACAAGCAAACAGGAAAAGTAAGAAAAGTGAATAAAACTATATATCCATTTCAACATAGTGTCAAAAATCAAGTGAGGGTTAAAACTGAATTACCAAAATAGCAATTCCTATCCATACAAGCTTCTCAAAAATAGCTGAGCATCCTTTGAATTTAAAAGAGGAAAAGAGATGTAGAGAACGCTAGGATTCATATGGTAGGAGTAGCAGTCCACAAGCATATTACCGGCATCTTAAAACAGCTGCACTGAGCATATTTCCAGCATCTTAAAACAGCTGCACAGCTTGCCATTTCAAGCCTAATTCCATGTGCTTACTTTGATGTTTAAATTCCTAAACAAGCTGAGGCCCAACTATCTGCAAAACACCTTCTTTCACGTTTACCTGCACTTGCTTTAAAATCAGCCGATGGAGCTTTCTTTGTGACTCTTCCATAGTGTTAGGTATGTGGTGAAGGGACCAGGAAACGACCTTTCAGTGGTGGCTCCTTATATGTGGAACTCCCTCCTTACTGCGATGCACCTGGCCCCACTCTCTATAATTTGAGGCACTTTGTTAAGAAGTATTGTTTGGAGAAGGAGAGACCTGGTTGCTGCTGCTATTAGTAAGTCTCATTTGGTGCTGTGGGTTAAACCACAGAGCCTAGGACTTGCTGATCAGAAGGTTGGCGGTTCAAATCCCCGCGACAGGGTGAGCTCCCGTTGCTCGGTCCCTGCTCTGGCCAACCTAGTAGTTCGAAAGCACGTCAAAGTGCAAGTAGATAAATGGGTACCACTCTGGCGGGAAGGTAAATGGCGTTTCCGTGCACTGCTCTGGTTCGCCAGAAGCAGCTTAGTCATGCTGGCCACATGACCCGGAAGCTGTACGCCGGCTCCCTTGGGCAATAAAGCAAGATGAGCGCCATAACCCCACGAGTGGACCTAATAGTCAGGGGTCCCTTTACCTTTACCTTTATTGTGTCTTTTTAAAGAACTAGTTTTAAAGGATTTTTTTTTTTTAAAAAAAATAATTTTATGTGTTTTCATCTGTTCATTTTGTTTGAAAGTGCCCTATGGCTTGTGCAAATGGTGATACGTAAATCATCTAAACAAAAAAGGGAATCGGTCTGGACTGAAACAGACAGAGAGGAAAGGTGTAGTAATGAAGTATTGAGTGTTATATTGGCAGATTGGGAAAGGGATGATGCTGTCTCCTATGTAACTAGCTTCCAAAAATGAAGTAACAGAAGATAAAATATCATTTAAATATATTTTAACTTCTAAAAACTATTTATTAAAAAATGTTGCAAAGTGGGAAAAAAAGAGGATGCAATAGTGGATCAATAGACTTGCTAGATCCCCATTTATTCTACTGTTTTCCTACAGCTTGGTAGAAGGAAAGGTTCCACTTATTTAAAGCTTTCAGCCTGGAGGTTTAATCATTTGGTTGGAAATCAATTTCAATGGAAGTGAGGTCCAAAATACATCTGGGATCTATATTTTAGGGTGCAATTTAACTTTTTACTACAAGTCTAATAAGAGTCAGCCTGGCTTGATGAAGGAGGATTACCTACAGATCCACTGAAAATTTTCCTAAGTAAGCCAATAATCCTCCAAATCTGTTGGGGCAGATTCTGAAATTTACCCTTGGCTTTCAGATTGACAACCATGTTATTATTTTGTAGCAAACAAACAAAAACGAGTCTTGGGGCACCTTAGAGGCATTGATGTCATGGACCAGAATGCACATCACCACTTCATGTGTCTGATGAAATGAGCTCTCTTGTTCACAAAAGCTTATGCCTCAAGACATCAATTAGTCTTGAAGATGCAGTAAGATACTTTGCTGTGATTCATCTGAGAAAGCAGAAGACCCAGTGGATCAGGACATTTTCTAGTCAGCTCATGCATAAGGTCCATCCATGTAATGGTGTCTATTCTACCTGTCTGTTCAAAAAGTCCAAGCAATCCACATGAAAGGTTATTACAGTTCCACAAAATCCTTTCACAGAGTCTAGACAAGGATTTTCGGAATATTGGCCTTGTTTCTCCATCCTGGGCTTCATCAGTAGTTAAAGCACTAAGTAATGCAAATAAATATAATATCATGATCGCACACATTTTACAGCAAAAATAATATCAAACAATAAATAACTGTACATACCATATGTGATATTACAAGACAGTGGATCTTATGGCATAGTAGTAGCTGTGGTAAGCAGCAACTGTTACAAAGTAGTGTTATAAGGACAAGCACAATATTGATTGGTTACAGGTGTCAGCAATCCACAGATACAGAATATCTTTCTTAAAGTGACCCATATGGCACAGCAAAAATAAAACAAACTTAATCCATGTTCACCTTAATCTTCCATGTAGCTATGAGGATTGTAGGAATAATATTGCCTGACTGGCTGATAGAGCCTCTCCTCCTTACAGAGGGGAGGAGTTGTGAGCAGGAGCCATTTTCCGCGTTGGCAGGGGGCGTTCCAGCCCCTGCCCAGCTGGTCTGGCTGCTGCGACACGGCCCCAGGTAGCCAACCAACCAGGTGGAGGCTTGGGGGCAGGGTTTTGCCACTCAAACATGGCCACGGCAGCACTTCCCTTTCATTCTGCTGCTGGTTTTCATCGGATCACCCACCCACCCACCCTCCCTTTAGTTCACTGCTTGGTTCTTGACATCACTATGGACCTGTGGTTGGTTGCCTTGGTTGTCCAAGGGGCCTGGTAGGAATTTTTATCCTGGCAAATTGGCACCGGCCACTTGGCTTTTTGCCTACCTCGTAGCAAATCATCACAACTTTTAGGTATTGGCGGTTAGGCATTGGAATATGTTTGTGTATTGGAGGGCAGGGTGTTGGCCATTGACTACCCCTCCACTTTATGGGTATTCCGTTAAAGGAATCCGGCGGTCGTGGATCCTGTGCGACGCCCTTGCTGGTGGCTAGGGCCATGGCACCACCCTCCAGTGAAATCAGGAGGACCTTTCAGTTGTATTTGCATCAACAGGTTGATTTCATTTCTATACCACTTTATACTGAGGAAAAAATCTCAAAGAGGTTGACAAACTATGGAAGACTGTACAGGCTGATTGGGCTAGTCTAATCATTGCCCATTTTACAGAAGAGAGGGTTTTTGATTTTTTACTATTTTATCCCAATTTTCCCCTGTGACTATTTCAGGGTTTGGCAAAGTAACACAGCCTGATGTTCTGTTTAACTTTTTTTTTAATGCCTCATTAACCGAGTTAATACATACCTCACTCTAATAGCAAAGCAATAAAACTCAATCCTTACAACAACCTGGTTTTGTAACTCCCCTTCCTCTAGCTTACGATGCTTTGGGACTCCTGCCAGGGAATTACAATGAAACATAGGAAATAACATGTACAAATGATAGTCTCTAACAAAAATAGTGTTCACAGCTTGCTTGCAGTTCCAGCTGATATTGTAAGTTGTCTCTGCTTCTCTTTATTCTCCTCAGTGCTGCGTTCCTGTGGTCGGCCTTCCACTCTTCTGTCTTGCTGAAATCAATGGGGCACATAACTCGACACAAAGCTGCAACTTTAAACTCTCATCCTCCATAGTAGCTTGTGTGGAAAACTGCATTCACAATAGAGGTTTTTCCTGACTTTCTTGCTCAGCTTTTTCTAGATCACTGCCTTACCATGATACTATGTGTATTTACTTGGAAATATTCCATTGTATTTTGTGTGGATTACCCAATTTAATAGGCATAGGATTACAGGCTTAGAGTGAGATGCACCTAATGAACTCAGTCAATGGAAGACTGGCACAATGATTTATTATTATTATTATTATTATTATTATTATTATTATTATCCTGCCCTTCACCGTAAGGTCATGGTTAAAACTGTTAAAACAGTTTTAAACAACCACAGTTACAAAAATAAGGTGGGTCCTAAAAATACACACCTCTATAAAATCTAGCCTATACAGTGGTACCTCGGGTTACATATGCTTCAGGTTACATACGCTTCAGGTTACAGACTCCACTAACCCAGAAATAGTACCTCGGGTTAAGAATTTTGCTTCAGGATGAGAACAGAAATTGTGCTCCGGCGGCACTGCGGCAGCAGGAGGCCCCATTAGCTAAAGTGGTGCTTCATGTTAAGAACTGTTTCAGGTTAAGAACGGACCCCTGGAATGAATTAAGTACTTAACCTGAGGTACCACTGTATAGCTATTTTTTAAAAATCATAGCTCTATAGGTCAGAGCATTGCATTTTGTGTACATGACGGGTGGACACCGCTTGGCTTTCATTCTAAAGCGGCACTAAAATGCTGATAAGGTTTGCAGAGGAGACAGTGAGTTGTTGTGGCAGTGCAAAAACTGCAAAATAAAACCTATTCTATCAGCCACTCACCCATTCCCACCACTCTTCTGAGTAATACCCCTCCTCACCCTCTCACTATATATAAGGTGACTTCTGTTTTAATGTATCTGAAGAAGTGTGAATGCACATGAAAGCTCATACCAATAACAAACTTAGCTGGTCTCTAAGGTGCTACTGGAAGGATTTTTTTTATTTTGCAAAATAAAAGATCTCAGGGTAGTTCACATTTTTGCAAAGAAATTTCCCCTCATACAATACAGAATTGAAGATGCGGTGGAGACTATTGTAGCTTTAAGAAATATGATTTATTCAAATATTTACACCTGGATTTAGATGGGGGAAAGAGTCCGGATCTTACAGCTGTATAGCACTGGAGTCCAAGGACTCAGCTACAATTGTCACAATAATGCGATTTGATTGCGTTTTAAACATGCAACACCAGATGGCGGAAGAGAGCGAGAATGGTTTAAAATGGGCTTTCACATAGGAATTTTTTCAATCTAATTTATGACTCATTTATAGTGTTGTATTCCTGTGTTTCGGGACGCGGGTGGCGCTGTGGGTAAAACCTCAGTGCCTAGGACTTGCCGATCGTATGGTTCGAATCCCCACAGTGGGGTGAGCTCCCGTCTTTCGGTCCCAGCTCCTGCCCACCTTTATAGCTGGAAGGTAAACGGTGTTTCTGTGTGCTGCGCTGGTGCTGGCTCGCCAGAGCAGCTTCGTCATGCTGGCCACGTGACCCGGAAGTGTCTCCGGACAGCGCTGCCCCCCGGCCTCTTAAGTGAGATGGGGGCACTACCCTAGAGTCGGACACGACTGGCCCGTATGGGCAGGGGTACCTTTAGCTTTACCTTTATTCCTGTGTTTAGATTCACCCCAAGTCATCTCTCCCAGCTGGACTTCAGCCAGCCAGTGTGAGATGGCTCTGTCTTTCTTCTCCCACTTCTTCCCAGCACACCTTGCTTAAAGAACCACTATTTTCCTGTCACCTCACATACACACCCATCAGCTTGGCAACCTCTGTCTGCCCAAGCCCAAGATTCCTCTTAGATGGGGCATCAACAGCTTTTGTCATGTTAATGCCTCGATTCTGGGAGTGGCACTGGCTTGGAAAGGAAGCTTAGTCTGTACTTTTTCCACTAAATCTTCCCTTCAGTACCCCAAATAATCAAAATCCAACCATTTGTTAATTTATAGGGTTTAGGGGGTTCCCCCACCACCACCTCAGTCTACAACACCATGTATTTTAATACATACTTGAGTATACACATTACTTGGTTTGGTTGGAGAGTTTGCATTCCAAAATCTGGAGAAGTGTGAAAGTCTAAGGAGGACTGTGTTTCAGTTTGTGTATTGTTTTGGGAAGTGTGAATTAGCTAAATGCAAACTGAATCAAATTTCTTTCGCATCCCTTGTCATGACTGTTTAAAGTGGCATAATACGGCTTTAAATGTGTAAAGCAGATGGGGCCTTTGTGAGAAACTAAAAAGGTAAAGGACCCCTGGACAGTTACGTCCAGTCAAAGGTGACTATGGGGTTGCAGCGCTCATCTCGCTTTCAAGCCAAGGGAGCAGGTGTTTGTCCACAGACAGCTTTCTGGGTCATGTGGCCAGCAGGACTAAACTGCTTCTGGCGCAACAGGACACTGTGACAGAAACCAGAGCACACAGAAACATTGTTTATCTTCCCACCATAGGGGTACCTATTTATCTACTTGCCCTGGTATGCTTTCGAACAGCTAGGTTGGCAGGAGCTAGGACAGAGCAACAAGAGCTCACTCCGTCACAGGGATTTGAACCGCTGACCAGCAAGCGCAAGAGGCTCAGTGGTTTAGATCACAGCACCACCCACAGCCTCATGTGAGAAACTACAGCATGATAAGAACCTGTGTAGTACAGTGATGATAATGTTGCATTGGAGTGGTTTTCAACTAAGTTTTGCTGAGAGTAGACCCACTAAAATTAATGAACATGACTAAGTTAGGACCAGTTCATCCACCCCTGAATCCAAATCCCATTTAACCATGAAACTCACAATCTCTCAAAAATACCTTTCAGGGTTGTTGGAAGGATCTAGTGGAGAGAACAATATAATTAATAATGACAGATTTTTCATGTAATCTTGCAAAAAGAAGCTATCTATTCAGTCTTCACTGTTATTTTATGAGATCACCCAAAAAGAAGCTATCTATTCAGTCTTCACTGTTATTATACTATCTATTCAGTATTCACATTATTATACACAGATAGGGATGAACTTCAAAGCATGTCTTCTCTGAAACATCCAAAAATTAAATAAGGTGAAGTCTGGGTATTGGGGTTGGGGGACATCTCTGCCCAAACTATGACCTTTTTTTGAACAGATAGGGATCGAGTTTAAGGAATGATCACAGATCTTTCAGAAGACACTTTTAGAGTAAACTGTTACAGCTATGAGACATCCTACAGTTTACTCTCTGCTATCGGTAAATCTGAAACCTTTCTGCATTAAAATGGAAATGAGAGTTTCCCAGGCAAAATGATCTGTGTTTGCATATCAGGCCACCGTGGCATTGAAATTTCCCTTTTTAACACCCCATAAAAATGACATGGACTTTGGAAACAGATATAAAAAATATATAGTTAAACCTAGTATGTGGACTGAAACACTCCTTTGATAGTATACACTTAAGGACTTTGGGGAAGAGCCTGCCACTTTTCAGCAAAAAGAGCATTTATATCCTCTAAAATATGTATATATGCTAGAAGTCACTGGAGACACATTTGAAATTTCATGTATACATTGTAAAGGGATGCTGAATTCTCCACTGGCAGAGGAAAGGAGGAGGAGCGGGGGGTGTACCTGAAATATCAAGTCTTGAAATATCAGAGGGAGGTTAAAGGCTCTCAGGGTGTGTTCTTGTTTCCTTCACTTATCCTCAACAAATCGCAGTTCTGCTGCGAAGCTTGCGTCTTACTCCAGAGACTTCAGGTGAGAGACTGTATGCAAAATGGTTGTGATATATCATACATCTTTCGCCACAACAAAATGGTCAGGGAGAGGGCAAAAGAACTACAGAGAACTACAGAGTTCAATGCTCCTAGAATTGCAAAACCTTTTTAAAAAAATAATATTAATAAATTGGGAATACTACAGGCTACAGTGGTTAAGCATGTTTCCCTGATATCAATGGACTTTTGTCCACCAAGTAAATAGCCATTTGCAAGCATTGAAAATGGGCTTTAAAACTGTGTCCATTTAAAAATGTGTGTAGCTTTAAGATAAATTCAACAGTGAAAACAAGTTTTAATGGATGTAACAATGGTATAGTTCATGTAAAATATGCAGGGATGTATGGAATGCAAAATGAACCATGGAAAGAGAAGAAGGGGAGTCATTGGTTTAAGGTTGTTTAAATGAATATTTTGAAATGTAAATCAGAAAATTTAATAAAAAGATATATTTTTTAAAATAAAAGGGCTTTAAAAAACATACTGGGAGTGTCACGGGGGTGTTAGCTCTGCTCTGCTCCCTCCTATTCTCCTGTTCTCATGGAGGGTCCCATGCCTTTTGGAAACCTGATTTTCCAGGGATCCCAAAAGTACAAGTACCAATGGTTTTTCCACCCCTTTGCTTACAACCCGGGACATTTTCAGTAATGGGCAGACAACCTGTACAACTTCTTCTTACAGATACCCCCAGTGCTTTTTCTCTGAAGAAATATGTTTAGGGGTACTCTCATTTTCCTACTCATATGGAAATGCTACCCCTCAATGAGGCCAAACTTAGATTCACAAAATGTTTAGGGGTATGCGTACCTCTACGTACCCCCAGAAAAAAAGCACTGGCTATCCCATCTTCCCCCTGCCACCCAGTTTTCTGCAGGAAGCACTGATTTCTGAGTTGGTAAAAAATAATAATTGGCAAGGCTGTCATCGGCGAGACTAACAGAGATTGACGAAGGAAGTGTAATTGACTTGTTATGGCTTGACAGGCCCTGTTTTGTGAAGCATGTGGGAGTTTTATGACTAGTCAATTGGCACTTGGAAAACTTTTGATTGCACTCCATCCACTTGTCTGCATTGTTTATAGGTATTTAATCAAAGCGCTCAGAATTGTTTTTAGGGAGAGGCCCCAAACCGGGGTCCGGATTACATAATTTAATCAAACCTTTGCACCTTTTGCCGTTGCTATCTTTTAAGGGCTATAAGTGGATGTGAAAGTGCAGCTGTAACAGTTTTACAGCCCGTTCTGCAGGGACTGAGGGAACGCTGCATTTTAATGGTGCATCAGTTCTCGCTGATTTAGTGTGTAATGAAACCCCTGCCAGAGTCGAGATTACTATGCCTTCAAGTCAGTAGGACTTACGCCATTACAGTGCATACTAATTGCACCTGGAAGCATGGAAATTAAATCATCAGTTCTGTAGTGAGGAAAGGAAAATATCTTCCTTTTTCTCCCCTTTCATTGATCTTGGAGCTGGCTATGGTGATGATTCCAGCACAGAGAGGTTTCAAGTGTCTTATTTATATTGTATATCTAGGGTGCTCATTGAGGCCAATGTTTCCCTTGGCATTGATTTCAAAGTGATTAGGATTGTATGCTAAATCACCTTTCTCTTCTTCATCATTATTGAACAAAATCCCAGCGCAACCATCAATGTATTTATGCTTTGTAATGTTCCCTGGAGGTTACAGAAAGCCACTTTTATTCTCATCTTACGGATGAAAAGAGCGAGGGGGGGGGGAGAGAGAAAGCACTGTGGGAACATCTTTCAAAATCTTGCAAATGGAACTTCTTCAAGATGAAAGGAAAGGGAGCGTTTGGTATCACTTTTAATGATATGTGGCTCGTTGTCTTCCTTAGCTCAACATGTGCTGTCTCTCACAATACTCCACAGGCCCTCGTTTTGAGCTCAGGCACTGAAAGGTGTCTATGGAGATAAATTAGGATGACACAGGAAGAGAGCAACTTGCATCAGACCAAGTCGGACCATTTGTCCATCTTGGTCAGGATCATCTACATCGACTGGCATTGGCTCTGCAGGGTTTCAGCCTGATCTGGAGATGAGAACTTTCCACATGCAAAGCATGGGTTTTGCCACTGACTTCCAGCTCTTCCCAAGGGTGATCTCTGGTTGGTAAGGACTCATTTGAATGCTTGGTTTACACAGTATCATTTCGATTGTCTATTTCTGCACCCTTTCCAGCTCTATAATATCCTTTTTCTGAGGTGTAGCAACCAAAACTATAAGCAACTGTTGGTTGCAGCATAGATTGCTATACCTGATGGAGCGTCTCCACCCCCATCATTCAGCCCAGACACAGAGGTCCAACTCCAAGGGCCTTCTGGTGGTTCCCTCACTGTGAGAAGGGAAGCTACAGGGAACCAGGCAGAGGGTCTTCTCAGTAGTGGCGCCTGCCCTGTGGAATGTCCTCTCATCAGATGTCAAGGAGATAAACAACTATCTGACTTTTAGAAGACATCTAAAGGCAACCCTGTTTAGGGAAGTTTTTAATGTTTGATCTTTTATTATGTTTTTAATATTCTGTTGGGAGCTGCCCAGAGTGCCTGCCAGAAGGGCAGGGTATTAATAATAATAATAATAATAATAATAATAATAATAATAATAATAATAATAATTACTAAGACAGCTTTATGATAGTGGCTGTTTCACTTCCAGTCCCTTTCCTAATGATTCCTCACGTGGATTTCACCTTTTAAGCAACTGCTGCCTAATGGGGGCTGATTCACACCAGTGGGTTGTTGTTTTAATCAGTGTTATTGCTTCTTATCTCCTGACAAGGCACATGACGCTCACCCCAGTCGGTGTTGCTACCACTACTTCTGACATTTTTCCAGGATTTTTCAGACTAGCTTTATGCTGTCTCTTAAGAGTTATTGCATTTTGCTCTCGCTCTTCATCTCATTTGCACTGTGATGTGAAGTTTCTGTTACCTATTTGATTGATTGATTGATTGATTCAATTTATATACTGCCCTATACCCGGAGGTCTCGGGGCGGTTCACATAAAATATCACAATATTTAAAATCAAAGTAAAAACAATAACCCAATAACACTCCCCCCCAAAGAGCCACATTTTAAAAGGGTACAGGATGTTGATCAGGTCAACCAAAGGCCTGATTAAAAAGGAACATCTTTGCCTGGCACCTAAAGGTGTATAATGAATATTTGCTTCTCAATATAGACTGCACAGCTCCAAATATAAGTTACCAGTTAAACAAAATCTGACTATCTTGAAGGCAGGGTACAAGATGAACTGATCACTCTGCCAGAAATGGGGGCATGAGGCATAAACACTTTGGCTGGTGCGGGTTGGGTGCTGCTCTTTGACCAAGGACAAATAGATGCTACATTAGGCAAATGCTGCACTGTTAGCCATTATTATAGAGCTGGCATGCAAGCCAAGATTCAGCTAAAAGAACCCCCTCCACAATATTTTCTCCCACTGAGGTACCAAAAGCATCCTTCCACCACTTTGTAGCCCTTGCTATCTGCCTGACCAAAGATGGCTTTTGGCAAACTCTCTGTGCATGTACAGTTCTATGAGAAAATGCTTCAAACCCCAAAGCTTTGGAATTTTTGGCTATAAGGGTCAGTTGCGGTCAACCTGCCCACAAACCATGATAGTCTTTGTGGGAGAAAGCACGGGTTTTCTGACTGTCCAGCAGTGCATCGTGTGGGGGGCCATCTGTGTTACACAACATTGATCGGTATATTTTCTGCATGGCTGATGTGGGAAGCAGTCTTGTCTGTGGTAAAGGAGTTACTAAAATGCTGTGGCAGCTTCTTTCAGAGTTGCCATATTTACCTTTGCTTCTTTAGCGATTCTGCTTTTGATAGCTAGGATTCTTATGTCAGGGTGGTGTTAGTCCTGCCTTACCAGGGCACAGAAGGGCAATAAGATCTCCCAGCAAATCACTCAAAAAGGTTTTCTTCTTCTTTTTTAAGCCAACCAAATAGGTTTGTGCGTGTGTGCAAACTAGAGGTAGCTATTCCAAGATAACTTTCATAAGCTTCCACTGAATTGTGATCAGTTTCTAGGCAAAAGAAAGAAATGAGGAAGATTTACTGTAGACAGAATAAAAGTCTTCATTGCTCTCCTTTAAAAAGAAGGGGGAGAGAAGCCTCTCTCTCCCTAAAATTCACATTGAACACTTTCAGAATGAGGAGAATTCCATATCATGGCAGTCAGGCACTTCACAAAATTACATCTGCTATAGCTATTTCAACAGTAGAAAGCACTGCCAACTCTCCAAAATAAGGAAAGTTGGCAGTATTTTCTCTTGTTGAAATGGCTACAGCAGATGTAGTTTTTAAAAAACTGCCAATGCTGAAGTCAGATAATTGTAGGGATGGGGAGGTGCTGCGAAAGTAGGCCAGGCTCTAGCCCTGAACTGCTGTGTTTTCAGGGTTGTGTGAAAAGAATATTGTTATAGGATTGTGAGGTCACTCTGGGTAATATCTGTGAATCCCTTTGACATCTGTGGTTCTGTAGCTGTGAGGTTTAGAATCTAGTAGCTGAACCAGTCAAGCCAGTCTCTTTGTCAGATAATGGTTTTAGTTGGCCAGTTGCCATAGCAACAACTAAGTGAAGATGCTTCCGGGAGGAGGGGGTTCAAATACATACAGGGAGCATCTCAGGAACAAGTAAGCTAGCCCTACCTCTTTGAAGCTGATGGCCACACTCCCCAGCTCACATGCAATTCACATCAAAGCTGAAGGGGGTCAAGGTGGTGGGTACAGAGTTTCATGCAAGGGTCCGTATTCAGAATGACATTGGTTGTATTTGGCTGTGACTATGTGCGTTGGAATCGAGGGGCAGGCTAGCACACTCGTGCATGAAAACCCCTTCAGAGTTAGTACTGAACGCCTAAATTGGCCTATAAAATCCTTCATAGAGTATTACACACAGTGGCGTAGCGTGGGTTGTCAGCACCCAGGGCAAGGCAAGTAATTTGCGCCCCCTAACCCGGGGCAAGGCAAGTAATTTGCCCCACCCCACCCCGCTGCACTGTCCCTCCCCCAGATAGTCCCTCGCTCTCTCTCCACACCGCACCGCACGCCTAGCACCCTCCCCTCCACAGTGGGCAGCGACCCGGCAGCTCGAATCGGATTTGCACAGCCAGCACTGCAGTGAGAGAGAGTGAGTGAGCCAGGTAGGGGCAGAGAGCTGCGAGTGCGAGCGCCCCCCCCCAGATGTTGTGCCCGGTGCGGCCGGCCCCCCCTGCACCCCCCACGCTACACCACTGATTGCACAGACTCTGTACAGACAACCAAATTACACCACATAAACTAACCGGTTGCAATCTCTCCCACAAGGAGAATATTGACTTTTTGTTTTATCTGCCAAGTGGTGAGGAAGAAATATACCAGATCTGTGCAGATGAGTGGTGAAATGTGCATTAATATTAGTAATCAGGTCCGGTCTGCTTATGAGGAATGTAACAGCTACTTGATGGGTCACAAGTTGCAGAAAAGTAGACTGCAAGGTGCTAAGTTGAGTTTGAAGGAGAGGCATAAATTGAAATGCATTGCATCTGCCCTTACTTACTCTAAGCCCTATTGAATTCCAAAATACTTTAAAGTAAACTTTCATAATAACTGATTGCATGTATTTTATTTTATTTATTTTATTTTATTATTTTATTTTACCAGTGAGCAAGTGGAAGTAGTTTTTGAAAGGCTGTGTAGCTAGAGAATTTTTTGTTCTTTTAAAATCCACTCCAGAATATAGTGTTTTCCTGAAAAAGATACAATGTGGAATGACAGACTTTTCATTTCCTAGGAGGATGTTGGGCAAAGCAAGCCTAGCAGGGGAATCATGGATACCTACCAAAAACAGGACTGACTTTTGTCGAGAACTGCAGATGTATCCCAGATGAAAGTTGCTAAATTAAACCATCAGGCCTCCACCTTCTTGTCAGATAGCAAGTTAATTTTCACAGCTAAAACCAGTAGAGCATGTCACTTGTTTTTTACAAGATAGTCCATTATAATGAGTTGGATGTAGCTGCACACTGACAGGAATCGGGAAAACAGAGGTTTCTATTTAATAACATATGTAGAGTCTTTGGCTGTTTACAAAACTGTGTGGGTGGGTTCATCACATACATCAGGTCTTCCCTTAAGTCTAATTCCTGTTTACAGATTCGGTGGGGGGAGAGACACATTGGTTTCGAGCCATAAAGCATGAATGTTAAAAGCAAGACCATCTTGGAATGGTTCTGCGATTTTTTTTTCAAAGTTTTCCCCAGTTACAAATCAGTCTGCCTTCTTTCTTGATTATCAAAGGTTGGAATGGTCTTTGCCTTCCACTTTGGCACCATTTTGAATTTCATGTCCTTGGGAAATGGCTAATGCTTTGCAGATTTATTCCAAGGTGGTTAAGGGATTTAGAGCTCTGGTGAGAGATGATTCTGTAGTGGGGGGAAGACAATGCAGGAGTCCATTTTGTGAGGCTCTGAAAGTCTGAAGTGAAAGTAGTGATCCTTAGTAAACTGATCTGTGCTCCCACAACAACACTATGAATTTTTTTTAAAGCATTTTTGTGGAATTACAGCATAGACATAGCCCTGGTTCTGGTTTCCCCAATTACTTAATATTTTAAAACATTGCATTGCATTGCATGACAAGTCCTGAATCCCCAAGATTCTGCAAGAAGGCTTACATCTAAGTGTAAAGCATCTGATGGAGTCACAATTGAATTACCGAACATTTCCTGGAATATCTCAGGAAATATTCTCATTCCAGTTAGGAAGAACTTGACTTTGGGAGTCATTTCACCTAAATACTTACTTACTTATCTATATCTGTCTATCTATATCTATCTATCTATCTATCTATCTATCATCTATCATCTACCTATCTATCCAACCACCCACCCACCCACCTTTCTTCAAGGATCTCAGAATGGCATGCATGCTCCATTTTTATCCTCACAACAGCTACTTACATAGGGTACACCATGAAATACTGTCCCAAGGCCACCTAGTGAGTTTCATGGATAAGCAGAGATTTGAACTCAGGTGTTCCTGCTGTTGTTCAATACTGCACTTAATTGCCATGCCATACTGGCTCTCATATTTTATTGTCCTATTCTTCCTCTGTTGCTATTTTATATTAGCATGTCTTCTAACCTAATGAAACATTTTTCATCTACATGCTGATACCAGTGTATTACCAAAATTAAAGGTGCTGAAATAAGCTTTAAGAGATCTCAGCTTCTAATAAAGGAAAATTGTTGGCACTCTATATTTTGCCTTATCCTTCATATGTAGCAGGTATCTCGTCTCCATAACTTTGAAATCACATATTACAGATATGTAAAAGAAGGTTATATTTTCCCAATGACACTTCTTTCTGCCATTGCTTTCTCCCACCAGTTCAGCAGGCTAAGCTCGGGCAATGAAATGATGCATGGCAAGTATAGATATTGGTATGCCTGGTGTATGCGTGGTGGAAATGGATATAAATAAAAAAAGAAATATCTGATTACAAATAGTTGACATACTGAAATAAATGTACAGCCCCAAACTGCAGACCGTTCTGTATAGATATCAGGAATGGACAAAGCTGTCAATTTTGGTTGTTCTCATTTCTTCCCAACATTTTCCGTTCTCCATATTTCCTATCAGTTTGCAATTTTATTAGGAAAAATCCGCATGAAAATCAATCGTGATTTTAGTGTGAATTTATTCTAATATGTCTGTATGCAATTTTGTCTAACATAATACATGGTTGTATGCCATTTTCACTACTATATGCTTTTTAATGTATACACTACTTGGTAATATGAATTTTTGCACACATTATTTGGCCACAGAACTGCACTGCAAGTTCAGAGCAGTGTAAATTTTGAAGGGCGTCTGTGACAGCTTGTGCATTGTTTCGGAAAGTGTGTCTTTGATTGGTCCTTTTAAATGTAAACTTAACTGACATTCTCCCCCATCCCTCATACAACACTCTTCTCTGTGTCATACAATCTAATGCAGGCAATTCAACATCACAGATTAAATGAAAAATCTGCACAATTTAACACACTGTATGGTAGTTCACAACATAAGAACAAAATGGTTTCAGTTCTGTTAACGACAAACTTTGCATCTCTATTAAAAGAATGAGCTGGTGTCAGACAATATTTCCACATTGCATGATCATTCCAGTTCAGAGAAGAAAGAAGAAAAGAAAAGCAACTTTGTGGTTTATGACTACATTAAAAAGATACAAGCTGGACAAAAATCACCCTCTATTATCAGCCCATCAGCCCTTTGCTTCTCCCTTTTCCTGAAGAAAACTAGCAAGAGGAAAGTTGCTAGACTAGACAACTCTGTGATTAGATTCCTACTTAATTTATTTCCACCCATCTCAAAATACATGCATGAAAATAATCATGTACATTTTCATTTCACCATCTCAAATGAGGCATAAAATCAGAAAATCTCTTTTGTGGTGGAATAACCCTTGGAGAAACCGGAGGGCGGGTTTCAGCACAGCCCTATGTGAGTGGGACCAATTGTCTTCTCCGCCTGTCTGCTATTCCACTGGAAAAGGAAAGTAGCAATTGTGATTAAAAGACCATGCTATGTCCACGCACAGCTCTGATAGTTGTGAGGCATATATAGTCTTGCATTGATGGGTGCCAAAGCACCTGGATATGCAATGTCTTCAGAGCAGCATGTGGCATGAGATGCAAATTCCTCAAACTGACCAGATACAGATCATACTCCACAAAAAAGCCCTGCTTTTTTGGTGCTGTTCAGCAGCAGCTATTTGCTAAATGAGTGAAGATTAATAGAGTCATCCGATGGGCTGAGCCAGCAATTCGAGAGAAAGTGTTCCATTCTATGGAAGGGGTGGGCCGGCTCATAGTGCACCAGGAACTGTCAATGCAGCTGGAATAGAAGGCTGCTTGTGGAATGAAATTATTGAAGTGTCGGGTTACTGTTCCTTTGTATTTTACGTAGGCAATAAAAGACTGACTCTAGGAGATTTATGTTCTAATGGATTGACTTGACAGTGAAGGAGACAGCAAGCAATTTGCCCCAAACAAAAGAAGAATAATCCTTAAAGAATTGATTATAGTGGAAAGGTATGCTTGTCTAGTTCTTTCCAAGAATGAATAAAGTTTTTAACCTTCTCAGTGGATTCTAATGGCTTTTCAGCTCTGGCCATTTATATTTATGAAGCCTCCTTTCCCGATAACACCGTAATGCCTAGATACTGTTGATTATTGACCCTTATAAGACTTCGATTTGTCTTACGAAATATCTTCTTTCCTTTATGTGCCCTAGCATGGTATGGATCGGGGCTCTCTGCTGCTATACTTTTGACACATTAATTAAGTTCCAGTTTGGTGCATTGGTTGAAGAGCTGTAAATGGCAGTTTTCTTTTACTTAACACTTGTGTTTTTCACCGCTCACTTCTTTGAGAAGTGAGGTCTTGGTGTGAAAGTTGTTTTAAACATTGCAATAGCAGCACTCTGTCTCTCAGCATCCTGAATTCTGTCTTGCCAGCTTTAAAAAGTTGCTTCCAAGTTAATTGCATGCCACCTAGTGATCTACTACTTTAAATTGTGGCACAAGGGAAATTTTATAAGGCAGTGCTATGCCAAAACCTCACCTCTAGTGCTCATGCCCTGTGAAAGAGGCTTCTATTTTATTGACTCATTCACAGAGGGCATTACAATTTCTTGATAGTTTTGGTGTGATTTTGCCTAATCCTCTTTTAAAACCATCAAGGGATATGATCAGGAAGGGCTAATCTACATCTCCCATCAACCCTAGCCAGCAAGGTCATTGATCACCGATTATGGGAGTGGCAGCCAGCCCAGGGACATCTGGTGGGCACCAGGGTAAGGTCTTATTCACTTTCCTGATTCTTCCTTTTTGGGGAACTGGATATGAACACTTTGGTACATGAAAGCAGTGTATGCCACTGACTTCTTTGGGAAAGTCTGCTCCTTCACGCAGCTGACCAAAAGACTTGCTGAAACGAAAGGTTTGGATCCTATGTTTTACCTCCATTGATGGAAGCACCCTCTCTGCTTTTAGAAAGTCCCCTCCTTTGAATGCAAATCTCCTTCTCTGAATGAAAGCTCTCGAAACTAGGATCCAAAGCAAGATACACTACAAGGTACTTTATATATATTTTTAAAACCCAACACATCAGAATGAGCATTTATTTTCATTCAGGAGATTCTGGGAGCTGCAGAAATTTTGATATTAATCACCGTGTGGCCCTCTTATGAAGGGGAGCATGCAAAACTTCAAATAAACAAATCAGTCCCTCCAGCGTCTCCTGCCAGTGCATCTGTCTTGTCCATCATAAGCATGACATTTCCAAGCACAATTCAAAGTGTTGGTTC
Source organism: Podarcis tiliguerta (assembly GCF_965153285.1). Taxonomy (NCBI): domain Eukaryota; kingdom Metazoa; phylum Chordata; class Lepidosauria; order Squamata; family Lacertidae; genus Podarcis; species Podarcis tiliguerta. The sequence continues at coordinate 37,589,041 of NC_139537.1, forward strand.
TGACCTTTAAAGCCCTAAATGGCCTCGCCCCAGTATACCTGAAGGAGCGTCTCCATCCCCATCGTTCTGCCCGGACACTGAGGTCCAGCACTGAGGGCCTTTTATGAGAAGTGAGGTTGCGGGGAACCAGGCAGAGGGCCTTCTTTGTAGTGGCACCCACCCTGTGGAATGCCCTCCCATCAGATGTCAAGGAAATAAACAACTATCTGACTTTTAGAAGACCTCTGAAGGCAACCCTGTTTAGGGAAGTTTTTAATGTTTGATGTTTTATCGTGATTAATATTCTGTTGGGAGCTGCCCAGAGTGGCTGGGGAAACCCAAGCCAGATGGGCGTGGTATGAATATATCATCGTCGTCGTCGTCATCATCATCAACTTCAGCTTTGAATGTCGCAATAAAATAGAACTGGCTTGTCCAACTTCCAAGAGACTGTGATCTACTCCCACTATAAAAAAACTGGCAGTGATCTACCCACTGGATTGACCAAGGTTGTTGAGCTTTTTTTAATAAGTCAAAATTGTTGAGCTTTTTGGGGGAGCTCCAAGTTGTTTTTTTGGGGGGTGGGAGAGGTTCCAAGATCTACCACAGGCACCCCGTGATCTACCAATAGATCATGATCTACCTATTGGCCATCCCTGATATAAAGCATCTCCATTACAGTGACATGAGAAACTGGAATCTCCTATTAATGGAGAATGAGTCATGAGCTGGAAGCTTCCATGGGAAAGACGGTGGAGGTAGGTAGCATAGGTGCCTTATACCAAGCCAGACCACTGAACTATCTAAGACAGCATGGTCTACACTTGCTGATAGGTTCCCTCCAGAGCTTCTGGCAGAGCTGGGATTGAACCCAGGACATTCTCCATGCAAAGCGAATGCTTTACCACTGAGCTATGGCCCTTCCCCAGCACACACTCTGTAAGACCATTAAATCCCTTCAGCTACCATAAGCACAGCAGGCTCACCAAGCAGCATCTTTGTCTTTCTCTGTTGGTCCTACTTCTGCCACTCATTGTCTCAATTGTTATAACTAGCTCAAAGAAGGTGCACCCCCCCACACATCCCGGCCAGGATGGTGCGCAAGTGATTGGCAACCAGCATTAGGCAAAGGTCAGTGCTAATTATGGTGTCTTATTTGCATGAGGAATCTTGAAAGATGGGGACTAAACCGTCGATGGCATTTGCTGCCAACAAATTACTTGGCTGACAGGGCGATGTCACTGCTCATCAATGCTGATCTAGTGTAAGCTGGTACTTGAGCAATTAAGGAAGATAGAAATGGTGCCTCGGAGAGTTACCTTCCAGTGAATAATTACTCTAGGTGTCAACAAGCATGGGGAAAAGAGATATATTTACTATATACGTGAATCAAGGTTATAAATAATTAGATAGTTGCTTAGGATAATCACCTATGTCGCCAGCACACTAATCTTCCTGCCTTTGCCTCTTGTTTCCTTAAATCTTCACAGTGATTATTCCTATTCAAGAAGGGATAGATAATTATGTATATGGTGATTAGCCACTGCTGAATAGACAAAACACAAACATTTTCCTTATTAATTGAGCCATAAGAATTGATAGACAGGGGGAAGAAAATTAAATTATTTGCATACAGTACAGGGCTATCCGACGATGCTGAAGTCTTTACAAGTAAGACATAGCACTTCATTTTGTATTGTGCATTGTGTCTGTCTGAAAACTAAAGGTGAAGTTTTTATGGCCCCCTCGATGGCACTGATGGAGAGATGGACAGCTGCACAGACCAGGTGGGTAGTGGATAATGTGAAAAACATGACAAAGTTCTGAGACACCGTAGAGACGCTTGCAGTCTGATGATACTATGCTAGATAAAGATCTACATACTTTGAGTACAACAAAAGTATATGTAGAAAGGGTGAGGATGCCCACTGGTCTCACCCCTACAACCCACATATTGACTGACTTTGTGCACCCGGAGCTTAAATATCTGCAAGCTGCACATTTTGTACATATGGTTTCTAGATCATGCACAGAGAACACAATGTAACACATGACAAAGGAGATTGCTTCATTTGGACAAATGGTGCATTACCCCACCAACTCCCATTATCTTTACCAACTCCCAACTGGCTGGCTGGCTGGCTATGGAACTGTCTGCTAGCTTCCTTCTTCTTGGGTGAGTGTTGACTCCTGTAGATGTCAACAGGAAGGATAATTGGGACTCGAATTCGTTGATGCTGCCTATCGTTGGTTTGGTCCACCTAATATTGGTCTCTCTTCCTTCTGCCCCACCAGTGTCAATTGGCCCCAGCCATCTCCAAATGTACAGCATCTAAATGCATAGGCTCTGCGCATTTGGAGAAGATCAGTTCAAGGAAGGAAGGAAGGAAGGAAGGAAGGAAGGAAGGAAGGAAGGAAGGGACAGTACCCCCCCTCCACATGTTGATTATTCACATGCATGAGGAGGAACAGGATGTTGAATGGGGCAAGCCCACAATTCACTCACACGTTGGCACGGACACCTGAGACAGGTACGCCTTCATTCATTGATCTCTGTTGATGGAAGCTTTCCCAGATCATGGAGCTATGACTGCAGATTGTTCTAAGATCTAGGGTAACCAAAAGGAGGGGAAAATCACAGGAATGAAAATCACAGGAAAGTGTGACAAAAGCGTTCCACATGGCAAAAGCATGTGCCGTTTTACTGAAAACAAAAACCAGAGTGTAACACGGAGCATATTTGGGCTTCCTTCACCTTTTCTCTTCCCTTTTTCATTGACACTTCTTTTCTCTTTGTGTATATAGCCTGAACTGTTGAAATATTATTTCATGCCACATTCAGTGCCAGAGTTCATTACGTATTTGATTATTTGTTTACAGAATTTATACTCTAACCAAACACTCATGGCATATAGAAACATAAGAATCTGTCTTATACAGCTGTAAATAAAATGTTTTAAATGTGTTGTAAAGTGCAATATACAAATGTGACACTCGATGGCGAAATTCCATGTATTTTTCAAAACTTAAAAAAAATAATCATTTTCACAGTGTTTGTTTATATGTGTGTAGATTCCACCTTATACTGTGTCAGGTCATTTGTTCATCTAGCACAGTACTGTATACACTGACTGGCAGCAGCTATCCAGTGTTTCAGGTGTGGGTCCTTCCCATACCTACCTGGAGATGCCAGAGAGTGAACTTAGGACATTATGAATGCAAAGCAGGCACTGTACTGCTCATCCATGCTCTTCCATGACTCACCCTGTAATAAAAGCAATATTAAAACTATGGAAGCTAAAGTTAATGCAATTAAAATACCATTAGAATTTAGTTATGGCACAAAAGGAAGTGTGTTGGGAAAGTGGGGTGGAATGCTTTTATATTGTTATTGTAACTATGCTGAAAATTCAATAAAATTTAGATAACAAAAACAGGGGGAAATGGCTGGTAGATCCTGGGTTCGTTCTTTTCACCTTGTGAACTGATGTGATCAAATGGCAGTTGATCCAAATCACATCATTTAGGCTTTGTTTCACACTGATAGCATGGAGGTCACAAGTATGTAATCAAAATGTTTCAATGCTTCCAGGTGAACATCAACAGCATTTTTTTAAAAAGGGGGGATCACACCTTTAATATTGATAAAATACTTTCACATTGATACAAAAATGTATCTCAGCTTTTAAATCAGTTGGTGCTGGATTATTGCAGAATAAACCAAGACAGCATATAGCAAGTGGTGAACAACATTTCATATGTAAAGCAGGGAAGGGGATCTCCAGTCATCCCTGACCATTAACCAGTAGTTGGGGCTGATGGGAGCTGGAGAGCAACAGCATAATGGAAGCCAACAGGCCGATATAACTCTGATATAAAGGTAGGACCTTGGACAATGATCACTGGAGTATTGCAAGCATGCCGGATTTTCATGTGTGAAATATTGGAGCGTAGAACTAAGGTTGGCTGTGGTGCTGTCAAACAAAGCCAAAAGTTTCTCAAGAGCTTTGTAGATATAACTCGCCTCAAATCCACAAATCATCCAGATTCAGTTTATCTTGATATTTTCAATACATGAAAATAATTCACTCTTAGGAGAGTGTATCGATAGGTGGGGGAAAGACCAACCCTCCAATCTCTCATTCACTTGTTATCATGTGAAAAATCCTTTTGAAACTTGCTTAGAACAAATCAATATACCCAATTTCATGGCCAGCCATAGCCAAGCCATGCGGACCTCCCTCTCAGGCATGGTGCATGGGGTTGTGCCTTAACTATTCAGGCCTACTATGCCTGAATAATAAGCACCGTAAACCCCGACTTCTAAACATTTCACTTTTGAAAGATACCAGAGGTACATATGTAAGTGCCTTCCCTGAAGACTATTTTTCCCGTGATTAATGTGTTGGCGTTTGCTTTAATCTCTTGCCATGTGCAGCAAAAAAAGACAAATAATGTTTATGTTAGATTGGCCCCTCCCACCGATTCCCAAACAACGGCTTTTATGCGCTACAGGCAGCTTGAATCGTGCCTAATTAGAGAACTGGACATCTGCTTTCAATCTCAGAGTCAGCATACAAGGCTCTTCTTGTCCCGGTGCTTGCACAGTTGTCCCCTTTGTTTATTTATGGTTTGGTTTTTAAATTACATGTAAACATGCACAGAGACAACAATGTTGTAATGTTTGAAGTCTGCCGTACTGTAGTTAGCAGATACCAAGATATGCTCATGCTCCCTATTCATACGGACATTCAGACTTGCCAGCAGAGACTTGCGGTCGTAACCTAACCAAACAAACTCCCCACTGTTGGTGAAAATTAATCTTATTTATTATATTTGTAATTGCTTCACCTTCTCCTAGGGGAATGCTCTACCATTTTCTCCCATCTGTATTAATCATTTCTAGCTAATGAGTTCAAGCCTTGACTGCTCCGTCAGCTGACTGAATAAAGATTTTCTTTCCAGATAGTTTTGCTTCTATTCGTTGGCTCTCCTTGCTCCGTTCATTGTGCGGCTCACCAAGGAGGTTTTCTCAAATTTATAGATACATTTTATTTGGACAAGTGTTTGAATTAAAGATACTGTTACGAAGTTGCAAGCCCGGGTCCTGTTCCCCGTGCATTGGAATGAGCAGAGAGGCCTGTGATTGGTGGGCCGTCCATGCGCACAACTGAGCACTCGTAAACCTCTGGAACGGGTATCTAGCAGGCTTCATTCTAACTGAGCTGTGAATCAAGCTGCTAAGCTGAATTAGTGACTTTATTGGAGGGGCTGGCTGATGGATGGTTCTACCTGAGGGCAGGGGATAAGTTTAGAGCCCTTCCAAATATATGATTCAATGATTTCCTGAGCACTGCTAAATGCACTCATGGCACAGCTTGGGACCAAAGTTCTTTGTGCTGAAGCTTTAAAGCTGATTCGGAATAGGTCCAACACAGGCACAACACAGGCAGCTCTGCAACATGCAGGATTCACATAATGTTACTATTAATATACCCCACCTACTTTCCTTACCTACAGGAGAGGTAAGTATGCATTGAGGGGTTTTCTAAGGAAGGTGTGGTGGCTGAGCTAGAAGGACAGGTAAACATAGCCACTGTTGCTTGCCCAGGGTTAGCTTTACAATTCAGCAGGGTAAAGTAACCATGAGGAGAGGCAGGTAGATGGTCCAGAGGCAGAATGCAGCAGCCTCGGTGGCGAGTGATGCTCTTTATCAGGCACATATTCTACTAGTGTTGAGGGATGTGAAGTAGTTGCCTATAATAATAATAATAGTAATAATAATAATAATTTATTATTACTATACTCGGCCCATCTGGCTGAGTTTCCCCAGCCACTCTGGGCGGCTCCCAATTGAGTGTTAAAAACAATACAGCTTTAGCCATCGAGCTAGTTTTAAGGTTCTGTTAATTACATTCAAAGCCCTAAATAACTCTGTACCAGTTTTCCTGAAAAACTATATTTAGCTCTGTTGCTTAGTAAAGGCATTATGATTGGCAAATGGAACCCAGTGTGCCACAGCCTGATGATTTTCAGCTTGTGGTTCACTGGTGGCACCAGTGTTATGGAATGTCCCCCACCCACTGAAATACAAGAGGCACCATCAGTATTGGCATTCTACCAGCTCCTAAAGACACATCTGTTCAGGCAAGTATCCCCCTGAACATCCCCCTGCTCTTATTGTTTTCATGTATTTTTAAAAAACTGCTTCAATTGCCGTGCATTTAACGGGCTTGTTTTATTGTATATTTTAACTAAGAGTGTTTTAAGGCACTAATGGAATCGTTATTGTGTATTTTGATTATGTATGGGTTTAATAACAGATTTTATAATTGCAAACTGCTTAGAAGCCATTTTGGCATATACGCAGTATATAAATGAAAAAAATAATAACAAATAATAATAGCAGACGAAAGCAGGAAATGCTTCTAAATGATACAGCAATACTTTGTAAATGCCCCTGTAGAATGCGCCATTTGGGCTCCACCATTGGTCCATCTGGTTCAGTATCATCTAGCTCAGTTTCGTCTGCACCAGGGATAGCCAATATGGTGCTCTGCAGATGATGCATGACCATTGGCCATGTTGGAAAGGGGCTTGTGAGAGTTTGAGTCCTACAACATCTGGAGGGGACCACTTTGACTATCTCTGGTCTATACCAACAGCAACTCTTTGGGGTCTCAGATGGAGGCATTTTTAGCTCTACCTGGAGATTCTGGGCATTGAACCAGGGACATCCTACATGCAGTGCAGCTTCTTGACCATTGAGCCACAGCCCTTTCCTTTTGGGATGCCTTCAAGGCAGCATAGTAATTACAGACCAAAAGGCTTCAGAAGTCTAGGTAGAATAAGGCTGTAGCGCAGATTCCTGTTTGGGGCAGGGTTCAGACATAAATTGCTTCTACACATAACAACATCATAATAAAAAGAAATTCAGTGAATTGTAGCCATTTCATAATTGCGGAAAGTATGATATCTTATTAAGTGATTTTATTTTGTTTCTCCAAGGCAAAAGCATCTGAGAAACTTAGTAGTTAACTGGCTGCTGCCTTTTTAATCTACCCCATGGTGAACAGGTACTCTATGAAGGAAGTCCCAGAGCAGTAGGTAAACCTTTATGCTACCTTTCTGCAATATATGTGCCATATGTGCTAAACAGTTCATTGCATGTGCTGTGTTAGATCACCTACAGTTCTAAAACCCCTGCTGTACCAAGCAACTGCCAGGTGAGATAAGGTTGGCTTGGCTGTCTAATTAAGATGTATTTATGTAGTTGGGCCATATTTTCTTAACAACCTGGAATTTTAAAGCCACAGTCAGTGTTGTTAACTGGTATACACACACACACACACACACACACACACACCACACATATTGTCTTTTCCTTTGCTCCTTTCTCTTGAAAGTGAATCCAGGCTCCCAAATTGTTATAACTGCAGCAATCTATCTCATCACCCTAGGCCCCTAAGTATTATATCATGTTTAATATTAGCATCTTTTACCAAGTTTCAAGAATGTTATTCACTTAGGTTGCTGTCCCATTGACTATAAACACATTCCTCTCCACGTGCTCATTTGTAGACCTGTGTTGCTGACAAAGGCCCAGGCCTGCAGTGTAGAGGAAAAAAAACACTTTGGGTAATGTTTTTACAAGAAATGCCAGAGGAATATAGCAAGGATTTCTCTTTCAATCCGTTTTGACACCAAACATGGATTCCCAATCCTCTCTTTCTCTGGCCAGCATGAATCCATTAATCACAAAAGTAGATGGATATGGAATGTAGAGCTTTCATAAATAACCTGTAAGGTTTAGCACATTAATTCTCTGTTCAGCCATTAGTTAGAGGCAATACTTCTAAGTCTCACAAGGGTCCAGGGCTGTGGGGCAGAGGCAACATGTGTTTCTGCAGGATCGTGTCTGAAGCCCAGTCTTAGGGTTTATCACTGGACATTGTCAAAAGCAAGTCGCATGTTAACATCATGCTTTATTGTACCACCAGGTGCGTAGGCATCAATTCTTTCTTTGACAGTCTATACAAAACATCACCTTCTATATACTCCCTTACTTTCCTTGAGGGAAGAACTTGTCCAGGTGACCCAGCATGGCCAACCTTAGAGACAAATGGCAAAAGATATTACACACAAAATATGTTTCATGGAGGGAGGTTGGTGCAGTGCAAACACACCACGGGAGCCAATCCAGTACTCCTGCCAGTATGTTTGTACTGTGACAACTTCTGCATTCTGCCTTTCCCCTTCTCGGCTCCTTTATGGTAAGCTGTGCCAACTCAGCTTTTGGGAAGTAAGGTGTTAAGTTAAATACAGTGGTACCTCGGGTTAAGTACTTAATTCGTTCCGGAGGTCCGTTCTTAACCTGAAGCTGTTCTTAACCTGAAGCACCACTTTAGCTAATGGGGCCTCCCGCTGCTGCTGCGCTGCTGGAGCATGATTTCTGTCCTCATCCTGAAGCAAAGTTCTTAACTCAAGGTAATATTTCTGGGTTAGCGGAGTCTGTAACCTGAAGCGTATGTAACCTGAGGTACCACTGTAATGTCTAACTTGATTTCAGTGGGACCTAAAATCAGTTTATGTAGTCTGGGTTAGTTTTGATTTCTACTGGTACTGTCAATATCAAAATATTAGTGGCAATAATATGTGCAGCAGAAATCTTCAACCTCAGGCTTGGTGATATGAATCTGTACACAATCAACTTGGAAAACAAATCTTTGTAGGTGCTGTTTACTTACTCCGAGTAGTGTTTTCTTAATAGATAAGGTCAGGGATTATTATTTTTTATTTTTTTTATTTTTGGAACACATTTTCTTCTCCTGGATATAAATATAGAGCTCCATCTCTAATTTCTGTGAGTGGGATCCAATTGCCAAGTGCAGTACCATTGCAGCCATTGGGAGTACTCCAACATATGTGAATAGCTATCTCTTTCAGTCAGTTTTCTAAGATACCAGCAAATCAATGGGGAACTAGTGGAAAGATCCACGACTGAATAATTTCTCTGAATGTGTACATTTGGGATTGACTGTGAAATGTATGTGGACATATTGTAAACTGCAGTTAACCTCGTTTTGAAAACCCATTGATCAAAGGTGCTCTGTCAGTAGCTGATTAAGCGCCATGTAAGCGCACTGAAGACATTTCCTTCTGGTTAACAGCTCTGATTACTGGGATTCCTGGAGTGAATTTTCCTGTAGGCACCAGCGCTCGTCTCCTGGCTCCATGTGAAGAGATCAGGTTTCTCAATGACCAAGCTTCCTGTTGTTGAAGGCTACTATTCATTCACAGCTTGTAAATCAGTAGCTTGTAAATCAGTGGGTGAAGCAATGAGGGTGATAGAGGAACGTTCTTCAGCATACTCCCTCCTGGAATTTGCTTTCCCAAGGTACACATTCCATGGTCATGGAAAAAGTGGCTAAAAGGTTAGACTATATAACTAACAGTGGGAGGTGGAGATGAAGGGTCATGTCTTCATCCACACCTGAAAAGAAAGCTTTTTCAAATTTGGGTCTGTTGGGTAGCTTTGTGAGAAAGCCCCTGCCCAAACAATGCTGCAGCTCCAGTTGACAGTAAGTCAACAGATACAGACCTAAATGTGCTTGAGGGTTTCAGCCTGAAAATGAGGGGCAAAAGCAGAAAGATGGGATCATAAGCACTTGGCTCAGCATTTTTGGAACCTGATCTGAACCTCTGCCAAAACCAGGGGCTGTCAGCAGCTCTCACTGCTATATATACTGTTACATTAGCAAGGGAACACATACAGGCTATGGAATCTTGATGATTTGTTTGACCTTGAAAAGAGAGGTAGGGCATTGCTTGCAGGTGATGCAATGCAGATCCTAACTGTGTTGGGTAAGCAGATAATAGTTCAGAAGTGATTGCAAGCTTTGGTTCTTTGGTATGGGTTTGGAATTCTGGTCCTGCAGGTGAATAGTCTTTAAGTCACTTCAGACTGAGTGGTACAAGGGTAGGACAATCTCTGAAGAACCCATCATTTCTCCCCCCCCACCCCCAGTAGATTCTTCTGGATGCATTGGATACGTCTGCAATGAGTATTGCTGGTAGCAACCATAGGTATCCAATAAAATCTTCCTCTCTGCTGCCATGTATTATTGTTATTATATTTACATACCACTCAATTTCCAAAGTGGCTTCCAAGCAGTTTACAGGTGTAAAACCAATTATACAATAAACACAGATGATTAAAATGCTCAATAAAACAGTTCCATCAAACATTAAAATAAACATCCACAATAAAAATGTGCAATAAAAAGTCAATTAAAATGGTACTATTAAAGCAGTTAAAACAGCCATTAAAACAGGAGGTCCAGGTCAGGAGATCAGGGGAATGTTGGTCTAAACAAGAGCTAGTGAAATCCCAGTACCAATGAGACCTCTTATATTCCAACAGAGAGCGTTCCACAACACTGGTGCCACCCATGAAAAAGCCTGTCTGTGTTACCACACACTTATCGTCACCAGCCTGTGGCAAAACTAACTGAGTTCCAGGCTGAAGAGTATTGATTTTGGCTGATGCAGAAAGATGGATGATGTAATGGTAATGTGCATGCCCCACCCTCCCCAAATCTGCTTCCTGGGGTTGGAGGAAATCCTAGGACAGATTGAGGGGTGCACACAGGGAGGAGAAAGGGAAAACATCCCACTGCAGAAATCATTGCGCTGAAAGAATGTTCACATCGCACTGCTTTGGATACAATCCGCAATGAATGCACTAGCTGTGGCATACACTGCATTATCCTAGGAGCAAAATAATGTTTTGCTGGCATGATGGGGAAGAAGGAAACATCCTTAGAGCAGACACACTGCTTTGAGGAGAGACATCTGGATTTCCTATGATAAATCAGTAAGAACTATCCATCTAGAAAGGTCGTTGTGATTCAGTACACAACCCTTTTAAGTTGAACACGAGGATTTACATCCATTTAGTCTGATTGGTTATTTATGGATGGTTATGGTTAAGGTACATGTAAAGCTGCTCAGTTGTTAACCAAATCTATTATAATTTCTTCTGAATACGGCTTTCAAATTATTTCTGTGCAGGTGGTGGGAGATGGCTTAAAACTTCTTACTTGCTACCCCGCCCATCTGGCTGAGTTTCCCCAGCCACTCTGGGCAACTTCCAATCAAGTGTTAAAAACAATACAGCATTAAATGAGTTTGGGTTTCCTCTACACAAATACTGGGATGTTGCTTGGGATCTAGAATCATACAATGCAATATTGTGAAGAAACAGGGTGGGATGTGGCTGATTTGTCCTCTTGGTACCAGTTATTTGTGCTCCACAGAGTCCCAGGTCTTTTAGAGAGAGGGGAGTGTTTTTTGAAAAGGAACAGTTCATATGCCAATGGAACCTAAAGTCATGTGAAACATTGTATATAGGGTTTTGTAAAAAAAAAAAAAAAAGGTAAAGGACCCCTTACAGTCACAAATGACTCTGGGGCTGTGGCACTTATCTCGCTTTATTGGCCGAGGGAGCCAGTGTTTGTCCGCAGACAGGTCTTCCGGGTCATGCGGCTAACATGACTAATCCACTTCTGGCGAACCAGAGCAGCGCACGGAAACACCGTTTACCTTCCCGCCAGAGCGGTACCTATTTATCTACTTGCACTTTGACGTGCTTTTGAACTGCTAGGTGGGCAGGAGCTGTGACTGAAAAACGGGATTCGAACCGCCAACCTTCTTGATCGGCAAGCCCTAGGTTCAGTGGTTTAGACCACAGCGCCACCAGCGTCCCTATAGGGTTTTGTATCCTAGCCTTAATGTTATGCTCTGGACTAGGCTGCCTTCCTTTTCCTTTTTCAGTGCCAGCAAATATTAAGCCCTTTGGACGTGTAAGGCTTCTTTCATGTACCATTCCAGACTGAAAATACAGTCTAAGACTTTATAATTCTATAAGCACATGACATCATAAGTAATGTGAGGCTTCTGCTGTACAGAGAGGAGACCACCTGCACGCACACCAATGTAGACCCATAGACCCTTGGAAAATAATTATCTCTTCCCCTCTTTGGGAACAACAAAGCTTTAATCTGTAGAAATTGTTGATCCGACATTGGCCAACCAAAGTTGTATGCGTGCATTGTGTTTATGCTGAAGATCATGTTGTAAGACCACCAGGAGCAATGTTGCCTTGATTTATGTTCATATGTGTGCTGTTTTGTTACAGCTATGACTTTTAGTGCACATTAATGCAATGGCTTGTGCGGTGTGCTGTAAAATATATGTATTCAAGTCAGAGCCATGAATGCTGTTAACAAATGGAAAATTAGCAGACGTTCAGGTTGGCCTTTCAAAACAGATACAGAACTCAATTGAGGGAATGTTCTCATATCTAAGCAGAAAATTAACATCGTGATTGATTTTGCCATCATTGATTTACACCTCTTGAAAGGTGTAAACAGATATTAATACAAATATCCAGCACCGTTTGATTCATCATGGCTCTTGCCAACAAAATATGGAGTGCAGAGTGTGGCTGCTGTAGAAGCATGAAAATATATTCAGAGCACTATATTTTCTTAGCCCCACTTTCAGAGATTAATCCTCTTACCATGTCATAAGTTTACAATGCATGTTTCTCTGAAGAAGATAGTAGTGAAGCAAGGCCTGTGTCACTGAGTTGTACTGTATATCATGTGTCCAATGGCTGTTCCTCTATCTAGTTTGCTTAGTTTTGGAACACAATGGGGTTCAGCATAGACACAGCCTGGTACATTCCTCATTCAGTTTGTGGCTTTGGGAGAAGGAAATGTGTGGGGTGATATAGTAGGTCATGCTTAGCAAGGAAAAACATGAGTTGTGACCCTGGGTTCAGATGACACACAAACCAAACCTTGGTTCAATGTGGCACACAACTAAGAAAGACCAGGAAGGAGCAAACTGGCTGAAAGCATGGCCTCAGTACTCCATAGCTGGACTTAACCATGTTGTGGAAAGCAGGCCATTATGGGAGTTCCTCCCCAAAATCAGCAACATACCTCTACTGCCCTCTTCTCTTTCTATCACATCTAGCAGGAGAGGATTGCAACATGCTCTTGCCATATATACCACCCAATTGTCCCAATTTAAGTAGGACACCCCAGAATTACAGAAGCCATTCCCAGATTCTGATTGGATCCTGGAATGTCCCTTTTTTTGGTTCAGCACTCTGGTACAAGTCAGCTGGTTCGCAACAGACCAAAAAGCACTTGTTTTTAGTCTCGTGCTCCGGCATGAGTTAGCTGGCTACCACAAGACCTTGGGACCATAAAAACGAGCGTCCTCATTTAGATCACCTGGATGTTGGAGAGCATGTGCCATGCAAACCATTTCCTCACCCTGTAACTCATGATTGGCTGCTGCTAGGGTGGTGGTAGGAGGGGGTGCACAATGTATATTGCATGAAGGACTTCTTAAGGAGTCTTGCACAAGTGCACGTCTTCCATAACATCTATTTTGAGCATATAAAGTAGGTCAGCAGACACAGTCAGCAACAAATAGTGTGATCTCACATTTTCATGTAATTCCACACCTGATCTTAAGCCCTGTTTTATCAGCAAAAAGGTACTGACAACGAGTCTTGCTGCAGCCTCTCCAAGGCAACTTCATAAACCCCGGCATTGCACTAGTGTTGCTGACAGATTTATCAGCCAAAATGTTTAAGACTGAAGTGCCATCTAATTAGTTACTTATATCTGTTGCCTTCCTCACTTCCTGTGTTCTGAAATGCCTAATTATATTCATGGACTTAACTCTTCATTATGATGATGCACTCTAATTAATTAGATTAGAACAATATTGCTTCCCCTTGCCCCACTAATAACTCTTCTGCACCCAGTCATTCCACAAAGAAGATAACTCTATTTGAAAAGGTTAAGGTATGTAACATTCAGTTTTCACTGTTTTCAATTTGTATTTTAAAACTGCTGCAGCCTACACTAAAATATGATAAATATAGCCCCATAGGGCAGGGGTAGCTACATGCAGATGCTTGCATTATAGCTGTGATGTTGGGTTTATCTTTGGATGTGTGTGTGCATGGTTTTTAAAAGAAAGACATCATTGGAAGTAGGCAATTGAGAGCACAGCAGTAGGGAGTGGCTTAACCTTTTCCCTGCCTATCATTTTGCCACTCTAAATTGTCCCCAAGAGTCTTTTCAACTCCATTCTCAATCACACTCCTTTCCTAAAGCTACTTTTCTTGAACAAAACAAGGAAAGTCAAACCACCCAGCGTTAGGCCTCTAATAGGCACATTTGCACATAATGTGTATTTAGTCCCTTCCATAATTCATCGTAAGTTATGTTTTCAGGGTCTTACACATAACAATGCTTCTGACACATCCTCACAAGGGAGGAAGTGCTCTTTGGTGGATGAGGCGGTAGCTTCCGGCCAATCATTTAACTCGGTGATGGAGGATGCTGCTTTCACCTTCCTCCACTTGGGGAATGTACCTAAAATTGGACGAGAACTACCATCATTAATCATATTGCCTTAACATCTTTTCTACATACTGTCAAGAGAGGTGCTGTTTGCCATAAGATGTAGAGATGGTGTCTAAATGCTTGTGTGATGTAACCTAACAGACTACAGATGCCTCTGTTAATGGTACAGATGTCTTCACAGCTGAATAGACTTTTAAACTAATTTTAAACCCAGAAGCTGGACCACAGGCACTGAAGAACCATGAGCAGAGTAACATGCCCTTCTAACTCTCCTCTCATGGCAGAAAGGGTGTTACGTTCACAAGATCAATTACTGAGTTTTGATGAACTTCAAAATGGCCTCACAGAAGCCTGTGAAATGAAGGCTCCTTCTCTCTGGCTTCTACAAGTGGGAATGCATGAAGGATTTGCAGATCACAATGATTTCCTTTGGACTGGACTCAGCTTATTTTTCAGACATTAATATTAGCATTTATCCCAGAATACTATTCAGACCTGATCCAGAAAATAAATTGTTCATATGGGGTATACCCAACCCAGTCTGGGCCTATACATTGCAATGGTAATATAGCAGACCAGTCTGTGATGTTCTAGATGAAAGACTAGTGGATCTGTTAGATCTCTGAAAACATATTATGTGAATAATTACAATTTTATAACACTATTGAGAGGAATGCCTAGTTTCCCAGAAAATGCTGAGTTTAGTGGGGTGTGTAAGTTGTCCTGACCATTAAATATGCTCACAATGGGATGTAAAAAGCAATACTCTGAGGATGAGATCATATTTCAAGGTTTTTTTTACAGTGGTCAGTGGTTTGAACAAGTTAGTCCCTTCAGTCTTACAAAATCTAAATCTCCACAGAAAAAAAGGGAAAATATATCTGACTCAGAAGAGGAATTTTTAATTTATTATTTTTTCAGCACCTTACAGTTAAATTTATCATTAATCAATGACAAAAACACCCACATTCATCTTAAAAAGGATGTATAGTTGTTCTTTAATTCTGTTTTATTTGATCAACTTCTCTTTTAGGCCTTTATTTTATTTTTATTTTTTTTGGACGGGATGGGATCTTATTCACATACTTTTCCCTGAAGTTCTATCACTTCTATTTAACAAAACAGAATGCTTGCTCTTTCTTGAAGAAAAGAAATAAATATAAAAGAACCAGCATTTTTTATTAGCACATGCAGTTAAAATTCCATTCAGTCACCAGTCTTACTAAGCATCAGGAAAGTATTCATTCATTCATTTAGCTCAATTTTTGCAGTGCATGAACCTAACTCAATGCCCCCCAACTTGCTTGTGAATTGGAAGAGCTCCCAGGCAGATTACATACTCCACTGGATTTTGTGATGCAATTTTGGTATGCAAAAACTGCACACAACAAGCGGCATCCCACTAACTTGTTTTAGTCAAAGCAAGGATTTCCATTTGTGCAATAAATCTCTCTCACCCCATATAGAATAACAGAGTTGGACAAGACCTTGAAGGTAATCTGATCCAACTTCCCTTTCATTTTAGCCAATCAAGGAAGGGGATAGACAGCGGAAGAACAAGGTGGCACTCCTACTCTACAAAGAGAAGGCAACCAGACCACAGCTTGAAACATACTTCTACACTGGCAAAAGAACAGCATCCTTCATCACACCTGAAGGTAGAGAACTGGGTACTGGACAGGTTGTAAGGAGTGCCATGAGTATTTGCAGCGGCCAGGCCCTGAGCACAGTGAAGAGTTGCAGAACCAAGCCCTTGCTGTGTTTGTCTTGGGGGAGTCGGGTGTGGCCAGATCAGGAGATGTGCAGCACCTGAAGGCAAACCCCAGATATAAGGCCAGTATTGTGCCCCTGGTTCTTTGCCACTACAACGTGGTTTATACCCTGCTGTTGCCAGTTCCTGTTTTAGCTCCTGATGCTGATCCAATTCCTGATCCTGGTCCAGTTCCTGATCCTGCTTCCACACTCCTGTCTTTGCTCCAGTTCCTTCTCCTGTTCCTGTGTTCCACTGAGTTTCCGTCCTCCATTGAATTGCTATCATTGTTACCATCCATACCCTGGTCCTGGCATGTCAGGTCTGGACTGCTGTTGCCTATGATCCGGACCATGACACAGGTCAAATGGCAATCACAGCTCAGTCCTCTTGCTCACTGCTCTGCCTTAGGAGGATGAGAATGGTCAGTGTGGTGGGTCATGGGAAGGGCTCCTGGTGTTTCCCCTACCAGTTGACATTGGTTGCCTGAAACAGCTGGTTCATTCTACCTCATGATAGAGCTGGTCCATTCCACTGTTTCTACTGTTGAAATGTGTATAAAAGGGCAACATTTGCATGGGAACAAATGATTTAACTGCTACTCCACGCACAGTTTTGACATCTCACATTCTGAAGAAGACTCTTCCCTTCAATCCACTGGTAAAAGGATTGGATCTGGGCTTAGAGGAGATTCATAATGTGGCCTCTAGTGGGTCATTGTGCTCAACTGGTGTTTAAAAAAAAAAACCAACCCCCACAAGCACAGGAAACTGGCAGGTCATATAAATAGAAAAGTTGTCTACAGAAATTTTCTCAGGACAGCTAATTATTTTACAGTGAAAATAATGAACAAGGTGCCAATGTTCACGAACTCCCCCAGGAATACTTAACGCTGACAGTTTCTCAGTCTCAGGGATGAAAATGCATTCAAAAATGTTAAAGACTGCACGTCCCAGATTTTCAGAGATGTGTGAAGAAGATTCTGCCGAGAAGCACAGGAATTGCTAGTGCCTTTGAAAGTTTTCTGAATGCCATCTCCACCAGCTGAAAATCCCACAGGCCCAGGAATACACAGTGTTTGCTAGAGAGGGTAGATAGCATCAGCTTTCCATATCTTGCCTCTCAGTACCTCACAAAGCAAATCCTTTTAGAAGTCCTTGCTATGCAGCCCGGCTTGGTGAAAGGCCAATCAAAACACATAATATGGCTTAATTTCTCTTTTGCAGAAGTGCAATCAGCTTCCTATAACAAGCTCTAGTGCTTGCAAAATGTACTTAAGATCAGAGGCGGCATATTCAATTTAGAACGTGCTTTGGCACTTCCAAATTCTTTCCCCCATTTGATAGAACTGGCACACGTACAAGACTTTTCAACAGCATTCGCCTGATGCTAGAGAATCTTAAGTGCCACCCTGTTCAAGGCCTGCATAAACAGGGTCAGATTTACATCTATTCATTCATTTTCAATGCACCGGAATTGCTCTCAGGACTTTAGGGCCATCTTTTTAGATGTTTTACAGGAGTGGATATGAATTTTGCTCCTTCTGCCTGCCTCCCCAGTAAACATACCACGTTTTTATGATGGTTGAAGAAAATCAGAGCTCCAAGCTCTGTTTTTATATTAAATATCTGTCTCTAGTATACCAGTGAACTGAATAATTCATTGTATTAATCTTGCTCTCCCTCCCTCTCAGCTGCCTGTCTGCTGCTACTTCCTCTTCCTCATTCATGTATTAATTTATTTATTTTTTAAGCCTCAGCACTGGATGCTCAAAATGTACAACATCCTCCCATTCCTTAGGTGGAAGTGATGCAACTTTATTCTGTCTGGGAGCCAAACTATGTGCTGCAGCTTTGTGCCTGTGGTCACAATGACACCTTTGAGATATTTCCTGGTGCCCATGAAGATCCACTCACTGTTCCTTTGATAATGGGGTAGTGAGGGTGGTTAAGTGTTTATGCCTTGAAAAGAGCTAAAGAGGGAATTTGAAGAGTTACATGCTTTCCCACATCCTCTTTGAGGTCTACATGCTTTTCAAGATCTGACTTATTCCCAGATTCCTTGGGACAATGGTATGTATGGGAGTCCTCACATAAGATATCTCTCTTGCTCAGTGTCTCCCCCTGCCAAAGTTGTCACAATGATACCTACTAGGGCTGCGCATGGACTTCCTGTAGCTCCAGTCTGCGACCTTCAGATCAGGTTGATTTGCACCATGCTGCCCTAGAGGCCACCCACCCCACCCTGGATCCATCCCTGAATTTTATGGTATCAAAACAGGGGTTAAGTAGTTATGCCTGATAGGACTGCCATATTTTTAAGAGCAAAAAATGAGAACACATTTGCTGACTTCTACTTTTAACTATGGATCACGATGACGACTGTACCCATGAAAAAGAAGAAAAAGAAGTCCTGGAAAAAGAGGACATATGGGAACCCTCATAAGCAAGTTTAGTGGCATCTCTTTAATGTCAAAGTTTGATGAGCTGAAGTGATTTGCTGTGTTCCAACAGTAAGGCCATTTGGGTAGTGGACTCTTCTTTATCAGATTCCGTTATCCGGTTTTATTTATTTTATTTTCCACATCCATGCAACTCTGTGTCAGAACAAATCTGTGTAACTACTATGATTATTAAAATAGGGTAGACTTCTTATCTAAATGTTTCAGATGTCACTTGGGTGCATCAAATCAATGTCACCCAGGTCTTATGATGAAACAGTACTCTCGTTATTCAGCAATTTTAGTTTCTTCTGCTTCCTCCAGAGGGTTGGGTTTTTGCTTTGTTTTTTGTTTTATTTTTTATTCTTCACTGCAAACCATATGGGCTCCTTCATCTATGGAGATTAAAACTGAATCTTTGGGGGCACGTTCATCATTGTTCGCAGGAGTTAAAATTGTCACTGTTTTATATCATATCTGAAAAGCCTCTGTGACATAAATATCAGACATTCTGCACCTGAAAGTTTCCAGATTAAGTTCACCCAAGTTAATCTTTCTATGAAAGCTGACCCATTCCCAGGTAATGATAACCACATGTTCATCATGCAATTAAAAACGGGCTGCCCTGAGGCTAGGAGGACAAAATGCATTTGAGTTAAATGCCTGTGAACTCCCAAATCCTGGGAATAGCCTGCAAATTATGACAGTTTAACACAGTATATGTCGAATTGTTTAATTCCCAACTATAACCATCATTAGGCCATACACAGGGCTTATTTTCAAGCTTTTCACATTAACCATGAGCACAAAAAACTGAAACTTATATAAATACATGACTTGGTGTGCTATGGGTTAAAACAGGCAATGCATGGCCCAGATTCACCATTAAACTAAGTACAATACCAGGTCCTATTGGGTCTTAGCTAAATGGGATATGTGTAGTCAGATGGGCAATCATCTACAAGTTTTCCAGTGGAGACTGTGGAATGCAGTTCAGAGATGTTAAAGAGCAGAAGAAGGCTGTTCAAAGATCCTTCCCTGCTGAGTGGATGAATGGAGGAAGAGTCCCTCATCCTAGCAGTGCTGTTCAAGGCAGTAATTGTGCTGATCATTAGTTCAGTAGTGCACAGCTTGCACACCCCTGGATATGCCCTCCTTCACACTCCTTTATATGCTTAATAGTAGAAAGCCAGGAGTAGAAACTTATTTCACATCATGTATTCTCCTGTTCCCAGCATTGGACAATGGGGCCTGTTTCCTTCATCAGAAGACAATTGCCTTTGCTGTCAAGGGAGAATCCAGAAGGCTAGTGGCTGTCTATCATGCGAAGTAGAACACCTTGGGCATCCAAAGCTAAGTACTTGTAAGCCCTACTAATTTCAAATGGAAAGAGTTAGGCCCAAGGTTAATTTTTTTGATGAAATCAATGGGACTTGGATCTGTTTCACAATATAGATTAGGCTCATCAACTTGCACTTGTGCAAGGCAAGTGTCCCTGAGGAGATTCTCCTTGCACATGAAAAAAGTCACCCACTGCAGCCAACAGAAGGATATTTTCAAGGCTAATTGTGGTGCATTGAGTGGTTTTAAGGTTGGTCCCATCTGGACAGAATTAACTCCAGAGTTTAGCCTGGAGAAGAGGAGGTTAAGGGGTGATATGATAGCCATGTTCAAATATATAAAAGGATGTCACATAGAGGAGGGAAAAAGATTGTTTTCTCCTGCTCCAGAGAAGCGGACACGGAGCAATGGATCCAAACTACAAGAAAGAAGATTCCACCTAAACATTAGGAAGAACTTCCTGACAGTAAGAGCTGTTTGACAGTGGAATTTGCTGCCAATGAGTGTGGTGGAGTCTCCTTCTTTGGAGGTCTTTAAGCAGAGGCTTGACAACCATATGTCAGGAGTGCTCTGATGGTGTTTCCTGCTTGGCAGGGGGTTGGACTCGATGGCCCTTGTGGTCTCTTCCAACTCTATGATTCTATGATTCTATGAACTCTCCCTTCCCATCACTGATCCTGCCACTGAAAACACTTCCCATTCCACAGTTAGCATTGAAAGAAGCTTTGTACAATGGAATACTTTTCCAAAGCTCTGGAGGGGAGGCAGTTTAGGGGAGTCATCGCTGGGGAAGGAACCCATTCCTTCTCACCTATGACCCCACTGTTGAAAACCAGTGTCATGAGACCTCTGAATACCACTTGCTGAAGAGCACATTGGGAAGAGCACTGTTGCAGTCATGTCCTGCTTACAGGCTTCACATAGGCATCTGGTTGGCCACTGTGAGAACAGGATGCTGCACTAGATTGGTCCAATCCAGCAGGGCTCTGATATTCTGGTGGGTCCAGACTCCAGACGTATCACAATGCTTGTTAAAAAAGAAAACCCTTCATATAGTTGTTCCTCTTTTCATTAGCTCTTGGTAGCATCTAGGTATCTCTATAATCCATTCCGCATCCAGCAACTTCAGATAACACATATTTGCTGCAGCCTAAGCATGTAAACATTTAACTGGGCATTGAGAATTTAAAATGAATATTACTGCTGATCTACATTTTTGGTTTACAATGGCCCACCTTGTTTGATGATTGCTATTTTCTAATTATGATTTAGATAACAAAGCAGAAACCAATGTACTGTGAAATTGCAAAGATTTTTCATGTACACAATGAGAAAGAGTTGGACTGCCAATATTTTCTTTTATTTTATTTTCTAAAAAATGAACATGCCAAAGGATATTGAGAGGAAATAAAGTCATCATGTATATCAATTCTTCATATTTCACTAGGTAGTAAAATGTGCAAATATTTAGGCTGCAGTACTATATCTTATGATTATCCAGGAGTAAGCCCATTGAATTCAATATTCAGTAGGCATATGAAGAATTGGGCTAAAAAATTGTTCATCTCAGATTAAAGCACATACCAGAAATTAAGGGTTGTGCAATTAAAGTGGATTAAAGTTCCCTTTTGCCCTAGCACAGAGATCAGAAACCTTTGGCTCTCCTGATGTTGATGCAGAAGCAGAAAAATCTAATGCTATTCTAGGCTGCATCAACAGAAGTATACTGTCACACTCAAGGGAAGTAAAGTATAGCTGTATTATGCCTTGGTCAGTCCACATCTGGAATACTGTGTCCCATTCTGGACACCACAATTTAAGAAGAATAGCGAAGAGCTGGAACATGTGCAGAGGAGGGCGACCAAGATAATCAACTCTCTGGAAACAAAGCCTTATAAAGAATGATTGAAGGAGTTGGGTGTGTTTACCCTGGATAAGAGGAAATATGATAGCCATCTTCAAATATCTAAAAGGCTGCCACATGGAAGATGGAGCAAGCGTGTTTTCTCCTGCTGTGGAAGGTAGGACCAGAAACCAATGGCTTCAACCTACAAGAAAGGAGATTTCAACTAAACATTCTGATATTGAGCTGTTTGACAGTGGAACAGACTCCCTCGGGAGGTGGTGGACTCTCCTTCATTGGACGTTTTTAAGCAGAGGTTGGATGGCCATCTGTCATGGATGCTTTAGTTAAGATTCCTGGCCTCTACAGTTCTATGATTCTGTGTTGTTGGGAGTTGTAGTCTAGCAACATCTGGATGGCCACAGGAAGGTGACAGGGAAATGCCCTGGAAAGTGTAGGGTGAATGAATGATTAAAAGGAAGAAGTATAAACATCCTGTAAGCAAATCGCAATTGATGCTCATTGTCCAACTTCCAAACAAATCAGAACAAATGCTCAATAAAGCCTGGACGTAGTTTAAACTAAATAGGATTACAATAAATAGTCCACACTGAGAAGAACATGAAAATTGTACTTCCACAACACACACAAAAACTGAAACTTGATATAGTCATAGTCAAACATACATTGATAATAAGAACATTCTGTACAGAGATTAATTTTACAACTGTGTCTTGAAACCTGGGAGATTAATTCTGCATCAAAATTTCATACAAGCCCCTTACACACAAAACCACGAAAGGTTTCCTGAACATGTGAGAGAGAAGCAACCTCCTGCTGCCCTCTTCCATAACAGATTATGGAGGAAAATGAATCCCTTTTACTGTCCTCAACAAAAGGTCCCTGGACCTATTCATCTGCAATTTGGCAGGCACAATCCACTCTGGAGAGGCTCCTGTGCCTGTAAATGTCATCTATGTGGGCCAAAAGCAGGGACAGTTATAGCCATATTTAGATTCCCCATTATGGTAAATGGGGAACACAGGGCTTTGTTTTCGACAGACTGATTCAGAACCTGAACTGCAGAGAGCACAGAGTGACTCAGAAAGAGATCTGCATATTTTAATGCACAGATACAGAAAAAAGTGGACCTTGTAGCCCATATGTACATACCCCTAGTATTTACTGTTACCTTATATAAATATTTGAGCTGACATCATCTTGACGATGTTACAAGCCATATTTAGTCAATCAATGACCCAAACTTCTCTGCCCATCTCTAGTGTTTCCCTAGTCAATAATGTGCTGGATTCCAAGATAAGTTAACTTAAGGAAGTTTACAGAAGGAAAATTTCTAGTCCTGTCTCTGCTTCCTGCAGGCACACACCCTTGATTCTGGGTAATTATCCATTCTCGCCCCCCAAGTCCCATCTTTTTATATATAGAAAAAAGTGTGTTGGTACTCACCATGATGTTTTTACAATAAGTGCCACACTTTTAACATCTGGCAGGGAAATGGTGCCGGTACTGCATACCCCTGAGTACCCCCAGAAAAAAAGCACTGTAGGCATCTTCCATTGTTAAGAAGGACTGCTTACATCTACAGACATTTTTTAGAGGTGCAGGTAGCTGTGAACTTCCTCAACTTATGTTTGGATCCAAGCCAATGACTCTTACAGGAACCTCCATCACAAGCTTTTTCATGCACCTTGCAACTTTTAACCATTATTCTTCCACTATTAAAAAGACTGTAAAATTTAAGGTTACATTTTTAGTTTTATTCTCTGGATATAGGTATAAGTACTGGCAATATAAAATATAGCTCATAGATTTTTTTTATTATTATATATACATCTATAAGAATATAACAGTTTGGGTGTGATTCACAGTTTCAATATATAATTATTAATATAATATCTTCACCCTTCAGTTTTCTTTACACCTTGTTCCATTATTCAATCACGGAGAATGTAAGTTAATTGAATTAGATATTGAATTTGTTCAGTATAGTGAATTCCTTATATTTCAGCTGTGTAGGAACCTGTAAGCAAGTAATCAGCACTAACACAATTTTGACTTTGCAATTGGGTTGAGGACATTTCTTCCATTATCGTTAGAGCTCCTGGAATTATTTAGATGAAACAATCATCAAGCTGTCCAACCCCCTTTGCATAGTAATAACAATTTATGTTTTAGCTCCTTTTAGATCAACAGCATGCATAGATCATCCCTCTTATACTCAGCTAAGAGGTGGGGAAAACGGGTCACCGCTGTTATTCTCTTACTTTTGATAAGCCTTACACAACTTAGTGTCCTCTAGAGGTTTTTCGCTACAACTCCCATCAACCCCTGCCAGCACATGCATCTGGACGGCACCAGGTTGAGGAAGGTTCTTGTAGACTACCATTGATTTCTAAGCAAAGTAATGATGTCAGAGGTATCCCAGAGGTGTAGCACTACTGTAAAACAGAAAAGTAGTTTGAGCACAATCCTTGGGGGGGGGGGACCTTCAGGGAAACCTTCGGGGAGGGTCACATGTAGCATTGCCATATTTCAAAAAGTGAAAATCCAGACAGAAAGGTTATTGAGCTTTTTTTGGGGGGGGCAAAGTTGTTAAGCTTTATTGGGGGGGGCAAGATTGTTGAAAAACATTGAAGTTTTTGAGCTATTTATAAGGGAAATCACCAAATGCAACACTGCCAGCATGGGTTGCCATATGTCCATATTTTCCAGATTTCTGTCTGGGCACTGTTTCCGATGGCCAGTTGCTCACTATGTCCAGGAAATTTTGGATGTAAGGCAACTGTAGTCACATGCCAATGGTGGGTGGGGGAAGAGGCCAGACTGGGTGGAGCAATGAATATGTATTTTACCTTTGTACAGTAGTCCAATTTCTATACCCAGTTTCACACACACACACACACACACACACACACACACACACACACATCCTCTATCCAGGCAAGCAATAGCCATTCACTTCAAAATGCAAAAGAGTGTGTGTTTTATGTCTGAAATCTGCTCCAAAAACTTGGTTCATCACTTTTCCCTTGGGATATTGTAATGATATATAAACATGACCATCTTAGCACCAGTTAACTTCTTATGAGAAGGAGGTCCATGGAGTTAGGCCCACAATACAGAAGGCGCAACTCCTCACTGACCTGACTCACGCTTCTAACCCATGGAAGCACTATGTGCCCCCACATTCACTGCCCATGTAGAGCATATGCCTGCAATGTTCTATGGTGATACTGAGAACAGATGTAGCTAAGAACATGAGATTGAAGCTGTGGGAAGCCTTCTGTCAAGTTAGCCTCAATGTAAGTCTCAATCAAGGTCTCAGCTCCTAGCATTACGCCTCTGTCTCTCAAAATATGGAAATAATAATACATGCCTTACAAGGCTTTTGTAGGTTTCAAACACTCCACAACTGCTACTGGGGTAGAGCAAAGAGTCCCTCTTCCATGTGGTACAGCAATAAAAGGACTGCCCATCATTTGTAGTGCTCCTTTAGACATGGGCCCAGGAAGACCGAACGGCAGAGTCAGACTTCTTCATTTTAATGACAGTATGCTACTTAGGCCCACATGAATAAGTTCATATATAACAGTCCTGCAGCGGCTTGATCGTTCCTTTAGTTGTTTCAATAACTCAGTACATATTGCAGGCCAAGTGGCAGAAATGAAGGAACAAGATGGTAAATTATTTTAAATTCTCCTTGCACCCCTTCCAATCTAACAGCAATCTGCAGTCTTTATAAGTTCATTCCCCATGCAGTAGAATTAATGAACTGTATTAAAATGCACTGTGTGGATCTGCTCTTTAATGGACAACTTAACACTCTTATATGGAGTATAAAGAGTAGCAAAGAAACCAAAGCTTTCATGGGGAGCCCTAACAAGGGAAGTGAGAGACAGAAATGGGTATGTAGAGAAGGCCTGTCCAGGAATCTCAATATTCTCTATGATTTGGTTAGTCCACCTACATATGCCTCCAGCTAGCTTTGATGAGATTTAGAATCATAGAATTGCAGTGTTGGAAGGGATCACAAGGATCATCTAATCCAATGCCCTACAATGCAGGAATCTTTTGCCCAATGTAGGGCTTGAACCCACAACCCTGAGATTAAGAGTCTCATGCTCTACCAACTGAGCTATCCCAGAGCTGACTGAGCTATTCCAATTAGTAATATAGAATTTATATTTGCTTTGTTGTTTTAAAAAAAATATTTATTCTTTCCCCACATTGTTCTGCTCTTTAGCCAATACGTGAACAGTTCATTAATTAGGTGTTCAGCTTGTGTCCATGACACGCCTAATCGTATTTTAAAAACTGGATGTGGAGTCTTCTTTCATATGACTTTTATTTGCATTATTGATGGTGTTAGTATATGAAAGGGAAAACAAAAGGACGACAGCCAATTTGGCTTCAAGCTTAATGAGAGCATGTACTCAGTTGGGAAAGGCGCCTGCCAAATGGCAGAGGTGCATAACAGTACTAAGAACCAAAGAACCGAGGCAGGACAACTTTTAAGCTCGGATCTCAAGGCCTTGCCAAGGATTTGCAGCTTGGAATTATAACTGAGAATGCTTCTGTACGAAAGCTAATTCCATTATCACGTCCCTTGTTCTCCTTGGATTGTTAGATCATACCACATATGCACTTGCGGTGTAGGCAATAATTTTCAAATGAAAGACCACAAACATGTACCAAAAAGGAAATCCTTCTGCTTTATCCCTTTTCATTTGTGCTTCCCTCTGGTCCTGATATCTTAATAGATATGACACTATTTGCTGTCTCTTCAAGAATAAATAGATTGCTCTAATTTGTCATTTAATTAGTTCCTCAGATGTTTGCTGGAGATTGCAACTGCTTAGGAAGCCGGGCATGTGTGAGTGAGTGTGAGCAGGTAAGTGTGTGAGGGGAGATATCGGGTCTTGCCTATAGCAATCAATATGTTTGGTTTGTTGCTGTGATAGCAAAATAGCATAAGTTAATTTTTATGGGAGTTTCTTACTGGAATTCATACAGTTAATCAGCATTGATTTTTGCAGGAGCTGTCAGGATGATAATTCCTGGTGTGGAAAAGAACCTTTAAATAAAATAGGGGTGAAATAATTACTAATGTCAATAGGGAAGAATGCCTGACCTGTGGAAGAGCTCATGAGATGTAGATATTTTGATCTCTAGGCCAAGCTTCAGATCTAGTTTATTTTAGAGGTGACTCATTTGTAAATGCATTGTGAAGAGTTTTTGCACGGACTATTTGCGGATAGATAGCTATAGCAATAGCAATAGGGCTGTATTCAGTGATGATTCTTGCTTCTTTATTGAGGCCCACCTCCCAAAATCTGCTCCTGAGTGTTGGGGCCCTCTGGAACACACACACTGTCTCTCTCTCTCTCTCTCTCTCTCTGTGTGTGTGTGTATTATATTTATTAATTTCTAAAATCCAATAACAGCCACATTTTATCAATGTCAAATTACAATTCATATCAAAATATATATCAATTATAAAGCTAATTATAAAATTTGTGTGACTTCCCGTGTGCTCAGTGGCATAGCGTGGGTTGTCAGCACCCGGGGCAAGGCAAGTATTCTGTCAATTTAAGTTGTCATTCTTCTTTGGTTGGGACCTCACTTGTTTTCCATTTGGGGGCTAACAAAACAAGGGCCACAATAGTGGTATACATAAATAACCTTTTTTGACACCTGGGAATTTCAGTCTGAATTATCCCCAACGTTACTAGTATTGTTAAGGTGTGCCAACATACCTAATCAGATGGAAATGCCTATTGAAGATATTTTCTGCCCAACTCCTCTACTGATAAGAATTCGAGACTGCTTTAAACAAATCAATAATGGTCAAGGCATAAAAATATGATATTAACAAAGCAAACCACAAGATTTGGTACCAGAAAAGCATAGGTTCAAAGGGTGGGGAAGTCCTCCTAACCATCATATCTCTATCTCAGTTGCATGTTTAGAATCTGCATACACTGGCAGCTCCATCACTCACTGATCCATTGCTCAGCTTTGCCTGCCCATACCTTTGATTGTAGCAAACACAGGACTTGTATGGGTCATGCAGCCCACATAGCTGGCACTTATATTTTGAAGGTATCTGGTCTGCTTGGTTCCCATACAGGGACAAAGGAAGCTGCCTTAGACCAGTGGATAATCAATGCTTAGCACTAGGTAAATTAGCCAGGAGTTGATCCCCAGGTATTTTGACAGAGGTCTCTCCCAGCCCAAGAGATGGAAGAGACCGAACCTTTGGATCATCTGCATTCAAAACACAGGGGTCTACCACTGAGCTATGGCCTACTTCTGGCTTTTCTTGCCCACACTAAACTATGAGCCCTGGGATCTGCCAGCTTGATTGATTGACTGATTATTTATTTATTTATTTATTTATTTAGCCGCACCAGTGATAGTCACACAAAACAAATTGGCAGGCAAAAAGCTACCAGCATCTCTGAACTAGACTGGTGAGAAGCAACCTTCCTGCATAATAATGGCAATCTGCTGGAGTTTCCCAGCCATCAGTGAGGGTCCCTAAAGACCATTTGTACTTCAGAGCATTAATATTCATTAGGTGTAACACCATATGTTACACAGCAGGATACACTGCCAGCAGACTGTTTGTCATCAAGCCAGATTTAATAAAGCATTGTAAAGCAAACATTACGATGATAAATACAAAATGACAGATAATTAAGGGAATCCTAATTGCCACTTTCCCATAATAACATTTATTTGGTATGAATGCCTCTTGTGAAAGTACCTTCCTTGTTTACCTTTTTCCCTGCATCTTTTGTGGCTGGGTGGGATAAGGGAATCCAGAACTTATAGGATTTTAAAGCCCTAAGCCCCATTTGAATACAATCAAGGAATTGTGTGTAAGATGCCTAGAGTTACTCTTCCCCAATGTTAGTAAGTAGTTAGAAAAGTGGAAATCCTTTGTGTGTGTGTGTGTGTGTGTGTGTGTGTGCAGAGGGTGCTAATTGGACATGTCTGGTATTAGTATGCTTGAAGTGACATTGACCCTGGTGGGGAAAAATATTTCATATATTAGAAGGTGTTCTTCTGAAGCTTGATTTCAATTGTAAGGGTTTGTTATAGTTGAAAAAGTTTGCAGGATGCAAGAATATGCTATTCATAGGAAGAATGGAGGATAGACCTATGGAATGTGTCATCTTCTCCTTCAGCATCCATTTTGTCCCCTTCAGGCTGACTACATACAAGGAAACTTTCAGATACAAGCTGAGGCAATCCTTTTTCTGGCTATTGGAGTCTAGGCAGAGTCCTTTTCTTAGCCTTCTCTCAGCTCTTCTCTTCTCTACCTTTAATCTTCTCCAGCCATCACTCAGCCTTCTTCATCCCTCCCCAATCTAGAATGTTCATGTCTACCTCAGAGAGAGACAAGAACCTCTATTTGCCATGCTCAGAAAGGAGCATGAAGAACAGCCAAAACAGAGTGTTTTTCTGAAGTGTTACAGAGCAGACCACGAGGTAAAGTGATCCCTTCCTTCTCCACTTTTCTTCCCACAAAGAAGTTCCGATACAACCAAACGTTCCTTCCCAGGATTATTTGGATATGTGATCCCTTCACTGGCGCCATAATTCAGCTGGCCTATGCTGACATTTCTCCCCACACTTCTACATTCTGTGTTGGGTGAAAGAGGCTAATCTGGCCCCAGTCAAAGGTTGAAGTAGCACCACTGTCCACCTTGAAGAGGAGGAGGAGCTGAGGGCATGTAGAAAAGGAAGCTGTAGTATGTGCCAGAGAAGTGAAGATTGGCAGGACTCGCCACTTCAGCCAGCATTCAGTTTACTGGTATGCTTCACAGTCCAGCTCTGAAAATGGGCTGATGGCTGTAAAAGTGCAGCAGATCATGTCTGGATCATTCTAGGCAATATATGCCTCTTTAGCATTTCCCCCACTAAAGCTTTGGCCTATATTGATGCCTTAAAACCAGATGTTTCTGGACTATGACTCCCATTGGTTATGCTGGCTGGGGCTGATGCTATTTTATGTCCATCAACATCTGGAGGGCCACAGGCCCCCTGGCCCTGCCCTAAGTGCCATGCTCCAGTAATCTTTCGGGAATTAAACAAAGACAATCTCCATGGATGTTCTTTACAAAGAACAGACTAACACATCTGAAGGGGGGAAGTAAGCATTTAAAATATACGACACTGGGAAAGCAAACACTGTGAAACATATTGTATGACAAGAGCTATTGAGCATCTCCTGCCAAAAAATAAATAACCACAAAATTATTGCAGCTTCCCCATCTCCTGCTTGGATACATATCCTGGTGATGTATATCTGAATATTCCTTTAGCCTGTCTTATGTTTCAGAGCACCGTCTCTCTTTTTCTCTCTCTAATCACAAACCACGTTTCTTAGATTTCAGTATTCTGCTTCTAATACGTTCCATGTATGCAGCCCTTTGTATCAAATTCCCTTCTGTTCTTCTTTGCCTTTGTGATATTGCTAAGTCTGCTGCAGAAGGTGGTTCATAGCGGGGCAGAGCCAAGACAGAAGGAAGATTTATGCCCTCAGATGAGGGACCAAAGAAGGGAACACAAAGACAATGCTAACCAAAGCACCACTTACACATCACTTAAGTGTAGGGCAAAGTTCCCAAAGAAGGAAATCCCAGCCTAGGTGCAGCCACTAAAATGTACATACAAACTAAACTTAAGAAGAGCCTGACGGATCAGGCCAATGGCCCATCTAGTCCAGCATCCTAGTCTCACAGTGACCAATCAGTTGCCTCTAGGAAAACCCACAAGTACTCTCCACTCCTGTGGATTTCAGCGACTGGTATTCGGGAGCCGTCCTTTCTCCAAATGTGAAGGCAGAGCATAGCCATCATGGCTGCTTGCTGTCGATAGCTCTCTCTTGCATGAACTCTCTTTTAAACTTATCTAGGTTGGTGGCCATCACTGCCAGTGAGTGTGAGTTCCAGAGTTTAACTATGTGCTGTATGAATAAGTACTTTCTTTTATTCTGTCCTGGGTCATCCAATATTATCTATAGTATTATGTGAGCAGGAGAAAAGCTTTTCTCTATCCTCTTTCTCCATGCTATTCATACTTTTAGAAACTTCTACCATGTCACCCAAACACTGTGACTTTTTCTCAAAGGTGAGTTGCTCCATCCCCTTTGGTTGCCTTTTACAATACAATATCTCTTTTTGGGGTGACAGAGCCAGAATTGTAGTCAGTACTCCAGCTGCATGCTTTTCATGAAATATCATGGCTGTTCTCTAAAATCCAGATTTAACTTGCAGTCTCGCCTCTTATAATGTCAGTCAGGCACATCTTGCATTTGATCTCACTATACTTTACATTATACTTTAATGATTTTTATCCAGAGAAAAAGCACCACTCCTTCTGTTTGTATTCCTATATACATAGTCAGTCTAAACCATGGAAAATATACCAGGTTTGTCCACACAATGGGTGTTGTATTTACCTAGGACCAACATCAGGGGTGGGGAAGCTTTTTTGGACTGGGGGCCACAGTGCCATCTGGGAGCCACATACCATAGGCAAAAGTGGGCAAAGCAATGAATATACATTTTACCTGTGTACAGTATGCTAACTTTTAGACTCATTCACACCCCTCTGTAGCCTCCATTCAGGCAAGTAAAAGGGGTTACAGGGGACACATTCTAGCTAGGCTAAAACACTCAAGGAGGACAATAAGCAAGGCTGGAGAGGGTGTGGCCTGGGGAAAGATGGTGCATGTCCTAAGGAGAATTTCAATGGCCAAACAGAGAGGCTTGGAGGGTCGCACTTGTTCCCTGAGCCTGGGGCACTTAACCCATGACCCACATGCATGGGGAATGCACATATGCCACAGTGATTCCATTTTGTGGTGCACAAATCTGGCATCAGATTGGAATAATATTCTCACTCCACTGAAAATGTTGCAGCTTCCCAAAAGCAAAGCGTCATCTTCCATGCCAACTTATGCTCTAAACTGTATGGAATTTTTGGAAAGACACTCCCCCCACACACACCTGTTTCTTATGCCAGCACTAGAAGCAAGCAGTTTATGCAGACAGAATGTCATTCGAATGTTGATGTTGTCTGTGCAATAGTTTCTTTCTTCTGGGTACAAAATTCTGGGAGGCCTGCCTTTGTTATGACACATTTTGTCATTGCAACAGCATGCAAATTAAGAATAAGAAATCAAACGCCATTGTCCCAATTATAAACACTGTCATGTGTTAAAGATTTCAGAGCCATTGAGGTGATTCAATTTGTACTTTTCTTACAAAGGAACTTTCTATCGTGTGTCTTTCCATGAAGCCTCAGAATCAGTAAAAAGAGCATAATCCTAAAAACAAGAATGGATAACCTATTGTTGCTGCTGCTGCGGGCCACATTTCCTCCAAAATAATCTTTTGAGGGGCACACACCGGTGGTATTGGTGCTGGTGCAGAGACTGAGGTGGTTGAGATGGTTGCAGCGGAGGCAGTCGGCGAAGGTGGGAGGGAGTAAATTCACAAAAATTGAGGTAGTATACAGTTCTTTTCTGCTGTTGTCATGGGTAAATCATGGGGGAACAGACACACACATGTGAAGAAAGGTCATGGGGCATAGTGACATTCTCCAATGGCATTTGTTGTTGTGTCACACCATGTGTCAGGCTTCGGTGAATCAGATCCCGCCCCCGCTGTCAGTAAATAAGCAGATCAAACAAAAGGAGCATTCTTACCAGATAAGTTCTTTAATCATCACAGCAAGAGACAAAGGAATGCAAATCTCTTTTAAAAATGGTGCTGTTCCCGGTAAATGTTCACCCACTCCATCCCCATTAATCTACATCACTCCTACATTGGGTAATGTGAGCTTGTTGCCGTTGTGCTTTCTGTTCTATCACTTTCCAAGCCCGTCTAGTCTTGGGTGAATGGGGGGGGGGTCAGGAATGCTGTCCAAGGACACTGAATCTACCAGCTATCTCTCTCTTGGTGTTTCCTCTTCTAGCTGTTCCTCATCCTGTATTTCCCAACTTTACCCTTCTGGACTATGCCCTTCTGCAAACCACTGTTCTAAATCAATACGGTCCTCCTGCCCTTGGGAAGGTTCAGAAAAAGGGGGGTGGCTCCCACCATTCCTCTTCAGTCCAGTCCCTGAGACCATGCACACTGGTGACATGCTAGTATGTCAGTCAAAATGCCATAACACAAAAGGTACTGCAATGTTAAAGGAATATTACAAAATGGGTTTCCTAACTGGACTGCCCACACATGTGCATAGTTTTTGGGGTGGATGGCCATTATTGTTGTGAAATGTTGAGAGCTTTGCTGAATGGCATGATACTTCAGCCGTGGATGTCTTGTTTGTCACTGGAAGAGTGCTTGGACTCTACCACACATGAATGTGGTTGTGCACTTCCAATGGATCAAGGCCACTTCTATAGTTTTCCAAGGGCCAAGCTCCATGGTTTCCATTGTCTGGTGGCAGTCTGTGTGTACCCACAAGGCCACACACTCTTCCTCAGGTTGCTCCTCAGGTTGAGCTGCTATATGGTGGTGCACTTAGTACCTAGACGTTTCTCTGCACTTTGGGCTCTGTCTGCTCAATAGAATAACCGGATGGTGCCCTAAATAATGCAGTGAATGGAGTGGGAGGCTCCACAGGCTTTCACAACTTTTAATATCCTTAAGCTAAACAAATATCTATAAGCCAGGAAGAAAGGAGAAAAATAGGTTATTGTAGATCCAGGAAACCTTTTGTAAAAATCCTGCCATTATTAAATGTGGTCATCTTGACAGTAAAGCCGAACAGCTTTCTAAAAGGATTAGCTGAACTGTATTATTGGAAAATGAAAACTGATGGCCTGATATTACAACAAGTGAGGATTATTGGATAGGTAGAAATAATTTTAGTTTCTCCAGAACACACTGAGAAGTAGAGTGTTGAATGAAAGTGGTTTTTTATTTCTTATTTATTTATTTATTATTATTTTGAAGCTGTGTTCTGGATTGTATACGGATCCAGGTGTGATGGCTTCTGAATGGAAATTGACATCACTTGGAATTTTTCCTAGTTGTCTTTCTTTATTGAGTCTCTTTCATCTCATTTGACTTCATGGATACATCTGCACCATACATTTGAAGCATAGTGGGCCAATTATTCATAAACGGCTGGTCCTTTTTCTTATATAATTCTCAGAATTTCCAGAGGGTGTTTTGAGAAATGAGAGCTGGCTCGGGAAATGAGCATAGATTTTATTACATATTAAATATTCAGGAATTGCATAGGATTAAGAAAACCAGCATTGCTGCCTAGGTTTCCATTATTTTCTCCAACCCTAAACCACAGACTCATATAACAAGTCTAAAAGGGCAGTGAAGTGATGTGCACCATCTGGTCACCTGCCAGAACTTATTACCCACCTTGTTATCATTAGAGAAGCATCTCAACAGGGTGGTTAGGTAGAAGATGATGGGGAATTTATGCTGGGGCTATGCTGGCTCTTTACTGGCTGTTGAATGTGAAACATTTCAATAGATTCCAGTTAATCAATGGGAAAATATTGTCACCCCAAAGCAAAAATAAAAGCAGGAATGTTTTCTGGTCAATCTGCACAATCCTATGTATGTCTCATCAAAAGCAAGTCTCACTGAGTTCAAGGAGCTTATTCCCAGGGAAGTGGGTATAGGAATCCAAACCATTTGCTCTCCACAATGCAACATTTTAATGTGGCTGTCACTTGCATTACATATTTGTGTCCATGTATGTGCGCACATATACCTTAAAACATGCATATGTTTTTTATTGTGATATTGGGGAGTGGGTGGCGCTGTGGTCTAAACCACTGAGCCTCTTGGGCTTGCCAATCAGAAGGGGTGAGCTCCCATTCCCAGCTCATGCCAGCCTAGCAGTTCAAAGCATACCAGTGCGAGTAGATAAATAGGTATTGCTGCAGCGGGAAGGTAATCAGTGTTTCTGTGCATTCTGGCACTTGTCACAGTGTCCCATACTGGCTACATGACCTGGAAATCTGTCTGTGGACAAACGCTGCCTCCCTTGGCCTGAAGCGAGATGAGCGCCACACCTCATAGTCAGGTTTGACTGGACTTAACCATCCAGGGGTCCTTTACCTTTTTGTCTAACAAAATTGTTATAAGTTTGGGGGTGGGTTGTATGCCTGAGCCCCTTTCTAATTCCTGGATCCAGCACAGATTCAATTCCTGGAATAGCCAAATTGGCTTCCTGGTGACGTAATGGCTTTCTAAGAATGGGACATTAAAGTCACAAAGGAAGTGGCTCTGTACCAGATAGCAAATGGGTGGACTCTCCTCCCTCAATTTGTTGATCAGTGGAAAAACGAAGGCCAGAGTTGAGATTTTAAGTCATATGAGCTAGAAGCTAGATAAAGGCTACAGAGATTGGGGTGGCATGCACCATACCTGGATAGAATATGCATAATGATATTTAAAAACATGGTCTGTCATTTGTAGAGGAAGCAACAGTTTTTTGTGTGAAATGTATCCAAGGGACAAATGAGTACAGTGGTACCTCGGGTTAGGTACTTAATTTGTTCCGGAGGTCCATTCTTAACCTGAAACTGTTCTTAACCTGAAGCACCACTTTAGCTAATGGGGCCTCCTTCTGCTGCCTCTCCGCCGGAGCACGATTTCTGTTCTCACCCTGAAGCAAAGTTCTTAACCTGAAGCACTATATCTGGGTTAGCAGAGTCTGTAACCTGAAGCGTATGTAACCTGAAGCGTATGTAACCCGAGGTACCACTGTAACCATTTCTTCTGTTTTTAGTCTTTGTGCATGTGTATGTGTATTAGTTTTGCTGATGGAGAGATTGAGCATCCAGTGAATTAAAAGAAAAAAAAGACATAGTCTCAAAAACTTTTTGTTAGTAATTGTAAAACAGTCTGTACCTTCTGAATATTTTCAACGCATAATGTTCTACTGCTCTTCAATACAGTGTGGTCTGTTGAAAGTCTGGATAGCATTCCTGCTTTTGCCAATAGACATGGCAAGCTTCAAAGAATTGATAAAACTCTCCTCATCACTTGTCAGGATGTGGTAGATGAATGGCTTTCTGGGGTCACAGCACCATGAAAATGCCTACCCTCTAACGCTGCACAGACAAAAATAGAGACACTTTTGGAACGGCTCTATCTTCATGCCAGGGATCAATGCTTGAGTGCCACCCATTATACATTGCTAGAGGCTCTTTTCCATCTGCTATGCTTTGCATCCATTAACTCTGTAATGTCTTGCTCTGAAGCAGTAAGTTGTCCATTCCCTTAAACTTCTAGCCATGTTGGAAACCACAGTGGAAATGTTTGTACAGAATAGCTGTTAACTCAAACTCATTTAACAACACTTGCATATGCTGTTAAAAGGAATGGGAGGGGAAGCAGTGTGCTGATATAATGTGTACACACATTTATTTGGCATGTACATTGCAACCAAGTTATATCTGCCCAACATAACTTTTAGAATCCAGAAGAATGAATAAACTAGAATTGGTTCTGAATCTTGTAAGGGCAGGAAGGGCATTCAGATTCAGAATACGGAACTCGGAATGGCTTTACATCCCTGCACCTCCGTAGAAGTTCAGACAAGGCATTCAGCTTTCCTTTCCCAAATGTATGCTTGCAATGGGTCAAAGATGCCACTGAGGAAAATCCACGCTATTAGAAGTCTCAATCTTAAGGCATTCATTGCTTCTTGGAATCCTGGGAACTGCCACTGACAATTGTTTCTGGCTCAGTTTTGACTCCAAAGAAACTTAAAGCTCTTGTTTGCAGGCTTCACTCTAGCAATGGACACTAGCAATGGCATTGATGATGGAAGGCCTGACAACTTGAGAAAAGAGAAGATGCAATCGTTTCCCCTTTCCCTTTCCAAACATTGCATGGGTGCAAAGGGGAATTTGATGGTGGCAGAAATCTGGTGGGAGTAGGAAGCTTTGCTCCCAGGCTTGGGATAGTTCCTAGTTTCCTTAGGAAGAGATCTGAGCTCTTCAGAGAAAATTCAAACTATATGACACCTGAATAACTCCAGTGCATTTTAATAACATATCCAACATTTCTCCCATATATAAAAAGGAGGAGCAACAAAATAGGATCAGTGATTTACTACTAATGACAGGTACCCAAAAATCAGGACTGTTCCATAGGCACTGTAAGAAAAAGTGCAACACAGAATATGCTTTTGCAGGGTTCTAGTCCTCTTTGTATTAAAGGCTCCACAAGTAATCAACGAGAATGCAGGTATAATCATATTAACTTTAAGTATTTAAAGGTGGAGGGGGGTCCTCAAAAATCCCACTGGATGTGTCCAAGCCCTTAGACACCTAAAGTAGCTTCACTAATCCCAGCCCGTATATTTACTCCATTTCCTGGTCCACTTTAATCATGCTTGTGAAGATAATGCATGAAATGTAATCAGAGAATGGTCATCAGAAAGCATTTCAATATGTTATGGGATGTCCAAAACACAATGATAGAAACCAGTCAAAAGCAGGATGCCAGTTGAGAAGAAGCGCATGTTTTCAGTCCCAAATGCCTGTAAGGGTTTTCCATGAGGGGGCCATGCAAAACACTGTTCAAAGAATCGCATCCCCCTTGCATACAAAGACTAGCTGAGGCACGGCTAATCATGAAAGAAGTGTGATTCCTTTAAAGGGGGGGGGGGCTCCTCTCCATCTGTTATGCAGAGTCATTTCCCGTGAAGACCCTCAAAATACCCAGGCTCTGCATATCACCTTTCAAGGAGAAAATGAGAAGGGAAAATCCAGGGCCACCCAAATTCTTTGCATATGTAACGTTTGTTTAAAGTTAAGGCAAAGCCTTTTGGAGACAAGAGCTTCATCTACAGCAGCACTTTCCAATTACTCCTCCTCAGAGTTCCTTCCTTTCCCTCTCCCACCTACATCTCTCAAGTCTCCTGTGCTTTCTGGTGTCCGTCTCCCTCTCCCTCTCCCTTTTTAATCCCTTTCAGACTAGTTCAGCTGTGTATTGATTTAGCCCCTTGTTCTCTTCCCCTTGTTTGTCTTCTTTTCACGTTTGTGTTTTTCTCTTGGCATCAGTGATGCAAATAGTTTTAAGTGACTGGAATCCTGCCACTTCAGACATCCAAACAGCATGGGCTGTTTAGAGTAATTTATGGCCTTCCTTTAGTTCCTCTATTCCGCCCTCTGCCCCTCCATCACCACCACCACCCAAATTTAGGAAGATTTGTCTTTAAGCAAAGTGCTTTCTAGTGTTGTACATTGCTGGAGCATGCTGTTTTTTAATTTTATTTTTTTAATTGATTTTGATCTTCAGCAGATCCAACAGATGTTTTAAAGCAAATAAACCACGCACAGTGGTTGTCAGACATTACTCACTGCCTAATCCCTTTATCCAAATGTAGAAGTTAAACATGTGTATTCATGTGCTCAAATAAAATGGAGAAGTTCAGCACACACTCAAAATGCCAGTGCCAATCCCATTCACTTTGGCTATTTGGTATAGGCTTTGTGTTGTGTTTTTTTAATTTGTATAGATATTCTATGTTCAGTTAAGTCAGAGCAGACTGGAGAAAGTATGAGTTAGATTTGTAGATATTCTCCCACTAAATGCAGAGAGTACATCCATGACATAGTAAAAGGCATAGATTTGTAATGAAATTACACGTTGTTGGGATTTAGCCTATGAGGCTCCAATGCTTTGGTCACCTCATGAGAAGAGAAGACTCCCTGGAAAAGACCCTGACGTTGGGAAAGATTGAGGGCACAAGGAGAAGGGGACGACAGAGGACGAGATGGTTGGACAGTGTTCTCGAAGCTACCAACAGGAGTTTGACCAAACTGTGGGAGGCAGTGGAAGTCAGGAGTGCCTGGCGTGCTCTGGTCCATGGGGTCACGAAGAGTCGGACACAACTAAATGACTAAACAACAAAAACGCCCTGCGGGTGCCTGCAAGCCTCCAAATCTCTGAGCGTCCTCTGGTACGAGCAGCTCTGGAAAAGGCATCTCCCTTCTCTTCCAGTGTGCTTCCTAGCGACATATACCAGCTGGTATATGCACACTAATCTTCTAGCAAAACACAGCAAGAAGAGTGAGACATCCTAGCACTAATCTACTATTCATTTACACACTATGTACAGAAAAAAGCATAATGGTGTCTGGTCTCTCCAGCTCCGAGAGAACAAACAGAAAGAAATAAAAGTGAAAGCACAGTGTAATAGTAACCGCAGCGGAAGAGATAAGACTGTCTTCCTCTCCCAGACTCGTCTCAGACAAGCATGTGATTTACAACAATCACATCTGCAGCATCGGAGGAGTGAAACTGATAACAGCCATGTTTGCAAAACTAGTGGGCAACACATTAAATTTGGAACCAGAGCACGTCCCTAACTGTTTGAGCAGTTGTAAAGCTCTTTAAAGGGAGAAATACAGGATAAAAAGCCACAGGAACCACACATATCCTTAAAAAAATCCTTCCAGTAGTACCTTAGAGACCAACTAAGTTAGTTATTGGTATGAGCTTTTGTGTGCATGCACACGAAAGCTCATACCAATAACTAACTTAGTTGGTCTCTAAGGTGCTACTGGAGGGAATTTTTTTATTTTGTTTCGACTACGGCAGACCAACATGGCTACCTACCTGTAACCACACACATCCTGTTTGTCATTTGGAGGTCAGGGGGAACAGCACTTGCTTTCACTGGGATGGGGATAAGATGAGGCAAAGCAATCTTAAGGTTGGGGGAAGTCTGGGTTGGTGATGCAAGTTTCCTGCAAATGTGCAGAGCTGTGAGGTGCTCATGCTGCAAACCACTGCCTTGTCCCAACGCATCCCACCAAGTGGCGGCTCTGGTGCTCCAGCCTGGTGAACATCCATGTTGCCATTCCACAACCACTCCTCATCGGCCCCTGCTGATGCTCAGGCCCTATGCAGGAACAGATTGCACATCTGACAGTGTGGTGAGGTGGGGAAATCTGATAGTGGGTGTTCGGATAAGCATAGCAGGAGGCAGCAGAGTTGTGCTTCTTGTTTCCCTGAATATTAGGACACAATCAAACCCAAATGTAAGTAGTTTCAGTTGTTGATTCTAACTAGACATTTAAGTGCACGTTTATGTCATTACTGCACACTTTATATGGTAATGGTTTTGCTGAGGTGCGGGTGATTTTTGAGTCTGCAACACTCACTAAAGCAATGTCGAAACCAATTGCTACCACGTGTCTGTAAAATGGCAATGGAAATAAACTTGGTAGAAATGGTAGGCACACCTCATAGTTGCGAGTAAGTCAGAACATAAAATATAAAAGTTGTGAAGGACTTTGCACTTTGAAAGTGCTAAGTATGTAGGGAATGACAATCTAATTAAGCTCAGCATTACTCCTCTAGGTCATAAACAGATTAGAGACATCAATTGCTCTCTTCTAAAACATCTGCTATAATGAACATCTAGCTGTAGCCTGCTTTCCACAGATTCTACCATCAGGCTTGCATTACACCGACAATGCCAGAATAATAATTAAGCCCTTGTTTAAAATGGAAACCCATGAAGAACTGCTTTCAAGTGAAAGGAGTGGCAATTTGGAACTTTTCCTGGCAAAACTGTGTATTTTCCATCAATTGCGTATAGAGGGAGGCAATCAATCAGCAAATGGCTTGCTAACTAATAAAATGGGGTTTAAGAATAGATGATGCTCATAGAAGCATTCACCTGTAAAAATAAAAAACCAAGTACATTTGAATAGACCATTTACCTAACAATGCATCTAACAGACATAACCCCTCCAACAATTTTAATAAGGGTGAAAGATGCACACTAATTTCAGTTTAAAAGAGGAACTACTGTAGAAAAATGCGCCCGTAAGTTAAAGTATAGCTAGTTCACCTGAACTAAAAGCTGCGAGATCTTTCCCAGCCACCCACTGTCGGAGAAGATATAGCTTATTTGTGCATCCAGAGCACTAGATTTCAACATTTTAAAATGGGAAATTCCAAACACATGACTTCTCTGTGCTGTTTTGGCCAATATACTGTTTTGGGGGACTGAAATAAGGATTTCCTCTGCAAATATGATCCCCCCCCATCCCAAATTCTTCTGCAAAGCTTTTCAAGATACAGTCTCTTCTCACCTGCAGGTATTAGAGTCACCTTTAAATCTGCATGCAGATCTCACCTACAAGACATTTCCCATATGTTTTTTCAGTAGTGTGTGAGAGTGAGAGAGAGAGGTGTTGCCTTACTCTTTATTAGATAGTCTGTTTGGTTCTACATTTCCAAGCGTCAGGTATGCTGTAGTTGGTAATTGTGTTGCATAAATTCATAGGCAGTGTCAGCCATAGAATCATAGAGTTGGAAGGAGTTGGAAGTCCATAGAGTTGGATATGCAGCTGGCCAGTACACCCATCAGGTGTATTATTTAGCTGTACATAGCATCAGATGTTGCATTCCATCACCACTCATCAGGAAATGATGGATAAAGGGAACATCATTAAAAAGAAGGCCAAAAAAAGTAGATAGAGTTTGCAAGGAAATGTTACGTACAGGATCCTAACTTTCCATGCTTTAGTAAGGAATAATAGTTACAGAAATTATGGAGGGCCATAATTTCCAGTCACTGTTAAGTTGCACACAGAACAAAGAAAGCTGGGCATGTGATGTGCAGGAGAGACTCCAGTGCTTTAGATGGGAACAGGGATCCCGGAGCCTGTGCAGGAGAGAAGGAGAGTGGAAGGGGGACAAGCTAGAAACAAAAAATTAATGATGTGATGGAAGAAAGATGTGGGAGGGGTGAGGCCTGCATAAGCAATCAGTTCAGACCTTTGGCAAGAGTGATCTGGACATCCACTGGCAGCCCACAGAGAGGTAGAGATAATGGCTGGTATAAAGAGAAACAAGGGCTGGATCTAGACACATCCAAGAAGCATTTCAGGAAAACACGTTGTAAACTTTGTATGAGAAATCAGGTTGGCAAAAATGGAGCTCCACAGCACCATCTGGTGTCACAGTGTTTTAATGCATATATGCATTAAGAAGCTTTTTCTTTACCAATCTAACTGAATCCAAGGAAACAACTGAAAGAGAGGGGATGATCCCACTCATTGCTGGCTTTGCTCCCTAAGGATCTCTCATTCTCGCAGTCTTAAAGCTCAGTTCTTTAACACTCCAACATCAGTTTGCATTTTTTAAAAGTACATGTGAATATTCGCAAGTATTTTAATATGAATTTATCCTAATGCATACGCATTTGTGCAAAGCAATTCTGCATCATGTAATGCATTTTGGAATGCTTTTTTCACTAATGAAGGCATTTTAAGCACACTTTACTCCAGCATATGCATTTTTGTACACTTTACTTGGCTGGAGAACTGAACTGCAAAATTCAGAGGAGTGTTGATAGTGTTGATTTCAAAATAATGGCTGCGTTTTGGTCCTCAGATTGATTTGGAAAGTGAGAATTACTGCTCATCTTCTGCCAGTCCTGCCCAG
The DNA here is from genome assembly GCF_965153285.1 of Podarcis tiliguerta. Classification (NCBI taxonomy): domain Eukaryota; kingdom Metazoa; phylum Chordata; class Lepidosauria; order Squamata; family Lacertidae; genus Podarcis; species Podarcis tiliguerta. The sequence continues at coordinate 37,631,348 of NC_139537.1, forward strand.
CACCATCACAGGTCTATCAGCAGACTAAAAAGGGTCCCCTTTTTAAACCTGCAATATTGCACCCACAATATTCTGTTATAAAAGGCAGCATAGCTCCAAAAGATATTTGTATCCACATTGTGTCCACCTAGTTGACATAGTTGTACTGAAGCCATTAGGATGTAAATCAACTAAATCCAATTAGTGTTAGCTTCACCAATTTATTTGTAAGTGTATCTGTGTGTTGAAAAATGGATTTGAAAATGTAATAGTTTTCTTAATGACGAATGGAGATTGTGGATACCTTACGGTAGAAAGGGTGTGACTAAAATGAGTCCATCAGTGTTGCATCAATATAGAGATCCTTCCTAAGCATCTTTCTCATGCTCATATCCCCCCACAGTCTTGTTACTATCAACCATTTCCTTGAGGTCTTTGCTTCCTGATTTGTAGTGTCCCTCAGTGGATTGTGCCAAATTATGTGCTCTGAGAATCCATAAGTCTGGAACGTTTGAAGAAGGTAAAGCCGTAAAATACGATACTCCTAACCAAATATAAAGGTACTTTAAGAAGAGTCATATTTTAAACAAATTTACTGCAGGAAGTGAAGTACATGGCAACTGCCTTTCACCCCCCTCCTTCTTTCAAAAAGATCATAGTAGAGCAGGAATTCAAAAGATTTACATTTCCTCAGAGGGATTTAAAAAAATAATACAGAGCTTTTTATGAAACCAGCATAAAATATGATTGAACACAGAGGAATGGCTATGGAGGAAGCAAAAGTCAAGTATGATATTAAGAGGTTGTGAAGCAGAATTTGAATTGACAGTCTGCATAAACTTATCCTAATATTCATCCAGGTCAAGCAGGGTGGGGAGAATAGGAATATCAAGCTATGGCTCTCAGAGGCAGAGTATATGCAATGCCTGCAGAAGGCTGTATGTTGATCCCACCTACTGGTTTTTGTTTTGAAAAAAGACCGTAGGGTAAGACAGTAGACAGGAAATGCCCCTTTGAGGCTGTGGAGAGCTCTCACCACTCAAACAATCCAGGAGCGGTTCCAGGATTTGAGGAGCTCTCAGCTGAATGCCACCCAAGGGTCCCTCCTATGTGGACAGTAAACAGAATGAATGTCTGGTCCTTTCATTGTCTGCTGTTGCAGCCACCAATTCAATTTCCCTAAATACATTGGGCTGGATGTACTGGTGTATTGTGGGCAAAAACAAAACTAGCAGGCTATCACTACAAAAAAAGAAGATCAGAAGTCAGTGTGTGGGGGGGGGGTGATTCCCCCCCTACAATTGCTGGAATGGGATCTTCTGGCACATAGCTTTTAAGGATAACAAATAATATTGGAGTAAATATTGATAATTTAGAACTTCCTGTATTGCTGTGTCTCAGAATAGTAGTAAAAATATCCCCAAAGTAGAGTGAGTAGTTTCCTCATGAGTTCCTCCAACTTCCAGCCAGCTCATCTAAAAGAATGTTAGAGACTGTGATCTACAGAAGTGATGTGACATGACAGTTCTTATCAGGTTGAACCAGAGCCAGTAAATAGGTTTCCTTTAACGTTTTATGAAATACTCGCTACATGTTTACATAGATTATATATATTCCCACCTTATAGGTATTGTAAATTTTCTGTTCAGGTGGACTTTCTCTGATATGTAACTCAGCCAGTTGTTGGTTAGCTTTACTGTTTTATTGTTCTGTGTAATTTCACTGTCATGTTTTTATGCATTTATATTTCTTGTTCCCTGCTTTGATTTACTTTTCTATGATATGAACATAGTAAGAGAGCCCTGTTAGATCAGGTGAAAGGCTCATCTAGTTCAGCATCTGATTCTCTCAGTTGCCAACCATATGCCCTTATGGGAAGCCCACAAGCTCAACTTGCAAGTGATTGTGTTCATCCTAGTTTGGATTCCTAGCAACTACCATTCAGGGACATAATGCCTCTGGCCCTAGAGGGACAATACAGCTATTGTGGCAAGTAGCCATTGATAGCATTGATTTTTATTTTTTTTATGCTTGCACATTTGTACAAATAAATAAATATTTGTTTTATTTTTCAGGAGCGGTAAAGTCACATTTCTTGGCTAATACCCCAAACCTTTTGGCTTCTCTCTCATGATAGAAAAGTTTTAGAAGTAGTTGTAGGTTTCCACAGTTAAGTATCTGCCTAATGACCATGGTCTTTAAGCAGGAGTAGGAAAGTCATCAGAGTCTACAGGCCAATGATGTAAAACAATTGTTGTGCTGCGATTGTGGATTTAGTGGATCTTTGCTGGCTTTAGTGAATGAAGCAGACAATGGCAGCATGAGAGAGAGAGAGAGAGAGAGAGAGAGAATTAAGTGCTTTAATTAATGGTGCATCAATCCACGCAGTTCATATCCGCAAAATACAAGTTTGGTTGTATGGATTGTCTTGAGAACATTTGTTCTTCGTCCATGTCATACAAGAATTTCTCATCATTGGAAGCAGCCAAAATATATATATCAAAAAACCCACAACTGCTTCATTTCTGGTTAGAGACCAACAGTTCTAAAGGATTTCAATCACAGTTTGAGGATTTAGTCTATACACCACAGCTGAACAGTCAGCCTGCAGTAAGAAGACCTCAGATTAAAACGAGTATCTATGTACACAAACACCTATTCCCTGGAGAGTGTGATCTCTTTTTGATCCAGATTACAATCACTTCAGGGTCAATACAGAGCAACTTATAGAATGTCATCTTGGCGGGTTTCCAAACCAACGGAAGAGAGTCCATCAGTTTTCACTGCCATCACTTGCTTAACCTACACCAGCACGAAGCCAAAGAAAGAAAGGAAAGGAAAAACGATCCAGATGCTAAAAAGTAACCAGATGTTTCAGCTACACTGGGACAGTCCCTAGATATTAATGCTCTGTGCTGTTGTCATGAAACAAATAATAAAAAACCCTATCCTGTTATTGTGTTATTGAAATATACCAGTTTTCAACTCTGCAGTCCATACATTTTCTCTGTGCTTTGCCTCTCTCTATATCACAGGTGCAGGCGAGAAGGGGGAGTTCCCTTGGCTGACAAAAAGATCTGTGTTCCTGAGAATCAGTCCACAGAGAGCAATAAGAGCTTTCAAAGGAGTCGTGTGATGCCTTCCAAGGAACTTGCTCTGTCAGTTGCATTCACCCTGTAAGTGGAAGCGAAAATCTTATTAACTTCTGGATGTTTTTTAAAGTATGCTGACCGACCTGCACACAAAAAACCACCATCCATAAGGACTTCCGCATCCTCATTCAAACACAAATTAAATTCAAATTCATAAGCCTCTACATTCATTTCCTAATAATAGCCACATGAGGGACATTTGATTTATAACAATCGTGGTTCAAGGTCAAGCTCTCAAATACTCAGGCAAATGTGTCAATAGCCCCATGAAAGTTTCAAGGGAGGCCATGTCTTCCTCCTTGCCTTTTGCAAGAAGAGTTTTCCCTTTTTTGTGCTCTGCATATCAATTGTAAGTGAAAAGAAAATTGGCAATACGTTGGCAAAGAACAACCAGGCAAGCATGTTTACATTTATTTGGAGAAGTGCTATGAAATGAAGATGAAACCTGGCATGTGCTTACTGTACAGAGATATCTAGAGAAAGTACTAAAACTCTTTATTCTTAGTATTTCCACCCACTCCTTAGACATCCCACTAATATGTGGATATTTGTTTGAACATTGTGGTTCTAGGAAAGAATGCTAGTCATATCACAAAGACTTAATAAAACCTTGGCATAAGTTTATTATTTATTGGCATAACAAACAAAAATATATAAATGCAGGGTACACTGTCCCAGAAGCAATATAATTAAATTATTATTATTATTATTATTATTATTATTATTAATTATTATTTGTACCCCGCCCATCTGGCTGGGTTTCCCCAGCCACTCTGGGCGGCTTCCATAGAAACCAAAAATACACTAAAATATCACACATTAAAAACTTCCCTGAACAGGGCTGCCTTAAGATGTCTTCTGAATGTCAGGTAGTTGTTTATCGCTTTGACATCTGATGGGAGGGCATTCCACAGGGCAGGCGCCACTACCGAGAAGGCCCTACTGAAATAAGAGTATCAGTGCGACTTATTCAAGAAAAAGTGTTTAAATAGCATTTATTATAATATTTATATAGCTTCAACTCTGGTTTTTCCTGCTTAATTTTTATTCTTTTCTTTGGTAATGTAGTGTTGATAACTGATTGGTAATGTATCTAATTTTAACTACTTACTTAATTAGAAGTGTACATTGTTGTCCTGATACTGGAATGTTGTTTGAATGCTCTAGCATCTGCCACACCTGGCTCAAGAAGTGGTCATTGCTGCCAAATTTATATTTTCTATCCTCGCCGTATCAGCATTCTTGAATATTAAGATTTGCATGTTTCCCAAACTCATCTATTGTGCTAACAGGACAACTTTGCTGGATACCACCCCAACTATCTAGGAGAAGAGAAGAATAGACGACATTGAAGACCCACATGATCAATAGCATATTCACTAGTTGGATGTCACCATAGGTGCCAACTCCTAGGGACTGAGGGGTCTTTGTCTCCTCAATATAATATTTGATGAGACTGCCTCTCCAAAAAGTTGGTGGGTATTGACATTCAAATGGTGAGCATGCATGACAACATGTGATCGATTATGCGGGGTGGGGTTTACCTGGCCTCCCCAATATTTTATTCATGTTGGCTCCCCTGGATGCCACCTTGTATGCCTCCTCTCGGCAACTCCTGCAGCCAAGCTGGTGCCAAATGTATTGCTCCGCTTTCCTCTGGACCACATCAGCAAGACCAAAAGGAGGGCCTTGTCATCTGGGCAGCCCAGGACCTCCATACACACTGCCCAGGCTTGAGTCACTTCTGTGCTGCTAATGCAGCAAAAACAACACAGGAGGCAGCAGTTACAAGATACCTGTCTCTGCGTTCACAGAAGGAGCTGTGATTCTCGAGCAGTTTGGCTTTACCCCCAGAGGCACACACCATTGTTTCTTAAGGCAGATGGATGCCAGCAAGTCCCTAATTCCTGTTCACAAGAAAGAAGAAGGTAAAACCTCCAAAATGTAAGCGCCACAACTAAGCCGACGCTGGCGGGTATTCCCAGTTTGGTAAAGGGCTGTGGCTCAGAAGCAGAGCACATTCTTTGAATACAGAAAGTTCCATGTTCAATTCCCAGCATCCTCCAGCTATGTTTGGGAAAGATCTCTGCCTGAAATGCTGGAGAGCCACTACAAGTCAATGTAGACAATGCTGAGCTAGAACGGACGATTTGTCTGACTGTAAGTCAGCTTCCTACATCAAACTGGATGTTACCATGGAGAGGGTGGACCCCAATATGGGGCTGCCATGTTAGGCAATAACCATGTCTTCCTTAATATAGTTCCTCACATAGAAGCTAACACACACACAAAAATCCATTTTGTATGAGAGCAAGATTTGTGATTGACTCAAATAAATGTAATTTGTTTCATATAGCTCTCAAAGACATAGTACCAAACATATTGCATCGAACAACTAATAACAACAACTTTTTAAGCCATGGAACACAATAGTCTTCAATTCTTCAGGCATTATTGCAGAATGTCATAATTCAGTCCGTAGGCAATTTATTTTATACATGTTGAAACAAGCAGCTTTCTAAACTATCTTTTCTCCTTTCTCCATCTACAGGAATTGGAGTACCACCAGCCATAGGAACAATGGACTTCCTTTGTTTCCAGAAATAACTGGATGCATTTATAGGAAAGGAGTTTTTCTTATGAGAAGTAAAACTAGCACTCTGTGTATGTGTGTGTACGGTATATGCACATTAACACACATACATAGGCTTTTGGCTTTAACTTGAAGGTTATTAAGAATATGTGTGGCTTCTTTTAATTTTAATGTATTTTTAATCTTTGTTGGAAGCTGCCCAGAGTGGCTGGGGAGACCCAGCCAGATGCGCGGGATACAAATAAATTATTATTATTATTATTATTATTATTATTATTATTATTATTATTATTTCTTCTTCATCTTTTCGTGGGGTGTTAGACCCACCTTCTCTCTCTCTCTCTCTCTATCTCTCTCTCTCTCTCACACACACACACTTATTAAATTTCTATACCAACTTTAATCCGAATATCACAGGGTTGTTTACAATAGAAAAACACAAAAATACATACCATATTTGTTACTATGGTATGGATGGGTTTTTTTGGTTTTTGATCTTGTTCTGGGTAATAATAATAACAACAATAATAATTACACTGGCTTGTGTGCTACAAAATTGTCTAAAAGCAACTTACAATTATAAAATCATACATACAAAATTGAAAATACATTCTTAAAATTTAATTTTTAATTTTAAATGAGCTTATCTTGCAATAACAAAAAGGACAATACTTTTTATGCTTTGTTTTGATGGTTGTATTATTTTGTAAGTTACTGATCCACTTTTCATGAAAATATAATTAAAATGCATGAAATAATAATAAAATGATGATGATTTTGATAAGCAGGCTTTGATTGGTGTGTGGTTTTCCCTCTTATTCTTTTAAAATCCTCTTTAGTCTTCAGCTTGACTGAGGTAAAACAGTCACAAATCAGAATGGGAGTGGTGCAGCAGGGTGGAGACAACATGGAAGAATGACACAGGACACACAATATGGCAACAATATGTCAAAGATATCATTCAGTGTTCCAAAAAGAAAACCTGGGCTAATGAAAAGGACAAGCATGGAAGCAACTTGGAAGTCAATGTGCATTCATATTACGCCATAAATGATAGAGAATGCAAAGAATAGCCTGAAAAGACCTCTGTGTGAAATATATAATACATACATCTGATAGAAATTGCTAGATAGAATCAATTTGTGCCATTTAAGAGCTGATATTCCATAGTGGCAAAGCGTGAAAACACTGCACTGATTCAAATCTTGCTTTTGCAATGAATTCCCTTGCTAGCTTTTGGGCAAGCCCTTTTCTCTCACTCTCAACATGATGCTAATAAAATTGGTCGACTTTAGTATGGATTAGTCTAGTTATGGACTGTGTTGATTAGAAATCCATCCTATCCTTTTCTCAAGTGAATCTACTTTTCTAAAAAATAAAAAAATGAACAGTAGGAAAAGAAGAGAAAATTGATTCTGTACATGAATCTACTTAGTTCATGCTTACTGAAACAATATGCTAACCAAAACATAGTCATCCTTTGAAATTCACAATTTCTTGAATTTTGAAATGCAGTTTTCCAATAAAGTGGCACACAGGGGAATAGGAAGGGGGACAATGGGGGCAGGCCGCCCAGCCCATCATCTGTGGTGGAACATACCCCAAAATGCAAAAACTAGGAAAAGTGTGCATTAAAATGCATACATTAGTTTTAAAAAAATAAATAAATAAAATGCTAGCAAATTCTCATGAGGAATTTAAAAGAAAAGAATTCGCAAACTGATATGAAAATCTGGAGAACTGAATTTAAGATTAAATAAATGAGAACCAGAATTGACAGATTCTCCCATCTCAAATTAAAATATGTATCTTATATCAAATATCCTATTTAGATATGTATTTATGTCAATGCATGCATTTCTAAATGATATCGTTCTAAAATATGCATTTTCAAATCTATTTTGGTAATTTTTTGAGCTGAGAAATTATATCGTAAAGTTCAGACAAGTGTAAAATCCAAAGCATTATTATATTTGATCTGCATATTACTCCAGGAGATGTGAATCAGGTCGCATTGCACTGAAATCCACAGAAATAACCTATGTTACACCTATGGGGTTTTTTTTTTGTTTTTTTTTTTGCTGAAATAATACACCTGAGGTATTTTGCAAGAGTTTTAAAGTAATATAAAATGCTATTATATTTTTGTTCTGTTTTTGTTTTTAATCTCCTTACAATTTGAAGTCAATTCAAGTCATCTATTGTTGCTTCTTTCATAATCTTATGGGACTATTATTACTTTCTTGCACCTCTGGAGTATTTCACTTTCTTTGTATTCTTCATTTCTGTTTTATTCATATACTTTTAGTGCAAAAATGTATTGTTATTTTTCTAAAGGTATGCTATGGAGCCATGGAGAAAATCATTGTTTCTCAACCTGTAGGACCATTGAATTCAGTACTTTGCAAACTTTGCAAACTATGAAGACTGGAGACATTGTAGTTCAGTATAGAAATAAAGTGGATTTTTAAAGGAACTATTTGGGTCTTCATAGTGAAACGATTTCACTGAATTTTCACAAAATTGCAACTTTTGTCTTTTCAGGGTTGGCAGAGAAGGGAACATTTTTTTCATGAACATTTACATTTTCCCTTAACTTTCCACTGTGATAGCCAGGCCTCCAATTCTATGCACAGTCTCCTGGGAATAAGTCTCATTCAACTCAGTGGGACTTCTGAATAGACATACATATGATTGCTCTGTCTGTGGCATTAATTGTAAACCTAAATTAAAATCTCAGAGACATGAGTTCAATCCAATATTTAGGCATTAGCTGAGCTCTCTGAGAGATGACCTATTTTGTTTATTTAACAGAATTTGTATACTGCTTAATTGTAAAAATCCTCTAAACATTTTACACGAAATCTAAATTAAAATTATGGATATGAGTTAGCGTTTATTTCACCTACCAGTGAGATAATAAATAAAAATGAAATAGTAAAGTTCTGGCTTTACAATTGTCGGTGAGCAAAGTTAACTGCAATTCTTAATTTTCTGAAATGTATAAATAACTCCTAGTCAGGGTGGAGTGACTTGTGTCTGTATAACTACAACAGAATTTGCCACACACACACACACACCAGCTTCCTTGTTCCTCTTGTATTATGTACTCTTTTGTACAGAATTATAAACTTCCCATCTCCTGACTGTTCTGGCATATGTCCCCAAAAGGGAGGAAAAACCTTATAAAGTTTCCTTTGGCCCAAGAAGCAGAAACATCTGTTGCAATCATGAGTGGCTTGTTGGCTAGATCCATCGGCCAGAATCTGGGTTTCATTAGCTCTTCTCTTTTTGCTGCCGTTACTTCAGTCACTAGGAAATAATTGTAGCACATTATTTTTTTTTGGGGGGGGGGGGTAAATTAAAACTAGCTATTAATAAGAGGAAACAAAACAAACATGAATACACTGTCGAGTATATTGCAAGTTCAGATTCCTTAAGTTCTTCACCAGCTTTCTTCTCAAAGTTCTTCTAAACAAAACTAAAATTCATAACATGGGGTTTGGATTTTTTGTTTTGTTTTGGGGTGGGGTGTTTTGTTTTTTTTTTTTTTTTTGGTAAACACAGCTGCTTGGCAAATAAAAGTAATGAAAGTGGCAGGTTGTGTTTCCTCCTCCCTTAGAAAGGAACTTTCGTTATTTTAAGTGACACTGGGGAGAAAGAGCCAGTGCTGACCTGTCTTCTGCCGGCCAAATAGCATGTTCCTTCAGAACAGATTTGGCAAAAGACAGCATGCTTCTCTTCTTCCCGTCTTAACAGGTGCAAGCCAGCCCAGTTGTGAGACTTCACTAAAAATTGTTTACTTGACTCTGTGGTAAAATGATTCACTCTGTCTACTTGTGCAACAAGTCGACTGCAGCCATTTGCAAGGCCCTTGTAGTTTCATCATTAAAATTCCTCTCCTGGTGTTCCGTATACTACAAACATTATTGGCATGTTTACCGTACTTCTCTTTATTTTTAGACTGGGGGTGTGTGTGGGTGTGCAATAGAAGAGGAAAGTCTCACTGCATCAAGACCCAATGGAATGGCAAAAAATAGTGATCAGATGTCTACTGCAGTCTTCTTCAAGCATTGCAAATAAGTTTAAGATCCCACAGGTATCTGTTTGGTCACTGTGAGAACAGCATGCTGGACTAGATAGGCCATTGGCCTGATCCAGCAGGTGGTTCTTACATTCTTATGAAGAACAGTGAAGTAAAGGTAGTGGAGATACGTGCACTACATCCACCACCCTACTCATCTGTTTCCATCACTCTCCAAATTGTAAAGGGCAATCTTCAAGCAGGAAGCCTTCAATACTTACTCATGAGGGTTCCCTGCCCATTCTAGAATCCTGATTTTCCAGCATTGTACAGTGGTACCTTGGTTTAAGAACAGTTTAGTTTATGAACAACTTGGATTAAGAATGCTGCAAACCCGGAAGTAGGTGTTTTGGTTTGTAAACTTTGCCTTGGAATAAGAACATGTTTCGCTTCCTGTTGAGTGTGTTCCATTTGTAAATTGAGTCCTCCGCTGCTATGGGGAAAGCACACCTTGGTTTAAGAATGCTTTGGTTTAAGAACGGACTTCCAGAAGTTCGTAAACCAAGGTACCACTGTATTGTATTGTATTGTATTGTATTGTATTGTATTGTATTGTATTGCCTATTTGCAGTTATCTCCTAGATAGGCTTTCCCTGGTGGTGGTCATCATGGGAGATCATGGGTGGTCATTACAGGGAGAGAGAAGAATATTGGCAATATCAGCACAGTGCAAGCACAGTATCAAAAACTTTGGATTGGCTCTGCTGCTGCACCTGCATCATAGGAAACCAGATGAGCCAGCCACTACTGAATATACCTGTCTTTTTACCTGGGCAGTGGGGAAATATGCTCAACCATGAAGTTACCTCAGGTGAGAGACTGCCTCTTACCCTATCCTACCTACGTGTTCAGAGGACAAAATGGATTAATACTTTGGTTATTACCTAAGCTCTTTAGAGGAAAGGCAGATTCCAAAATATAATCTCTCTCTCTCTCTTTCTCTCTCTCTCTCTCTCTCTCTCTCTCTCTCTCTCTCTCGTTTGTGTGTGCGTAAAACAGTTTATAAAGGAATACTGACAACCAATGATGCATCATATGAATGCTTTCTGGATTCTATAAGATTGCACGCTACATGAAAACCTCATTAGAAGCAATTATTAAATGACTGGAAAGATAAATGTAGCTATTAATTCTGCACACCCGTAGCTCTCCTTATGCACTTTGATCTAAGCCCCAAGAATTTGTAATGGCACAACCTTAGCCTCTTGCCCACCTGCAGTTTATTAGGACATCAGCCAAATTGCCCTGTGATTCTGTAGCTGGCAGCTGAGAAGTGTGTTGGCAAAGCCAGTCCTTGTCATTTTGTGTGGGTGATACCTGCATGGCCAGTGCTTCCCTCATATTCCCACCACTTGGCCTCATTAAACATCCTCAGCGATATGTAGATTTACTCTACTCTCTCCACATCCAACCGTTTCATATTCTAAAAACATAAACACTAACCCTCCCCGTCCCCCACCAAAATGAAACAGAGAGAAAAGGCTGAAACAAAAATTTTGCAGTGAGCAAGGATGCCTGCTGTTACTGAATTCTCTGGCACAGTGTGGCAGGCAGCTGATAGGGAAAGGTGCATTTTACCACGCAGGAGAACAACTGACAGGATGACATGACAGCCTTCTACTTACGGTTCCTAATGACATCATCATCATCATCCCACCCTTCACTTTAAGGTCCCAGGGTGAGTTATCAGAATTAAACACAAACTGAGGCTCCTCCAGTTCATTAACTGAAGTACAGACTTACCTGAGTAATCTCCATAGAACACTGTGGGTTTAATGGTGCAATCCAAACCCAAGATCTGCCGGGATCAAAGAGCTTTGATTTGGTGGGTCTTGGGATTTAGCTGGCTTGAGTCCTGCAACCATCATTCTGGCTTAGCTGGGGCTCTGCTGCCTCAGACATCAGAACTCAAGCCAGTGGAAATTAAGTCTCCATAAAGGAACATTCTCAGGGCATAGTGGGACAAGGAGGGGCTCAGACCTATTCCAAACCCTGGTCATCTCACTCGGGCCCAATCCTCAAACGTTGGGGCCAGCAGTAGCCCCTCCCAGGGGCTCATGAATAGAGTTTGTAATAGAGGGAACTTAGACGGGCATAAATTATACCAGCTTAAATTACACCACCCTAAAATATGTCTTCTATAGTTAAGATTCCTCTGCTAGTATGCATAAGAGATATTGTTGCATATGAAAGAAGGAGAACAATTGAGGGGAGAGGGGCACAGCAAATATATATACTATGTAGCACCAACAATATGTCCTTTTCAGTATCTCCTAAAGATATGCTGGTTCAACCAGGTAGCATGGCTGGATATTGTTTCTGTGTTCAAATTTCCAATATTAATTGGTTTCCCATGTGCATGGCTATGTAAATGCAAATCGACATGCAGATCTGACTCTTTGTGGGCCAGAGTTGAAAAAATTCCACATTCAGGAATGTATACAGGATGATCCTGCACCTATACCACAGAAGCCAGTTTGACATGAATATTGAAGGGGACGTTGTGGGTTTATGGCTAAAAATATATTTAAATAAATATTTAAACTATCCCAAGAAAGATTATTGGTACTGGGAGCATGTTATTATTTCAGTGGGTCTACAGCGGGTGGCGCTGTGGGTAAAAGCCTCAGTGCCTAGGGCTTGCCGATCGAAAGGTCGGCGGTTCGAATCCCTGCGGCGGGATGCGCTCCCGTTGTTCGGTCCCAGCGCCTGCCAACCTAGCAGTTCGAAAGCACTCCCGGGTGCAAGTAGATAAATAGGGACCGCTTACTAGCGGGAAGGTAAACGGCGTTTCCATGTGCGGCTCTGGCTCGCTAGAGCAGCGATGTCACGCTGGCCACGTGACCCGGAAGTGTCTGCGGACAGCGCTGGGCCCCGGTCTCTTGAGTGAGATGGGCGCACAACCCTAGAGTTGGTCACGACTGGCCCATACGGGCAGGGGTACCTTTACCTTTACCTTACCCTGAACATGGCTTAGTAGCTGAATTCTAGTCAGTGTTTGTGTGTGTGTGTAGATATAGATATATAATGGAGCATTTTTAATTAGTTTAAGATCCAACATAGCTGACTTAATTGTACAAGCCCATTAAGTTTCCAGTAAATGTAGAAATCACATGCTGTGGTTTCTATAAACAAGGTTTCATGGTAGTCAGATAGATTTCAGCAGCAATCTTAAACAACATTTCCCATCCTGTGTGCTAAATTTTTTGAACTTGGTGGAATTGGAGCATTTGGTGTTATCATGCTGCATTTCCAGCAACTGTGGTATACATTAAATAAGTTATAGGTTTGGTGGCAAGTTTTCACTTTTCTGAGTATTCAATTCCTTCTCTTACAAACCACCCAGAAAAAAACTAAGCTTAAGAAAGTGAGTAACAGCCAACCAAAACAGAACGTAATATTTCAAGGACACTTCCCCCCCTTCTCTGGACAGCGTATGTTAAATTAAGAACAAGGAAACGTCCTTCAGCAAGAATGGTGACTACTTTCCCTGGAGCAATAAGATGTATGACACCAGTAATGATGAATTCCTGCAGATCCACAAGAACACTGCGTCCTTGGATTTACTAGTGACCATATGTCCTGGTAAGAACAGGCTCTTCATATGTGTCATTATAGCCAGCAAGCTTGAAGACACCTGTAAAAAAATAAAATCAATAAAACATTCATATCCAGCTTTGAGAGATCAGTAATTCATCTGTGTAACAACAAATATGGAAAGAATTCTCTCCAGTTCTCTGGCAGTACACTATAATAGTCCATCTATTTTTTTATATGAAAAAAAGAATATTGGACACGCTATCATATAATTTTACATTTAATAAAATAAAAAGCTGCATGATCAGTTTTGACAGCAAGCTGATGGTCTGGCCATGCCCTTGCCAAAAGTAACAAAATTTCAAATCGTTTGGTTGATATGCACATGTTAAAGCAGTAGAGCTTTTCAAGAATGTGATGGGTTCTTGGCAATGCCTGTAAAGCAACTCATATTTATATTGGTGATGATGCCATTTAGTTAACTGATCCATTATTAAAGCTGTGCCAATATGTCTTCCCAATTTCAAGAGCCACAAAAGCCTGTGTTTTGTGGACCCCTCCTCCAACACACACTTATGCTGTCAGATTAGATGTTAATTGCTAAAGAGTCTTTCACTGAAAATTGTCCATTGAGTGATTTTTTTTAGGCTGGATGGGCAGATATTACAATAATATTGTCCATAGAAATTTGGACATCTCACCAAATGGATATAATAGACAATTAGTGTGTTTAGACATCTGGGGTTTACCATACAGCTTTAGCGATGCAATGGATTTTTGTACACGTCTATTTTCAGTGAAAAAGCAGCATTTTGGATGTGGAAGGATAAAGCAATCTCTCTCCCTCCCCCCCCCACAACCCTCCCCTCAACCTTGTCATCTCTCCTGCCTGCATTTGGGTCCCCCCACTTTTTTCTGAAATGAATTCTTTAGATTGCAATCCTATACATACTTACATGGAAGTAAGCTTCAATGAACTCAAAGGAACTTATTTCTAAGAAGGCAAGTTTGTATGGTTATTACGAATTTCCACTGCAACTAGAGATCACATAGTCACAGTGATTTTGATGTCACAGATAGCCAATCAGAGGAGGTCACTAAGGGCAAACGAAGCCTTCCCATTACTCTCAAAGTAAAGGGGGAAGAAAGAGAGAACGTGTCCCTGTTGCTTAAGAAACCAAACTTCCTGCCACTGCATTGTGCCTGCACTTTCCCACTCTACCAGCAATACACTAAAAGACTTTACCACAGTCCAGTCCAGTACCTGCTGAGAATGTTGCTTTTCAGATCCTTGTGCAACTAACACAAAAATCAAAAAAAGAAGATTTTAAAGCATAGTCGATTGAATGTATTTGGAAACTTCTCTGTACATGGGAACTTTGGCTTACCAGGTATTTGGATCTTAGAATGTTTCTAAGTACTCTAGTTGGACTAGGGATAGGTACTGTAGATGTGTCAATTTCTGTTTCAGTTTCTAATTTTTCCAATCTTAAATCTCCACTTTTCTCTACCAGTTTGTCATTAATTTATTTTAAAACATCCACACGAAACTTCATCAGCACTTTAGTGCAATTTTCTTCCAATATATATTTTTTGTAAATATTTTCCCTAATAGTTTTGTAACACAATTTCCTTAATACAATGTATTATATGTATTATAATGTAATTTTTGTAATTTTCACTAACATGTTTTTTTTTTTTTTTGTACACTTTAGTATTTGCACTTTGTATGTATTAATTGGCAAGAGAAAACTGCATTGCACAATTTCAAAGGTGTTTCGGTTTCAATGTTGTTTCGGAAAGTATGTATTGGGTAAATTCTCCTTTAAATGCGAACTGGATCTAATTTCTCCCCCATCCCTAAACTGAAGACACTTAAAAGCCCTCTTTGGATTGCTGAGCTAATTTAATGAAGATCTCTAGAGATGTTGCAGCAGAACTTGTGTGCATGCCCTGCCCTTTCCTTCAATTTTATTTATGGCATGTTCAAGCGAATTCCTGAACACAGCTTCTGCCTTCCTGAAATACCTGCCTCATTGCACTTTTTTTTTCCTTCAAATTATCGTGCAAACAGCTGCAAAATATTGCAGGAGATGGGTGTGCATTTCATGGGGGTGAAACTTGTCTGAGAATGGTAATGCTACCCTCTCTTGTGACTCAGCCCTACTGGGCATTCATTTACTCTCTGGTTCCACTGGGGCTGGTGTTCATCACCTAGGCAGCCATTTTACCATTTCCAAAGAAGGAACAGCAATTAGATGTTGCTGCTGATAAGCATCTTCTTTCTGTTGTAAAAACCCAGTTTACTCTTTAAAAAGGTAAAGGACCCTTGACAGTTAAGTCCAGTCATGAACGACTCTGGGGTTGCGGTGCTGATCTGGCTTTACTGTCCAAGGAAGACGACATTTGTCTGCAAACAGTTTTTCCGGGTCATGTGGCCAGCATGACTAAGCCGCTTCTGGTGAAACCAGACCAGCACATGGAAATGCCGTTTACCTTCCCGCCGGAGTGGTACCTATTTATCTACTTGCACTTTGATGTGCTTTTGAACTGCTAGGTTGGCAGGAGCAGGGACTGAGCAATGGGAGCTCACCCCGTCGTGGGATTCGATCCACCGACCTTCTGATCGGCAAGTCCTGTAGTTTAGACCACAACGCCACCTTTAAGATGTCTTAAATTCAACACAGAGGCTACAGCTCAGTGGTAGAGCACATGCTTTGTATGCAAAGGTTCCCTTCAGGTAGGACTGGTAGCAGTGGGAAAGAGTCCCCCCTGAAACTCTGGAACATGGGTAGGCAAACTAAGGCCCAGGGGCCGGATTTGGTCCAATCACCTTCTAAATCCAGCCCGCGGATGGCCCGGGAATCAGCATGTTTTTATATGAGTAGAATATGTCCTTTTATTTAAAATGCATCTCTGGGTTATTTGTGGGGCATAGGAATTCTTCTCTTTTTAAAAAAATCTAGTCCGGCCCCCCACAAGGTCTGAGGGACAGTGGACCGGCCCCCTGCTACAAAAGTTTGCTGACCCCTGCTAGTGTTGCTAGTCAGCAGGGCCGACCTGCTCATGAGGTGGGGTGAGGCAGTTGCCTCAAGCGGCAGAAATCCAAGAGGCGGCACTCCCATGGGTACCCCATCCACCCCAGTGGCAGCAGAGAAGCAGTGCTCCTAGTGGCACCAGTTTCTTCCAATAACTCATGAGATCTCACCAAAAACCTTTCAAGATCTCACAAAATTTCAGCAATACTGGTATGTCGTGAGATTTGGGTGGAAGCCGGGCTGTGGCTGGTGCTTTGCAGGTGCTGCCATGGAGTTGCATAGCACATTCCTGTATATAAGATAATTTCCCATGTTTCCTATTTGCTACTTGGGGTGAAAAGTCTACCTCACTTCTATCAAGTAGCACCCCAGGAAAACTCATCTAAGAAATCTGTATGCCCATCACAACCTTTAAGGTGCTTTCTTCTCCCCATCCATGAAAACAGGTAGATGAAGAAATCCACATATAGGGGGGAATAAAAATAAGTTTAAGAATGAGCCTAAATCTGCTGACAATGATAGTTTCTAGTCTGTATTTTCACTGAGTTAGGCTCATCTAAAATGAATTCAAATTGTAACCTTTTAAATTACAACTTTCCATACTTGGATATGAATATGGTTTTTTGTCTCCATGGTTTTTTGTAACATTGGACAGAACTAAGTGCCTGATAAATATTAATCATAAGCTTCAGAACGGCCCATGTGTATATATTCAGCACATTTGAATGTAATTAGGAAATACCATAACCACATATTTTAATAAGCCATATGCGTTTCGTATGGGATGTCTATTCTAATTTGCATGGAAAAAAGAGCACCTATGGTGGTAAAATCAGATTTTGCTTTGGGTGATTTTCAAATGAGCATGTCGAGACAGGCAATGTGTGGTGCAAAATAATTATTTCTAATGAACTTGTTAAGTAGCTCTGGTCTGTATATTTTGATTTTTATAAATGGAAAATGAAATGCTGGAAAGAACATGATGGATATAATCATAGCACAGAACAAATGTAATTATAGGAACAGAAAAGCAATATACTTACTCAACTATATGACTTGGCCATACACACCAAATATCAGACATGGAGAAATACTATCAATAATACCATTTTCATTGCTTTTACACTAAGCCAATTCTAAGGGACACAAGTCATTTTTAACCCCAATATATTTCAAGTCTATACAGGCTGGTTGAAATGCTTCCACTATACTTTTATTAACGTAATATCCCATTGCTTACTTGGTAAAAGCAGAAACACACAAAATATTGAATGAAAATTGAAAATGAGTTTTTAATAATAGGATACCAACATATTTAAAAAAGAGTTATTTCTTCTGTTTTCATCTCTTTACATTTTATTTTTGTATGCATCCTGTTGTGTGTGGTTCAATGGGAAATACGAATAGTTTTTCCTTGCTGGGTTGTTTTCAGATTTTGTGTTACTGCTTGAAAATAGTATGAAGACATGGATTGATATAGAGCAATAGTGAATATGTGCACTTGTCTCACTTGATATAAATATGAAGCTAAAGAAAGAAAGAAGGTCTCTTGAACATTTATGGTTACTTTCTCCACTAATTTCTCTTATATGTGACTATAATACCTGCATAGGAGCAAAATGCTGTAACAATAGTTACCACTGCATTCTCCAGCTCCATTAAATGGGATAGATCAGGCATAGGCAAACTCCGGCCCTCCAGATGTTTGGGACTACAATTCCCATCACCCCTAGCTAACAGGACCAGTGGTCAGGGGTGGTGGGGATTGTAGTTTGCCTATGCCTGGTATAGATAAATCTAGGTTGCTTCCAGGCTGTTGCTGTTATCAGGTGGGACTCAATCACATACTGACAAATTCAACTGAAGCTGAACTGAAGCTTTCCTGCAACTATCCCTCCCTATCCCACACCAGACTTTTTGCGATAAGGAAAGTGATGGGGGAAATACAGTGGGAAATGTGGGATATGTTTTACTTGATGCAACTTCACTTAATGCCCCCAACAAAACAAATCAGAATGGAGACTCAATGAACATCCGATGTTATCTAACTCCTGTGCAAATTCTGTGCAAACAAATCAGGCTGAATGCTCACTAAGCAGGTCATCTGGAAGCAAACTTAGGCTATGGGGTGTGTCTTCAAATTTTTTTTCTATAAAAGAAGTTAACTTTCTATTTATTTATTTAAAAAACTCTTTCAGGAATAATCATTTCTGAAAAAGCAGAAATCCAGAATCTTGTAACATTAATGACAGTGCTATTTGCGCATGTTTGGAAGTAAGCACCAAATAAGCATGCCTGGGATTGCAGCCTTAACACAGTAAGTGCTACAGAGAGGCACACTCCCTATTGGGAGTGTATGAATGTGGTGCTAATTTCATGACTACAACTGATATGAATGTTTCTTGTTCTGCCTTGGGGAAACCTTAGCAGCCTCAGGCCTGTGGAGGGTGGTGGTGGTAAAGAAAGAAGTGTAACTCTCTCTTCTCCTGCAATGGTCCAGAGAAAAATCACCTCACTACCCAAAGATGCTGGTTACATTTCAAAGGTTTCAAGCATTTCTCCCTATGGTTCCTACAATCAGAGAAGAACACTGATGAAGGGTTTAAAACATGCCACAATTTGCAGCTGATACATTCTGGCTGGGTTCTCTTATGGTTCTGGGATCTGTAGTACTGGCCTTAAGTAAAAAAAATAAAGTAGTGAAACATTCTGAAGAGCAGAAGTAGGTGCGAAGAAATATAAAAGGATGCACAGTGTGTTGAGGAGGAGAAAGCTCGAGCTTCTGTCCATTCATGCAGAAATGTTGATAACTGCTGAAAGACAGAATCTGGAGTGGCAGGTGCACAAAGGAAGGCTAATTAGTCTGCATCCTCCTCAGCAAAGAATCCAATCTCTCTTTTGTTTCCAATATTTTTATTGGCATGACAAAGTAGGAAGTGTTGCCAACCCCAATTCTGATTCTGGGCCCTCTGGGAGTTGGCACCATGTGTCCATTCTGAATTGTCATTCATTTCATATGTGGAGGCAGGTTGCTATATACCCTAAGGCAATTTCTGCATATATATTATTATTATCTTGATGAGCAACACTGCCCCTTTATTTGTTGGAATTATAATTTTGTTGCTGCTGCTGCAGGGGCCAAGAAAAGTTGGCAACGATATGTTCCCACACACCCATTTGCATGTTCAGACCCAGAGACCTCCCCCCTAAATAAAGACACATTTGACTCAAATTTTAGTTTTCGTTTTTGGCAGAATTTAGGCCACAACTTCATTGATTACAGAAAAGTGAGTGGTTGCATAGGCTCTGGTTTGACTAACTCCCTGCACCCTTGCAGGCAGTGCTGACCCAGAGCTCTATCATAGGTCAGGCAAGGGTGAACACCTGAGGTAGGCAGAAAACCTGGTACAGGCTCTGTTCATCCCCCAGATGCTCCCCTGGACTCAGGCACGGGCACAACCCCCTCTCGGGGGTTGACCAAACCAACTGAGTCCCTGGATTCGTTTAATGGAATACCCTTCACATAGGGATGGTGAGAGCTTTCTCCCACCCCTATAACCTGAACCAGTGCCTATCCGCAACCTTACAAGTTGTGACGATTTGTTACGCAGCAGGCGAAAACCCAATGGCAGCCAAGTGGTGAAAATTCCTGCCATGCTCCTGTCCCAACGACAGACGACGGCATAGCAAGGTCAATAGCAAAATGCCCTAAATATAGGGAGAGGTGGGCGGGTGTTCTGAATGCATGAGCCAAAAGAGGAAGCTCTGGGTCACATGCATGGGTATAATATATAGGTCCCTTGATCCATTTGAACTGCATCCCATTTGTCAGATTAAACCCAACATCGAGGGACCTACCGATTGGGTGTTGTGGCTATCCAATTACCCACCCACAACACAGGAGGTCAGTCTCCAGGTCTCACCGCAACACGTGCCCTCTTTGAGGGAGGCCACAATTTACAATACATGGCTAACTAATTGGTTGGGTATTTATTTATTTGCCACATTTCTCTGCTGCTTTTTCTTTCCTTTTCCACAAAAAGATGTTTTGTCTTATTTTATGAGTGCTTCTCTTAGTCTTCCAGTTTACCGCACGGCATGGCTGTTAGGAATTTTTGTTTCATTTTTACTTCCGGAATGTGATCTGTGATGCATACTATTTTTAACAAGCTCTTCGTTGATCTCTTGGTGGCATCACTGCATTTTATATGAGAGTGGCTATAGCAATTTTGCTAGCAAAGGCCACAATCTGGTGCTTCATACATGTGGAGATCGGTTTGCATAGGCTTCCCTTCCCCACCAAGTTCCTTCTGTGCCTGTTGTTTGCTTCCTCTTCAGCAGCAGTGGGGAACCTCCAGCTCACGCACTTGACTAGGTCTGCCGGGCCTCCTGATTTGGACATTTTGACCAAGCCACACCCACCTGCCCTACACCTATATTTGACATCATAGGAAGGGGGTAGAAATTTGATTATTTCAAAGCCAAATCTATCAGAGGCAAAACTGTCAAACTTCCCAAGGCAATAGGAGAACCGAAACACAGCCATGCTTCAGAATTTGCACTGATCTGAATTTTGCAATATAGTTCTCTGAGCAAACAATGTTTATACAAAGGGCAAGTGTGTATAAAATGAATATATTAGTGAAAATAAGATAAGAAACACATTAGGGAAAAATGCTTGCAAAATGTGTACATTAGTTTTAAAAAATTCATACAAAAATACATTTATTAAGAGAAATTCTCATTAAAACACTGAGGAATTTTCAGGAGAATATTTTTTTTAATTGCATATTCCTGCAGAAATGGGGTGGACTGGAATTAAGGTTGGGAGAATGAGAAACTGAGTGAATAGAAGCTGACAGATCCTTCCATTAACAAATGTGGGACCAGTGCAGATGTGGACGGACAAAAATGGAGTTTGCAGGTGTAACTGATCAGCTGATTCCTGTAAAAAGCTCTTGCACACTGCTTTCCAAATGCCAAAAATTACCTGATCATTAGGGTTTATAAATGACCGTGCATTGGAGCATTGCCAGCATTGCATCAGGGCATACAGTATCATACTGCATGAGGGAAAATGAGTCATCTGACATCATTGTGAAATCAAGTGATTCACAGTTGTGTGACTCCTCCCAATTTTCAAACTTGGTCGGGGCGGGCAGGCAAAAAAAAGATCTGACACAGCTGGATCCACTTTCCTACCTTGGCCCCTCAGAGTGTTGTGTGATGTCCTGACGTTGAGTTTCATCTTCTGCATAGACTGCCTTAAGAGTGCCTAGACCAGAAGCCCATTCTGGCCTAGGCCACAAATGCGGCTCAGCGCCTGTGTTATATAATCCAGGGCACAGGACTTGAACAAGGAGTAGGCTGCTGACGCAAAGATGGTCACTGAAGAGCAGCAGCATGGTGGGTGCAGAAGCAGAAGATGCAAAAGAAACTCATGAAAGCCACTCTGGGTCTTCTCTCTGTATTTGCAGGATGGAAGGCTGTGGCTCAAGTCCTTCAGAAAGAATAATAAACACTAAATTCATCATGTGAGGTGGTGGATAGGCAAGGCTGCCATCCTAAGACGACTTACCAGGGAGTAAGCTACATGGAATCCAAAAGGACTTAGTTCTGAGTAGACATTAAAAGTATTGCACTATGAGAGACGGGAATGTGAGCAGCATAAAAAACAAAACAAAAAAAGCTACTTCTAGTTTAACCCCTTCATTTCCTTTTCCTTTTTTTATTTTTGGTTAAACAAGGAACCAGAGCAGGTGCTAATCTAAACTTGGTTTCTGAGGAAGGAATTGATTATTTCACAGCAGGATATTTGGATGTTTTCTGTCCAGTGATGAATTTGACAGCACAGCTTATATCCGCGAGCATTTACATTTGTATATTTCCTTGCAACAATCATCGCATTCCTTCAAATCTGCATTTAGATTGACAGCTCCTCTGCTAGGCAGTTGTTGGAATGGAAAATGGAAGCATTTCTCAAATGGGCCAAAACTTGGGGGAAATTGTACAGCACTTTTAACTCACGGAACTGTATTATTATTAATATACTATAATTTATGTTGCCTCAGCAGTATTTAAGGCACTTCAAAGAATAATATAAGCAGAAAAGACAGCTCCATGACTACAGCGTACCTATATTCATAAACATGTCATTTGCACTAAAGTACCAGATATATTGGGATGTGGGTGGCGCTGTGGGTTAAATCACAGAGCCTAGGGCTTGCCAATCGCAAGGTTGGTGGTTCGAATCCCCGCGACGGGGTGAGCTCCCATTGATCGGTCCCTGCTCCTGCCAACCTAGCAGTTCGAAAGCACGCAGTGCAAGTAGATAAATAGGTACCGCTCTGGTGGGAAGGTAAACAGCATTTCTGTGTGCTGCTCTGGTTCGCCAGAAGCAGCTTAGTCATGCTGGCCACATGACCCAGAAGCTGTCTGCGGACAAACGTTGGCTCCCTCGGCCTGTAAAGCGAGATGAGCGCCGCAACCCCAGAGTCGTCCGTGACTGGACCTAACGGTCAGGGGTCCCTTTACCCTTTACCTTACCAGATATATTTGGTCTACATAAGATATTGTGTGTGTGTGTGTGTGTGTGTGTGTGTGTGTGTGTGTGTGAATTTAAAATAATAGACCTATATGAAGTTAAAAGTAGTGAGGTACCCAATAGATGTGATGCAATGAGAGAGCTATATGCAGGCAAATAGGACCTCCCTCATATTGGTTTCAAAATGGGGAAAACATCAGAGGCTTATCTTTCATGTCTGACTGATGCCTCATTCTACCCATACATTTAAAGTGCTGTGATACCACTTTAAACAACCATGACTTCCCCCAGAGAATTGTGGGAACTGTAGTTTGTTAAGGGTGCTGAGAATTGTTAGGAAACCCCTATTCCCCTCCAGAGCTACAATTCTGAGAATACCTAAAGATGTAATTGCAAAACAACTGTGTTATGTGTTGATAAATGAACTGCTTTATTTAGTTTTTTCTACAAGTTATGCATTATGAGCATGCTAGTGAAAAAAGTGAATGGGTATATGGATTCAATGGCACCAATTCATCATTCAAAAGGGCCCCCAATTTTGAAGGAGAATGGGAAAGAAGAGAGATATTGCAGGTCATGAATCTATATGAAGTCATCTTATTCGGAGTTAGATCTTTAATCCATCTAGGCCAATATTCCACAACCTTGTAGTTTGGACTGCAGCTCCCATCATCCTTGACCATTCACCCATCATGATGGGGACTGATGGCAGTTGTAGTCCAAAAAACCCCTGGAGGCTCAAGGTTGAGAAAGGCCACTGTAGGCCATTACCACATCAATCTATCCCCAATGCCATTCTCATCAGAGCCTTCTGAGAATATCGTCTCACATCTGTTCAGATTGTTTGTACCTTTCCACAAGATTTCTAACAAAAGTGGAGCCCTGAATTGAAACAATGGGATAACATTAATCAGTGCAGACCAAGACAACTTCTGTTGACATTTTCAGTAGCAGATTCCACCATCCGTTTATGGATTTACCCTGAATTTGTACAGTCCTAGTCCCATCCAGGACGCGGGTGGCACTGTGGGTTAAACCACAGAACCTGGGACTTGCCGATCAGAAGGTCAGCGGTTCGAATCCCCGCGGCAGGGTGAGCTCCCGTTGCTCGGTCCCTGCTCCTGCCAACCTAGCAGTTCGAAAGCACGTCAAAGTGCAAGTAGATAAATAGGTACCACTCCGGCGGGAAGGTAAACGGAGTTTCCGTGTGCTGCTCTGGTTCGCCTGAAGCAGCTTAGTCATGCTGGCCACATGACCAAGAAGCTGTACGCCGGCTCCCTCGGCCAATAAAGCGAGATGAGTGCCGCAACCCCAGAGTCGGTCACGACTGGACCTAATGGTCAGGGGGCCCCTTTACCTTTACTAGTCCCATCCAAGGAACTCTAGGTGGATTTAGACCCCTCTTTTTCTTTCACAATCACTGTGCAATGAAACTAACCCACTGTCTGAAGGAATCCACTGAGCAGTGAGCCCTGACCCACCAAACAAAACAAAACCCTGACCGTATGAACAGTGGCAGTGCAGAGTATTATGTCTTTTCAAACAACACAATCCCTTTGGATTCAATGGCACAAAATGACTCCCAAAGCTAACATATGATAGAATCATAAAACAGATGTGTGAATCTACCAACTTTGGCTTTACAGAGTTATGACTTGGGCCATGAAACATTGGCACATTTCAAATACACAGACATTTTATGGAATGTGCTCACAGAGTAATTAGTGTTCTTGAAAAGTGTTGCATTTTTGTTTGCTTTAAACCTTTTGTCAGCCCGTGTCACTCAGTACCTCCTAGACTTCATTAAGTAATTTGTGTCACTGGAAAATGGAGATTCATGTGCAACCTTGATTTAATTAGGCTGCAGTCAGAGGACATCAATGCCAAACATCTGACATCATTAAAAAATGTTCCGCCAACAGTCATTAGGCCACATATGTTGTAATACCTTCATTATTTTTATTTTTATTATTAGTTTTAAAAAATCATAATCCTGTACTTCTCCGTCAATTGATATATAATGCTACCATGCTGTAAACAGAGATTCATGGATTCAAGCTGGAAAAATAATAGCAAGAACAAAACATTTCATAGTTATGTAGATTTTTCCAGTAACACAAAAGATGGAGATTTTTTTGCAGCTTTCTATGGCATATCAACAGCTTGTCACATTTCAGACAGATACTCCTATGATTTCCTTTATGGTCTTTGGACAACTAACTTTTTATAGAATAAATGCTTTTGAAAAGCTTTTGTGAGATCCTGGACTACTTGACAGACTCAGCAGTCATTTCAGTGTTTTTTAACAATAGATCTCAGGAATTACTATATATATATATATATATATATATATATATATATATATATTCTCGAGCAGACTGTTTATGTTTTCAACAAGCACAATTAATGTTCCTGAGAGAAAAATAAGCTATCATGCAAAATGCCTTCAGTTGCAGAATTACTGTTTATTATGCTGCATTAAAAGTCGTTAGAGAAAAACTGGAAGGGTAGGAAAGGTACCTCTCAACACTTTCAAAATCAAGAGGACATTGGTTCCTGTTAGGCTTCAAGTAGACATGAAGGAGATCTATGAACAGGATTTCCTGCAGGTATACATACATACATATATATATATATATATATATATATATATATATATGTTAATAGCAGCTGTGTGGCAAGGGAGTTCAATACAGATCTGGTGTGTGGCATGGGGGTGGAGAACATAAGACTATAAGAAGAGTCTTCTGGATCAAGCTAATGAACCATCTAGTCTAGCATCCTGCTCTCACAGTGGCCATCTAGATTCCTGTGGAGGGAAAGCAAGCTGGCCCTGAGCACAAGAGCATTCTGCCCTCCTGTGGTTTACAGCAAATGGTATTCAGAAGCATTTCCGACTGTGGAGGCAGAGCATAGCCATCATGGCTATTGCCTTTGATAACCTTATCCTTCATGAATTTTGTCTAATCCTCTTTTAAAGCCATCCAAGGTGGTGGCTATCACTGCCTCCTAGTTGGACATGTTCCAGAGTTTAACGATGTGCTGCACGAAGAAGTACTTTCTTTTCTCTGTCCTGAAATGACCGACAGTCAGCTTCATTGTACGCCCATGATTTCTAGTGTTATGAGAGAGGGAGAAAAACTTTCCTCTATCCACTTCCTCCATGCCATGCATAATTTTAGAAACTTCTATCAAGTCACCTCTAATTTTCCTTTTGCCACGCAGGGGCACTTTGATTTTTGAGGGGGGGGGATTTGAGAATGAGTTATTAACAGTTAATGCCTTTTAGGCTTCCTCCACGTGAACAGGAGTTCACTTTTTGAATAATAAGAATTATATGTCATGGGAGGGGCAGGGATCAGGATTTTAGAGATGCTTAGGCGGGGCACGGCCAAAAAAAGCTTGGGAACCACTGCTCTAAACTAAGACATTCCAAATGCTGCAACCTTTCTTCACTGTGAAAACTTCATCCTTAAACTATTCTCCTTTAGAAAACCATCCGTTCCCCAAAGCTGTTATTTGTCTCACAGGGCAAATAATAAATTTAGCTTTATGATTGGCCCCACAGAACAAAGGTGAACTAGACTTTGATCACAGGATTCTCTGAATAAGGACCTATCCTTTTCAAATACAGTAGGACTAAGGCTGCAATGATATATTTATTTATTTATATGATTTCTACCATGCCTTTCTGAGGGTTATACTCCATTCAAAACAGTTTATAAATATCATTCACATAAATACCTGAGCATCACAGGACTACATCAGATTAAACATGTATTATCAGCAAAAGTTGTTGGTTTCTTATTGTCAAATCAAATATACAGTGGTACCTCAGGTTAAGTGCTTAATTCGTTCCGGAGGTCCGTTCTTAATCTGAAACTGTTCTTAACCTGAAGCACCACTTTAGCTAATGGGGCCTCCTGCTGCTGCCACGCCACCGGAGCACGATTTCTGTTCTCATCCTGAAGCAAAGTTCTTGACCTGAAGCACTATTTCTGGGTTAGCGAAGTCTGTCACCTGAAGCATATGTAACCTGAAGCGTATGTAACCCGAGGTACCACTGTATATTCTAAGCCCAGCCTGGGATCAGTAGGACAGAGTGGCTGGGTGACCCCTGTATCCCAAGTGATGCTGGTCATGTCAGCCAGCACAGAAGGTGTTTTTTTCTCTGGGTGGTGTAGCTGAAGGGCTGAAGGATCGGGCCTTTTGCAGAATACATCAAACCAAATCCACCAGCGACTCATCCCAAGATGCTTCAGGACTTTCTCAAAGGCTAGTCTGTGGGGGATAACTGCTGGTGGTAGCGTCCTCACCATCACACAGTGCAATGATGGTCTCCACAGTGAGTCCTCCTTACATTTGTCTCACCCAAACCCCTTCCAGCAACACAAGTTCAGGTATTAGGAACTCTACAGGAAATAAATAAGAACTAAAACACCAGATCCTCCACCTTAGGCACGCACTTTAGAAAAGAGAATAGCATTACAATCCTCATTGGGGAAAAAGAAATCTGACAAAATATTGGCCTTGTTATTTGGGGGTGTGGGGTGGGGAGGAGATAAGACCAGGGAATGCTAGTAGGATTTAAAGAGGAAGCAGATGTCAGGAAGTAACTTGTCCTATTCTGGATTTTAAAGCATTGCTTAATTTCTCCTTAAAAAACCCCCAAAAGAGGTACTTGCAGCTCAAGACCCCTAGGGGCTGCACCCTCTGCACTGACTGTCATTCTGTAATCTTCAGTGAGTTAGGGCAGTTGTGATCATTGCATGCTGAAAATCATTAACTTTGCACCTTCTGATCTTACTGTACACTGTTACAGGATGAAACTAAATATGTAAATTGTTCAACGTATAGATTAAATGAAAGCATATGGACAAGCAAGTTGTACCTCATTTTAAATCAACAGTCTTAAGCAGCAAAAATCTTTGTTTGGTCTTTGTTTGTTTGCTTGCTTATTTTCTACATTTATATCATGCCATATTGCTGAAGACGCAAGCTAGCTCAGATGCGTGATAGATCAATCTGCTAGGCATTACTTGGGAATACATTATTTTTAGTTTTTATATCCAGAGATGCATCTGTTAATATAAATATTCATAGACTATACTCAAGTTCTTGTTTTACTGTGCTTTGCAAATTTATGGGTGATATATGTTAGTCATACTCAGAGCAGACCCGTTAAAATAAATGGGTTTCAATGCACTCATTTCAATGAGACTGCTCTGAGTATGACTTGGTTAGATATCACCCTATGCATTTGTCCTGACTGAAAGGGAAATTTCAGAATATGAAGAAGAAGAAGAAGAGTTTGGATTTGATATCCCGCTTTATCACTGCCCGAAGAAGTCTCAAAGCGGCTAACATTCTCCTTTCCCTTCCTCCCCCACAACAAACACTCTGTGAGGTGAGTGGGGCTGAGAGACTTCAGAGAAGTGTGACTGGCCCAAGGTCACCCAGCAGCTGTATGTGGAGGAGTAGAGACGCGAACCCGGTTCCCCAGATTACGAGACTACCGCTCTTAACCACTACACCACACTGGCTCTCATATATATATAGTGGTCCTACAATAAAAAGGGTAAAAATTATAATCCCTGTTGTAAAATATTGTTATATGGCAGCAACTGTGGTAGTGAAGCTACCAACGCCAAATGGTTACACCTGCTGATAGTCATGGAAGGGTCACAAACATTTTTCTGAGGGAATGAAGAAGTCAGCAACATTGGTTTCTAGAATGGCTTCTGTGACAAAGTAAAAAGTCATCTGGCAACAGTTGGTCAATCAGTCGAATAACAGCCATTGAAGTTGGTGGGAGCTCTGAGGAAAGATCAAGAAAGGGGCTGTAGAAAAGTCACTAGGTAAACTGACATGAAAGGGGATGGCACAAATACTAAGCTTGCCTATCCTATATGACCTAAGATTTCTAGGAAGGAAATGCATAAAAATACTTTATTTCCCACAACCCAAGCTACCAGTTTCCTCACTCTTTACACCCCCTTCTTTCTCCGATAACAACTTCTCTGTTACCTACTAACTTTCTATTCTTTGTGTACCTTTTATCGGTGCCCAGGCATCACAAATGGGGCAGAATGTTTGAGACCCCCTTCCTTAATCATCTAACTGAAATTATAGGTTGTAGGCGGTGTTTTCATGCAAGTACAAAGTTGCTGGAACAATTACATGCCCCACTCACTGTACCACCCATAGGTTCCTTTTACAAATTGTTCTGTGAGGATATAGAGGGTATGGGAAGCCACCCCGACCACAAATCTGGCAAGATTTTATAGCCTCTAGGGTAAGCACCAGACCTAACCCTTACATGACAGAAATTTTAGGACCATAACCAGCCAGAGACATCCATTTCTTTTTACTGCCTCGTCAAGTCCACCGACACTGAAGGGAATGTGAGTCTGTGGTAGACGAAAGGAATGCTGTTGGAAAGCATGGGAGCTTCTAGGCCCAGAGCCAGCCATTTCATTCTCCTAATTTTAGGGAATGGACTCCTGGGATGGTAATTCAAGATATCAGCAAATTCTAACAAGATGGTAGTGAGAGACGCAGTGTGTGATGTGGGCCTGCAAATGTCTTTTGAGTGTAACGGCTTTTAAGCAGCCTCTTGGGCAGCTGCAGGGTGAATTCCTGCCATTAATCAGGTAGCAGCAAAGAGACAGACTCAAATAGACAACTTTTTTCACTTTTTATATATTTGAGAATACTAGGAGCTCTTCTGTAATGGGAAAACCACTCTTCTCTTGCTGGTGCTAAATCCTTGTAGCAATATCAAAATTGTGGGAGAACTTCTCCGTCAGCTCCTCTCTCTGCCTCAGATTTTAAGGGGCTCTAGCCAGGGGGGTGGGCGGCAAAGGCAGCCCCTAAAGCAAGGCCACCCAAAGGACTGATGTGAATCCCTGAGGATTTGTGATGATTTGTGCAATACCTCAGCTGGACATTTTTTTTCCAGGCACTGATGAATGGAGCAGAGCTAAATGGCTCCCCCACCACCCAGTGGGACAGTGCAGAATGGATGGGCCAGGACGAGCCCTTTGTAAGATAAAACTACAAAAAAAAAACCTGATGCAAAAAACAGCAGGATGTGTTAGAGTCACTTGAAAGGGGTACTTTAGGACTGAAACCCTTCTACAGAACCTATCTGTACTTCAATAGCATAGGCTGACATTTTATAAATATTTTGTGTGGCAGTAGAACGGGTCAAATGCACATGAGCACATCAACTGATGTCATACTTACCACCTCTGAAATGGATAGTTTCCCATCTGTCACATTAAGCTACACAAGTGTCCTGCTAAGGTCTGTGCTGTTCTCTTTCCCTCACCCCCTTCTGCATCATGGCTTCTGTGCCTGACGCTTAAAAAAAATGTTGCTTTAAAAAGTCTGAAGAAGAGCCTGCTGGAATAAAAGGGACTTCAGTAAACCCGTGAAAAACAGTAAAGAAGGCAGCCAATTAGGCAATCTGGAAGTTATTACAGCAGTTACTAGTGGCCAAGTCATCTCTGCCCAAAAGGGAAAATAACTGTGGGAGCAGCCAGAGCTGAAAAGGGGCATTCCTATCCACCTGAGCACCCCAAGATTGGAAGCCAGGTTAGAACATGAGCAACAAGACTTGACCAACCTCATTGCAGCAATTCACGGCAGCAATCCTGTTAGGCATGTCATTCACATTTGATTATTTTACTGCAGGGATCTACAGCGGGTTACATACGCTTCAGGTTACATACGCTTCAGGTTACAGACTCCGCTAACCCAGAAATATTATCTTGGGTTAAGGACTTTGCTTCAGGATGAGAATAGAAATTGTGTTCCGGCAGCGTGGCAGCAGCAGGAGGCCCCATTAAAGTGGTGCTTCAGGTTAAGAACAGTTTCAGGTTAAGAACAGACCTCCAGAATGAATTAAGTTCTTAACCTGAGGTACCACTGTATAAGAAAACTAGCAGCTGAATCTCATCTACAGTATGTGCACGTATGTGGTAGATTCACTGGGTTCATGGGTTTTGTCCCTCAGCAAGTATGCACAGCACTGCACCCAAAACATGTCACACAATTGTACAAAACTGCAAATAAATTCTCACGGTATACTGATGGGAAAGTATGCATTTAATTATAATGGACTTAGAGATGGCAAGGCAGATTTCCCGTGCTTATGGTTTTATCTCCAAGCTCCATGTGAGAAGCAAATTTTCAGCATCTGCATTCCAACATTGGAGCAGTTAAGCTTCTCTCTTACTTTAGAGAGTAAAAGATGCAAACGTCTTACTTTAGAGCAGTAGCAATGACTTAATTTCACCTGTTCAAATGAATAGTGATTAAATGAATGAATGAATGAATGAATTACAGCCTGTGATGCTTTGCCTACAGTCCCTTGCTGTACCTTCTGAGAGTTGTAACTGAGGTATGAAGAAGATAGTTGCCTGCAAGTTTCGTTTACTATTTATATTGATGTCTGGTTCAGGAGATACATTAACTAGTGAGAGGAATCTGTAGTTTTACCCAAGCATCCCCCAAAGAACAATAGCAGCGTGCAATCCCATGGAGCCCTATCCTTTTTAAGCAGAAAGCAGGCCGCTGACAATACTCACTAATTAACCCAGCGAATTCATTATGGAAAATGTCTGTTTGAATTCCTGGACCCATATTCTATGGTTTGATTATAGAGTGACATTCTTTATTATTCTCTCATGTCACTTTTCTTCTTCCTCCTCCTCTCAGCTGTCTCCTTACAAATGATTGTGTATGGTTGCACCTGCCTGGTGTATACGACAAATCCACTGGTGGAATAACTGCCAAAAAGTGACTCGAAGTAACCACATTTCGGTGACAATTAGCACTGTTCTGTCTGTCTGTGGAACATCTGCTTTCAGCGATACAACAGCAGCTGGGATGATCTAATAGTAAACTAAGCACTTCAGATTTCAATTGTACAAAAGGGGCTTTGAGTGGGATGATAAATTAGCTAAATTAAGACACAATTTTAAATACCTAATTTCAACCTTGCTCATAATGAGCACATTCTCTTGCAGCCTCCTCGCACCTGTCTGAGCTGGAAAGCGACTGAACTTTGGCTTGTCTGTTTTGTTAAAGTTGTGTTCTTTTAACATGTTGTTTTATGAAGATGCATCCAAAACACACATTAGTCAGAGGCCATTTCGGTTGCGTGCATTTTGGCAGAGGTCAGATAAATTAATCTGGGATGCATATGAACAGCCCATCATATAGCCAAGGTCATCTTAAAAGGTTCTGTTCCCAAGGCTGCAAAACTATGTGTTCTTGGGATCAACCTAGATATAGCTATGGAGATGCTTTCTCTTTAATTTTTGGAAATAGCTGATATAGCTGAGGCCAATCAAGATATGCCTGCAATTCGGCTCCTCTTAATAGGTTCTACTTCTTTTGCATCATTCGTGAATGCTCATAGCTTAGTGATAGGGCATCTGCTTTGTATACAAGTTCAATACCTGGCATCTTGAGCGACTCCTTTCTGAAACCCTGGAAAGTGCTGCCAGTTGGTACAGATGTTACTGAGCAAGAAGAACCAGTGGTCTGACCCAGGAACATAGGAAAGATGCCTTATACTTTGTTCTGTATTCCTGACAGGGATTGACTGGATGCAGAAGAGTGGTGGAAGGCACCAGAAGAGGAACCCCCAAGAGAATCCCCAGAGGAGGAAGTCTCAGAGCCAGGGGACTGGTTGCAGGACACTGAGGGAGGAGGGACTGGATGCTGAAGGGGCAATAAGGTTTAGTTAGCAGGAAGAGCCGGTGACAGGGAGCAGTTCAGACTCTGTGTCTGAAGCAGAGGTGGTAGGGGGGCAAGAGGCTACAGAAGAATCCAGGGAGTCTCCCTTTCCTGCTGCAACAGGTCCCCCTACGCTCCAGTCTCCAAGAACATACAGGATAATAATAATAACAATAATAATAATAATAATAATAATAATTAATAATATTAATATTTTTTTATTTGTACCCCACCCATCCAGCAGAACAAACACCATTAGCAATGGGTTCTGGGGCCTATCAGTTGCTGGGGAACAACAGACAGACAGGGCTTGTCTGCTCATGTCCAGCTTGTGAGCTTCCCATATGCCTCAGGTTGGCAGCTGTGGAAAATATTGTGCTGGAGTAGATGGGCCTTTGGTCTGTTCCAGCAAGGCTCTTCTTATGTTCTTATGTAACATAAGAGTTCAAAAAGAAACCAAAGGGCCACAATCCTCATGACAGCATGGAACATTTTTATGTATTGTAATTCAGCAGTTTCACATTGGTTATTTGGCGATCAAACACAGACAATTATATGTGTTAATTGGCTCACCAATGCCAGGATGTCTGCATTATCAACATCTATTTTTTGAATTCCCAGTATTAAATGCATAATTATAATTGTTTGTGCTTTTCTGCATTTCATTTTTCTCTGACACCCCCCCCCCCGTGTGTGTGTGTGTGTGTGCTTACTTATACCTCAAGGTAACACTTTCGTGCATCTGATGAAGTGGACTGTAGTCCCTCAAAGTATCTGTCATAATTAATTTTCTGGTCTGTAAACTGCCAAAAGAATCTTTGTTCTCTTTGTTTAGCGAAGTTTCTAATACTTGATGTTTTATTGTGTTTTTAATATTCTGTTGGGTAGCATACAAATAATAAAACTATTATTATAATTATTATTTGCTACAAGAGACTTCTTTGTGCAAGTGGCTACATGTCTCAGAGGAAAGGGTGCAAACATTACAAAGAGTCATAAGATTCCAGTGACTGTCTAAAGGAAACTGAACCCAGGCAAGTGCTTCACGCCTAGGACTTCTCACAGCTTTAAGAAATGGGGAAAGCATAACTATATTTTAGCAACCCTTGCCAGACATACTGTATGGGTGTGAGCCCTGTTGAGTAGGCTTAAATCACCTTGAAGCCACCTTGTCCTAAGTAGTTCTGATTGGACTCTTAGCTGCATTTTTTGATCAACAACTTACTTTGCGGTACTCTCATTAATATCACTTTTCTGCTTTTGAAATTAATATCCACATTTATTCTATAAATGTGTCCAAGTTACCAGCTTCTGTGCTACCCTGCACTAGAGCAATTAGTTTGAGATCTGAAGCATAATTCAGGTAGAAATGAATGTGTCCGTTCTTTGCATTGCACAGCTCCATCACACCTGGCCTATTTTTAAATCAGTTCTTCTGAAGCTTAATCTTCTTGCTCCACTTTTCACCAGGTAGAGTTTCCACCCACATGATGAAAATAAAATGAAAGCTTTCATAACCTCCTCCTAATTTCACACAAGAGTCTATCTTATATCAAGCAATACAGTGGTACAGCAGCAAATTGTGAAATGAAGGAGCTCATTGCGATGGCTCCTAGAGCCATGGCCCCAAATGGTGAATCCAGAAATGTGGCAGTTGTCTGCATGTGCCTCTAAGTAGAATACGCAAAATACTTCTCCCTCACCACTGAGCTATCACAGTCCCCCTCCCAATACAGACTGATGACTGCATAATTACATATACATAAATTACATTGTACTTATGATATGCATTTGCTCAGTCCGATTTATCACCCACCATTCACCCAAGGGTTTCAGGACAGGATACATTATATAAAACTACAAACTGAACCACAATGAAATCACAGCAGCACATAATAACAGCAGAGGCAAATTAATAGGATACAATGGAGGGAGAAGACTGATTAAAAACCTCAGCTCACCTCAACCTTTTACAAGTCTGAGCAGAGGTGCACCTTGACTTGCCTGCAAAACTATGCAGTACCTATTGAAAGCCTTCCACAAGTCTAGGGGCTACCACTGAAGAAGTCCTCCCATGTGCCGCCACCACTCACCAACAAATAATTGAGGCCCAAAGTGTTTATTTATTTGTCAACAGAAGCACCATAAACATGGCATAAACTGCCAACCAGTGCAGGTATTTCAAAGCAGGAACAACAGCCATCCAGACAAAGATATCAACCAGTACCCTGGCTGCTGTGTTCTGCACCAGTTGAAACTTTGGGCTGTCTTCAAAGACAGTCCCACATATGTAAAGTAAATTAATTGCCTGTTGCCAACCAGATGCCTCTAGGAAGCTCATAAGCACATCAGCACTCGTGCTCCCCACCAAATGGTATTCAGAGGCATGTTGCCTCTGATCCTGAAGGTAATGTGCAGCCATCATGAGTAACTGCCATGGATAACCTTATCCTCCATGAACTTGCCCAATTCCCTTCTGAAGCTGCCTCAACTTCTGGCCTTCACCAGAAGGTAGCAACATCTCTAATTCAACTATGCACTGTGTGAGGTACTTCCTTTTGTCTGTCATGATTGTGTTCTCTCTCTGCCTCTCTTTCTCTTGTCAACATACACACACAGAGAGAGAGACACACACAGAGAGACAGACACACACATTACATACCTTATCGTAACACCATACAGTATATCTATTTTTGCATCAAGCTGAAGATAATAAAAGCATTAATTCTGTCAATATAAATGCTAAACAGAAATGGGAAATTGAATCCTTGCCTGTGTATTGTGCATTACCTGATAAGAAATTAGAGTAGAGAAATTGAATCTGACAGATCTCAACTTTCATAGCCTTGTATCAAAGGTGCGGCACGCGAGTCACAGTAAATGGCATGCATGACGCCTCTTAATGAAATAGTTCTTTTGTTTGTCCTAGAATGGATCCAAACTGAGAGGGTTCCCAAAGGGCTCCCAAGAACAAAGAATACAATAAAAGGCCATGCAGTTGTGGGTGAGGGGAGAATCAAACTGACACGCCTGTACTAATTATCTTTGGTATTACAAGATTGCTAATAGAGCTGCAGCTTCACAGTTAATAGAGGTGATCTCATTAGCAGAACATTGAATGCCTTAATGTTTGTAAGGGGAGCATTTATTGCCTGTAACTGAGTTACTCCGTGCATATCTCAGAGGTATACATTAGCATCTTGAATGTTTTAAGGTTGTTCTAGTTTTTGCAGGAAACAGCTTCATCATAGCCAGAAAGATCAACTTTGGAGAGAGATGTGTTGCTAATATGCACAAATAAAAGGATATGCAGAAAACATATTTGCACAATATATATCCCATCTATATGCAGACATACAGACGTATATACAAACATATGATATAATGGCCTTGGGTTGCAGCCCTTAAGCAGGCTCCTGAAGTGAGTCACCTGTGGTCCTATGGGTTTTGGAGGCAAGAGCCCCTGGGAGGGTTACCAGCATGGGCTTGGGCCCATGAGGTGTTTGAGGGGTATTAGGAGTAAGCAGAAAGAGGAATTCCTGGCTGCCAACTTGAGTCAACTTGGCCCAGCTGATCCTGAAGAAGGTGCCCCCAGATAAAGACTTGGGGCAGGACTTTGATTTGCAATTTGGGGCAGGGGCTGAACTAATGTTGATAAATAAATTTCTGCCCTCCTAAGCAGTTCAAAGCAGCTTGCAACCAAAATAATAAAACAATCATAGCAACCACCTTAATAATATAAAATTCAGTTGAATGTTAGCAGTACAGTAGGAGATAAAAGAGCAAGGAAATAAAACAACATTACACCACAGCAAATTGCAACCAGATAATGATAACTATCAATAACATTCAGCCATACTGGGTTAAATTCACTGGGTAACCAAAAGTGTTTTCATATAGTGCTATAAAAGCATTTAATTTATAGTGAAAGTGGGAGTGAATTCCACAAGCAAGTGTGTCATCTCAGAAAAGACCCCAATTGCCTCATCTGAACATGTGAGCAAACTCAGATAGAAGGGTGTCGCCACCAGATCAACACATGCAGATTCATTTGGAAGCAAGTGGTCCTTGAGTTACTTAGGTCCCAAGCTGTATAAGGCTTTACAGCAGCCTTTCTCAACCTTGGATCCCAATATGATGTTGGACTACAACTCCCATCATCCCTGACCACTGGTCCTGCTGGCTAGAGATAAGTTGTAGTCCAACAACTTCATCTGGGATCCAAGGCTGAGAAAAGCTGACACTTGTACATTGAATTACATTCACTAACTCACAGGAAGCCACTTGAGCTCTTTCAGCACTAGAAAAATAAGCTTTGCTGGTCTGAAGCCTAGCTGTTACATTCTGAACTATTTGAAATTTCCAGGAAGTATTTAAGAGCAAAACCACATAAAGCACACTGCAATAGTCAAGTCTGGATGTTACTAGGACATAAATAACTGTGATCAAGCAACTTATTCCCTGGGCTTTGCATTTGGCACCCTAGCCCTGAGTGGTGAAAGGTGCTTCGTGGCACTGACATCTCTTGAGCATCCAAAGTAATGGCTGGATCTAATCCTCTAAAGGGGATTGCAACCCTACAATCGTATGGACCACCCACCAACAGAAAAACCTCCATCATGTCTGGATTAAGCTCCATTTTATTAGTTGGAAATGAAATACAAGATTAATTTCCAAAAGCAGGTAAAGAAATCCAGATTCATACTTTGCAAACATGTGAACCTATTTGAATACAATATTCAGTGGAAAGATTTTGGCTCCAGGTTGTTGTTTCTGTGGGGTTTTAAGAAAAGCTTGCTTAATGAACCTTAAGCAATGCTGCTCAAGTTATTTTGATCACTGGGTGGAGAAAGGCACCATTAGAAACAACAGTGCTGTATAGGTAAACAACCACTCAGATTTTCACATTAACCCCAAGGTGGTTGAATGAATACAAACTATGGGGAAACTATGAAGCCCATTTGAAAATCAAGTAACTAGCTTCAGTACCCACAAGGAGGCAAAGATATTGTAATGAACCAGCAGTAATTTCCCTGAAGAAATCATTAAAAAGCTGCTGAAAGTATCTCATTCCGCATGTAAGTATTACACAGTGGGTGAACATGCACATCAGTGCTTTTGACTCCTAAATGGCATCCCCATGCTCTCCATCACAACCTCCGGATCTGAAATGCAGGCATGAACCTAAATTACTTCCTTTTCATGGACTTTCCAAAATTCATGATGAAAATGATATTGGTATCTGTTTAAAGTGACATCATTTGCCCTTCCTTGTCCCCCCCCCCCTATTTTTCTGTGCTTTTAGTGGTCCTTATTTTTAGCTCTAAATTGCCTTGAATCTGCTCAGGGGAAAAGAAGGGGTTTAAAGAAAGATATAGTAATAAAAAACAGCAGAAAAAAACATTTTATCAATAAACAGAACAATCAACATTATCTGTCAAATGTTTATGAGAGAAGGCGTTTTGTTCTAACCTGGCACTGTAACTATATTAATGATGACACCAGACAGACCTCACTGGAGAGAACATATTGTAAGCAGGGAGCTACAGCTAAGAATCTCCGCTCACCTGGAGCTCCGGGGACCATGTTTCCCTTCCTGTGCAGCCGGGGGTGGGACACTCAGCACCTCCTCTCCCAGTCATGCAAGTATTGGCCCATTCAACTGGGCCAGTTAGAAGTTCTGCACGGAACAGGCTTGTAGCCCTTCAAATGAGAGTCACACACAGGGGTCCCCTTCTTGCATTGTTGCTGGATTCATCACCAACCCAGTCTGTATGTCCCCTGTCTGAAGGTGAGTGGGCAGGGCAGTGCGAGGACCTTGCTATGATATATTTGGTTGCACGCTCTCCAACCTTCTGCCAGCACCAGAGCTTCAATTCCAAGTTTGCTTGCTTGTTTGTTGGTTGGTTTAAAAAAATAGTATTTTTGGACTTGATTGTCGAGAAAGTAGAAGAGAGGAAATGTTGCCCACTTAAGTGCTTTTTGCTTATGTGCACGAGAAGAAGAAGAAGAAGAGTTTGGATTTGATATCCCGCCTTTCACTCCCCTTCAGGAGTCTCAAAGCAGCTAACATTCTCCTTTCCCTTCCTCCCCCACAACAAACACTCTGTGAGGTGAGTGGGGCTGAGAGACTTCAGAGAAGTGTGACTGGCCCAAGGTCACCCAGCAGCTGCATGTGGAGGAGCGGAGACGCGAACCCGGTTCCCCAGATTACGAGACTACCACTCTTAACCACTACACCACACTGGCTCTCAGGGCCCGGAACATAACCCCCGCATAAGTGGGAAGTCACCTGGATACAAAATTAGGACTGAGCCACCTAAAAAAATGAATTTCAAATGCACATTTCAAGTCAAAATTTCAGCTTTTGAAATCATTGTGGCATATTTTAATATTTTCTGAAATCTGCTACATCATAAAATGTATTTTTTCCACCAACGTACACACTGCTGGTGATGTATTAATGAACATGCAACAATTATCTCAAAACCTGAAAAAGCAGATCTGTTCATCAGAAGAAGCAAAATTGCAAGAAGCAAACAAAAAATGCCAAACACCTTTGACTAAAATGTAAGAAATGAGAGTGGTGTATACCAGTCAGATTTCCTTTTACAGTCCGATTCACACTTTAACATCTATGCATGGCTTGCTGAGTATATTGCATACATAAAGTAGTTTGTTTGTTTTTGGACCAGATTGTGTGCGGGAGGGAGGGGGGTACACAGAAACAGATGCAGCAACAAATTAGGACAGAAATTATGCATTATAATTAAATACTAAACAAAATGATAATTACATCTTATCCACGGCGCTTCAGTCTTGTCACTGAAGCAAAAAAAAAGGACTGAGAATGTAAAAGTGAAATTGATCTTAGGCTCAGATGACATGGAAATGCATCTCTCCACTTCTCTCCCAGGTAATGTAGGTGAGGGCATGAGGAATGACATCATGACATTAGAATTTCCCACTCCTACAAGTGGCATGCAATTAAATGGAGTAGAAAGCAGTAAAGCAATGGTGTCATCATGCCATCCGTTTTTGAGCAAATCATTATCAATATATGTGACAACTCAGGTGGGCATCTTCTGAGGGCCCTTGATGTTGGGAACTATGATCCTCCATGCTGGATTCTGTAGCTCACTAGTTCTTGAGAGTCATGACTGCTGCCCTCCTGTTGCCTCATCTCCAGTGTAATCCACCCTTTGCTAACAATCAGCATATACAAAGGCTGAAGACTGTCTACGTCACTTAGGTAATATCCCATTCAGCCTGGCTCAGCTGCAGGCCCCAGATCCACCTACATTCACTATCCTCCTTTGTCTAACTGCTCTTTTCCAATGCAGAGATTTCCACGTAAGCTCTGCAAAGAATTCTGAATATCCATAAGCTCATGCAGGTGCTTCTTACAAATATATTGCATGTTATTTTCAAAAAACAAACAAAAACCTAATATGATTTCTTTCTGAAAAATAATAACAACAGGAAAGCCCCTTGTTAACCAGCTTTATTCCCAACTTCCCATTAAATCCTCATCAACAATCATACCTTTTCCAAGTATCTTTTCTCTTATTCCTGTTTGATATGAGGGGCATTTAATGTTTTCACGGCATACACAACATACCTTCAAAACACCCCTCAAAGAATCTTTGGAACTATAGTTTACCCCTCACAGAGGTACAATCCCCATTCACCCTTAACCAACTACAGGATGTGTACGCAGCCTTTGTCTTTGCTTATTACTGCTCTGCTGTTCCCATTCCTCATTCAACACATTACCCAACTTTCCAATTTAAATGGGAACCAAATGGTGTCAGGGTGCCAGATCTTCCGGTGAACATACTTCAGGGGGCCTGTGTTCTTCCTGCGGCAGCTGAAGATGCCAGCAGTAACACATCAAGCGGAGTTGGAGCTGGAGCCCTGCCTGTTTTGCAGGTGCTTTCAACGATACGAGCTGTTACAAAAGAAACAGATCACTTGCTTTCTTGCAGGTGTCTAGTGGAGGAAATGACTTCCCCAGACCCGTTTAACTTTGTGTTTATTAGTAGCCTTAAATTAGTAGGCTTTCATTTTACACAGTGGAAGGCTGATCCAATGTTTCTCTCCCAGGGTCCTAAGCAGCAGGTGATAAAAACACATGGGAGGCAGGCAGATCATTTATGCAGTGACCCTTAAAGGATACCTTAACATAAGTTCCATCTAAAGCAGTGGCACTCATCTCCAGTGCCCAGGACTACAGTAAAGCTTGTTGTGGGTATTCTTGAGGAACATGCCTGAAAAGGAAACTGCTCAGAGCCTAGCGGTGCCCACTTTTCCTCACTAGGGAGCTGAGGAATTCACAGATTTCTGAAAGCACTTGTGCTGTAGGTTACTGAGCTTGTGAGTGATATAGCATGCTGCTATACAACAGCTTTGTTCTTGAAACAAATATGGGATCCTCTCAGTTATGAGTGTCCACAATGCACTTAAAAGAATCTGGATCCTGCCATCACACCGATGATGCAAATTCCTTAAGTGTCCCTTTTATGTCTTCTTCTTGTTCTTTGAAGTATGAAAGGCTATCATTTGCTGTCATTTTATACAGCACTAACAAGATTGCCAGGGTCCCTTCCAACTCTAACATTCAATTATTTGTTCCCTTGATTGAAATGTTGAGGTGCTATCTTATTGATTTTTCTCATAATGCAACACTCATTGCAGTGGGTTTAACCCTGTTTTTGGGAAGAGTGTTTTAATACTAGTTCTTCCAAAAGCCCTCTTACATAAAGTATTTCTGCCACTAAAAAATCCCCTTGCTTTATATAACCATTTGCACCAGTCTATTATTATTACAAAAATAAATAACAACTCTCTGCATATCATTTTTGCAACCTAACCATACTTTGAACACCTTGGTTTTCAACTCTGGAATCGAGTTTTGGCCAAGTTTATAAAT